>NC_142441.1:48350000-48975000 GCF_059453495.1 Arachis ipaensis
AAACTATAATTTATTCATAATAAAAAATTATTTAGATTAAATTATACAATACTTCCATTACTAAATTTTAATTTCAAATCATATGAAATAACCAATTATAAAAAGTTACACAAAAATTATATAAACAAATTTTTTTACTCTCAAATTGTTTAACATTTTGAAATAATTTTTTTGTTATAAAATATACTTACATTTTGTGACAAACTAAGTAACTTGTTACAAACAATGTTGAATTTTGTGACAAATTAATTTTTTGTTACAAAATAATTGAAGGTTTTGAAACAAAAAAATATTTTGTTACAAAATATTTTAAATTTTTGCAACGCCTTTATCTTTGTTACAAAATATGTAACAGAACAACAGTTCGTTACAAAAACTAACAAAATTTGTAAGAAACAAAATCGGGTTGTTACAAAATATTAGCATGTTTTGTAACAACTTGTAATGTTATTACAAAACATTATTCTTCTGTAACAATCACCAATTATTATTACAAAATTTTTTTTTGTAACAACTTTAAATTTGATACAAAGTTTTTGTTACAAATATTCCATTTTCTTGTAGTGATTCTTTGTGTTCCTTCCACTTTTGCATGCTTCCTTTCCATCCTCTAAGTCATTTCTGCCCTATAAACCTGAGATCACTCAACAAACACATCACGGCATCGAATGGTAATAAGAGAGGATTAAGAATTAGAATTTTTAAGGCCTAGGAAGCATGTTTGCATTCTTAAGCACAAATTAGGAAGGAATCACAAAAGTATGCAATTTACATGAATAAGTGTGAGAATAGTTGACAAAATCTACTCAATTCAATCCAAAATATACCATAAAATAGTGGTTTACCAATCTTCGAGCGAGGTACTCAGAGGGAAATTCTTAGGACCGAACCGATGCAAGGACCTCGAGATGGAAGCTCGGATGCTGGTACAAGCAATGTAGGTCAATACTACAGGTCTATGACACTTACTGATTTCCACAAGAGTGGTCCACCTCAATTTAATGGAAATGCCAATGCATTGGAGGCTGATCGATGGTTTCGAGATGTGGAGAGGTTTTTGTACACTCAGCACGTTCCTGAAGTACAATTAGTGGAAATAGTGACCTACATGTTGGAGGGAGATGCTCAAAAATGGTGGTAGGAGTTATATCATACTTTGTAGATGGAGTTAACTGATATCCCTTGGAATATATTCAAAATAGAATTTTGTGGGAAATATTTCTTGTATGCACTTCGCACTGCAAAGGAGTTGGAGTTAATGCAGCTAAAGCAAAGGAATATGTCCATTGCTGACTATACCCGTGAATTCGACAACCTGTGCTGTTTCTCAAAAGTTTGTCAAGGAAATCCAACCGACTATGAGGAGTGGATGTGTGCTCAATATGAGAAAGAACTTAAGAGAGACATTTTTAACTACGTGTATCCGCAAAGGTTAACGAATTTCACTGAATTAGTCAAGCAGAGTCAATTCGCAGAAGATTATTCCATAAAGCGGGTGATGCTACAGGAAGGCTATGGAGAGACTGCTCCAGATGGGCCGCATAGGGCCGGGCTATATGTATGTTACAAGTGTGGGAAGCCGGGGCATATGGCTCGAGACTGTCCACACAGGAAACGCCAGAATGCATCCGAATCCGATTCTCAGACCCGAGGTAACCATAAACTAGCAGTTGAATTTCGAACTTCCTTGCATATCATTAATATGTGATATTCATTCGTAATATATGACACGTGTTGATAATCGTAAAGCCCAAGTCGATGATTAACTTAGAAGGATAGATCAGTTTGAAGTAATGTTAGGTTTAAAATAGATAAGAGTCAGAGATGAAGATATTCCGAAAACCGCTTTCAGGACGCGTTATGGTCATTATGAGTATACGGTGATGTCTTTTGGATTAACCTGTGCTCCGGTAGTATTCATGGATTATATGAACAGGATTTTTCGGCCGTACCTGGACAAGTTTGTTATTGTCTTTATTGATGATATTCTCATTTACTCTAAGATTGAGGAGGAGTATGTTGATCACTTACAAACTGTGTTGCAAATTCTGAGAAACAGGAAGTTATATGCTAAGTTATCTAAATGCGAATTCTGGAAAAGTGAGGTGAAGTTTCTCGGTCACGTGGTGAGTAAGCAAGGAATAGCTGTGGATCCTGCTAAGGTGGAAGCAGTGATGAATTGGGAGCGACCAACTTCAGTGACAGAGTTCCGGAGTTTTCTAGGTTTGGCGGAGTATTACCGAAGATTCATTAAGGAATTTTCACAACTTGCCTTACCTTTAACTAAGTTGACTAGGAAGGATACGCCTTTTGTTTGGACTTCGGAGTGTGAAAAGAGTTTTCAAGCATTGAAGCAAAGATTGACCACTACACCCATGTTGGTATTGTTTGAGCCAAGTGAATCGTTTGAAGTGTACTGTGATGCATCATTAAAGGGTTTGGGGTGCATTATGATGCAGGACCAGAATGTTGTAGCATACGCCTCACGACAATTAAGGCCGCATGAGATAAACTATCCGACTCACGACTTAGAACTTGCTGCTGTTGTATTTGCTCTGAAAATCTGGAGGCATTATCTCTATGGCGTTAAGTTTCACGTTTTCTCAGATCATAAGAGTTTGAAGTATCTATTTGCATAGAAAGATTGAATATATGTCAGAGGAGGTGGATGGAACTTCTGAAAGACTATGATTTCGAATTGAATTACCATCCAGGAAAAGCAAACGTTGTGGCGGATGCCTTGAGTCGGAAATCTTTATATGCAGCTTGGATGATGTTGGAGAAGAAGAGTTACTAAAGGCATTTCAAGGTTTGAACCTGGGAGTTAAGAAAGAATATGGAATTCTATGTTTGAGTCGGTTGTAAATTTTAAGTGACTTTAAATCAGAACTTCTGAAGGCTCATCAAGATGGTGAAGCGTTATGTAGGGTATTGCCAGCAATTGAACAGGGAAGATAGTGGAGAATGTCAGAAGGTAAGGATGATTTATGGAGGTTCAAGGACCGGATTATTGTGCCAGATGTCAGAGACCTGCGACAAGTTATCTTGAAGGAAGCTCATAAGAGCGGGTTTTCAATCCATCCAGGAAGTACCAAAATGTATCAAGATTTGAAAGCGATGTTCTGGTAGCCAGGGATGAAGAATGATGTGGCATTCCATGTATCTAAATGTTTAACGTGACAGAAGATTAAGATAGAGCATCAGAGACCATCAGGAACCCTTCAACCTTTAGAGATTCCACAATGGAAATGGGAGAGTATTACAATAGATTTTAAGACAGGTTTGCCTAGTGATGACAAGTCATCTTAGCCTAGTTTCACTAGCCTTTTTCTTTTGTTTTCAATTGATTTTATGCACTTTCTTAAGCCATAAGCAAGCCAATTGGGTAGATTTCCATGTTTCCTTTGATTCAATCAACCATGGATGAATTCATGCACTTTCATGAGATTTTTATGCTATAATTGTCATATATTATGAAAGAAACACAATCTCATGATTTGGGGCATAGCTTTGATTGTTTTGATTGATTGATGATAGGTGAAAAGAGTTTTGAAGAAGGTTGAAGAAAGAAGGAATGGCTAGGAGCAAGAGAGAACAAAAAGTTTGAGCCAAAGTTTGCCTCAAACTTTAGCTCAAACTTTTGGAAGAATTGAAAACACCCCAGAGGAAAAAAGCTTGAGCCAACGTTTGCCTCAAACTTTTTGGAAAACATTGGCGCCACACTTGCACACCCTGGAGGAGAAAAGCTTGCGCCAACGTTTGCCTCAAGCTTTTTGGCAAACGTTGGCGCCACACAATTACACAAGGGGACAAAGTTTGAGCAAAAGTTTGACCTCAAACTTTAGCCCAAACGTTGGTAGCAGCAAGTGAAGCCATCTGGTATAAAAAGTTTGAGTAAAAGTTTGCCTCAAACTTTTACTCAAACTTTTATGATTCTTGACCCGGTTCACAATGGGTTTCTCTCCAACTCCAAGAGCAATCAACAGAGACTCTTATCAACCCAATTCCATCAAGAGCAAAGGCCCAATTCAAGGCTTGAAGACCATTTGAAGAAAGTGTATAAATAGCTTAGGATTTAAGTTTTAAAGGAGAGCTTTTCTTTGGAGAGAATTTTGGAACACTTACAGAGAGCTCACCTTTACATTTTTGAATTGTTGCTTTAGAATTCTAGAGAATTGGGAAGGAGAATTGATCTCTCTTCTTCCTTGTTCTTGCTCAGCACTCTTTACTTTTCTTGTTTTGGATCTTGGGTAGAGAATTGAAGAAATTCTGTTTCAATCTCACCTTGGGATCTTGTTTAATTTTCAGCATTGAGTTTCCATTTCTGTTAATTGCTTTTTCTTCTACTTTCTCTGCAATTTACATCTCTTCATTTCCTCTGCAATTGTTCTTGCTGGATCTAGGAAGGCAGTGAGATCTAGACTTGGCTATCTAGTCTCTAGAGTCCTAAGATCTACAGCTTTCAATTTCAATTTTCTTGTTTCGTTGCTACATCAAGCTTATTTTCATTTTCATTCAAGATCCGGTTTAATTGAGTCCATTATTTACAATTCTGTTTGTTGAATTTTTCTTTTCCTTGTTTAATTTCTGCAAATCCAATTCCCAATTCCCTTTACAATTCAAGCCATTTACATTTCTTGCACTTTAAGATTCTGCAATTTACATTTCTTGCGTTCTAAGTTTCTGCCATTTAATTTCTTGTTCTTTAAGATTCAGCACTTTATTTTCTGTTCTCTTTAATTTCATGCAATTTACCCATTCTCTTTACTTTCCATGCAATTTAAATTCTGTTAATCACAAACCACTCAACCAAATCTTGATTCGCTTGACTAAATCAACCACTAAACTGAAATTGCTCAATCCTTCAATCCCTGTGGGATCGACCTCACTCCCGTGAGTTATTATTACTTGATACGACCCGGTGCACTTGCCGGTTAGTTTTGTGTGTTTGGAATTCGTTTTCCGAAAATACACATCACCTAGGACTCGGACTTGTGACGCTATTTGGGCGGTTGTGCACCGACTGACAAAATCAGCTCATTTTCACCCCATCCAAACAAGTTGTGCAATGGGAAGAATTGGCTCGAATGTACATTAAAGAGATTGTCAGATTGCACGGCGTGCCTTCCACCATTATATCCAACAGAGATCCCCGTTTCATATCAAGGTTCTGAGGAGCCTTTCAGCGTGCATTTGAGACTTAATTAAGTTTGAGTACTGCGTACTACCCACAAACAGATGGTCAATCAGAGGGAACTATCCATACCTTGGAGGATATGCTAAGGGCTTGTGTTTTGCACCAGCCGGCGAGCTGGGATAAGTATATGTCATTAGGGAGTTTGCTTATAATAATAGCTACCATGTGAACATTGGAATGGCTCCATATCAGGCTTTGTAGGGTAGAAAATGTTAATCCCCGCTATGTTGGTATGAAACTGGAGAAAGAAGTTTATTAGGGCACGAGATAATAGCTAAAACTACTGAGTAGATAAAGAAAATTCGTAGCCGAATGCTTATAGCCCAAAGCTGTTAGAAGAGCTATGCTGATCAAAGGTGAAAGCCTTTAGAATTTGAAGAAGGGGAGCATGTCTTTCTGAAGGTTACACTAACTACTGGAGTGGGAAGAGCTATTTAGACTAAGAAACTGAACCCGCATTATATTGGACCATTCGAGATCCTGAAAAGAATTGGATCGGTGGCTTATAGAATGACTTTATTGCCATATCCTTCAAACTTGCATGATGTGTTTCATGTGTCACAGCTTCGGAAGTATACCCCTGACACAAGTCATGTTCTGGAACCGGAACCGACTCAAGCGAGAGAAGATCTAACACTTCCAGTGATCCCGGTGAGAATTGATGACACTAGCAAAAGATTGCTCAGAAAAGAAGTATCACTGGTAAAAGTAGCTTGGAGTCGATCTGGTATTGAGGAACATACTTGGGAACTCAAATCAGATATGCAGAAAGACTACCCACATTTTTTTACAGGTAACCGAATTCGAATTTTGAGGGAAAAATTCTTTGTTAGGTGAGTAGCATGTAAACCCTGTTAAATTAGTAAATAATTATCCAATAAATTCATTTTTAATAAAGAAAATTAGGAATGTGAATATTATATTAAATTAGGATAGAGCTCATCAAAATGAGAATTTTGACACTAATTCCGAAGAAATCGGCCCAAGATTGGACCGAACGGGTTGAACAGGTTGAACCGGGCCTGTGTGCCCAACTGGACCAACCTTTAAATGAGCCAAAGCTCATTTTTCTTCTCCAAAATACAGCAAAAGCAGAGCTGGACACAACGAGGAGAAGAGAAGGGCGTGAAACCCTTGCGACAACTTTCAAATGCCGTAACTTTCCAATCCGAGCTCCGATCGCTGCACCGTTTACGGCCATGCGACCACCGTGTCGAGCTCCTACATTTCTACCAGAACAATTTCATAGGTAACTCATTTTATTATTCTCAGCCACTTCTTCCCCCAATTTTCGAAAATCGAGTGCAGGTATTGAATTTCTTTGTTCTTTGATCTTTTAGGATCTAATTAGCTTGAGAAAAACGTTCACTCTTACTTATGTGAAGCTTGGGTAAGGTGAGAATATTATAAATCCTATTTAATTTTCTGAATTTATGTTTTGGGTATTAAATTGGGTATATATGTGTCATGAATGTGTATTAGGTTGAGAATAAATAATTGGAGCTTGAAATTTTAGACGTTGGAATTTTGGTGGAGGCTGGGCATTAGTATTTTGTTGAGCTTTAGGTCTGTGTTTGTGTTGGGTGAATTGCTTTGGTCACTACGTGAGAATCGGTCAAGGTATGGTTTAGGTTTCTTGCATTTAATATATAATGTTCTATGAAAACTTAGGCTAGATGACCATAGGATTGGTTGGAATGTATGTGCATGTATATTGTTTAATAGCTAGCTAATAAATATGTTTGATTGGTGTTGCTGGTTGGTAGATAGCTTAGCGTGGATTATTTTAGTCATTTGAGGTCATAAGCATATAAGTTTAGGATTGGTAACCCATGGTTTTGGTGGTTGAATTTGAGAAGTGTTTGTGTAATTATGGTTGGTATGAGACATGATTTGTTATGGTGGTTGTTGTGCTAATGAAGAAGGACATATTGTGTTGGAAAGTGTAGGTTTGATGATTAATCGCTTAGGAATTGTTTTGATTGAAATTGAGGTTTGAAAGTTGGCAAAGGTTGGTTTTTGGGCCGAACTTCGGCGGGCTATAACTTGGCTTCCGGGTGAAAAATATTTTAAATCGAAGGAGTTATGGATGTTGGAAGATTATACTTCAAAACTGGTTTTGTTCACAATTCTGCAGCTTTGCTACTGAATCTGTTATTTTTTTAAAAGAACCTATGTCCACGCGTAAGCGTGACATACATGAGGTACTCACTTATGCATACACGTGACAAGGGGACGCACGCACGAGCTGCATTTTTACATTCTCACGCGTACGCATGGCCCCTATTTCAAAAAACATGGTTTTCTGAATTTTAAACCACACTTCAAGCTTCTAAACCTCTATTTTTATTCTTTTAGTCATTAATAATAGTATTAAACCTGATAATTGGATGAAGTTAGGAAATGGGGATAACTTGGAGATGAAGTAAAGCTGAAAAGTGATGAACCGATTATGAAATGTTACGGATGATCATGTATGATACTTAGCTTGAATGATTAAATGATATGAGATACGACATTTCCT
Organism: Arachis ipaensis; assembly: GCF_059453495.1. Taxonomy (NCBI): domain Eukaryota; kingdom Viridiplantae; phylum Streptophyta; class Magnoliopsida; order Fabales; family Fabaceae; genus Arachis; species Arachis ipaensis. The sequence goes on from NC_142441.1 coordinate 48,357,722, forward strand.
GGATAAAGTATCGTGGCTTGCCACCATGTGTACCAGGTTGAAAACTCGATACTCTGCTGACCCTACGATGCAAGGGTGACCGGGCACTTATAAATTTCCGGGAATGTTGACCCCCCATTGAGCAATATTGATTATTTGAGAAAAAGCTATGCATAGACTCTTGGGGATGCATGATGCACCACTATTTCATGGTACATCTTTTGCTTAATTGAGTGGATTCTATCCACTATCCTCACATTTATTCATAGAATTCGCATGTTTTACACTTTCCTTCCTGATTTTGTGCTATGATTGAAAACATACTTTTTTTGCCTTAATTTTGCTATGTTTAATCCTCTCTTATTAGCATTCGATGTCGTGATATGTTTTTTAAGTGTTTTTAGGATTTATAGGGCAGGAATGGCTTAGAGGATGGAAAGGAAGCATGCAAAAGTGGAAGGAATACAAGAAATTGAAGAAATTGCTAAGCTGTCAAGCATGACCTCTTTGAACTAAATTGATCATAACTTGAGCTACAGATATCCGAATGAGGCGGTTCTAGTTGCGTTGGAAAGCTAACATCCGGGACTTCAAAATGATATGCAATTTGCCATAGTTGCCATGCAGTTAGGCGACGCGCATGATACACGAAAACTTGTCTCTCAAAAAATTTCCCTTCGGCAAGTATACCGAATTGTCGTCAAGTAAAAACTCACAATAGAGTGAGGACGAATCCCACAGGGATTGATTGGTCAAGCAACTTTAATTAGAGGAATGTTCTAGTTGAGCTTAGCAGAAATTGAGTTGAGAAATTGCAGAAAATTAAATGGCGAGAAAGTGAATAACAAAAAATGTAAGTGCTGGAAATAAATGGCGGAATGTAAATTGCAGAATCTTAAATGGGGATTTGGGGAGATGAGCATAAAAGTAAATGGCAGAAGGTAAAGAGAATGGGTAAGATCAGAAATGGGAGATTCATTGGGCTTAGGAGATGTTGCATTCTATGGATCAAGTTCATTCTCATCTCTTCCTCAATCAATGCATTCATTGATCTCCTTGGCAATCTTAAGTGATTGGATCCCAATTCCTTGGCAACCCAATCTCTCTAAGCTTGAACAATTGCCCAATTCCTTGATTTAATTTCTCATGGGAAGAGATGTAGTATGGTCACTAATTATACCACATGTATTTCCAAATCAAAGTGTTGGTAGGATTATATGTCACTATATCCATCCAAACCCCAATTTGGTCCAACATGAGAAAGCAATTCAAGCATGATCTCCTCATTCCTTTTCCAAGGCTCAGAGGATATCCAATTATGGAGAGTTTCTTTTCCAAGACAACTAACCAATTAATTTAAGATCGAAAGCTTTCTAGTAAATGAAGAGAAAAGAAAGAAGAAGAAGAATGAAAACTATAATTGATCCATCAAATTACAACAGAGCTCCCTAACCAATGAAGAGGGTTTTAGTTATTCATAGCTCTGGAAATGGAAGATGATAGAGAAGAGTGCATTCTGAAATTAAACTAGAAGTTTGATGCCAGGGCATTTTGGCCAGTTTCACTGACCTTTTCTTTACTGTTTTTAGGTTAGTTTCATGCATTTCTTTAGGAAATAAGCTAGTTTTGGGTAAATATTCACTTATGCCTTGACTCAAGCATACATTGTGCATTTTACATAATTTCATGAGGATTTTGCATGAGTTTAGTGACAAATATTATGTTGCATTACTCATGACTTGGACTAGAACTTTGATGCACTTTATTGCTTGATTTCAGGACCAAAAAGGAAGCAAGAAAAGGGGAGGTAACTTGCAAGATTAATGAGAAAAGTGATTGCCAATAACATTCTCAAAAAGCCATCAATGCCCACGTTAGAGAGTCACGTTAACTAAGTTAACGTGAACTCTAACGTGGAGAAGAGAAGTTGAGCCAACGTTAGTGACACTTAACATTGTCACTAACGTAGGCAATTACTCCTAAGTGGCCACGTTAGAAGCCACGTTAACCTAGTTAACGTGGCCTCTAACGTTAACGGGGGAAGAGAAGCCAACGTTAGTGACACTCAACATTGTCACTAACGTTGGCCTATGGTGCAAAGTACCACGTTAACTCCCATGTTAACTTGGTTAACGTGGGAACTAACGTAAAGGATGAAGAGTTGTCGACAACGTTAGTGACACTCAACATTGTCACTAACGTTGAAGCAACCACACAACCCCCAAGAGTCACGTTAACCTCCACGATAACTTAGTTAACGTGGAAGCTAACGATGAGGGATGAAGGATGAGCCAACGTTAGTGACACTCAACATTGTCACTAACGTTGGGATGGCTAAAGAGGGCTACGTTAGAGGCCACGTTAACCTAGTTAATGTGGACTCTAACGTGAGACCCAGGGGCACATTGGAACGTTAGTGACAATGTTGAGTGTCACTAACGTTCTCGAAGGTTGGCAAGGACCACGTTAGAAGCCACGTTAACCTAGTTAACGTGGGCTTTAACGTGAAACAAGAAGGGGCACACTGAAATGTTAGTGACAATGTTGAGTGTCACTAACGTTCTCGAAGGATTAACAAGGCAACGTTAAAAGCCACGTTAACCTAGTTAACGTGGGTTTTAACGTAAGGCAAACGGGTGCATTGGAACGTTAGTGACAATGTTAAGTGTCACTAACGTTCTCGAACTTATATTCTCACTAAATATTAACACCCCTAACGTCCTGAGCTGAAGCCTCTGCCCACTTAGCACTTTCTCTCTGCAAGTAAAGCCAAGCCCAAATGAAGAAAAGAACTGCTTCAAACTCAAGATCCAAAGGCCCAAGACTTGAAGAGTAAACTAGAAGCTGAGAAGAGTAGTATATATAGGAGTAGCTTTGAATTGTAAAGAGTTCTGGAAGCTATGGGAAAAAGGAGAACTACTCTCTGTATTTTACTTTCTTTGCAATTTCTAGTTTTATGATGTATTCTCCATCTTTGTTTCCATTTTCAAGAGCTATGAACAACTAAACCCCATTCATTGGGTTAGGGAGCTCTGTTGTAATTTGATGGATCAATACTAATCTTCATTATTCTTCTTCTATCTTTCCTCTTGATTTTACTTGAAAGCTTTCGATCTTCATCCAATTGAGTAGTTATCTTGGAAGAGAAGCTATTCAAACTTGGATCTCTTTTGAACCTTGGAAGAGGAATGAAGAGATCAAGCTAGAAATGCTTTCTCATGCTGGACCAAATTGGGTTTGGATGGGTATGTGACTATAACCCTCTCAATACTTGGTTTGGGAAATGCATGTGGTATAATCAGTGACCATACTTCATCTCTTCTCATGAGCAATTGACCAAGGAATTGGCTATTGATCAAGATTCGAGAGATTGAATTGCAAGAAATTATAATTCAATCACTTAAGATTGCCAAGGAGATCAATGAGTGCATTGATTGAAGAAGAGATGAAAATGAACTTGATCCGGAGAGTTGCAACATCTCCTAAGCCCAATGAAATCCCCATCTCTGATCTTACCCATTCTCTTTAATTTCTGCCATTTACTTTTATGAGCAAATCCCCCCATTCCCATTTACAATTCTGCAATTTATTTTCAGTCATTTACTTCCAGTCCTTTAGTTCTAGCATTTACTTTTCTGTTATTTACATTCCCGCCATTTTATTTTCTGTAACTCTCAACCCAAATCCTGGATTCGCTCAACTAGAACATTCCTCTAATTAAAGTTGCTTGATCAATCAATCCCTGTGGGATTCGACCTCACTCTATTGTGAGTTTTTACTTGACGACAACTTCGGTACACTTGCCGAAGGGAGATTTGTTGAAAGACAAGTTTTCCGTGCATCAAGTTTATGGCGCCGTTGCCGGGGATTGATTGTGCATCAACAATGATTAGATTGGAAGATCACTAGATTGAGCATTTTATTTTGTGAATTTCATTTTCTGTTTGAGTGATTTACTTTTTGTTTTAGTTAAACTTCTTCCCTTCTCCCTCTACTCTTTTGTTTTTCTTTGTTATTTTCAATTCTGTTTGCTAACCCACTAACTGTTTGATATATTGCATCACCCACAACTAACAGCAATTCTGACACAAATACTGTCTGCACCTATTTTCTCTGCTTGTACTTGTTGGTTGTATGACATGGAGAAGAAGCGGGGCTTCAACTTCCTTTCATTCTGAACCGGAGAGAACCTTCCTTAGACTAAGGAGGGAGGCAAAAGAAAAACGAGTAGTTGGTGCTGAAGAAGAGGAGGAACACTTTGAGGAATACTTTGAACCTAACATGGAAGAAAACATGGAAAATCATCATGAAGAAGAGACTCACAACCATGGCAGAGGAGGTGGAGCAAATCATGCTGGGGAGGATAGAAGAGTTTTGGGCTCTTACATCAATCCAAACCCAGGCAATTGTGGAAGTAGCATCCAAAAGCCAACAATCCATGCCAACAAATTTGAACTTAAACCACAGCTCATCACCCTTGTTCAGAACAACTGTTTGTTTGGAGGAAGTGTTCAAGAAGACCCCAATCAACATTTAACCACCTTCCTGAGAATATGTGACACAGTGAAGTCTAATGGTGTTCATCCTGACGCCTATAGACTGCTCTTATTTCCCTTCTCACTCAGGGACAAGGCAGCCAAGTGGCTGGAATCCTTCCCAAGGGAGAGCTTGACAACTTGGGAAGATGTGGTGAACAAATTCTTAGCAAGATTCTACCCTCCTCAACGAATCAATAGGCTGAGAGCTGAGGTTCAAACTTTCAGGCAACAAGATGGTGAGACTCTATATGAAGCATGGGAAAGGTTCAAGGACTTAACAAGGAGGTGTCCACCTGACATGTTCAACGAATGGGTCCAGCTGCACATTTTCTATGAAGGGCTCTCTTATGAGTCAAAGAAGGCAGTAGACCATTCATCTAGAGGATCCTTGAACAAGAAAAAGACCATTGAGGAAGCCATAGATGTTATGGAAACAGTAGCAGAAAATAACTACTTCTATGCTTCCGAAAGAGGGAACACAAGAGGAGTGATGGAGCTAAACAATGTAGATGCTCTGTTGGCCCAAAACAAGCTCATTACCCAGCAGCTGGCTGACCTCACCAAGAAGATGGAGAGGAACCAAGTAGCAGCAATCTCCACTTAATCAACAACACAAGAAGGAGTAAACGAAGAAACAGAGGGGAGTCAAGAGCAAGCCAACTACATTGGGAATTCACCAAGGAAAAACTATGATCCATACTCCAAGACATACAATCCTGGATGGAGAAACCACCCAAACTTTGGGTGGGGAAGTGAGCAAGATCAAAACCAAGACCAGAGACGTTACAACTCCAACAACAATGCAACTCACCAGCAATTCACCCAGAGGACATCTCAACACCCCCACAACAACACTTCTCCACATCCTTATCAAAACCAAAACAGCACATCTGCTCCGAACCACTCATCAATTGATGACAAGCTCTCTAAGATTGAAACCTTCATTGAAGGATTATGCAGAGACATTTAAGACAGTAAAGCATTCAGAGAGGAAGTGCAGTCAAACATGCAGAATCAAAATGCTACCATCACAAAACTGGAAACACAAATCAGCTATCTGTTTAAGCAACTTCCTAACCACAATTTTTGCTATGATGCCCATTCAAGCAAAAGGGAGGAGTGTCAAGCTATCACACTTAGGAGTGGGAAGGAACTTAAGGAACATAAACCACAAGAAGAAGGCTCAAATGAAAAGGGAGAAGAGCAAGATGGAATGCAACCCCCCACGCTAAGTCTGCAGAAAGAAAAGAAGATACCCCAACTAAACATCTCAAGAGCTCCATACCCCCAGCTATTGAAGAAAAAGGAAGATGACAACTAATTCTTGAGATTTTTGGAAATCTTCAAGAAACTACAAATCAACATACCATTTGCCGAAGCCATAGAACAAATGCCACTTTATGCCAAGTTTTTGAAGGAGCTAATGACTAAGAAGAGAAGTTGGAAGAACAATGAAACTGTGATACTAATTGAAGAGTGCAGTGCTATCATTCAGCATAAACTACCTCAGAAACTGAAGGATCCTGGGAGTTTTCAGATCCTTTGCATTATAGGAGAAATCACAGTAGAAAAAGCTCTTTGTGACTTAGGGGCCAGCATCAATTTGATGTCAGTAGCTATGATGAGAAAGATGAAAATTGAGGAGGCTAAACCAACAAAAATGGCTTTACAACTGGCAGATCGGTCGTTCAAATTCCCTCACGGGATAGTCGAGGATTTTCTAGTAAAAGTAGGAGATTTCATATTCCCAGCAGATTTTGTGGTGCTGGACATGCAGGAAGACGCCAAGACCTCCATCATCTTGGGAAGGCCATTCTTGGCCACTGTTGGGGCTGTCATCGATGTTCAGAAGGGTGACCTCACCCTGCGATTACACAATGAAAAGATGACATTCAATGTGTTCAAGGCCATGAGTTACCCACCGGAACAATTGGGGGAATGCATGAGGTTAGATGCACTTGAGGATGAAGTGCAGGAGAATTTTGAAGAAGATGAACCTGAAGAGAATGAGAGATTGGTGGAGGAAGAAGCTGAATCAAGTGAAGAGGCAGTTACAGCAGAAATACATATACCAGATGCACCAAAGGAAGGGAACGAAAAATCAGAAGCACCCAAACCTGAACTCAAAGCATTGCCACCCACTCTCAAATATGCATATCTAGAAGAAAATGAAAACTACCCAGTGATCATAAATTCATCCCTCAGTCAAGATCAAGAAGACGAGCTACTCAAGGTGTTGCGGGAGCATAAGGATGCCATTGGATGGACCCTTGCTGACTTGAAGGGAATCAGTTCAGCCATATGCATGCATAAAATACTGTTGGAAGATGACACCAAGCCATCCATTCAATCCCAAAGAAGGCTGAACCTAATCATGAAAGAAGTGGTACAGAAAGAGTTATGAAGCTTTGGCAAGGAGGAGTCATATACCCAATTTCGGACAGCCCTTGGGTTAGCCCCATACATGTTGTACCAAAGAAGGGAGGGATCACTGTGGTTACCAATGAGAAGAACGAGCTCATATCTACAAGGACCGTCACAGGATGGCGGATGTGCATAGACTACAGGAAACTCAATGAGGCTACACGAAAGGACCATTTTCCCCTTCCGTTCATGGATCAGATGTTGGAAAGACTTGCAGGGCACGCTTATTATTGTTTTCTCGACGGTTATTCAGGATACAACCAAATAGTGGTTGATCCAAGAGACCAAGAGAAAACCTCATTTACCTGTCCGTATGGAGTGTTTGCCTATAGGCGCATGCCATTTGGGTTATGTAATGCCCCTGCAACTTTCCAACGCTGCATGCTTTCTATCTTTTCAGATATGATAGAAAAATTCATTGAAGTTTTTATGGATGATTTCTCGGTATTCAGAGATTCTTTTCCTAGTTGCCTACATCACCTCGCCTTGGTATTGAAAAGATGGCAAGAGACCAATTTGGTCTTGAACTGGGAAAAATGCCACTTCATGGTGACAGGGGGAATAGTCCTTGGTCACAAAGTCTCTCACCAAGGCATTGAGGTTGATAGAGCTAAAGTAGAACTTATTGAAAAACTACCCCCACCCAGTGATGTCAAGGCAATTAGAAGTTTTTTAGGGCATGCTGGTTTTTACAGAAGATTTATTAAAGATTTTTCAAAGATAGCCAAGCCCTTAAGCAATCTCTTTGTATCTGATACACCATTCATCTTTGATGAAACATGCATGCTAGCATTTGCACATTTGAAAATGAGGTTATCCTCTGCTCCTATCATTTCCCCACCTGATTGGAACCTACCATTTGAATTGATGTGCGACGCATCTGATTTTGCAGTTGGGGCAGTGTTAGGACAAAGGAAAGATAACCTAGTTCGTGTGATATACTATGCTAGCAAAGTCCTTAATGAAACTCAAAGAAATTATACCACTATTGAAAAGGAGTTGCTAGCAATAGTTTTTGAATTTGACAAATTTAGATCATACCTCATTGGTGCTAAAGTGATTGTTTTTACAGATCACACAGCACTTAAATATTTGTTTTCCAAGCAAGAATCAAAGCCAAGACTAATAAGGTGGATCTTACTGTTGCAGGAATTTGATATTGAAATCAGAGACAAGAAGGGAATGGAGAACAAGGTGGCAGATCACTTATCTAGAATCCCTCATGATCAAGGTGGAGAAAATGATACAAATGTGAACGAGCTCTTCCCTGATGAGCAGTTGATGACAGTTCATAAAGCACCATGGTTCGCAGATATTGCAAATTTCAAGGCAACTGGGGCATTACCCCCAGGGATTAATAAACATCAAAAGAGGAAGCTCATGAATGATGCAAAATACTTTGTCTGGGACGAGCCATATCTCTTCAAGAAATGTTCAGATGGAATTCTTAGAAGATGTGTTTCGGAAGAGGAAGGGAGAGAAGTCCTGTGGAACTGCCACGGTTCATGCTATGGCGGGCACTTTGGAGGGGACAGAACTGCAGCAAAGGTGTTACAAAGCGGATTCTTTTGGCCCACTCTTTTTAAGGATGCCAAGGAACTAGTAAAAAGCTGCAATGAATGCCAAAGATCTGGAAACCTGCCCAAAAGAAACGCCATGCCACAAAATTTCATCTTGGAACTTGAACTATTTGATGTGTGGGGAATTGATTTCATGGGACCATTCCCAACCTCATATGCAAACAATTACATCCTGGTAGCAGTAGATTATGTTTCCAAGTGGGTAGAGGCTATTGCAACCCCAACTAATGATAACAAGGTAGTCATGAACTTCCTCAGGAAGAATATCTTTAGCCGGTTTAGAGTCCCAAGAGCCCTCATCAGTGATGGAAGGAGCCACTTTTGTAACAAACCACTAGAAGCTCTCCTCTTACAATATGGGGTAAAACACAAAGTAGCCACACCTTACCATCCTCAAACAAGTGGGCAAACTGAGATATCCAACAGAGAGCTGAAGAGGATCCTGGAAAAGACTGTGGGCGCATCTAGAAAGGATTGGTCGAAGAAGTTGGATGATGCTCTGTGGGCATACAGAACAGCATTCAAAACTCAACTTGGAATGTCTCCGTATCAATTAGTCTATGGGAAGGCTTGTCATTTACCACTGGAGCTGGAACACAAAGCTCTTTGGGCTATCAAGATACTAAATTTTGACAGCATTGCTGCTGGTGCAAAAACAATCTTGCAGCTGTAAGAGATGGAGGAATTCAGGTCACAAGCCTATGAAAACACTAAGATATATAAAGAGAAGGCAAAGAGAAAACATGACATGCATTTGGCACCCAGGAGTTTCGAAAAAGGGCAGCAAGTACTCCTTTACAATTCTAAACTAAGACTGTTCCCAGGAAAACTCAAGTCAAGGTGGTCCGGACCTTTCTTGGTTACAAAAGTATCACCCTATGGCCACATCGAAATCACGGATAAAGGTTCAGAGAGGACTTTTACAGTGAATGGACAAAGACTCAAGCATTATCTGGGCAACATGGGGGAAGACCCCAGAGTAAAGTACCATCTCAAGTAAGTTAAGGACTCGTCAAGCTAGCGACGATAAAAGAGCGCTCTGTTGGGAGGCAACCCAACCTCAGGTAGTTTCACTTTCATCTTTATTTCAATAAAAGTCACAAGTTGTTTCCCCTGTATTGTAAGGAGCTAAGTTTGGTGTTCCACACCAGAACAACCCAAGAGTGATAGTGTAATTCTAAGTTTGGTGTTCCACTAAAGGACATTGGTTAGAATTACACTCTACTCCCAAAGAACATTGCTAGCTCCATCCAACCAAGAGAAACCACTTAGATGTAGTTAGACTATAGGTGATCATTGCTTTGTGTACTGGGGCAAAGAACTAAGTTTGGTGTTCACACACCAAATTGAGTTCAAGAGGCACAAGCATACATGTAAGCTAACTATGTCTCAAGTGCTTTGGGAACAAGCAACTTCCAGTAACCTTGTAGGAATCTTATAAGGAAATGGTGCACCTTCACCCAAAGAAGTGAGGCAGCAAAAACTAGGATGATGACAAAGAAAGAGGGGGACCAGAGATCATCACCCGAAGGTTGTATTGTTGCCTAATTCCATTGTACTTAGAATTGTTGAAAGTTGGAAGTCCGAATGCACTTTTGATTTGTAGTTACTCGCAGTTGAACCCTTTTTAAATTCTGTCTTTTAAGTTTTCCTTCTGAATAGGTCCATGATTTCTGGTTTAAATGTCACTGCACCATCACTTAACCTACTTGTAAATTTGTCCCTTTTAAATCAAATAAAAAGAGAATGATTATGTTTGTAAAAGACCAGAGTGGAGTTTATATTGTGGAAGTGCATTCATGAATCTTTGGGGTAGTCATAAGTTAGCTAAGTTGGTTCAACCACAAGGCTAGGAGGACAACTATCTATCCTGAATACTTTGCTTTGGATACACTCATGAGACTAAGTTAATAACAAGATCCTAAGAAGAGAAAAGGGAAAGAACAATGGAAGTGAAAAACAAAAGAAAAAGAGTAAGCAATAAGGCTAGGCATCAATGGTTTTAAGCTTGAGGCAAGTGTCTGTGGTGCTCCTGTGTGAGGGATCTACTTGGATGAATAAGCTCTTAGGGGTGCCTTATCACTTGGTAACTTGGGTTAACTAACTCGGGATTATCAGCTGAAAATCCACTATCAAGAGTAACCCTCACTACAGAGCATTTAGTAACCCAAAGAGGTGCTGGACACCAAGGTCTCAAGAAAAGAAAATAAATAAACTATATGCCTGTGGTGTGTATGTATGGGGGAGAGACTTGAGGGAGTAAGTCCTTAGGGGTGCTTCAACACCTAGCACCTTGAACCAACTGGTTCGGGAGTGTTGGCTGAAAGCTTATCTTAAAGAGTTGCCCCTTACAGAGCACTTAGCCTAAATAACACAAACAACCCTTGTAATAACAAGAAAAGGATCAATGAATAAAAGTCTCATGGGATATGAACAAAGTGGGTGTTTTAGGACAGAATAAAGGTCTGAAAGCCAGTAATGGAATGAACCTAAGTTGCTATGCATGAAACCACCATAAAATCAGTAATATGACTTCCACAAGGATGACTCATTCCTCTGGATATTCCATTCATCATTCTCTTGTTCCAGTACTTGCTTAGGGACAAGCAAGCTTTAAGTTTGGTGTTGTGATCCCAGGGCATTTTGGTCAGTTTTCACTGACCTTTTCTTTACTGTTTTTAGGTTAGTTTCATGCATTTCTTTAGGAAATAAGCTAGTTTTGGGTAAATATTCACTTATGCCTTGACTCAAGCATACATTGTGCATTTTACATAATTTCATGAGGATTTTGCATGAGTTTAGTGACAAATATTATGTTGCATTACTCATGACTTGGACTAGAGCTTTGTTGCACTTTATTGCTTGATTTCAGGACCAAAAAGGAAGCAAGAAAAGGGGAGGTAACTTGCAAGATTAATGAGAAAAGTGATTGCCAATAACATTCTCAAAAAGCCATCAATGCCCACGTTAGAGAGTCACGTTAACTAAGTTAACGTGAACTCTAACGTGGAGAAGAGAAGTTGAGCTAACGTTAGTGACACTATAAGTGGCCACGTTAGAAGCCACGTTAACCTAGTTAACGTGGCCTCTAACGTTAAGGGGGGAAGAGAAGCCAACGTTAGTGACACTCAACATTGTCACTAACGTTGGCCTATGGTGCAAAGTACCACATTAACTCCCATGTTAACTTGGTTAACGTGGGAACTAACGTAAAGGATGAAGAGTTGTCGACAACGTTAGTGACACTCAACATTGTCACTAACGTTGAAGCAACCACACAACCCCCAAGAGTCACGTTAACCTCCACGATAACTTAGTTAACGTGGAAGCTAACGATGAGGGATGAAGGATGAGCCAACGTTAGTGACACTCAACATTGTCACTAACGTTGGGATGGCTAAAGAGGGCTACGTTAGAGGCCACGTTAACTTAGTTAACGTGGACTCTAACGTGAGACCCAGGGGCACATTGGAACGTTAGTGACAATGTTGAGTGTCACTAACGTTCTCGAAGGTTGGCAAGGACCACGTTAGAAGCCACGTTAACCTAGTTAACGTGGGCTTTAACGTGAAACAAGAAGGGGCACACTGAAACGTTAGTGACAATGTTGAGTGTCACTAACGTTCTCGAAGGATTAACAAGGCAACGTTAAAAGCCACGTTAACCTAGTTAACGTGGGTTTTAACGTAAGGCAAAGGGGTGCATTGGAACGTTAGTGACAATGTTAGTGTCACTAACGTTCTCGAACTTATATTCTCACTAAATATTAACACCCCTAACGTCCTGAGCTGAAGACTCTGCCCACTTAGCACTTTCTCTCTGCAAATAAAGCCAAGCCCAAATGAAGAAAAGAACTGCTTCAAACTCAAGATCCAAAGGCCCAAGACTTGAAGAGTAAACTAGAAGCTGAGAAGAGTAGTATATATAGGAGTAGCTTTGAATTGTAAAGAGTTCTGGAAGCTGTGGGAAAAAGGAGAACTACTCTCTGTATTTTACTTTCTTTGCAATTTCTAGTTTTATGATGTATTCTCCATCTTTGTTTTCATTTTCAAGAGCTATGAACAACTAAACCCCTTTCATTGGGTTAGGGAGCTCTGTTGTAATTTGATGGATCAATACTAATCTTCATTATTCTTCTTCTATCTTTCCTCTTGATTTTACTTGAAAGCTTTCGATCTTCATCCAATTGAGTAGTTATCTTGGAAGAGAAGCTATTCAAACTTGGATCTCTTTTGAACCTTGGAAGAGGAATGAAGAGATCAAGCTAGAAATGCTTTCTCATGCTGGACCAAATTGGGTTTGGATGGGTATGTGACTATAACCCTCTCAATACTTGGTTTGGGAAATGCATGTGGTATAATCAGTGACCATACTTCATCTCTTCTCATGAGTAATTGACTAAGGAATTGGCTATTGACCAAGATTTGAGAGATTGAATTGCAAGAAATTGTAATTCAATCACTTAAGATTGCCAAGGAGATCAATGAGTGCATTGATTGAAGAAGAGATGAAAATGAACTTGATCCAGAGAGTTGCAACATCTCCTAAGCCCAATGAAATCCCCATCTCTGATCTTACCCATTCTCTTTAATTTCTGCCATTTACTTTTATGAGCAAATCCCCCATTCCCATTTACAATTCTGCAATTTATTTTCAGTCATTTACTTCCAGTCCTTTAATTCTAGCATTTACTTTTCTGTTATTTACATTCCTGCCATTTTATTTTCTACAACTCTCAACCCAAATCCTGGATTCGCTCAACTAGAACATTCTTCTAATTAAAGTTGCTTGATCAATCAATCCCTATGGGATTCGACCTCACTCTATTGTGAGTTTTTACTTGACGACAACTTCGGTACACTTGCCGAAGGGAGATTTGTTGAGAGACAAGTTTTTCGTGCATCAAAGTTACAGAGAAAGCAAAATATACAAAGTAGTTCCCCAAAATTACAGCCCTCTTTTTAATTCAAAACTATCCCTATATATACTACTCTTCTGATCTTCTAGTTAGCTCTTCAAGTCTTGGATATGGGCCCTTGAACTTTAGTTGAAGCAGTTACAGTCTTCAGTGGGCTCAGCTTTGCTTGCAGAAAGAATGTGAGTTAGGCATGGTAGGACGTTAGTTAGGACATTAGTGGCGTTAACGTTAAGTGTGAACTTGGGTTCGAAAGCGTTAGTGACGATAACTTTGTCACTAATGTTCCAAACCAGTTGATCCACGTTAACTTCAACGTTAGTGGTACTAATGTGACTACTAACGTAGCCTCTTAGCCTTTCGCAAGCGTTATTGGCACATACTTTTACCAATAGCGCTGCTCCTTGTCCCTCTTTCGCACGTTAATGATCCACGTTAGTGTAACTAACGTGGCCCTTAACGTGGGCATTCCAAAACTCGAGGGCGTTAGTAACACTTACCTTTCTCACTAACGCTTCAAAACGCCCCTTCCTTCCACGTTAGTGCTTCACGTTAATAGCATTAACGTGACCACAAACGTGGGTGTGCTTGCCATCTCCAACGTTAGTGACAAATGTTAGTGTCACTAACATTGGCATAGCATCCCTTGCTCCACATTACCATTTACGTTAGTGGTCTTAACGTGACCAGTAACGTAGGCAATCTTGGCCTGATCCAGCGTTAGTGACAAAGGTGAGTGTCACTAACGTTGGCGATCTCTTCTTATTCCACGTTAGAGTTCATGTTAATTAGATTAACGTGACTCTTAACGTGGCTATGTGTGGCCTTTTGGAACGTTAGTGGTGTTTACTTTTACCACTAATGTTGGAGCTTCTTTTTCCTTCCACGTTAGTTCCCACGTTAATATAACTAACGTAGCAACTAACATGGGTTATGATGGCTTTTGAAGGCGTTATTGGTGGTAACTTTACCACTAACATTGCAAGCTTGCTCCCATTCCACGTTAGTGGGACTAACGTGGCTGCTAACATGGCTCTTCTTTGCTTCCTTTGTCCTGAAATCAAACAAATAAGGTGCATCAAAGCTTTGTTTCAAGTCATGAGTTCATGCATCATCCATTTTATTATTCAATTCATGCATAATTCTCATGAAATCATGCAAAGTTCACAATGTTTGCTTGAATCAAGATGTAACTGTATATTCACCCAAAACTTGCTTATTTACTGAGAAAATGCATGAAATTACCCTAAAATAGTAAAGAAAAAGGTCAGTGAAACTGGCCAAGATGCCCTGGCATCACAACACCAAACTTAAAGCTTGCTTGTCCCTAAGCAAGTACTGAAACATAAGAATGATGGATGAAAGAACAAGAGAAACAAGTCTTTATTATAGATGTCAAGTTCTTGGCCTATGGGGTTTCATGCATAGCAACTTAGGTTCATTCCTTTACTGGTTTTCAGGTCCTTATCATGCTCTTGAATACTCGCTTGATTACATCCTATGAGATCCTTATTCATTGATCTTCCCCTTCTCTTCAGGGTTTATTGCATTCTTAGGCTAAGTGCTTTGTGAGGGGGCGACTCTTTAAGATAAGCTTTCAGCCAACACTCCCGAACCAGTTGGTTCAAGGTGCTAGGTGTTGAAACACCCCTAAGAACCTACTCCCTCAAGTCTCTCCTCCCATACATGCACACCACAGGCATATGGTTTGTTATTTTCTTTTCTTGAGGCCTTGGTGTCCAGCACCTCTTTGGGTTAATAAGTGTTCTGTAGCAAGGTTGCTCTTGATAGTAGATTTTCAGTTGATAATCCCGGGTTAGTTAACCCAAGTTACCAAGTGGTGAAGCACTCCTGAGAACTTATTCATCCAAGCAGATCTTTTGCACAGGAACACCATAGACATATGCTTCAAGATTCAAACCCTTGGAGCCTAGCCTTATTTCTTATTCTTTTTCCTTCTTTTTCAAACTCTCACTATTCTTTTCCTTTTTCTTATTAGGATCTTGTTGTTTAGCTAGTCTCATAGAATGTGCTTCAAGCATATGATTCAGAACATCTAGTTGCCTGTATACCTTGTTGGTGAACTGATAGTTGAGATTTGCTCGATGGTCTAGATTTCCTTCTTATAGAAAAGAATTACTTCGTTGTAAGCATAGCTCCAAACCAAAAAATAATTCTCACATCAAAAATTTTGGTTGTCACAAGTACAAACCCAAATAAAAATTAACCGAAGTATTTAGACTCTGGATCGTCTCACAAAGAATTGCAATGAAGTGGTCAATTACTGGCTATGAAGGGGATAAGGGGTTTGGTTGATAAAAGAGGCAAGAATTTAAATGACAAGAAAAGAAAATCAAGTAAGCAATTAAAGAAAGCAATTAATAAAGAGAGACATTCATGGCAAAGATTGAGAATATAGGCTTTCTATCCTAGTCATGCAATGATTAATTCATCCTATTTAGTCAACTCCAACAAATGGAAGAAAATATCATATTACCTTCACATAGGAAGAATGTCAAACAAGACTGATCAAGCATATCACAATAATAAATAAGAATCTATCTCATTACGTCATCCCCGAAGACGGAGGAAGGTATCATGTTATCCTCATACTCGGAGAAAGTCTAATAAGACTAGCTAATCTCAATCCAAAATTCCTAATCAACTCACTAATTAAATTAGCAAAAGATTAGAGTCATTGAAAATGATATTAACTAACAATTCTAAATCACCAACATTAGTTTGGTATTCATGACTCAAAATTGCCTAATTACTCTTTCCAAGCCAAGAATGCTCAAAATCTACTCTTAAGCCCAACCAAGCATTTTGTCAAACACTTGGTGGGTATAAATGGAAAGCATGGTAAAAGTGCAAGAATAATAAATCTACCAACTACCAATAGCAAGGAAAGTAAATCAACAATGCAAATCACCAATAAAAGAAACATCAAATATCAAATTTCATTAAAAGAGATCTAAATCCAACATGAGTGTTCATAGACATAAAAGAGACATAAAAGTAAAATTGACAAAAGAACTAAGAAGAATAGAGTATTAGAAACAAGAAATTGTAAAGGAAACAAGATGAGGATAACAATCAAAACCTAGATCTAAGAGAAATTAACCTAACCTAAATCTAGAGAGAAGAGGGAGCTTCTCTCTCTAGAAACTAACCTACATGATGCTATACTACCAAACAATTGCTCCCCCTTGCCCAAACTTGAATTCTGCATGAAATAGCATCAGAAATGAGTTGGATTGGGCCCAAAGTGTTTTAGAAATCGCTGGGGGCGATTTCACTTTAGTAGGCCACGAGCAACATCGGTGCGCACGCGTACATGGCGCGTGCGCGCCCCTGAATGCGAAGCAACATATGACAAATTTTATATCATTTTGAAGCCCCGGATGTTAGCTTTCCAACACAACTAGAACCGCCTCATTTGGACCTCTGTATCTCAAGTTATGGTCGATTGAGTGCGAAGAGGTCAGGCTTGACAGCTTTACGGTTCCTCCATTTCTTCATGAGTTCTCCCACTTTGCATGTTTTTCTCCTCACTTCTTCCATCCGATACTTGCCTTATGAACCTGAAGTCACTCAACAAACACATCAAGGCATCGAATGGAATTAAAGTGAATTGAATTTAACTATTTTAAGGCCTAAAAAGCATGTTTTCACACTTAAGCACAAATCTAGGGAGAATTGCAAAACCATGCTATTTCATTAAATAAATGTGAGAAAAGTTGATAAAATCCCCCAAATTAAGCACAAGATAAACCACAAAATTGGGATTTATCAAATCTCCCCACACTTAAACTAAGCATGCCCTCATGCTAAGAATAAAGAAGGACAAGAAAGGGGTATGAACATTTATTCAATGCAAATAAACTATATAAACATATCTACATGCATGTAACTAAATGCAAAATGATTCTACCTACTTGGTCAAAAGCAAATCAATCTCCAAGAACATATATAAGCAAGTAGGGAAAAGGTCATATGACGACTCAAACTCTACCAATTCAAATATCAAAATGAAGTACAAGTAGACTTGCAAGAAGAAAAGCTCATGAAAGCCGGGAACAAGGAATTGAGCATCGAACCCTCACCAGAAGTGTATCAGCTCTAGTCGCTCAAGTGTATAGGATCGATTCACTCAATTCTCTTCTACTCATGCTTTCCATGATTTGTTTTTCATCTAACAATCAACAATTATTCAATGCATGTATACATTCATCATGAGGACTTATTCATAGGTTGTAATGGGGCTAGGATAAAGGTAAGGATGCATATGGTCAAGTGAGCTCGAAATTTGTATCTTTGATTAGCCTAAGCTCTTACCTAACCTATATAACAAACTATAAAATTCTAATACACAACCTAGCTACCCATGATTCCCACTTTTTCACATACTTATGCATTCTCTTTAATTAACATTCCATATGCCTTGATTTTTATTGAACTTTACTTTGGGGCATTTTTGTCTCCTTTTTATTTCTTTTTCTCTTTTTTTTATCATCATTTTTTTAAAGTATATACAAACGTATCAATACATATGGTTTTACATATAGTGCGTGAATATGTACCCAATTCCCAATATTTTTAACAAAAATAAAAATTACACTTTTACCTCAACCAATGTCCCAAGTTTCCCATACCCAAATGATACACACCCTCACTAGCCTAAGCTAATCAAAGATCCAAATTAAGGGATATTTATTATTTTTCACTTATGGGTAGTGATGTGCTAACATTAAGAACAAAAGGGATTAAATAGGCTCAAAATTAGCTAACAATGGTTGATGAAAGGTAGGCTATTTGGGTAAGTGAGCTAAATGAAATGATGGTCTCAATCATATAAATGTATGTATACATGGAACAATGGACATAAAGAATCAAACAAATCAAAGATTACAATCATAGAAAAAGAATAATGCACACAAGAATGAAAATAAGTGGCTATAAGATGTAACCACGCAATTGGGCTCAAAACTCACATGCTTGTGTTCTTAGCTCAAAAACTATGTTCCAAAATAAATTCTTCAAGCAAGTTCAACCCAAAAAAAATTTTTCAAATTGGTAGGGTGCCCTAAAAACAGTTTCTTGGAAAAGAAATCATCACCCTAACCAAGTAGTCCTAACATAAAAAGGAAGTGGTAAAAATATGTACAAATTCTAACTAACATGCAATCTATCATGCAATGCAACAACTAATCTAACTAAGACAAAAATTGAAAACTTGGTGTTGAAAGGAAATTTTTACCCATGGAGATCGGTCGGACGACCTCCCCACACTTAAAAATTTGCACCGTCCTTGGTGCATGCAAAGAAGAGCAAGGTGGACGGGTTGTTACAATTGATGAGTTCCTTCAAAAGATTGTACGGGTGAACTTGTTTGTTGCCCCATTTAAAAGCTTTTCCTTTCCTTTTCTTCTTGGTGGCCAACCTAAAAGGAAAGAAAGAAAAAAAAAATTAAGCCTACAACAAAGATATCAAAGCAAATAAAACATAGACGAGGGCTAATGCCGAATAAGAGTAAGGTTCTCACTACATGGTAGCTACAACGTGTGAGTGAGAGAATAATATAAGCTACGGCATATTAACTAACACTTGATGCAAGAATAAAGTCAAAGCATGGAGAGCATTCAAAAGCATCAAGTTCAACTAGAAAGAGTGGGTCATGAAAGACATGCAAGTTCATATCAATACACAAAGAATATAAGAGTCATACAAGATTAAGCATTGATTTAAAAGTTTCATCACCCAACAATATCAAACAAGTCAAGAAGCACCAAGATTAACCAAGAAATTCTCAACAATTGAGTAAGAAAATTTAACACCATTGTTAAAATAAGAAACTCGAAAAAATTAAGGTAAAAACAGGCTATAAAAGCAAAATGAAAATTCAAAGAATAGAAGTATGCGAATGCAATGGACAAAAGAAAATGGAAGATGAGAAAAAAAAACTCTCTTTTTTTTTACCGGCGCGGACGCGTCATGCACGCTTACGCGCCGATGCGCAGTTGGCCAAAGGATGCGTATGCGCCAGGTGCACGCACGCATGGGTTGCAGGCACAGAATAGGCACAAACTAGGAATAACTCTCTGGAACATGTACCAGGAGGGCAGGTGGTGCTATCGACGTGCGCGCGCATTGCGCAATTAGCTTGAAGGGTGCGTACGCGCCAAGTGCGCGCACGCGCGGGTGGTTTGTGCTTCAGGCATGGTGCTGGCGCATTATAGGTGCAACTCTCGGGTCAATGTATGGAGGGGTGAGATTTTTTAATCCATGCGTCCGCGCACATAGCGCGCCGCATGGATGGTCGAAAATGCTTGAGGCGCGCGTACGTGCTAGGTGCGCGCACGCGCCAAGTGCGCGCATGCGCGGGTTGGAGCTCTATTTTTCAAAATTTTTCCATGTTCTTGCATCAGTCCAAGCATTCCAAACCTCTAAACAGCTACCCAAACACCTTCAAACCTTATTTAACATATTAGACTACCAAATAGACTCAACAAACTACTCTAAATATGAATTTAAACTAATTCTACCAATATTTACAAAAGAGAAAATGAAAAGATATTACCATGGTGGGGTGTCTCCCACCTAGCACTTTTGTTTATTGTCCTTAAGTTGGACTTATGGGGAGCTCCTCTTAAGGTGGCTTGTGCTTGAAGCCATCCTTGAACATCCACCAATGCTTGAATCTACAATAAGCTTTAGTCTTCAAAGATGATAACTCCAAGCCTTGATGGAGTTCCACACAAGCCATGGGCTTCCAAATTTGATTCTCCTTATGCGATCCGGGATCCCACACTTTGTTTTGACACCCATCTTCAAATTGATCATCATGATTCCAATTGGGTGGCATGACCTTAGAATTCTCAAAGAAGCTTCCAAACAACCTCCTAGACCCATGCCATTTGGTTTTACACTAACCATTGCCATTCAACTTTGAGCATGCAACCATCATGAGCTTGGAATGATGTTTCTAACCACTACACAACTCTCTCCTACTCTTAACTCCACAAAGAGCTCTAAGTTGACCATCATTTTCAATCAAACCATATTCAAGTGAGAAGGTAAAGCTTAGGGATAAGAATTTTACCCACTTGAATGTTGTGTTGGATGATAGTAACTTAGGAAGGAGTGGTCCCAATGATCTTGCAAGCTCCACTCCCTTGTGCTCTTCCTTGACTATCTCCACCTCTTTACAATTTTCCTCAACTTCAACCTCTTCTTTGATCTCCATGTCAAGCCTAATGGGAGAAGATTCAATTGTAGTTAGGAACTCCTCAATGATTGAATCCATCTCTTGATCAACCTCTTTAAAGTCTTCAATCATGATGTGCCTTGGAGGTTGTACACCCTCCTCAACATCAATATCAAGCTTCTTGAAAGAGGGCTCTATAATGCTATATTCCCATGGACTTCCAACATCTTCTAGGTCTTCAACCACTCCTTCTGGCTCAATTATCTTAACTTCTTCCCCTTGTGACAATTCTTGTTTCACTCCTTCTTCTACACCTTGAAGCTCTAAACTCACTCCCTCACTATGCTCCTTGATTGCTTCTCCACATTCAACAATGGGAGTTCCTTGATCACATAGGCTTAGGTGAGAGGAGACCATATTGCGAACGGCTTCTGCTATGGTAGTTATCTTGGCTTCTAACTCCTTGAACTCCTTTTGGTTCTCTTCTTGCCTTTGAATATAAGAACTAACACATTCTTGAAGAGAGTCATCCATTGGAGGTGGTGTGGAAAAAGAAGGTTCATTGTTTGGGAAGGACGTTTCATAATTGGAAGTTGGTTCATCTTGGTAAGGGTATGGAGTTGGTGTATATTGTGGTGGTTCTATATATGGAGTTGATTTTTGTGGTGGTTCTATGTATGGTTCATATGGCTCATAAGGTGGTTGGTAGGGTGGATAAAGATTAGGGGCATATGGTGGTGTTTGGTGGTATGGGGCTTGTGAGTAAGGTGGTTCAATATTATGTTGAGGAGGTGGTTCATAGGCATATGGTGGTGGTTGTTGACAATCACAATAAGGGTCACCACATCCATTAGATTGATATGCATTAGGATTGGAAATATACCCATAAGAATCCGGAGGTTGTTGCCAATAAGGTTGATCAATCCCTTGAGGCTCCCCCCATCTTTGATTCCTAAATCCTTGATGTACATCCCCATTGAAGCTTCTATTCCCTACAACATAATTTGAACCAAACTCATAGCCAAAGTGAGGATGAGAATTCATGATAGCAAATAAAAACAAAAGCTACAAAGAAAAGCAACAAATCCTAAAGCTAACAAAAACTAACAAATAAGCAAAAGACAAACATATTCACAATATTCACAATAGCCAATAACATAACACCATTGCAACTCCCTGGCAACGGCGCCATTTTGATAGTTGAGATTTGCTCGATGGTCTAGATTTCCTTCTTATAGAAAAGAATTACTTCGTTGTAAGCATAGCTCCAAACCAACAAACAATTCTCACATAAAAAATTTTGGTTGTTACAAGTACAAACCCTAATGAAAATTAACCGAAGTATTTAGACTCCGGGTCGTCTCACAAGGAATTACAATGAAGTTGTCAATTACTGGCTATGAAGGGGATAAGGGGTTTGGTTGATAAAAGGGGCAAGAATTTAAATGACAAGAAAAGAAAATCAAGTAAGCAATTAAAGAAAGCAATTAATAAAGAGATACATTCATGGCAAAGATTGAGAATATAGGCTTTCTATCCTAGTCGTGCAATGATTAATTCATCCTATTTAGTCAACTCCAACAAATGGAAGAAAGTATCATGTTACCTTCACATAGGGAGAATGTCAAACAAGACTGATCAATCATATCACAATAATAAACAAGAATATATCTCATTATGTCATCCCCGAAGATGGAGGAAGGTATCATGTTATCCTCACACTCAGAGAAAGTCTAACAATACTACCTAATCTCAATCCAAAATTCCTAATCAACTCACTAATTAAATTAGCAAAAAATTAGAGTCATTGAAAATGATATTAACTAACAATTCTAAATCACCAACATTAGTTGGGTATTCATGACTCAAGATTGCCTAATTACTCTTTCCAAGCCAAGAATGCTCAAAATCTACTCTAAAGCCCAACCAAGTATTTTGTCAAACACTTGATGGGTATAAATAGA
This sequence comes from Arachis ipaensis, assembly GCF_059453495.1. Lineage (NCBI taxonomy): Eukaryota > Viridiplantae > Streptophyta > Magnoliopsida > Fabales > Fabaceae > Arachis > Arachis ipaensis. The sequence goes on from NC_142441.1 coordinate 48,380,329, forward strand.
AAGCATGGTAAAAGTACAAGAATAATAAATCTACCAACTACCAATAGCAAGGAAAGTAAATCAACAATGCAAATCATCAATAAAAGAAACATCAAATATCAAATTTCATTAAAAGAGATCTAAATCCAACATGAGTTTTCATAGACATAAAAGAGCCACAAAAGTAAAATTGACAAAAGAACTATGAAGAATAGAGTAGTAGAAACAAGAAATTGTAAAGGAAACAAGATGAGGATAACAATCAAAACCTAGATCTAGGAGAAATTAACCTAACCTAATTCTAGAGAGAAGAGGGAGCTTCTCTCTCTAGAAACTAACCTACATGATGCTATACTACCAAACAATTGCTCCCCCTTGCCCAAACTTGAATTCTGCATGAAATAGCATCAGAAATGAGTTGGATTGGGCCCAAAGTGTTTTAGAAATCGCTGGGGGCGATTTCACTTTAGTAGGCCACGAGCAACATCGGTGCGCACGCGTACATGGCGCGTGCGCGCCCCTGAATGCGAAGCAACATATGACAAATTTTATATCATTTTGAAGCCCCGGATGTTAGCTTTCCAACACAACTAGAACCGCCTCATTTGGACCTCTGTATCTCAAGTTATGGTCGATTGAGTGCGAAGAGGTCAGGCTTGACAGCTTTACGGTTCCTCCATTTCTTCATGAGTTCTCCCACTTTGCATGTTTTTCTCCTCACTTCTTCCATCCGATACTTGCCTTATGAACCTGAAGTCACTCAACAAACACATCAAGGCATCGAATGGAATTAAAGTGAATTGAATTTAACTATTTTAAGGCCTAAAAAGCATGTTTTCACACTTAAGCACAAATCTAGGGAGAATTGCAAAACCATGCTATTTCATTAAATAAATGTGAGAAAAGTTGATAAAATTTCCCAAATTAAGCACAAGATAAACCAAAAAATTGGGGTTTATCATGAACCAACTTAGCTAATCAATCACCACACCACAAACATTGAGATCTTACTTCACAAGATGAACCCCACTCTGGTTTTCATAACATTTTCTTTTATTTAGGTTAAAGGACAAGCATACATTTAAGCAGGATGAAAATAAAAACCGGGAACTTAGACCAGCACACTGGTGCATGAAATCACAATCACACTTTTGCAATTCCGCACAACTAACCAGCAAGTGCACTGGGTCGTCCAAGTAATACCTTACGTGAGTAAGAGTCGATCCCACTGAGATTTTCGGCTTGAAGCAAGCTATGGTTATCTTGTAACTCTTACTCAGGATATCAATAATTCTTAGATTTAATTGTAAAAAGTAAAAGAACATGAAATAAATACTTGTTATGCAGTAATGGAGAACATGTTGAGGTTTTGGAGATGCTTTGTCTTCTGAATTTCTGCTTTCCTACTATCTTCTTCTTCATGCACGTAAGGTTCCTTCCATGGCAAGCTGTATATTGGTAGATCACTGTTGTCAATGGCTACCATCCGTCCTCTCAGTGAAAATGGTCCAAATGCGCTGTCACCGCACGGCTAATCATCTGTCGGTTCTCACTCATGCTGGAATAGGATCCATTGATCCTTTTGCGTCTGTCACTATGCACAGCACTTGTGAGTTTGAAGCTCGTCATAGTCATCCTATCCCAGATCCTACTCAGAATACCACAGACAAGGTTTAGATGTTCCAGATCTCAAGAATGCTGTCAATTGATTCTAGCTTATACTACGAAGACTCTGATCTAAACCAGGAGCCTAAGAGATAAGCACTCAGTCTAAGGTAGAACGGAGGTGGCTGTCAGGCACGCGTTCATAGGTTGAGAATAGTGATGAGTGTCACAGATCATCACATTCATCAAGTTGAAGTACGAGTGAATATCTTAGAATGGAAGCAAGCGTGATTGAATGGAAAACAGTAGTAATTGCATTAATTCATCAAAACATAGCAGAGCTCCTCACCCCCAACCATGGGGTTTAGAGACTCATGCTGTAGAAGATACAATATCAAATGTGTATAGTGTCATGAGGTACAAGATGAATCACTAAAAGTAGTTTTTTATAATAAACTAGTGACCTAGGGTTACAGAAAATGAGTAAGCTAGAATAGTTAGTGTAAAAATCCACTTCCGGGGCCCACTTGGTGTGTGCTTGGGCTGAGCATTGAAGCTTTCACGTGTAGAGACCTTTCTTGGAGTTAAACGCCAGCTTTTGTGCCAGTTTAGGCGTTTCACTCCAGCTTTCATGCCAGTTCTGGCGTTTTGACGCCAGAATTTCTATGCTGACTTGGAACGCCGGTTTGGGCCATCAAATCTCGAGCAAAGTACGGACCATTATATATTGCTGGAAAGCCCAGGATGTCTACTTTCTAATGCATTTGAGAGCGTGCCAATGGGGCTTTGGTAGCTCCATAAAATCTACTTCGAGTGCAGGGAGGTCAGAATCCAACAGCATCTGCAGTCCTTTTTCAGCCTCTGAATCAGATTTTTGCTCAGGTCCCTCAATTTCAACCAGAAAATACCTGAAATCATAGAAAAACATACAAACTCATATTAAAGTCCAAAAATGTGATTTTTGAATAAAAACTAATAAAAACATAATAAAAGGTAACTAAAATATACGAAAAATATACTAAAAACAATGCCAAAAAGCGTATAAATTATCCGCTCATCACAACACCAAACTTAAATTGTTGCTTGTCCCCAAGCAACTGAAAATCAAATAGGATAAAAATAAGAGAATATACTATAAATTCCAAATTATCAATGAAACTTAGCTCCAATTAGATGAGCAGGACTAGTAGCTTTTTGCCTCTGAACAGTTTTGGCATCTCACTTTATCCCTTGAAGTTTAGAATGATTGGCATCTCTAGGAACTCAGAATTTAGATAGTGTTATTGATTCTCCTAGTTCAGTATTGTTGATTCTTGAACACAGTTACTTTATGAGTCTTGGCTGTGACCCTAAGCATTTTGTTTTCCAGTATTACCACCGGATACATAAATGCCACAGACACATAACTGGGTGAACCTTTTCAGATTGTGACTCAGCTTTGCTAAAGTCCCCAATTAGAGGTTTCCAGAGCTCTTAAGCACACTCTTTTTCCTTTGGACCACGACTTTAACCACTCAGTCTCAAGTTTTTACTTGACACCTTCACGCCACAAGCACATAGTTCGGGACAGTTTGGTTTAGCCACTTAGGCTAGGATTTTATTCTTGTGGGCCCTCCTATCCACTGATGCTCAAAGTCTTGGATCCTTTTTATTACCCTTGCCTTTTGGTTTAAAGGGTTATTGGCTTTTTCTTTTCTTTCTTTTTCTTTTTTCCAAATATGTTTTTTTTTTTTCAACTGCTTTTTCTTGCTTCAAGAATCAATTTTTTTTATTTTTCAAATTATCAATAACATTTGTCTTTTTCATTATTCTTTCAAGAGCCAACAAATTTAACATTCATAAGCAACAAATTCAAAAGACATATGCACTGTTCAAGCATTCATTCAGAAAACAAAAAGTATTGTCACCACATCAAAATAATTAAACTAATTTCAAGGTTGAATTCGAAATCTTGTACTTCTTGTTCTTTTGTGATTTAAAACATTTTTCCTTTAAGAAAGGTGATGGATTCATAGGACATTCATAGCTTTAAGACATAAACTTTAAATTTTTTTTTATTAATTATGGAAAAAATAAGACTCAAAAATAAATATAAGAGCAAACCAATAATAGTAGAAGACAGAAGTTAAAAACAGAAAAATAAATGACTCTTAAAATAGATTCTTAATAATAAAGGTTATCACAGAGTTAGGACTCAATAACCTTGATTTTGAGAAGTGGATGCTCTTTCAATCTGTGGGGTGTTTGATCCTTCAAAGGAGAGATTCTGGCGCTTCAGCTCCTATAGGTCACGCCCCTGCTTCTCCTGTTCCTTAAGCAGCTTGCAGAGCATGCAGTTTTGATTGTGCTGTTCTTCCTTAAGTTGATCCATAGCTTCTTGCAGCTTGGCGACAGATGCTTCTAGGCGGGTCCAGTAGTCAATTTCAGGGATTTCTGGGAGGAACTCTGGTGCACGAATTGTGAATCATACTTTTCACAACTCGTACCACTAACCAGCAAGTGCACTGGGTCGTCCAAGTAATACCTTACGTGAGTAAGGGTCGAATCCCACGGAGATTGTTGGCTTGAAGCAATCTGTGGTTACCTTGTAGCTCTTAGTCAGGAAAACAATTCACTTATCAAATTGAATTGCGAGGAATAAAAGAGCATGAAATAAATACTTGTTATGCAGTAATAGAGAATATGTTGGAGTTTTGGAGATGCTTTGTCTTTTGAATCTCTGCTTTCTCCCTGTCTTCTTCTTCACGCACACACGTCCCTCCTATGGCAAGCTGTGTGTTGGTGGATCACCTTTGTCAATGGCTACCATCCTTTCTCTCAGTGAAAATGGTCCAGGTGCGCTGTCACCGCACGGCTAATCATCTGTAGTTCTCGGTCATACCGGAATAGGATTTACTATCCTTTTGCGTCTGTCACTACGCCCAGCACTCGCGAGTTTGAAGCTCGTCACAGTCATCCAATCCCAGAATCCTACTCAGAATACCACAAAAAAGGTTTATACTTTCCGGATTCTCAAGGATGCCGCCAATAGATTCTAGCTTATACCACGGAGATTCTGATTGAAGAATCTAAGAGATACTTATTCAATCTAATGTAGAACGAAAGTGGTTGTCAGGCACACGTTCATAGGTTGAGAATGGTGATGAGTGTCACGGATCATCACCTTCTCTATAATTAAGCGCGAATGAATATCTTAGATAGGAACACGCATGTTTGAATGGAAAACAGAAATAGTTGCATTAATTCATCAAAACACAACAGAGCTCCTCACCCCCAACAATGGAGTTTAGAGACTCATGCCATCAGAGATTATAAAGTTCAGATCTAAAATGTCATGAGATACAAAATAAATTTCTAAAAGTTGTTTAAATACTAAACTAGTAACCTAGGTTTACAGAAAATGAGTAAACTCTGATAGATAGTGAAGAAATCCACTTCTGGGGCCCACTTGGTGTGCGCTGGGGCTGAGACTAAAGCTTCTCATGTGCCTGGGCTGTTTTGGGCGTTCAATGCCAGGTTGTAACCTGTTTCTGGCGTTGAACTCCAACTTGTAACCTGTTTCTGGCGCTGGACGCCAGATTGCAACATAAAACTGGCGTTGAACGCCATTTTATGTCATTTATCCTTGAAAAAAGTATGAACTATTATATATTGCTGGAAAGCCCTGGATGTCTACTTTCCAACGCATTTGGAAGCGCGCCAATTGAACTCTTGTAGCTCCAGAAAATCCATTCCGAGTGCAGAGAGGTCAGAATCCAATAGCATCAGCAATCCTTTTTCAGCCCGAATCAGATTTTTGCTCAGCTCCCTCAATTTCAACCAGAAAATACCTGAAATTATAGAAAGGCACACAAACTCATAGTAAAGTCTAGAAATATGAATTTTTCCTAGAAACTAATGAAAATATACTAAAAACTTAACTAAAACATCCTAAAAACTACATGAAATTAACCCCAAAAAGCGTATAAAATATCCGCTCATCACAACACCAAACTTAAACTGTTGCTTGTCCCCAAGCAACTAGACAAATAAAATAGAATACAAATAAGTCACGAAGTAATAATATCTCAGAGTTTTTTGAGTGAAGCTCAGATTCTAATTAAATGAGCGGGACTAGTAGCTTTTTGCTTCCGAACAGTTTTGGCATCCTGCTTTATCCATTGAAGCTCAGAATGATTGGCATCTATAGGAACTTAGAATTCAGATAGTGTTATTGATTCTCCTAGTTCAGTATGTTGATTCTTGAACACAGCTACTTTTATGAGTCTTGGCCGTGGCCCTAAGCACTTTGTTTTCCAGTATTTCCACCGGATACATAAATGCCATAGACACATAATTGGGTGAACCTTTTCAGATTGTGACTCAGCTTTGCTAAAGTCCCCAATTAGAGGTGTCCAGGGTTCTTAAGCACACTCTTCTTTTTGCTTTGGACCTTGACTTTAACCGCTCAGTCTCAAGTTTTCACTTGACACCTTCACGCCACAAGCACATGGTCAGGGACAGCTTGGTTTAGCTGCTTAGACCAGGATTTGATTCCCTTAGGCCCTCCTATCCACTGATGCTCAAAGCCTTAGATCCTTTTTACTACTCTTGCCTTTTGGTTTTAAGGGCTATTGGCTTTTTCTGCTTGGTTTTTTTTTTTTTTTTGCAAGCTTTGTATTCACTGCTTTTTCTTGCTTCAAGAATCATTTTTATGATTTTTCAGATTATCAATAACATGTCTCATGTTCGTTATTCTTTCAAGAGCCAACATATTTAACATTCAAGAACATCAAATTCCAAACACATATGCTCTGTTCAGGCATTCATTCAGAAGGCAGAAAGCATTGCCACCACATGTAAACAATTAGAATTTTTTTATTAAAAATTCGAAAAATATTGCCTCCTTATTCTAAAGAAAATCTTCTATTTTATTCATGTTTAATGATGATGAGAAAAATAAATTATAGCTTAATTGGAGATAAAATAACTACTAATTACTACTATAACTTCTAAGGTAAAACTCAAATAAGAACAATTATCACAGAGTTAAGGTTAAGATTAGAGCTCAACAACCTTGAGTTTGGGATGTGGATGTTCCTCTAGTCTGTGGAGTGCTTGGTCCTTCAAGAGATAACTTCTGACGCTTCAGTTCCTTTAAGTCATGCCCTTGCTCTTCTTGTTCCCTGAGCAGTTTGTAGAGCATACTGTTTTGATTTTGCTATTCTTCCTTTATTTGGTCCATAGATTTTTGCAACTTGCTGACAGATGCTTCAAGCTGTTCCCAATATTCAAATTGAGGGACTTCCGGGAGGAATTCTTGCGCCCTCCTCTTGATGGGGTCATCCTGCATTTGTTGTTTTTCCATTGTGGTTTTAGTGATTGGTTGCTCCACTGAGATGTACTCCGTTATTCCCATCCTTACTCCAGCATCTTTGCAGAGCATAGAGATTAGGCTTGGATAAGCCAACCTGGCATCTTTGGAGTTCTTGTTTGCAAGTATATAAAATTCATATGGAATCAGTTGATGAACTTCCACTTCTTTTCCCAACATAATGCAATGAATCATCACTGCTCTTTTGACGGTGACTTCAGAACGGTTGCTAGTGGCCAATATAGAAAGCCCAATAAAGTCCAGCCATCCTCTGGCGACTGGTTTGAGATCTTCTCTCTTGAGTTGATTTGGGACACCCTTGCTGCTGGTGGTCCACCTGGCTCCAGGGATGCATATATCCTCTAGAATCTTATCCAGGCCCTTGTTTGTTCTCATCATTCTCCTATTGAAGGAGTCTGGGTCATCTTTTAGCTGAGGTAGCTTAAAGATCTCCCTGATTTTGTCAGGGTGGATGTGAACAATCTTTCCTCTGACCATAGTTCGATAGTCATAGAGGGCAGTTCCAGATATTCTCTGCCTGTCTGTTTGCCACAGATTAGCGTAGAACTCCTGAACCATATTCCTTCCCACTTTTGTTTCAGGATTAGCTAGGACTTCCCAGTTCCTGTTTCGAATCTGCTCTTGGATCTCCAGATATTCATCTTCCTTCAGATCGAACTTGACTTCCGAGATCACTGATCTTAGACCCATTATTTTGTAGTAATGGTCTGAATGTTCTTTGGTTAAGAACTTCCCTTGATTCCAAAGTGGTTTTGGAATACTCTCTTTCTTGCCTCTTGGAGTGGTTTGTTTTCCTTTAGGAGCCATGATCTTAGTGGGTATAATTTAGTGATCACGGATAAACACACCAAACTTAGAGGTTTGCTTATCCTCAAGCAAAAGAAAAGAAAGGAGAGGGATAGAAGGAGAGCTAGTGTCGAATGGTGGATGAGAGGAGGGAGGCCGAATGTGGATTTAAAAGGGAGGGGTGGGTTTTCAAAAATTTAAAAAAAGATAAGATAGAAGATATGATTTATTAAAAAAAATAAGTATGATATGAAAAGATGTGATTTAAAATTAAAAAGATATGAAAGATATTTGAAAAAGATAAATTTGGATTTTGAAAAAGATAATGTGGAGATTTGAAAAAAATATTAATGAGTTGAAAGGATTTTAGAAGGAAAAGAGATAGATTTGTTTTGGAAATTTTGAAAAAGAGTTGGATTGGATTGAAAAAGAATTTGTGTTTATGGATTAAGATACATTTGATATTTTTAAAGTAGGGTTTTTAGAAATTAGGGATTTTAGAAATCAGGGTTTGTAACATGTTTATGCAAGAATTCATGAATTGAAACATGAAAATTAAAATTAAAATGAAAAATATGAAGTAAAAACAAATTTACCTCCTCCCCACCATCCTGGAGTTAAACGCCCAAACGCTGCATGTTTTGGGCATTTAACGCCCAATTGCTGCTTCTCCTGGGCATTCAACGCCCAACTGTTGCTTCTTTCTGGCGTTGAACGCCAGGAACTCCTTTGTCACTGGGCATTTTTTCTAAACGCCCAGGACGCTATAAATCTGGCGTTAAACGCCCAGAAGGAGCTTCTTTATGGCGTTCAACGCCCAGAAGATGCTTCTTTCTGGCGTTTAACGCCCAGATAGCTATCCTTACTGGCGCTCAATGCCCAGTGGATGCTTCTTTTGGGCGTTGAACGCCCAAAACAGACTTTTACTGGCGTTTTCTTGCCAGTGAGCTCTCTTTCTCTGTTTTGTGTGCTGAATCCTTCTGTAACCCTGTGAACTTATACAATTGACTCTTTACCTTAGTAGCAATGAACTTTATATAAACAAATAAAATCAAGAATAGGACAAAATAACAGAAAAAGTCTTCCCAATGGCTGGGTTGCCTCCCAGCAAGCGCTTCTTTATTGTCTTTAGCTAGACCTTGCTGAGCTTTTAATCTAGCTTCAACCTCGAGCACTCTTGCTCAACATTGCCTTCAAGATAGTGCTTGATTCTCTGTCCATTAACAATGAACTTCTTATCAGAATCAATGTCTTGAAGCTCCACACAACCATATGGTGATACACTAGTAATCATATATGGTCCCCTCCACCGGGATTTTAATTTTCCTGGGAATAGCCTGAGCCTAGAGTTAAACAACAGAACCTTTTGTCCTGGTTCAAAGATTCTAGATGACAGCTTTCTGTCATGCCACCTTTTAGATTTCTCTTTATAAAGCTTGGCATTTTCGAAAGCAGTGAATCTGAATTCCTCTAGCTCATTCAGCTGGAGCAATCTTTTTTCTCCAACTAATTTGGCATCAAAGTTTAGGAATCTGGTTGCCCAGTAGGCCTTATGTTCCAGTTCCACGGGCAGGTGACAAGCCTTACCATACACAAGTTGGTACGGAGAGGTCCCTATAGGAGTCTTGAATGCTGTTCTGTAAGCCCACAGAGCATCATCCAAGCTTGGTGCCCAATCCTTTCTACGGGTACTTACAGTCCGTTCCAGGATTCTTTTCAGTTCTCTGTTAGAAACTTCAGCTTGCCCATTTGTCTGTGGATGATATGGAGTCGCCACCTTGTGGCGAATCCCATACCGGACCATGGCAGAGTAAAGCTGTTTGTTGCAGAAGTGAGTGCCCCCATCACTGATTAGTACCCTAGGGACACCAAACCTGCTGAATATATGTTTCTGGAGGAACTTCAGCACTGTTTTAGTATCATTGGTGGGTGTGGCAATGGCCTCTACCCATTTTGATACATAGTCAACTGCCACCAGAATATAAGTGTTTGAGTATGATGGTGGGAAAGGCCCCATGAAATCAATTCCCCATACATCAAACAACTCAATCTCCAAGATTCCTTGTTGAGGCATGGCGTAACTATGAGGCAAATTACCAGCTCTCTGGCAACTGTCACAGTTACGTACAAACTCTCGGGAGTCTCTGTAGAGTGTAGGCCAGTAGAAACCACATTGGAGGACCTTGGTGGCTGTTCGCTCACCTCCGAAATGACCTCCATATTGTGACCCATGGCAATGCCATAAGATGCTCTGTGCTTCTTCTCTAGGCACACACCTATGGATTATTCCGTCTGCACATCTCTTAAAGAGATAGGGTTCATCCCACAAGTAGTACTTTGCATCAGAAATTAATTTTTTCTTTTGTTGTCTGCTGTACGCCTTGGGTATAAACCTTGCAGCTTTATAGTTTGCAATGTCTGCAATCCATGGTGTTTCCTGAATGGCGAACAAATGCTCATCCGGAAAGGTTTCAGAGATCTCAATAGAGGGAGAGGGCGCCCCTTCTACTGGCTCTATTCGGGACAGATGATCAGCCACTTGGTTTTCTGTCCCTTTTCTGTCTCTTATTTCTATATCAAACTCTTGCAGAAGTAATACCCATCTTATAAGCCTGGGTTTTGAATCCTACTTTGTAAGTAGATATTTAAGAGTAGCAGTGTACACAATCACTTTTGATCCTACTAAGTATGATCTAAACTTGTCAATGGCATAGACCACTGCAAGCAATTCCTTTTCTGTGGTTGTGTAATTTTTCTGGGCATTATTTAAAACACGGCTAGCATAATAAATCACATGCAGAAGTTTGTCATGCCTCTGCCCCAGTACTGCACCAATGGCGTGATCACTAGCATCACACATTAATTTGAATGGTAATGTCTAGTCTGGTGCAGAGATAACTGGTGCTGTGACCAGCTTAGCTTTCAGAGTTTCAAACACCTGCAGGCACTCTGTGTCAAACAAAAATGGCGTGTCAGCAGCTAGCAGGTTGCTTAGAGGTTTCGCAATTTTTGAAAAATCCTTTATAAACCTCCTATAGAATCCTGCATGCCCCAGAAAGCTTCTGATTGCCTTAACATTGGCAGGTGGTGGTAATTTTTCAATTACCTCTATTTTAGCTTAATCCACTTCTATTCCCTTGTTTGAAATTTTATGCCCAAGGACAATCCCTTCAGTCACCATAAAGTGACATTTTTCCCAGTTTAAAACCAGGTTGGTCTCTTGGCATCTTTTCAAAACCAGTGTCAGGTGATCAAGACAGGAGCTGAATGAGTCTCCATATACTGAGAAGTCATCCATGAAGACTTCCAGAAATTTTTCCACCATATCAGAGAAAATAGAGAGCATGCATCTCTGAAAGGTTGCAGGTGCATTACACAGCCCAAATGGCATCCTTTTGTAAGCAAATACTCCAGATGGACATGTTAATGCTGTTTTCTCTTGATCCTGGGGATCTACTGCAATTTGGTTGTAGCCTGAATAGCCATCCAAAAAGCAGTAATAATCATGACCTGCTAGTCTCTCTAGCATCTAGTCTATGAATGGTAAAGGAAAATGATCCTTCCTGGTGGCTGTATTGAGCCTTCTGTAGTCAATACACATGTGCCACCCTGTAACTGTTCTTGTAGGAACCAGTTCATTTTTTTCATTATGAACCACTGTCATGCCTCCCTTTTTGGGGATAACTTGAACAGGGCTCACCCAGGGGCTATCAGAAATAGGATAAATAATCCCAGCCTCCAGTAATTTGGTGACCTCTTTCTGCACCACTTCCTTCATTGCAGAATTTAGCCGCCTCTGTGGTTGAACCACTGGCTTAGCATTGTCCTCCAATAAGATCTTGTGCATACATCTAGCTGGGCTTATGCCCTTAAGGTCACTTATGGACCACCCAAGAGCTATCTTGTGTGTCCTTAGCACTTGAATTAGTGCTTCCTCTTCCTGTGGATTTAAAGCAGAGCTTATGATCACCGAAAAAGTATCACCTTCTCCCAGAAATGCATATTTCAGGGATGGTGGTAATGGTTTGAGCTCGGGTTTAGGAGGTTTTTCCCCTTCCTGAGGAAATTTCAGAGACTCTTTCAATTCCTCTGAATCCTCTAGATCAGGCGGAACATCTTTAAAGATGTTTTCCAGCTCTGATTCGAGACTCTCAGCCATGTTGATCTCCTCCACCAAAGAGTCAATAAGATCAACTTTCATACAGTCTTTTGGTGTGTCTGGATGCTGCATGGCATTGACAGCATTCAACTTATACTCAACCTCATTGACTCTCAGGGTGACTTCCCCCTTTTGAACATCAATGAGAGTTCGTCCAGTTGATAGGAAAGGTCTTCCTAGAATGAGAGTAGCACTCTTGTGCTCCTCCATCTCCAGCACTACGAAGTCAGTGGGAAAGGCGAATGGCCCAACCCTGACAATCATGTCCTCAATCACGCCTGATGGGTATTTAATGGAGCCATCAGCAAGTTGGAGACATATCCGGGTTGGTTTAGCTTCTTCAGTCAAACCAAGCTTTCTGATAGTGGATGCAGGTATTAGGTTGATGCTTGCCCCAAGATCACATAAGGCTGTCTTGGTGCAATTACCCTCTAATATGCATGGTATCAGAAAGCTTCCGGGATCTTTAAGCTTTTCAGGGAAGCTTTTCAGAATGACTGCACTGCATTCTTCAGTGAGGAGAACTTTTTCAGTTTCTCTCCAATCCTTCTTATGACTTAAGATCTCTTTCATGAACTTGGCATAAGAAGGTATTTGCTCAAGTGCTTCTGCAAATGGAATCTTTATTTCAAGAGTCCTGAGATAATCTGCAAAGCGAGCAAATTGCTTATCCTGCTCCTCTTGGCGGAGTTTTTGAGGATAAGGTATCTTGGCTTTATATTCCTCAACTTTGGTTACTGCAGGTTTATTTCCTACAGAAGTGGTTGAAGAAGCCCTTTTAGAGGGGTTGTCATTAGCACTTGTGTGTGTTTGATCCCTCACTGGCAATTGAGTGCCAGGGTTGGAAGCTGGAGTGACGTTAGATGCCAACTCCTTAGCTGTTCCTGGCGTCTAAACGCCAGAACTGTGCTTCCTTTGGGCGTTCAATGCCAGTTCCTTGCTTGTTTCTGACGTTGAACGCCAGTCCTGAGCATGGTTTGGGCGTTCAGTGCCAGCTTTCCACCCAATTTCTGGCGTTTTAGCGCCAGAATTATTTTTCCTCGGGCTCTTACTGTCCTCAGATGGAATTTCAGTAGTTTGCTCATTTCTTAGCTTCCTGCTGCCTTGAGGTGGGGTATTTAATATTTTCCCACTTCTTAATTGAACTGCTTGGCATTCTTCTGTTATTTATTTTGATAGCTGCTGCTTTGTTTGCTTTAATTGTTCTTCCATATTTATATTAGCCATCCTTGTCTCTTGTAGTCTCTCCTTGAATTCGGCTAACTGTTTTGTTAGAAAATCCAATTGCTGATTGAATTCAGTAGCTTGTTCAGCAGGACTGAGTTCAGTAGTCACTATTTTAGCCTCTTCTTTCATGGAAGGTTCACTGCTTAGGTACAGATGCTGATTTCTGGCAAATGTATCAATAAGCTCTTGAGCTTCTTCAATTGTCTTTTTCATGTGGATAGATCCACCAGCTGAGTAGTCTAGAGACATATGAGCTCTTTCTGTAAGCCCATAATAGAAGATGTCTAGCTGAACCCACTCTGAAAATATTTCAGAGGGGCATTTTCTTAGCATCTCTCTGTATCTCTCCCAGGTATCATAAAGAGATTCATTATCTCCTTGTTTAAAGCCTTGGATGTCCAGCCTTAGCTGTGTCATCCGTTTTGGAGGAAAGTATTGATTCAGGAATTTTTCTGACAGCTGTTTCCATGTCCTTATGCTAGCCTTAGGTTGGTTATTTAACCACCTCTTAGCTTGATCTTTTACAGCAAATGAAAACAGTAATAATCTGTAGACATCTTGATCTACTTCCCTATCATGTACTATGTCAGCAATTTGTAAAAACTGTGCCAGAAACTCTGTAGGTTCTTCCTGTGGAAGACCGGAATACTGGCAACTTTACTGCACCATGATAATGAGCTGAAGATTCAACTCAAAGCTACTAACTCCGATGGAGGGTATACAGATACTACTCCCATATGAAGCAATAGTGGGGTTAGCATATGACCCCAGAGTCCTTCTGGACTGTTCATTTCCACTTAGATCCATGATGGAGAAAGGGAGATGCTGTGGCTTTATTTTAGTTATTTTATTATATTAAAAAAATTCGAAATAATAAAACTATAATAAAAAAATTGAAAATATTTTAAGAGGATTTTCAAAAAAAATGAAGAGAGAGAATAAGTGGTTAGGAGGTTTTGAAAAAGATATGATTTTTTTTAAAAAAACTTGACAACTAAGATATGATAAGATAAAATTTTTAAAATTGAAATCTGAATTTTTATGAAGAATTTCGAAATATTAGCTTAAAAATAGTTAGAAAAGATATTTTTTTGAATTTAATAAGGAAAGAGAAAAACAATAAAATAGCACAAGATTTAAAATTTTTAGATCTAATGCTCCTTGTTTTTGAAATTTTTAGAGGAAAAATACCAAGGAACACCAAAATTAAAAATTTTAAGATCAAGACACAAGGAAAACTCAAGAACACTTTGAAGAATCACAAGAACCACAAGAACATGAAGGTAGAACACCAAACTTAAAATTTTTAGCAAACCAAACTAAAATTTTTGAAAATTATAGAAAGATTAACAAGAAAAAACCAAACTTAAAGTTTGGCACAAGATTTGATAAAAAAAAATTATTTTTGAAAAAAAAAATATTTTAACAAGAAAATACCCAATTACCAAGAACATAGACCAACGCTCTAGCCAATTGGGCAGTAAATGTAACACTTGTTTTGAAGAAGTATTTTCAATAACTAAGAAAATATTTTTTTTTAAAGAAAATAAAAACATGCAATTGACACCAAACATAAAATATGAAACTAAACTCAAACAGAAAAAACTCAATTATTAGTTTATAAAATTTTTGAAAAATTTAAAAAAAAAAGAAAATAAGGATTTTAAAAAGAAAATTTCAACCAAAAACAATAATAGAAGACTCTAAACCAAAAAGAAAAATTTTTCCTAATCTAAGCAACAAAATAAATCGTCAGTTGTCCAAACTCGAACAATCCCCGGCAACGGCGCCAAAAACTTGGTGCACGAATTGTGAATCACACTTTTCACAACTCGTACCACTAACCAGCAAGTGCACTGAGTCGTCCAAGTAATACCTTACGTGAGTAAGGGTCGAATCCCACGGAGATTGTTGGCTTGAAGCAATCTGTGTTTACCTTGTAGCTCTTAGTCAGGAAAACAATTCACTTATCAAATTGAATTGCAAGGAATAAAAGAGCATGAAATAAATACTTGTTATGCAGTAATAGAGAATATGTTGGAGTTTTGGAGATGCTTTGTCTTTTGAATCTCTGCTTTCTCCCTGTCTTCTTCTTCACGCACGCACGTCCCTCCTATGGCAAGCTGTCTGTTGGTGGATCACCGTTGTCAATGGCTACCATCCTTCCTCTCAGTGAAAATGGTCCAGGTGCGCTGTCACCGCACGACTAATCATCTGTAGGTTCTCGGTCATACCGGAATAGGATTTACTATCCTTTTGCGTCTGTCACTACGCCCAGCACTCGTGAGTTTGAAGCTCGTCACAGTCATCCAATCCCAGAATCCTACTTGGAATATCACAAACAAGGTTTAGACTTTCCGGATTCTCAAGGATGCCACCAATAGATTCTAGCTTATACCACGGAGATTCTGATTGAGGAATCTAAGAGATACTCATTCAATCTAATGTAGAACGGAAGTGGTTGTCAGGCACATGTTCATAGGTTGAGAATGGTGATGAGTGTCACGGATCATCACCTTCTCTATAATTAAGCGCAAATGAATATCTTAGATAGGAACACGCATGTTTGAATGGAAAACAAAAATAGTTGCATTAATTCATCGAAACACAGCAGAGCTCCTCACCCCCAACAATGGAGTTTAGAGACTCATGCCGTCAGAGATTACAAAGTTCAGATCTAAAATGTCATGAGATACAAAATAAATCTCTAAAAGTTGTTTAAATACTAAACTAGTAACCTAGGTTTACAGAAAATGAGTAAACTATGATAGATAGTGCAGAAATCCACTTCTGGGGCTCACTTGGTGTGTGCTGGGGCTGAGACTAAAGCTTCTCACGTGCCTGGGCTGTTTTGGGCGTTCAACGCCAGGTTGTAACCTGTTTCTGGCGTTGAACTCCAACTTGTAACCTGTTTTTGGCGCTGGACGCCAGACTGCAACATGGAACTGGCGTTGAACGCCAGTTTACGTCATCTATCATTGAGCAAAGTATGGACTATTATATATTGCTGGAAAGCCCTGGATGTCTACTTTCCAACGCAATTGGAAGCGTGCCAATTGGACTCTTGTAGCTCCAGAAAATCCATTTCAAGTGCAGAGAGGTCAGAATCCAATAGCATCAGCAATCCTTTTTCAGCCCGAATAAGATTTTTGCTCAGCTCCCTCAATTTCAGCCAGAAAATACCTGAAATTATAGAAAAGTACACAAACTCATAGTAAAGTCCAGAAATATGAATTTTTCCTAGAAACTAATGAAAATATACTAAAAACTTAACTAAAACATCCTAAAAACTACATGAAATTAACCCCAAAAAGCGTATAAAATATCCACTCATCAAACTCCTGCACCCTCCTTTTGATGGAGTTGTCTTGCACTTGTTGTCCTTCCATTGACTTCTTGGTGATTGGGTGTTCGATTGGGATGAATTCATCTACTCCCATCTTCACCCCAGCATCTTTACATAGCAGAGAAATTAAGCTTGGGTATGCCAGTTTGGCTTCAGTGGAGTTCTTGTTTGCAATTGTGTAAATCTCACAAGAAATCAGATGATGAATCTCCACTTCGTTTCCCAGCATAATACAATGAATCATCACTGCTCTTTTGACAGTGACCTCAGAATGGTTGCTAGTGGGCAGTATGGAACGCCCAATGAAGTCCAACCAGCCTCTTGCGACTGGTTTGAGATCTCCTCTTTTTAGTTGGTTTGGGACACCTTTTAAATTGGTTATCCACTTAGTTCCAGGGAGGCATATGTCCTCTAGAACTTGGTCCAACCCCTTATCCTCTCTCACCATTCTCCTATTAAAGGATTCTGGATCATCTTGTAATTGAGGCAGTTTGAAGATCTCTCTTATTTTGTCCAGATGGAAGTAAATAATCCTCCCTTTGACCATGGTTCGGTAGGTATGAAAGGTGGTTCCAGTTATTCTCTGCTTATCTGTCAGCCACATATTTGAATAGAATTCCTGAACCATGTTTCTTCCAACCCTTGTTTCAGGATTAGCTAGAATTTCCCATCCTCTATTTCAAATTTGCTCTTGGATCTCCGGATATTCATCTTCTTTCAGATTGAATTTAACTTCCGGAATCACTGATCTTAGACCTATTATTTTATGGTAATGGTCTGCATGTTCTTTGGTGAAGAACCTCTCTTAATTCCAAAGACTCTTTGGAGTATTCTCTTTCTTGCCTCTTGAATTGGTTTGTTTTCCCTTAGGGGCCATGATCTTGATTGGTGGAAGAAAATAGAGTCATGATATGAAAAAGATGAGATTTTTAAATGGAAAAGATATAAAAAGGTTAAATCTGAAAATTTGTTTATGCATCTAAGAATTAAGAGATGATATGATGAGTTGAAAAAGATTTGGAAAGAAATTGAAAAGAAACTTGAGTTTTTGAAGAAGATTTGGGAAGGATTTGAAAGAAATTTGTAAAGAGATTTAGAAAATTGTTGAATTTTTGAAAATTGAGGGTGAATGATGAAAGTTTGAAACATGTTTATGCAGAAAATTATGAGTCAAGACATGAAAATTTGAAAAATTTTGAAGTGGAAAACAAAATCCCCCCCCCGTCTTTCTGGCGTTAAATGCCCAGAATGGTATCCATTCTGGCATTTAACGCCCATATGTTGGCCATTGTGGGCGTTTAACACCCAGCCAAGTACCATGGCTGGCGTTAAACGCCAGAAATCTTTTGTTACTGGGTGTTTTTCTGAACGTCTAGGATGCTGCAATTCTGGCGTTAAACGCCTAGAATGGTACCCATTCTGGCGTTTAACGCCCAAAATGCCCCTTATTGGCGTTTTCTTGCCAGTGAGCTCTTTTTCTCTGCTTTTTGTGCTGAATCCTTCTGTAACTCTGTGAATTCCTACAATTTGATGATTAATCTTGAAGAAAATTTATATTAAACTTCTCTAAGTATTAAGTAAATCAAATAACTTGCTAATGGCTGGGTTGCCTCCCAACAAGCGCTTCTTTATTGTCTTTAGCTGGACCTTGACTGAGCTTTATTCAAGCCTCAGTTTTGAGCATTCTTGCTCAAAATTACTTTCAAGATAATGTTTGATTCTCTGTCCATTAACAACGAACTTTTTGTTAGAGTCAAAATCCTGAAGCTCAACATATCCATATGGTGATACACTTGTAATCACATATGGTCCCCTCCACTGGGATTTCAATTTCCTGGAGAATAGTCTGAGCCTAGAGTTAAATAGCAGAACCTTCTGTCCTGGTTCAAAGACTCTAGATGACAGTTTCTTGTCATGCCACTTTTTTGCTTTCTCCTTATAAATTTTAGCATTTTCAAAAGCATTGAGTCTGAATTCCTCTAGCTCATTCAGCTGGAGCAATCTTTTCTCTCAAGCTAACTTGGCGTCCAGGTTTAGGAATCTGGTTGCCCAATAGGCCTTATGTTCCAATTCCACGGGCAGATGACAGGCCTTGCCATACACAAGCTGGTAGGGACAGGTTCCTATAGGAGTCTTGAATGCTGTTCTGTATGCCCACAGAGCATCATCCAAGCTTTTTGCCCAATCCTTTCTACGGGCAATCACAGTCCATTCCAGGATTCTTTTTTAGTTCTCTATTAGAGACTTTAGCTTGCCCATTTGTCTGTGGGTGATATGGAGTTGCTACTTTGTGGCTAATTCCATATCGGACCATAGCAGAGTATAGCTGTTTATTGCAGAAATGAGTGCCCCATCACTGATTAATACTCTGGGGACACCAAATCTGCTGAAGATATGTTTCTGGAGGAATTTCAGCATGGTCTTAGTATCGTTAGTGGGTGTGGCAATTGCTTATACCCATTTAGATACATAGTCTACTACCACCAGAATGTAAGTGTTTGAGTATGATGGTGGGAAAGGACCCATGAAGTCAATACCCCATACATCAAACAACTCAGTCTCTAAGATCCCTTGTTGAGGCATGGCATAACCATGGGGCAAGTTGCCAGCTCTTTGGCAACTGTCACAGTTACGCACAAACTCTCAGGCATCTCTATAGAGAGTAAGCTAGTAGAAGCCACATTGGAGGACCTTAGTGGGTGTTCGCTCACCTCCGAAATGTCCTCCATATTGTGATCCATGGTAGTGCCATAGGATCTTTTGTGCCTCTTCTCTGGGTACGCATCTGTGGATCATTCCGTCTACATATCTCTTAAAGAGATATGGTTCATCCCAAAAGTAGTACTTTGCATCGGAAATTAGTTTTTTCATTTGCACTCTGTTGTACTCCTTGGGTATAAACCTCACAGCTTTATAATTTGCAATGTCTATAAACCATGGTGCTTCCTGAATGGCAAAGAGTTGCTCATCAGGAAAGGTCTCAGATATCTCAGTAGGAGGGAGGGACGCCCCTGCTACTGGTTCTATCCGAGAAAGGTGATCAGCTACCTGGTACTCTGCCCCTTTTCTGTCTCTTATTTCTATATCAAAATCTTGAAGAAGCAACACCCATCTTATGAGCCTGGGTTTTGAATCCTGCTTTGTGAGTAGGTATTTAAGAGCAGCATGGTCAGTATACACAATCACCTTTGAACCTACTAAATAGGATCGAAACTTGTCAATGGCATAAACCACTGCAAGCAACTCTTTTTTTGTGGTTGTGTAATTCTTCTGTGCATCATTTAAAACACAGCTAGCATAGTAAATGACATGCAGAAGCTTGTTATGCCTCTGTCCCAATACTGCACCAATGGCATGGTCACTGGCATCACACATTAGTTCGAATGGTAATGTCCAGTCTGGTGCAGAGATGACTGGTGCTGTGACCAGCTTAGCTTTCAGGGTTTCAAACACCTGCAGACACTCTGTGTCAAAGATAAATGGTGTATCAGCAGCTAGCAGATTACTCAGAGGTTTTGCGATTTTTGAAAAATCCTTTATAAACCTCCTGTAGAATCCTGCATGTCCCAGAAAGCTTCTGATTGCCTTTACATTGGCAGGTGGTGGTAATTTTTCAATTACCTCTACCTTAGCTTGATCCACCTCTATTCCCTTGTTTGAAATTTTATGCCCAAGGATAATTCCTTCAGTCACCATAAAGTGACATTTTTCCCAGTTTAAAACTAGGTTGGTCTCTTGACATCTTTTCAGAACAAGTGCTAAATGGTCAAGACAGGAGCTGAATGAGTCTCCGAATACTGAAAAGTCATCCATGAAGACTTCCTAAAATTTTTCTACCATATCAGAGAAGATAGAAAGTATGCACATCTGAAAGGTGCATGTGCATTGCACAGACTAAAAGGCATCCTTCTGTAGGCAAATACTCCAGATGGACATGTGAATTCTGTTTTTTCTTGGTCTTGAGGATCTACTGCAATTTGGTTGTAACCTGAATAGCCATCCAAAAAGCAGTAATAATCATGACCTGCTAGTCTCTCTAGCATCTGGTCTATGAATGGTAAAGGAAAACGATCCTTTCTGGTGGCTGTATTGAGCCTTCTGTAGTCAATACACATACGCCACCCTGTAACTGTTCTTGTGGGAACCAGTTCATTCTTTTCGTTGTGAACCACTGTCATGCCTCCCTTTTTGGGTACAACTTGGACAGGGCTTACCCATGGGTTATCAGAAATAGGATAAATAAACCCAGCCTCTAGTAACTTAGTGACCTCTTTCTGCACCACCTCCTTCATGGCTGGATTTAGCCGCCTCTGTGGTTGAACCACTGGCTTAGCATCATCCTCCAATAGGATCTTGTGCATGCATCTTGCTGGGCTAATGCCTTTAGGATCACTTATGGACCACCCAAGAACTGTCTTGTGTGTCCTTAGCACTTGAATTAGTGCTTTCTCTTCCTGTGGATTTAAAGCAGAGCTTATGATCACTGGAAAAGTGTTACCTTCTCCCAGAAATGCATATTTCAGGGATGGTGGTAGTGGTTTGAGCTCGGTTTTAGGAGGCTTATCCTCTTCCTGAGGAATTTTCAAAGGTTCTTTTATTTCCTCTGATTCCTCCAGATCAGGCTGAACATCTTTAAAGATGTCCTCTAGCTCTAATTCGAGACTTTCAGTCATATTGATCTCTTCCACCAAAGAGTCAATAATATTAGTGCTCATGCAGTCATTTGATGTGTCTGGATGCTGCATAGCTTTGACAGCATTTAACTTGAACTCATCCTCATTGACTCTCAGGGTCACTTCCCCTTTTTGTACATCAATAAGAGTTCGTCCAGTTACTAGGAAAGGTCTTCATAGAATGAGAGTTGCACTCTTGTGCTCCTCCATTTCCAGCACTACAAAGTCAATGGAAAAGGCAAATGGCCCAACCTTGACAATCATGTCCTCAATTATGCCTGATAGATATTTAATAGAGCCATCAGCAAGTTGAAGACATATCTGGGTTGGTTTGACTTCTTCAGTCAAGCCAAGCTTTCTAATAGTAGATGCAGGTATTAGGTTGATACTTGCTCCAAAGTCACATAGAGCTGTCTTGGTACAAGCACCCTCTAATGTGCATGGTATCATAAAGCTTCCTGGATCTTGAAGCTTCTCTGGTAAGCTTTTTAGAATGACTGCACTGCATTCTTCAGTGAGAAACACCTTTTCAGTTTCTCTCCAATCCTTCTTATGACTTAAGATCTCTTTCATGAACTTAGCATAAGAGGGTATTTGCTCAAGTGCCTCTGCAAATGGGATCTTTATCTCAAGAGTCTTGAGATAGTCTGCAAAGCGGGCAAATTGTTTATCCTGCTCCACTTGGCAGAGTTTCTGAGGATAAGGCATCTTGGCTTTATATTCTTCAACCTTAGTTGCTGCAGGTTTATTCCCTACAGAGGTGGTTGGAGAAGCCTTCTTAGAGGGGTTACTATTAGCACTTGCAGGTGTCTGATCCCTTATTGGCGTTTGAACGCCAGGATTGGGTGCTGGATGGGCGTTTAACGCCAACTTCCCACCCTTTTCTGGCATTTGAACGCTAGAACTGGGCAAGGAATGGGCGTTCAACGCCAACTTTTCTCCCTTTTCTGGCGTTTGAATGCCAGAAGTAGGCATCCACTGGGCGTTTGATGCCAATCTTTCACCCTTTTCTGGCGTTTGAATGCCAGAATTATTCCTCTCTAGGCTTTTGCTGTCCTTAGAGAGATTTTGGGCAGTGGTTTGGTCATCCTCTGTCAGTTGTTCCTTTCTTGGCTTTTTGCTACTTTGAGCTGAATTATTCAATGTCTTCCCGCTCCTTAGTTGGACAGCTTGGCATTCTTCTATTATCTGTTTAGATAACTACTGTCTTGTCTGATTCAATTGTGCTTCCATATTCTTGTTAGCATTTTTAGTGTCTTGGAGCATCTCTTTAAATTCTGCTAATTGTTTTGTTATAAGGAGTAATTTATGATTAAGTTCAACAATCTGTTCTTGAGGATTAGGATCAGTAGTTACTGTTCCTAGCCTCTTCTTTTATAAAGAACTCACTGCTTGAGTACAGATGTTGATTTTTAGCAACCGTGTCAATGAGTTCTTGAGCTTCTTCAATCGTCTTTCTCATGTGTATGGATCCACCAGCAGAGTAGTCTAGGGACATTTGAGCTCTTTCTGTAAGCCCATAGTAGAAGATGTCTAACTGTACCCACTCTGAAAACATTTCAGAGGGGCATTTCCTTAGCATCCCTCTGTACCTCTCCCAGGCATTATAAAGGGATTCATGATCCTCTTGTTTAAAGCCTTGGATGTCCAGCCTCAGCTGTGTCATCTTTTTTGGAGGGTAAAATTGATTCAGGAATTTGTTTGATAGCTGTCTCCATGTTTTTATGCTTGCTGTGGGTTAGTTATTTAACCACCTTTTAGCTTGATCTTTTACAGCAAATGGAAACAGTAATAATCTGTAGACATCCTGATCCACTTCTTTATCACGTACTGTGTCAATAATTTGTAGGAACTGTGCCAGAAACTCAGTAGGTTCTTCCTGTGGAAGACCGGAATACTGGCAATTTTGCTGCACCATGATAATGAGCTGAGGATTTAGCTCAAAATTGCTTGCTTTGATTGGAGGTATACAGATGCTACTCCCATATGCAGCTGTAATGGGGTTAGCATATGACTCCAGAGTCCTTCTGGACTGTTCATTTCCACTTATGTCCATGATGGAGAAAAGGGAATTGATATGGATTGCAATTAAATTATATTTTTAAATTATATTTTATTTTATTTTTTTCATTAAAAGTAACCGAAAAAATAAAACAAAATAAATGGAAGATAAAATAAAACTTTCGAAAATTAGAAGAAAATAAAAGCAAATTGAAAACTAAATTAATTAATTGATTAAAAAGATTTTGGAAATTAGCAATCAAAAAGATATGATTGAAAATTATTTTAAAAAGATATGATTGAGATGATATGATTGCAATTTATTAAAAAAAAAGATATGATTGAAAAGATATGATTGAAGAAATTAAAAAGATTTGATTTTTGAAAAAGATTTGGAAAGATCAATTTCTAAAATTAAAATTTTGACTTGACTAAAAAAAATAATATGATTTTGAAAATCTTTGACTAATTTAATGCAAAATTTCAAAATTTATGAGTAAAATAAGGAAAAGATATTTTTTAATTTTTGAATTTTAATGAGAAAAGAGGAAAACAACAAAATGACACTAAACTTAGAAATTTTAGATCAAAACAAAGAGAACAAACAAGAAAACTTTGAATGTCAAGATGAACACCAAGAACACTTTGAAGATCAAGATGAACACCAAGAACAAATTTTTGAAAAATTTTTAAGTAAAAAAAAGCACAAGGGACACCAAACTTAAAATTTTTAGAAAATCAAACACAAATTTTCGAAAATTCAAAGGAAAACACAACGAAGACACCAAACTTAGAATTTTTAAAGATCAAGAAAGAACTAAGAACATGCAAATTCGAAAAATTAAAAGAAAATAAAAGCATGCAATTGACACCAAACTTAAAATATGAGACTAACTAAAAAAAGACTCAAATTTAGTGACTCTAAACCAACAAAAATAAATTATTCCTAATCTAAGCAACAAGAAAAACCGTCAGTTGTCCAAACTCAAAAAATCCCCGGCAACGGCGCCAAAAACTTGGTGCACGAAATCACAATCACACTTTTGCAATTCTGCACAACTAACCAGCAAGTGCACTGGGTCGTCCAAGTAATACCTTACGTGAGTAAGGGTCGATCCCACGGAGATTGTCAGCTTGAAGCAAGCTATGGTTATCTTGTAACTCTTAGTCAGGATATCAATAACTCTTAGATTTAATTGTAAAAAGTAAAAGAACATGAAATAAATACTTGTTATGTAGTAACGGAGAACAGGTTGAGGTTTTGGAGATGCTCTGTCTTCTGAATTTCTGCTTTCCTA
Organism: Arachis ipaensis; assembly: GCF_059453495.1. Taxonomy (NCBI): domain Eukaryota; kingdom Viridiplantae; phylum Streptophyta; class Magnoliopsida; order Fabales; family Fabaceae; genus Arachis; species Arachis ipaensis. Next base: position 48,404,777 of record NC_142441.1, read on the forward strand.
CTGTCTTCTTCTTCATGCACGTAAGGTTCCTTCCATGGCAAGCTGTATGTTGGTGGATCACCGTTGTCAATGGCTACCATCCGTCCTCTCAGTGAAAATGGTCCAAATGCGCTGTCACCGCACGGCTAATCATCTGTCGGTTCTTACTCATGCTGGAATAGGATCCATTGATCCTTTTGCGTCTGTCACTACGCCCAGCACTTGTGAGTTTGAAGCTCGTCACAGTCATCCTATCCCAGATCCTACTCAGAATACCACAGACAAGGTTTAGACGTTCCATATCTCAAGAATGCTGTCAATTGATTCTAGCTTATACCACGAAGACTCTGATCTGAACCAGGAGGCTAAGAGATAAGCACTCAGTCTAAGGTAGAACGGAGGTGGCTGTCAGGCACGCGTTCATAGGTTGAGAATGGTGATGAGTATCACAGATCATCACATTCATCAAGTTGAAGTACGAGTGAATATCTTAGAATGGAAGCAAGCGTGATTGAATGGAAAATAGTAGTAATTGCATTAATTCATCAAAACACAGCAGAGCTCCTCACCCCCAACCATGGGGTTTAGAGACTCATGCCGTAGAAGATACAATATGAAACGTGTAGAGTGTCATGAGGTACAAGATGAATCACTAAAAGTAATTTTTATAATAAACTAGTGACCTAGGGTTACAGAAAATGAGTAAGCTAGAATAGTTAGTGTAGAAATCCACTTCCGGGGCCCACTTGGTGTGTGCTTGGGCTGAGCATTGAAGCTTTCACATGTAGAGACCTTTCTTGGAGTTAAACGCCAGCATTTGTGCCAGTTTGGGCGTTTAACTCCAGCTTTCATGCCAGTTCTGGCGTTTTGACGCCAGAATTTCTATGCTGACTTGGAACGCCAGTTTAGGCCATCAAATCTCGGACAAAGTATGGACTATTATATATTACTAGAAAGCCCAGGATGTCTACTTTCCAACACAATTGAGAGTGCACCAATTGGGCTTCTGTAGCTCCAGAAAATCCACTTCGAGTTCAGGGAGGTCAGAATCCAACAGCATCTGTAGTCCTTTTTCAGCCTCTGAATCAGATTTTTGCTCAGGTCCCTCAATTTCAGCCAGAAAATACCTGAAATCACAGAAAAACACACAAACTCATAGTAAAGTCCAGAAATGTGATTTTTGAATAATAACTAATAAAAATATAATAAAAACTAACTAAAATATACTAAAAACATACTAAAAATAATGCCAAAAAGCGTATAAATTATCCGCTCATCACACACATAGACTTAAGCAATGAAATCTTAAAGAAAGAATTGAAAATTCCTAAGCTACTATGGATGCATGTTCTATTTCATACATGATCTTCCTTATTTTAGGCTTGAAAGAAAGAAAAGGAAAAGAAACTCCACCACCTTTTACTCATGGGAATGCTCATGCTCTCTCTCTTGTTTGTCCTCTTTGTGTCCACTTGCACTTCCCTGTATCCGTGTCATTCTGGCTCTTTTCCAATCTTCCAGTGCCTTCCTTACTGATTTGTGACTCTTTTCTGCTCTTTCTTTTTCCTCTCGTGCTAATTCATCCTTTACTTCTTCATATCTTGTGATCCCAGGGTGCAATATAGGCAGTTGTCCGACTAAGTATCCAAGCCTGGCTTGAGTGTTCATATGATATCCAGTCTCACTCATATAAACTCTTTCTGAGAATGCTCTGTATTCATCGAAAAGATCTGCTTGTTCTCTTTGTTTCTGATGCATCTCATGAATGTGCGCACCTTGATGTGCTTGGATGTTGATTAGCTTTTGGATTGCTTCTTGTTGTTGATCTTGCTTTTGGTTCAACCTGTGGAAGGATTCACCCACTGTCTCCCTTGTTCCAGTTGTTGCTCCATCAATTGCTTTTGCCACTCTCCTTGTTGATTCATCCATCTAGAGAATGATTCTTCTTGGCGATCCATCATTTGTAGTTGAAGCTCCTTCTGTGCTCCTTGATTCTCCAAGTATTGCCTAGACAAACCATCAATGGCTTCTTGTAATTGGTGCATGTTTAAAGTGGCTGGGACTTGCTCCTCTGGGTTTTGTCCTTCTACAGCTTGATGGGCTGCCCTCTTTCTTAGTCTTCGTTGAGGTAGGGGAGATGCAACAGAATGCATCCGTCGAACAGTAAGTGGGATGCCAACTTTTATCCACTCGGGGTCTCCATCTTCGAACACCACCCCAGCCCTGTCGAACAGACGAAAAATGGTGCTTGGGTAGCCTAACCTTCCTCCAGAATCACTTTTCTCAGCTAACTTCCGAATGCCTTGAGCTATGAGTTCGTGAACCTTGATCTCTCCCCCTTTGAGTATACATTGCACCACTGTTGCTCTCTTAAGGTTCACCTCTGAGTTGTTTCCGGCAGGGAGGATGGATCTCCTTACAATTTTGAACCACCCCTTTGCTTCAGGAGTGAGATCCCCTCTCTTAATGAATTTGGGCTTCCTATGGGAATCTCGTACCCAATCCGCTCCTTGTATGCAGATATCTTTCACAATCTGGTCATAATTGGGACTGCTATCTATTCTGGATTGATAGCTCTCTTCTGCAAATAGTATGGTTCGTAGCTTTAAAACCCTCATGATGTTCATGGGATTAAAATCCACCGTTACCCCTCTTACAAAGCTTATATAGGATTCATCTGCCCTATCATACCTGACTGCGTTTGCATAAAACTCTCTCACAAGAGTTGCGTTTACTTTTGTGACCGGATCAATGAGGAGCTCCCATCTTCTCTTTTCCACCTTCTCTGTGATTTCGAGGCACTCAGTTTTCTTGACTTGAAAGCCTAGCTCATATATGATCTCTTTATTAGCCATCCACCCAAATTGTAATGCATGGTGAAAGGTTCTAAATTTCTTCTCATCAAAAGGGCGTTGCTCCATAGGCTCCTTCTCTTTTCTTCTTTTAGAGTTCGACGATGCCATGAGTGACCTTTGATTTTAAATTTGTAGAAGTATGGATGATTGCAGCTTAAAAGATGTAGCTATGAGAGTGTGTGAAAAAGCTTTTGATGGAGGAAGACGTTTTGAGGGTGTTTTTCGAAAGTAAGAAATGTGAGGAGAGGGTTCTGGAATGTGGGACGGTACGGAATGAGAAGGCCACTTTTATGGAAGGGTAATGACTAAGTGGAAGGTGTGGATCAATCTTTATGGGTTAAGGATGGACGGTTGGGGTTTGGCATGAGATGGGCACAAGGATCATCACTTTGTATGAACTGATTGGTTCGGTCTCCAAGGATATCTTTCTTCCAATGTTGCATGGCAATGCTTCCCAATGTACTCCTTTTGAAGACATGTGTATAGTCCCCCTTTTGTAAAGTGGTCGAACCCCCTTCTCAATTTGTCTCATCAATTCTGTTCAGTCCTTCCTTCATTTCCTACACAAGACAAAGGAAAGCAAAAGTTAGCATTGAATTTTTGGTGGCAAAAGTTAAAGAGTGGACTGGCTACTTTTTAGATTTTTGTTTTTAAACATCTAAATGCTATCCATGAACACAAATCAACTGACCTAATTAGTGTTCATGTATGCAACATTGGTGACACCAAACTTAGTTTGTGACTATGTAGTGTAAAAAGAGTTGATTAAGGCTCTAAGATTAACACGATATGAATTGTGTTTATGTCCTCTTAGTGTGCCTTGAACACCAAACTTGTTGTTCACTATATGTTGCATACAAGGGTTCATCTAAGTGTTTGTCAAAGTTGATTTGGAATTCATGAACCTTGCTTTACTAACTACTTTAAACATCCTAAAAAAACTGAAAGGATATAAAACATGGGTTGCCTCCCATGAAGCGCTTCTTTAGCGTCATTAACTTGACGTTTAGCCTTTGTCAAGGTGGTTGGTAATACTTCAAATCTTCCCCTCTCACAGTGAATCTATCTCCGTTGGCTTCATTAAGAATCTCCACATGTTCCAAGGAAAGAATTCTGCTGATGGTGTACACTTGAGGTAGCTGAGATGGAATGGTAGGGAGATGAGGTGGAATAGCTGGGAAATGAGCAGAGATTACTTCATCCCCTGGAGAGAAATCCTCTGTAGGGATCTTCTTGTTCTTCCATCCCCTTGGCGCCTTCTTCCTTGTTTTTTTTAATGCTATCCTGCTCCTTGTGGCCTCTTTTTCCAAGGAAATTTTGTTGCTGGTCTCATATGACTCTGGTGGGTTTAACTCCTCTTGGGCTTCCCTTAGCTGTTGTGCCTTCTGACTGTATTGTTTGTCAACCAAAGGGAATCCCAGGTGTATTGTTTGTGCTTCAGTGCTTGTTTCTTCCACTAGTACCTTACTGTGATCCTCTATTGATTCCTTATTTTCTTGATCTGCTTCTTGTGAGGGTTTGAAGACATTGAAGGTAAGTTGTTCATCATGTATCCTCAGTATTAGCTCTCCTCGCTCCACATCTATAAGTGCTCTGGCTGTGGCTAGGAATGGTCTTCCCAATATGATTGGATGGAGGTGACTCTCTTCCATCTCCAAGATAACAAAGTCTGTAGGAAGGAAGTAGTTCCTAACCTTCACCAACACGTTTTCAACTACTCCTATTGCTTGTTTTTTAGTTTTGTCAGCCAACTTGATGATTACATCCGTGGGCGTTAGCTCATTGATCTGAAGCTTCTTCATGAGGGATAAAGGCATCAAGTTGATGCTTGCTCCCAGGTCACAGAGTCCCTTATCAATCCTTGTTTCTCCTATAGCACAAGGGATGTGAAAACTCCCTGGGTCCTTCCTTTTTGTAGGCAACTCTGTTTGAATGAGAGCACTGCGCTCCTTATTCATCACTATTGTTTGCCCTCCCTTTAGTGAATTTTTCTTGGTCAGCAGCTCTTTCATACACTTAATGTATGAGGGCATTTGTTGAAGAGCCTTGATGAATGGTATGTTTACATGGAGAGATGCAAACATGTCGAGGAACTTTGAGTACACTTTCCTTTCTACACCTCCCTTGAGTCTTTGGGGAAAAGGTGCATATGGGTTCAGAATCTCCTTCTCCCTTAACTCCTCCTTCTGTGTGGGGTTGGTTTCTTGGTCACTCTCTTCTTGCTTCTTTACTGGAATATCTTGAGAATGTTCTAATGGTTTGTTTTGTTCTTCCACACTCCCCTCATCACTTATAGTGACCATCTTGCATTCTTCCCATCTTACTTTCTTTGCTTCACCTCTTGGGTTTTTCTCCGTGTCACTTGGGAAGCTATCAGTAGGCTTGGGAATCTGCTGAGAGAGATATCCACTTGAGACTCCAGCCTCTTGATGGTGTCTCCTTGGTTTTTGATATTAGCTCGCACCTCATCCTTGAACACTCTATTGTCTTGGACTTCCTTGCATATACCTTCAAGTAGAGTCTCAATTCTGGAGAGTCTATCTTCAGATGGTGATGGTGGGTTGAGGTTGGAGGGGTGAAAAGGGCCATTTTGGTTTTGATATAGGTGTTGATATGATCTCTGTGTGGAATATTGGTGAGTTGCATTGTTGTTGGGGTTGTGACATCTTTGATCTTGGCCTTGATCTTGTTGATTTCCCTACCCAAAGTTTGGGTGGTTCTTTCAATCAGGATTATAAGTTTTGGAGTATGGATCATGGGCCTGCCTAGGTGAGTTCCCAATATAGTTGGCTTGTTTCCGGTCACTCTTTTCCTCTGTATTTATTACTTCTTGAGCTACTGATGAGGTGGTGACTACTGCAACTTGGTTCTTTTCCATCTTCTTGGTAAGGTCAGCCAGCTGCTTGGTGATCATCTTGTTTTGAGCCAGCAATGCATCCATGTGGTTCAGCTCCATCACTCCTCGAGTGTTGCTCCTTTTAGAAGAATAGAAGTAGTCATTCTCAGCTACAATCTCGATGACATCTATGGCTTCTTCAATGGCCTTCTTCTTGTTTAGAGATCCCCTGGATGAGTGGTCTACTGCCTTCTTTGATTCATAAGAAAGACCCTCATAGAAGACGTGTAGTTGCACCCATTCATTGAACATGTCTGGCAGGCACCTTCTTGTTAAGTCCTTAAACCTCTCCCATGCCTCATAGAGAGTTTCACCATCTTGTTGCCTGAAGGTCTGTACCTCAGATCTCAACCTGTTGATTCTTTGAGGAGGGTAGAATCTCGCCAAGAATTTATTCACCACATCTTCCCACATTGTTAAAATCTCCTTCGGGAAAGATTCCAGCCATTTAAATGCTTTATCCCTGAGTGAAAAGGGGAACAAAAGTAGTCTATAGGTGTCAGGATGAATACCATTAGACTTCACAGTATCACATATCCTTAGGAAGGTGGTTAGATGTTGATTGGGGTCTTCTTGGGCACTTCCTCCGAATGCACAGTTGTTCTGAACGAGAGTGATGAGCTGGGGCTTTAGTTCAAAGTTATTGGCATGTATGGTTGCCTTTTGGATGCTACTTCCATAATTTCCTGGGTTTGGATTGATGTAAGAGCCTAGAACTCTTCTCTCTTGCCCAGCATGATTTACTGGGCCTTCTCTGGCATGGTTGTGAGCTTCTTCTTCTTGGTGGTTCTCCATATTCTCCTCCATGTCTGTTTCAAAATACTCTTTCTCTTTCTCAGCACCAACTCTCTTCCATCTTGCTTCCCTCCTTAATCTAAGGAAGGTCCTCTCAGGTTCAGAATCAAAGGAAGTTGAAGCCCCGCTTCTTCTACCTGTCATACAACCAACAAAGCAAAAAGCAAGAAAGGAAATGAATGAAGAAATTACTCTTGTTAGAATGGCTGTTAGTGTGAGTGGTGCAATGTATCAAACAGTTAGTGGGTTAGTGAACTAAATTGTAAACAACTAAGAAGAAAAAAAAGACACAACAAACGGGCCAGGGAAAAAGGGAAGAAAATAGCTAAAACTGAAAGTAAATCACTCAGATGGAATTAAACAAAACAAAAGAAAATTGCTCAATCTAGTTATCTTCCAACTTAATCATTGTCGATACAAAATCAATCCCCGGCAACGGCGCCATAAACTTGATGCACGAAAACTTGTCTCTCAACAAATTTTCCTTCGGCAAGTATACCGAATAGTCGTCAAGTAAAAACTCACAATAGAGTGAGGTCAAATCCCACAGGGATTGATTGGTCAAGCAACTTTAATTAGAGGAATGTTCTAGTTGAGCTGAGCAGAAATTGAGTTGAGAAATTGCAGAAAATTAAATGGCGGGAAAGCGAATAACAAAAAATGTAAGTGCTGGAAATAAATGGCGGAATGTAAATTGCAGAAAGTAAATTGCAGAATCTTAAATGGGGATTTGGGGAGATAAGCATAAAAGTAAATGGCAGAAGGTAAAGAGAATGGGTAAGATCAGAAATGGGGGATTCATTGGGCTTAGGAGATGTTGCATTCTCCGGATCAAGTTCATTCTCATCTCTTCCTCAATCAATGCATTCATTGATCTCTTTGGCAATCTTAAGTGATTGGATCCCAATTCCTTGGCAACCCAATCTCTCTAAGCTTGAACAATTGCCCAGTTCCTTGATTTAATTGCTCATGGGAAGAGATGAAGTATGGTAATTAATTATACCACATGTATTTCCAAATCAAAGTGTTGGTAGGATTATATGTCACTATATCCATCCAAACCCCAATTTGGTCCAACATGAGAAAGCAATTCTAGCATGATCTCCTCATTCCTTTTCCAAGGCTCAGAGGAGATCCAATTATGGAGAGTTTCTTTTCCAAGACAACTAACCAATTGATTTAAGATCGAAAGCTTTCTAGTAAATGAAGAGAAAAGAAAGAAGAAGAAGAATGAAAACTATAATTGATCCATCAAATTACAATAGAGCTCCCTAACCCAATGAAGAAGGGTTTAGTTGTTCATAGCTCTAGAAATGGAAGATGATAGAGAAGAGTGCATTCTGAAATTAAACTAGAAGTTACAGAGAAAGCAAAATATACAAAGAAGTTCCCCAAAATTATAATCCTCTTTTTAATTCAAAACTATCCCTATATATACTACTCTTCTGATCTTCTAGTTAGCTCTTCAAGTCTTGGATATGGGCCCTTGATCTTTAGTTGAAGCAGTTACAGTCTTCAGTGGGCTCAGCTTTGCTTGCAGAAAGAATGTGAGTTAGGCATGGTAGGACGTTAGTTAGGACGTTAGTGGCGTTAACGTTAAGTGTGAACTTGGGTTCGAAAGCGTTAGTGACGATAACTTTGTCACTAACGTTCCAAACCAGTTGATCCACGTTAACTTCAACGTTAGTGGTACTAACGTGACCACTAACGTAGCCTCTTAGCCCTTCGCAAGCGTTATTGGCACTTACTTTTACCAATAACGCTGCTCCTTGTCCCTCTTTCCCACGTTAATGATCCACGTTAGTGTAACTAACATGGCCCTTAACGTGGGCATGCCAAAACTCAAGGGCATTAGTGACACTTACCTTTGTCATAATGCTTCAAATGCCCCTTTCTTCCATGTTAGTGCTTCACGTTAATAGCATTAACGTGACCACTAACGTGGGTGTTCTTGCCATCTCCAACGTTAGTGACAAATGTTAGTGTCACTAACGTTGGCATATCATCCCATGCTCCACATTACCATTCACGTTAGTGGTCTTAATGTGACCACTAACGTAGGCAATCTTGGCCTGATCCAGCGTTAGTGACAAAGGTGAGTGTCACTAACGTTGGCGATCTCTTCTTATTCCACGTTAGAGTTCACGTTAATTAGATTAACGTGACTCTTAACGTGGCTATGTGTGGCCTTTTGGAATGTTAGTGGTGTTTACTTTTACCACTAACGTTGGAACTTTTTTTCCTTCCACGTTAGTTCCCACGTTAATGTAACTAACGTAGCAACTAACGTGGGTTATGATGGCTTTCGAAGGCGTTATTGGTGGTAACTTTACCACTAACGTTGCAAGCTTGCTCCCATTCCACGTTAGTGGTCACGTTAGTGGGACTAACGTGGCTGCTAACATGGCTCTTCTTTGCTTCCTTTGTCCTGAAATCAAACAAATAAGGTTGATGACCGGATAATTTATACGCTTTTTGGCATTGTTTTTAGTATGTTTTTAGTATATTTTAGTTAGTTTTTATTATGTTTTTATTAGTTTTTAAATAAAAATCACTCTTCTAGACTTTACTATGAGTTTGTGTATTTTTCTGTGATTTCAGGTATTTTCTGGCTGAAATTGAGGGTCCTGAGCAAAAATCTGATTCAGAGGCTGAAAAAGGACTGCAGATGCTATTGGATTCTGACCTCCCTACATTCAAAGTGGATTTTCTGGAGCTACAAAAACCCAATTGGCAAGCTCTCAATTTCGTTGAAAAGTAGACATCCTGGGCTTTTCAGCAATATATAATAGTCTATACTTTGCCTGAGATTTGATGGCCCAAACAGGGGTTCCAAGTCAGCTTAAGAATTCTGGCGTCAAAACGCCAGAACTGGCACAAAAGCTGGAGTTAAACGCCCAAACTGGTACAAAAGCTGGCGTTTAACTCCAAGAAAAGTCTCTACACATGGAAGCTTCAATGCTCAGCCCAAGCACACACCAAGTGGGCCCGAAAGAAGATTTCTGCATTAATTACTTATTTCTATAAACCCTAGGCTACTAGTTCTCCATAAATAGGACCTTTTACTATTGTATTAGAGCAATCTCTGGACGTTTAGTCCTTAGATCATGGGGCTAGCCTCACCGCCATCCCTAGACCTTGTTCTTATGTATTTTCAACGGTGGAGTTTCTACTCACCATAGATTAAGGTGTGGAGCTCTGCTGTTCTTCATGAATTAATACAAGTACTATTGTTTTTCTATTCAACTCAAGTCTATTTCTTCTCCAAGATATTCATTCGCACCCAAGAACATGATGAATGTGATGATTATGTGACACTCATCACCATTCTCACCTATGAACGCGTGCCTGACAACCACTTCCGTTCTACATGCAAACAAGCTTGAATGCGTATCTCTTGGGTTTCTAATCTGAGATTGGAACCTTCGTGGTATAGGCTAGAATTATTGGCGGCCATTCCTGAGATCCAGAACACCTAAACCTTGTCTGTGGTATTCTGAGTAGGATCTGGGAAGGGATGACTGTGACGAGATTCAAACTCGCGAGTGTTGGGCGTGTGACAGACGCAAAAGGATCAATAGATCCTATTCCAACATGATCGAGAACCGACAGATGATTAGCCGTGTGGTGACAGCGTGCGTAGAACATTTTCACTGAGAGGACGGGAAATAGCCATTGTTGATGATCACAATTTCGTGCACCAAAGGTGCATCAAAGCTTTGTTTCAAGTCATGAGTTAATGCATCATCCATTTTATCATTCAATTCATGCATAATTCTCATGAAATCATGTAAAGTTCACAATGTTAGCTTGAATCAAGATGTAAGTGTATATTCACCCAAAACTTGGTTATTTACTGAGAAAATGCATGAAACTACCCTAAAATAGTAAAGAAAAAGATTAGTGAAACTGGCCAAGATGCCCTGGCATCAGCGCACGAGTGGATGACGCGTACGCGTGACCTTGGGAATCATAGAGACAACAATTCATTCACATAATTTTAGGTTTTAGATATAGTTTTCTAGAGAGAGAGGCTCTCTCCTCTCTCTAGGTTTTAGGGTTCTTAGGTTTAATTCTTCCCAATTTCATATTTCTATCTTAGTTTAATTAGTTTCTCTTCTACTTTTATTTGTCTTAGCATTCTAGTCTATTTAATTCCACTGTTGACTACTTTATGTTGCCAATTTATTTTATGAAATCTCATGTTAGATTTGATCTTCCATTTAATGCAATTTGAGGTATTTCATATTTATTGCTCCTTCTATTATTTGTTAGTCATTGATGTGTGAAATTGGTTGTTTGGAATTAATATTCCTTGCTAGTTTTCTATGTTTTTATGTTATGCCTTACAAGTGTTTGATAAAATGCTTGATTGGATTTTAGTGTAGATTTCTCTTCTTTTGGCTTTGGTTGAGTAATTGGAGACTCTTGAGTTATCAAACTCCTTTGTTGATTGATAATTGAAATTTGCTAGTTGATTTGGATCCCTCTAAAGCTAGTCTTTCCTTAGGAATTGACTAGGACTTGAGGAATCAAATTGATTTATCCACTTGACTTTCCTTCATAGTTAGAGGTTAACTAAGTGGGAGTAATGGACAATTCTCATCAAAATTGATAAGGATAACTAGGATATGACTTCTAATTTTCATACCTTGCCAAGAGTTTTCTTAGTTATTAATTTAATTTCTTGCCATTTTATTTCCTTGTTCCTTATTTCAAAAACCCAAAAAGATACTTTTCCACAACAATAATAAACTACACTTCCCTGTAATTCCTTGAGAGACGACCCGAGGTTTAAATACTTCGGTTTATTTTATTTTGGTTGCTTTAGTGACAAACAAATTTTTGTATGAAAGGATTCTTTGTTAGTTTAGACACTATACTAGCAACGAGAATTTATTGTGAATTCTTTACCATCAAAAAATTCGTTCATCAATGCACGTCGGGGGACAGTCCAATGGTTTAGCAAACTGGACTTGTCGGGTTGGCTGTATAACCGACAGATGAGCTCATTAGCCATAAGACAGGCATGCATCATGTGCATATTACTTGAATTACTTTTTTGTGCTCTAACTGGGTTTGCCTAAGTGCATTTACTATGTTAAGTGTATATTTGCTACCTGTAGTACTTGTAACCTTCTTGTGTTTGCTTTTATCTGTTTATTTGTCTGTGAAATGCTGACGGAGATGGAGGTATAGAGGAATGGCAGTATAGGACTTAGATTTAAGATTAAGTTAAGTTAGGTTTAGATACTCTTAGAAAACCACCTTTTATGGCTTCTGTTTAATACTTTAAGCTCTATAATCTGAGTGTCGGCATTCTAGGATTGCCTCTGGTATTCTCAGGACCTTATATATTATGTGTGTGGCACCTTTATCATACTGAGAACATCTAGTTCTCACCCCATACTATGTTGTTGTTTTTCAGATGCAGGTTGAGAGGCACCTCGTTAGGCGTCTTGACTCCTAAAGCGAAGTCGTTATCAGGTTATTTTGGTTGTATAGTGATGTATATATATGTACTTAGCTTTCTCTCTGCATAACTTATTCCTTTTGATCCTCTTAGAGGCTTATAGAGACGCAAGATTTTATTTATGCACACCTGGGTTTTGGATATGTATATACACTACAAAAAAAGGCCTATGGTCACGGTAAAAAACCTTGACCATAGCTAGTAAAAGGGTGACCATAGATCTATGGTCACAGTTTTGGACCTATGGTCACGGTTTTTTACCGTGGCCTATTTTCTTGTGGCCATAGGTCTATGGTCACGGTTTCAATTTTCAAAATCTGACAGTTTAGGCCACGTTTTTTTACCATGACCATAGGTTAATCTATAGTCATGCGTAAAAATCGTGACCATAGCCTCTATGGTCACCCCTCTTTAAAACTGTGACCATAGCCTTATCTATGGTTACGGTTTTCACCGTGACCATAGCCTCTATGGTCACCCCACCTCAAAACCGTGACCATAGCCTTATCTATGGTCACCCCACCTCAAAACCGTTACCATAGCATTATCTATGGTCACGGTAAAAAACCGTGACCATAGGTTATCTATGGTCACCCCTCCTTAAAACCGTGACCATAGGTTATCTATGGTCACCTTATTTTAAAAACGGTGACTATAGCCTGTTGTTGTTTATGGGATTTATTTTTTTAAAATTATAATCACATCCCAAAATGATGATAATCACAAAATAAATCTAAAAATAAGAAACACAAGAAATCTAAATCATAAAAGTTTCATTATAAGATAGATATGTTTAATTTTTACTCTTAATAACACAAATCAAAATAGATTGTACTTTATCCAATTATATGTAATACCTCAAAAAGTACAGAACACATCAAAATATTACATTTACATAACTAAGGTCATTGTAAGATTCATCCCATGTCATATATGTATGGAACATATTTTCTTCATCACATCATGTCTTCCTGCTAGCAAAATAAATAAACATGTTAGAATAGAGCAAAAATGCTTTTCATGATGCAGTACATATGCAGCAAACTAAGGCTATAAGATAAACTATGCTTATTTAGTTTCTTGCTTTTGGATCTTTGCAAGTTATACTTGCTGCAGTAACTCATTGAGTTTCTTCATTGGTCAAAATAAATAAATAATAAAAAAGAACTCATTTCCGTTATTAATATAGGGGGAAGATAAAATAAAGGAGTTTTAAACCTTTTTCTTACTTGATTTTGCGTTCAGTTAGCAAGTAAGCTGCTGAAATAAGGTTTTCATATATGACTAATTTGTGTATTGAAACTAAGTTACTAGTAGTATAAGTGAACAAATTAAGAAACATAAGCAATATGATTTTAATTGAAGAACATAGAAATTAGAAGGTGAATGAAAATTCTTGAATGAATTTTTTCAACACTTAAACATAACATCTACACTTTCCAAGAAAAAAAATGCATGACTTGTGAGATATCCACGTACGTCACAAATTGAGAGGCCAAGCAATTGTTTTCACTATGAACGGCCTAGTCTTGTCTTGTGCATATGTTTGTTTCAGTTTTGCAGCCAGTTTCCATGTATAAATATAAATTATTCACAATCCTAAAACCTTAACTTTAACTTAAATTCATGATATATCATTTACCAAAAGCATACTATTAATTTAACTACTAATTTTGAACAGTACTTACTTCCATATCCTTTAATACATGGTTCGATCCAAGTGAAGGAGGAATGCTTCGCCGCACATCATTTGGTGCACTACTCGCGTCAGGCAGAGATTGTTGGGTGGCTTCTATCATTACTTGCACTTGTTCTGCACTCATACCAGGATTGACTTGTTGCAACACCGTTTTAATCAAGTTCGTTAAACCATCCAACTTGGAAGTTAAGCTATTTTGATTTTTCTCCATAGTTGAAACCACTTCATTATGTTGTTGTTGCATTTGTCGGATTTTCTTATCCTTTTTAAGAGAGGATTTTGTGACTGATCGACCATAAAAACGAACTCTACCATGTCTCTCCTTTCCGAAAACTGTTTGAACTACTTCATCATCATTGTATCTTGATTGTTTCAAATTTTGAAGATGATCCTATTACACACAAATAGAATCAAAATAAGTGCATGCAACCAAATGCTTTAGAATAAAAAAATAGCTAACACATTTCTTGTTTGGTGTACTTTTCTAAGAAACTAGACAACTTACAATCGTCTCTTTTGTTCCCGAATTAGTCTCTCCCTTTTTGTTTGTACGAGTTACAACAAACATCTCAGATTGTGATGGATCTTCATTGTCCTCCTTCTTTGCACGCTACAAAGAAACCACCAACATGTGACTAAGTAAACACATATAACATGAAAGATGCAAAAATACTTAAATAAAAAGCACAAAAAAAATACCAATTCAGCGCGTACTAATTCAAAACTAACTGGACCATTCGATGATTCCATTTTTGCTTGGATCTGTTTTCACGATTTTTGTCAGAAATAACCTACATTTTGTTGCAATATAAAATTACATAGAGTTAGTTAAATACACGATACCATCACTAAATCCAAGAGAGTTGTGAAAATAACTTACTTTGATGATACTGTGCCTCCAAAATTGAACTAATTTTCGAAAATGCAGTTCAGGTACAGTCATTGGACGATTTTTCATCATCTCTCTGAATGAGTTGTACGGTGTATAGTGATATTTTTTATGCGTTTCTTAAATTGCTTCCATGCCTCTCCAATGGTATCTATCACCCAAGGCTCAGCATCACTAGGAATGTTATATTTACACTACGAATAAACAACAGAATTATGTTATTTTACCATACATACTAAGCCTATTTGTAAAGAATTTAAAAAGGAGAATGATCAATTCACCTTTGCATAATCCAACATTGAAGTTTTAGTCTCACTGGACACAGCTTGCCAATTAGTATATAATAACGTGACCAAATTAGAGTTTCTTGCAAGTGTACCCAAGAACCGACTAAACAATTGAACATGTGTCTTTGTTGGGCCTATGGGTTTGCCGTTGTACCATCTTAACTCTATCTGTGTCTCCATAGCATGAATATGTGAGTTGGGTGGGACCACGAACTTTTTTCTTTTTGGTACCTATTTCCAATGTCATTACTAGAGAATATTAAGAAGAATACTAATCTAATGCATAAAAGATTAATCTACTAAATACAAGAGTTAGGTTGGCATCTTTCACTATTTGCTATTGAAAAAAGGGATAAAGGCATTACCGAGTTGACTGTCACTACTATCACCAATACTTGGATTGTGATCATGATAATCATATTCATATTCTTCATCATTTTCATCTAATGATATCCTATATTTTTCAAAGAATTCATCTAAAGTCATAGCTGGGATGAGAGACTCAATATTATGTTCTTCTTCGTTGGTATCTTCTTGATTCGATTCCTTCATCGACATCTTCTTATTGGTCGGCTTCTTGCTTTGACCATCAGCATCATTGGTATTCATCTTGGCTTTATTATCTTCCACCTTTGATTTCTTCATTGGCACCTTCTTCATAGACGGCTTCTTCCCACTTTGACCCTCATGTTCATTGGCTTTCATCTTGACTAGATGATTTTCTTCGTTGGAATTCTTTGTTGGCATCTTGATTTGATCATCACCGTCTTTGATGTTTGTTATCTTCTTGGTTGCCAATTTACTTTGACCTTCATCGTCAACTCTTGTCAACTACTTTTTTAGGATCTTGCCCTTTTTCCTTGTTTCATGTTTACTATTATCCCCACATGCAGCTAAAACATGTTCCCTTTTGATTTGAAATTGTTTTAGCAATGCATAAGCACTCGTGAATTGAATTTTTTCTGAAGTTTTTACTGGACTCTTCATCTTCAAGGGACTTCTTTGTGACTCTATTTGTGATAGGGTCCTTAATATTTTTCTTTTGGAATTTCCTTCATTGTTCATCCTGTATAAAAAAAAAAAAAAAGCCAAATAAAGCATCAACATAATTCATTTGTAGCAAACATAAAAAAAAAAAAAGAAGAAAACTGTGATGCAGCAACAGCAAATCAAATTCCCGATTTATCATTGATCCAATTCCTAGTTATCATTTTTTTTAATAAAGACATGGTCATATGCAGTGATCATACGGTAGGCACATAATAAAGTAATCATACATTAAGATTTCATGATATATATATATATATATATATATATATATATATATATATATATATATATATATATATATATATATATATATATATATCAACTATTGAGATTACCATATTAATAATAAAAATATTAAAATTAATAATAAATAGAGTATTAAAAAGTACTGTCAATATAATAATAAAATCTAATATACCAATAATGAACTAAATATTAATACTCGCTTGATGATGGAGTAATATGAACTTGTATTATAATTCAGAGGCTTGAACCAAAATAAAAAGGATGAAACTTTTAAATACAGGGATTGCAATGAAAGCTTAAAAGTGTTTATGTTTCAGAGTATGAGAGGATGTGTGTAGAATTGTGGATGATCAACAACCCCCTCCCCCACCCCTTTTATAGTAGGCTAAGCCCTTTATTATTTTACATTTTAACCCTTGGTTTTGCTAATCTGTTTGCTCTTGCTGTGGGCGAATTCAGAAGTTCTGTCTCCGAGTTAATGTCTTCTTCTAGTTTTCCGTAAATCGGTAGCTGGTTTTGTTCTTTCTGCTGTGATTCTGTTGGAATCCTGCTGATGACTTTTGTTTCTTTCTGCATGAGATGCTTTTATTATTTTATGAGATCGTCTTGACACCTTCTCTGTCAACTTTGTATAGGTGTCTGTTTTCTGATTTCGGGACTCTTTTTTTTTTACTCTTCAAATGGATCTTGGGTATCTCATATGTACAGTCCTGGGCTGGACTGGACTTCTTCATCTTCGTCTGTTGGTTCTGCTTTTATTGCTTTTAAAGAATTATGGATCTCTTCTTCTGAGGTGGCCGCTGCAAGGGCCGCCATCATTTGTTTTTTATGGGCTAGAAAGCGAGTTTCTTTTTCAAATGATATTTTTTCGAATCCTGAACTGTGGCTTGCGGGTTCTCCTCTTTTTTGGGATATAGTCATCCAATTATCAATTGCTCTTTTACTAATTAGGTTCAGGTCAAATTTATTCCACCATTTCACTTTTATGTTTCTAATTAAATACTGTACAATTAGAGTATCTTCATATCCCGCGGAATCATATTCCCAGGTCATTATCCAGCATATTTCCATAGTGGGAATGAAGGAAATCAGCTTATATCCATCCAGAAATGATGTTTTATTTTTGAAATATTCATAAGACATACTAGCTTCTTTTGGAAAAATTGCTTCCATTGGTCCAAACTCTTGAAACCATATCTGGAACCATTTGGGAAACTGTAGAGAAATCCCTTTTCGGAACCATATGAACCAAGAGTGAGATTTGGAGAAAGATATAAGGTGTTCCACCAGGCATCTATATAATCATAATAGGAGTAGTACTGTGGTTCAAATTTTCTAGTAAAACTTTTACAATGAAAGGGAGGGTTTTCCCATTCTGATAATGTCATTACTTTCATAATCTTAATTTTTGAGAATATTGTATCTTTTGTGGTCTGGTCTTTATTATGAGTTAATTCAATTGATCCTATGTCTACTAGGATAAATTCATAAAAGGTTTGGGTTTTTTGGATGTTTGTTGGAGGATAGTGAAAAGTATTTGGAAAAACTGTTTTATAAAGGATTCTTCTATCCATCTTAAAACATTCTTTCTCTAAAGCCATTATTTTTAGAGGTATGGATTATTCATGATAAGGATATTCTTCAGATAATGGTTTAGTTTTAAATAAATCTGATGGCTACAATAATGTATATCTGTTAACTGTAAAGACCTCATATAAGCTTTTAGTTGATGCTGATGATTTTTCACTTTTAACAACCTATGACATCGTCAAGGGTTTGATAGATAATTGTTTAGCTTGTATTGGAGTTGCTGGTTGGTCAAGAGGTTGACCATAATCTTCACTTCTTGTTTGTTTCTTGCTCATTTTTACCTTGCAAAAATTCTCTTGTTAGAAAATCAGGTAATGCATTTGATTCTCCTTTAATATGCTCAATAGAAAAATCAAAGCATGATAATATAGCTTGCCATCTAGCAAATATTTGTTTAGAAACTAGATTTTTAACATCATTCTTTAATACACTAGGGGCTGCTTTGCAATCAGTTCTGATTAAGAAGGTTCTATTGAATAAGTCTTCTTGAAAACATGAAACACATAAGACAATGGCTAATATTTCTTTTTTAATAGTAGCATAATTTTTCTGGGCTGAATTCCATACACCCGAATGATATTTAACTATTTGTTCTTTTGAGGAGTTTGGAAGAACTTGTTTAAGTATTCCTCCATACCCTAAATCGGAGGCATCTGTTTCTACGATTAGACTTGCCTTAGGATCTGGTATACTCAAACAAGGAATTTCTTTTACTAAATATTTAATTTTTTGAACTATTTTAGACATGTCTTCTGTCCAAGGAGGGGGCTATTTTCTTAGCCTTTTATACAAAGGTTCACATAAAGTTCTTATTCCTGGTAGAAATTCAGCCACATAATTAAGACATCCTAAAAATCTTTGTAATTGTTTTTTGTCGATAATTTCATTCAGAAATTTTTCTGCAAATTCAACAGATCTCATAATCGAAGTAATTGTTCCTTAGAAAATTTCATATCCTAGAAACCTTACTTTTGTTATAAATATGTTCATTTTCTTTTCAGATAGGACAAGACCATTTTCTTTTATAATATTAATAAATTTTTCTAGGTGTTGAATATGCTGGTTTATTCCTTTAGAATATACAAGAACATCATCTAGGTAGACTATGGTAAAATCTACATATGCATAAAAAATATTATTCATAATTTCTTGAAATTCACTTGGTGCATTTTTTAATCCTTGGGGCATTACATTCCATTCATAATGTCCAAAGGGTAATAAAAAAGTTGTTTTATATCGATCTTCTTTTTTCACTGAGGTTTGGTAGTATCTGGATTTTAAATCAAATTTATAGAATATAGTAGCCTTACTTAGTCTTTTAATTAAGTCATTTTTATTTGGTAAGGGATATCTTATCCATTTTAAGGCTTTATTTAAAGGCTTATAATTAATTACTAACCTTAGAGCTCCTCTTTCAATTTCTGAAGCTTTCATTACATAGAACCTTGTGCAACTCCAAGGAGATTTTGATGGCCTGATTAGTCCTTTATCTAAGTATTCCTGGATTTCTTTTTTATAATATGTCAATAACTCTTTGTTCATTTGTATTAGTTTAGCTTTAGTGGGGATATCTTTTTCATTAAAGTCATCTTCATAGGGTAAAGATATTTCATGTAATTTTCTATGATGAAAAGCTTTTGGATTTAGGCTACATGATGGTGGCCCAAAGCGGGTTCAGAATTTTATCTCGAATTAAGAATGGCGTTGTAAGTATAGTTCCAAATCCAACAATTGACCAATATCAAATTTAAATCTAAAGATGTCATAATTCAAACCAATTAATAATCGGGAGTTTTAAATCCCGGGTCGTCTTCCCTAGGAGTTGCAATTAAATGTTATATTATTGGCTATAAGAGAGTATGGAGGTTGGGAGATTGCAATTGGCAAGAAACTAAAGTGCAAGAAGGTAACTTAGCATGCAAAGAATTAAAAGTCAAAGCAATTAAAGAAAGCAATAAAAGGGCAATTAAATGCTAAAAAGAGCTCTTGGCAAGGATTGGGTAATTTAGGATTCCTATCCTAGTTGTGGACTACAAACATGGTAATCCTGTGTGGATTAATCCCAATTAGTCAACCCTACATCGAGGATAAGTCAACTAGGCATAACTAATCTCAATCCCTAAGTCCTAAGTCAACACTAGTGGGTCACTTAGAGTCAAGGAAAACCAAATTAATTAACAACCCTCACACAATGTTGAATGGATATCCACCACTCAAGTTCACCCAAACACCCAAATTCCCTACCAAGAGTGTGAAAAACTAAGTAAAAACCCAACCAACCATTTTGTCAAACACTTGGTGGACATGTAAAGAAAGCATGGTAAAATGACAAGAAATAAAAAATACTACAACTACTAAGCAAGAAAAATAAAGATAGCAACTCAATAAAGCAATAAATGACATGAAACATAAAATTGTATTAAACGTAAATGAAAATAACAAGAGTGTACATAAAAATAAAAGACAAATAAAATGAGAAATTAACAAGATAAACAAGGAAATTAAGATAATAAAGTAAAGAAAGGTAGAATAAACTAGATCAAAACAAGAATTAAAAGTAGCAATTACAAGGAAATTAAACTAAAAACCCTAGGTTCTAAAGAGAATGGGGAGAGAAAATGAACTACATGACTAAAATCTAACCCTAATTGCTCCCCCCTTTCACATGGAAAGAGGGCCCCTTTGATATAGTGTGAATCAGCTTCAGAAAGTCCCAAAATTGGACTCTGGAGGCCCAGAAATCGCCCCCAACGATTTTCATTAAGTGAGTCACGCGCTGGGACTTGTGCGTACGCACACTCGCTGATTTTCTTCTTGTGCATACGCACAAGAGGTTGTGCGTACGCACACATGGCTGAGTAGTTCTTGTGCGTAACAGAAGGTTGTGCGTACGCACACTCCAATGTGTGCTTCTCCTTTGATTTCTTCATGTTTTCTCCCAATTCCATGCTTTCCTTCCACTCTTACCAAGCCATTTCAACCTATTACACCTGAAATCACTCATCAAAGCCATCAAGGTATCGAATGGGATAAAAGTGGGATAAAAGTGATTAAAATATGCACAATAGTTTCAGTTATTTTTTCATAGTATTTGGAAGGTATTAATCCTTCTTGGATACAATTTACATCTGCCCTGAGTCTATCATAGCTATAAACTCAAATTTCTCTATTCTGATTATTATGACTATAGAGGTATATCATTTTTGGTTAATTAATAATGATAATTTATTAATATAATTAATTGGATTTATAATTTCTTCTTCTTCTTCTTCTTCTTCTTCTTTTATTGATTCTAATTTTTCTTTTCCTTTTTGTAATCTTACTATGTTTTTGCCTTCTAATTTTAGTATTCTATAATCAAGAGATATATTTTGTTGTTTCAATTCAGAAATTTCGGATTTTTACATTTTTATCTCTTCTTGTAAATGTTTTAAAGAAGTTTCTTCTTTAGGTGTTCTAAACCTATTATATATTTCCTTAATTTCTACTGGCCTTATTTCTTCTTTAAATTTTTCTTCTTTCCTAATCAGATCATTTAATTAAAATAAGAATTCATCTTTTAAGGGAGAATCTCCTAATTTATCTATTATAGAAATTAGAGTGTTTGTTTGTTCCCTAGTTAAGGTATTGATTGACTTTTGAGTTCTCGTAATTACATTTAAGGATTTTACACAACTATCACAGTTACATATTCCTGGTCCCAGACACGAATCTTCCTCTATTTTAGAAGTCTCTAAAGAAGATGGTATATCTAATTGTTGAATAAAATTTTCCGAATCATCAGAAGAATATTATTTTTCCGTTTCGCTCTCTGATTCACTATCAATTAATATAGCTGCTAAAGCTTTTCTTACTTCTTCATTACTGATTTTGTTTATTTTTTCTTCTGTTTTGCAGTTATTGGCATAATGACCTGGTTTTTTACACTTCCAACAAACTATTTGTTTCTTATTACTTTTCTTTTGATTAGTCCACTTTTGTTTTTTCCTGTAATTTTCTCTTGGCTTATTTCCTGTTGTATAAGATTCTTTCGATTGATACCTGTACCTATTCCCAAAAGTTTTTGTATTTCTTTTCTTAATGACTCTATTTTGATTGTTAGGTTCTTTTTCAGTTGTAATGCCATATTGTTGACAAAAGTTTCCTAATTCTCGTTTATTGCTCATATTCTCTCTTCGCATTTTCTCTTGTAATCTAGTGTCAGTGCATATTTCTACTCTGGTTTGTACTACTATATTATGTATTTGGCCAAAAGTTAGGCCTTCATATGGTATTTGAGTACCAAATAAAGATTGTAGTTTTTGTAAAACCTTTTCTGAAAAGAGTTTGGGTAGGGCAACTATGAATCTTTCTTTCCAAAAAGGGGCTGCTACATCATCTCTCATCATAAATTTAGAAATAAAAACATCTTTATACCATCGATAGTTAGACATTGTCGGGCATCATAAGTTCATTAGTTGGGTTCATATTCTATCTTTAAAAATATTTGGGTCTCCTAGAAAGTTTCTTATAATTGTAAAAATTAAGGTTGTTTTGGCATCTTGTGATTGGTCTTCTGGTTTTATACTACTTAGGATTAATTCTCTTTATGGTATAGTTAAAAAGTTATCCCACCATCCTTTTAATTGTCCCATGAACCCTTGTGTGATCATGACTGCTGCTTTTCTATCAGTAGCTCGTTTTGCCTTATAAGCAGTTGCTGCCATAGTCATACTACACATTAGATCTAAAATAGCTTGTTCACTTAACCCATCTAAATTCCATTCTACTAATTCAGATCCGGTAAAACTATTTTGTACTAACTGTGTTCTTTCTTCAAGGCTTACATCAGCCAGGGTTGGTCTTGGATAATAATTTCTTAGTTTTGGATAATATTGATTCTTGTGTGTCATTTTGGATACTGATTTTGTATTTTCTTCAAGGCTTACATCATGAACACATTCACAATTGAGTTGAGTTAATCAAAAGGGTTCACAAACTTGCAAGACAAGCAATGATCAAATATGGACATATGGAAATGAGCCATTGAACCCTCATGGGATTTGTATATGCACTCTAGTCACTCAAGTGTTTGGGGTTAAACCACTCAAACCTCCTCTAATCATGCTTTCTAAAACTTTGTTCTTCATCTAACCAATCAACAATTATCAAGTGTACAAATGCAAACATCATGAGGTCTTTTCAAGGTTGTAATGGGGCTAAGGTAAGGGTGAGGATATATGTATAGTTAAGTGGGCTATAATATGAATCTTTGACTAACCAAAGCCTTCACCTAATATACACACACTCTATATATATGAAATTATTCCTAGCTACCCACAGTCTCACTTTTGTATATTTCACATACTCATGTATCAAATTTTCTTTAATTTCACCACATATGCATTGATCTTTTATTAAGCTTAACATTGGAGTAATTTTGTCCCCTATTTATTTATTTATTTATTTATTTATGCTGTGAAAAATTAATTTTTTTTCATTTTTTTTATGAACATGAAAGCAAACATAACATTTCAATGCATATGGTTTTTCTGGTTTCACATGAGTAGGCACCCAAATTCCCAATATTTAAATAAAGTGGAAATACAACACATTCCTATTAACCCAGGTTTCCCACAATTCCCCGCACTTAGTTAATGCACTATCTTAAGCTAACCAAAGATTCAAATCAGGTAACTAATTGTTTTTTCACTTAAGGCTAGTGATGTGGTAATATAAAGAACAAATGGGATTAAAAGGCTCAAAGTGGCAGACAAGGGTAATTAAAATGGTAGGCTATTTGGGGTAAGTGAGCTAATAGCAATTAATAGCCTCAATCATATGTATGCATGTAAATACACTAAACAATGGATATATAGAATGGAGAAAAGCAAATATTGTAATCATAGAGAAGAAAACACACAAGAATAAAATATTATGGTTAAATAATGTAACTATATAATTAAGCTCAAAAACTCACAGGTTGTGTGTTCTTAGCTCAAAACCATATTCCAATTATGTATATATATCGTGCAAGTTACAAAAAGTTTCAACTCAAATCAATGTGACTCTTAAATGCCTTTTCTAAGAAAAAGATACATTCCCTGAAAATTTCATCAATTGACCAACACTTATTATTATATGTATATATATACTAAATGAGATGTTGTGATTATGAAAAGCTAAAAGTTGTTAGTTTACTCCCTATTTTCAATCAAAACAAATTCTCATATGCAAAAGGGTAAACTAAGCTCAATAATCTATGTTTTTTCACATCACAACTAATAAACTAAAAGTGCAATTCAAGCTAAATATCTAAGATATATACATGCCCAAAGTGCAAAATGCAACAAAGTAAAGATAAACAGAAGTACAATAAAGCAAAAATGTGCAAGTACTAAAAGAAAAATAAAATAAAATAAAGCAAAATACAAAATAAAGCAAAATAGGATAAAAGTCTGAAATGGTTCACCAAAATATAATCTGCCAGAGACGGTGACCTCCCCACACTTAAAGCATAGCATCGTTCTCGATGCTCTCAGTCAAGCTGGGTGAGAAGGATCATTGCCTGCTGAAGGGTGTGCTGCTGGCTCTGTCGGTGGTGGCTGTATAGGTGCCGGTGGCTCTGTAGGCTGCTCAGGCTGAGTCTCCGCGTGCTGTGCTTGCTGCTGGCTCTCCTCCTGCTCATCCTTCTCCTCCTCAGAATGCTCCGAGGGTATGTCAGGCTCAGAGGGGATGTCAGTACGCCCCGACGTCACAATCAGCTTCAGATGTGAATAGCGTCGCTTGTTGCAACGCTCCAACTACTCATAATGCCGCTGATTGCGGTGCTCCATCTGATCAAGGTGCTCAAAAAGGCGGTGTACAAGATGGTAGACTGGCTGAGAGGCAGATGACGGTGCTGCAGAAGCAGGTGGTGCTGCAGGTGCTGCTGAGGATGTGGCTGCATCAGTAGAGGTAGTGATAGTAGGTGGTTTGTGGCCTAGAGGTCCAAACCGCTTGTCGTGCGGAATAATCTTCTTGCAGTCGGCAATCGGTGGTCTCTCATCCTCTGGCTCCCAAGGCACCTCAGCTCGACGAGCCATCTGGGTGATCAAATAAGGAAAAGGCAGGGTGCCTCTGACATGAACTCTAGACATGTACTTTTTGATGAACCGTGGAAGGTATAGGTCTTTTCCTTCCATGACGCACCAAATAAGGATGATCATGGTAGCTGGCACTTCTGACTCATGAGTACTAGGCATCACATAATTACTCAGTATCTGTTGCCACAGTCTAGCCTTATCATTGAGATAGATAATCTTGATACCTTGTGGAGTGATCTTTAACTTTCTCAAAGCCCATGGAACATTAGGATCAATGGCTACGGTATGCCTGACAGCATCCAAGTCAAAACTCATGAATCGAATAGACTCATCGGCCTTCTGATAACCATCTGTATCATCTATTTTAGGCTGGAAGTGGATGATATCCTCTATCGCCTCCTCAGTGACTAAAATCTGCTTTCCTCTAAGCTGCACTGCATCAAGGGTCATCCAAAAATAGTTAGAATAGAACTCACGGACCCAGGATGCATTTACTTCTGCCAGATCTCTTTCTAGAAATACCCACTTTCTCTGTTTGATCTGCTCTTCAGTGTACTTCTTTAATTCGGTTGGTATTTTGAGCGTCCTTTCCAAATAGAGGTGCCATGTGTCTCGAAAGACTAGAAACTTGAGTTCACAGTAAAGGTTGGAAAATTTGACTGGGTCATTCGCAGGCGCCAGTTGATCAGCTTTTTCTTTATTAGTAAAGTTCTTTTCGCGCCAAGATTCATCCAAGAGGATATCCGCTAGAGCAACAGATGACTGTCCTCGCTTCTTCTTACTGGAACTGGCCTTAGCCAGCCATTTCTTTTCGGATTAGACATCCTGAAAAATAGAAATCCTAGGATACAGATTAACAAATAAAGTAGAGGAAGGAAAAGCATGTAAGAAGCAAGCAGACAGGAAGCCAGAAACAAAAGGAGATTGAGACACACTCATGAGTTGACTTTAAGAAATGAACTCTTGGCATGCAAGAAAACATAATTCAGACAACAATCAGAACAAAAACCAAGAATTTCTGCAATAGTAGTGAGAAGCTTGTTTGTTAAGCAACAATAATTATCATGCCTTAAAAGGAACCTAAAAGGGTTAGTTTAAAACTAAAAGAAAAGTTAGAAAGTCAATGAAGTCAAGAGTTATAAAAATGGGTTAGAATTAGTGGCATGGTAATGTAGTTCCTAACTAAAAGAAGTTCAAAAGATGGAAGAACAAGCAAGCTCACCTTCAAGCATACAATGCAAATCCTTGATGATAAAACATGTAATGAAAGAAGCATCAAGAAGAATAAAATCATCAACAATGCATTTCAAGGTAAATAAGCAACAGCAAAGCAACAATTCAAGTCAAACTCATATGAAGTTCAATATTTGTCAAGTAGTATGAAGAACAAGAAAATTCATATGACTCAGGCACCATTAAGCAAAACAAAACAGCTGGCTATTTCCTAAAGTCAAGTAATCAATTTGGATATCCTATGAATTTATTAACAATTAAAAGCACCAAAACCATATATAAATTCACAAAGAATAAGCAATGAACAAATTAATGGCTGAACCATGGCACTAATGCAGCAAAAATTGGTCAACAAGGTTCTAATTGACACAGAATTTCGTCAATTAGTTCTTTGATTCCATCAATGACAAATGCACATGAGGGGGAGCCAAAATAAAGCCGGAGATGCTGACCGAATGAATTATGAATTGAACTCGGCCAAAATAAAGTGTACCAAGGTAAAAATAGTACCAAATTCAATGCACAATTTCGGCAGCATCCCGACAATAAATTGGGCATTTCCGAATTAAAACAAGCAGCAAAAACTCAGTTCATATGGATCCAAAGCAGTTCAGAAAAGAGCAGCACTCGTCATGTCATATGAACTCAGACAAGAACAATAATTTCAATCAGTAGTAACAGTTGCAGCTCGTGTGAAATTATAGCATTAAGTAAAACAACATCAAACAGCAATCAAACAGCATACCAGTAACATCAACAGCAAAGCTATTTTAAAATCATACAATTCAGACAACAGGAATAGAGCACTTATCAAACCTAAATCCACTAACCACATCCTAGCTACCTAACCACCTAGAATCAACTAATAACATGCATTTCGAATCTAATTAAACCAAGCAAAAATTAAACAAAGCTAACAAATGATCTAAACAGAATGATAAAGCAAGCAGGGGATGACAGGGGGGCCTGGATGGTGCAGTAACAGTGGAAGAAGTGAATTGAGGTGTGGAGCAAAGTAATGCTAGCTCGGAGGTGGCGGCCGCACGGCGGCACAGTGGTGTCTGTGGTAGTGCTTGGTGAAGGCAGGAAGGAAGAGAAGAGAAGAAGAAAGAAGAAGAAGAAAAAGAAAGGAGGGAGAGGGAGGGGGTAAACGGCGGCTCAGGGTTGCCGGAATGGAGCGGTGGTGCAACGTTGATGGTGGTGAGTGGGAAGGAAGCAATGGAGGGAAGAGGAGCAATTGGAACGTTGATGGAGAAGGGGTTGGGCAACGCGAATGGGTTAGGGTTCTCACGTCAGGGGTTAATGAAATCAAAACCACGCATACACGTGGGTCACGCCTGAGCGTGGATGAGGCAAAAATGCATCGATGCATACGCGTCATAGACGCAAACGCGTGAAGGGGGATAAATGAAGATGACGCGTACACGTGAAGCATGCGTACGCGTCAGCCAAAATTGTGCTAAACGCACAATTTCAATGTCATTTTTACGCAACCCTCTGTTTAGATTAAAGGGGGCAAGGTTTTCATGCGACGCGTGCGCGTCGCGCACGCCTACGCGTGGTATGCCAAAAAATAAAATTGACGCGTACACGTGGCTCGAGTTGTTCCTCTAGCACACTAGCCGCACGATTCCATCACAACTTTCTGTTCGTTGGATGGGAGAACCAAATTTGTATCGATGCCCACGCGTGGCCTACACGCACGCGTGGGTTACCCCTTTTTTTTATATATATGCAGAATGCAGGTGATGATGCAGAAATTATGAATGAACACTGATAGAAATAAAATAAAATAGAACAAAGAATAAAAATGAAAGATCATACCATGGTGGGTTGTCTCCCACCTAGCACTTTTAGTTAAAGTCCTTAAGTTGGACATTTGGTGAGCTCTTTGTCATGGTGGCTTGTGCTTGAACTCATCTTGAAACTTCGACCAACTCTTGGACTTCCAATAATCTTCATCATTCTCAAGTGAATTTACCAAGCCTTGGGGGAGTTCTTCACAAGCTTTGAGCTCCGAAAATTGATCCTCATATAGTCCCGGATCCCAAATCTTATTTCTACACCCGTCTTGAAGTGGATCACCATTGTCCCAAATGGGTGGCAAGCAGTCTGAATTCTCAATACAATACCAAACTCTTCTCTTAGATCCAACCAAATGTTCACTGGTATCACCCTTGCATCTAACTCTTGAAATATTAACCTTGATGGGCCTTGACTTGCAACTCCAACCGCTAAACATTCTTCTCTTACGCTTAATACCACAAAGCTTCCTAAGTTGACCATCGGTTTCAAGAATACCATACTCAAGTGGAACGGTAAAACGAATAGAGATGAGCCTTACCCACTCAAATGAAGGAGTAGATGGCCACCTAGGTAGAGAAGTCTCCAACGTTCTTGACAAAGCGTACTCAACTCCCGTCTAACCCTTGCGAAAGACTTCCACTTCCATATCATTTTCAGATTCAATCGATGAAGGATCTTCAGATTTAATGAGTTCATTTGGGGATGTGGGTTCATCACTAGGAAGACTTGGTTCATGATCATCTCCACCAAGGGAACTCGCTTCTTGATCTATTCCATCCAATTCTTCATAGGGAAGATGCCATGGAGGTTGTGCACTAGCCTCCTTGACATCAATTTCAATCTTCTTGGGGGAATACTCAACAATTCTAGATTCCCATGGAAGTTCAGCATCTCCTAAGTCTTCAACCACTTCTTCCTCTTCAACTATTATGGCTTCCTCCACTTTTTCCAATACAAAATCACGTTCCTCATTGTCCACTGGAGTTTCTAGTGTCTCTTTCATGTTACGCTCTTCTATTGATTCTCCGTATGTAGCCATAGGAGTTTCTTGAGTGCCCAAATGTTGGGAAGCTAATCGATTTACTACTTCATTCAAGGCAGCCGTGAATTCTAGTACTTCCCTTTTCATCTCTCTTTGCCCTTGAAGAAGAACACCAAGAGTGTCATGCATTGAAGATTGGGGTGGATACGAGGGCTCATTACTTGGAAGGAAAGGTTCATGATAAGAGGGTGGTTCATCATAATAAGGATACGGTGGTTCATCACTCTCCATCTTTTCCACTTGTTGCACAACACACTTCAATCCCTTATTTTCAAGTTGAGATTCCTTAGCCATGAGAGCTTTGCATGCTTTCCGGTTTTTCTCTCGCTCCATTTGATCAATAGTTGCTTGAAGTCGATCCATTACTTCTTTGAAATGATCCCGGGGCTCTTGTTCCGCTCAGATTGCATGGTTAGGATTATATGGCTCTAGGGTTGATGGATATGAACACGGTGTATATGAAGGTAGTGGTTCTTGGGAGTAACTGTGTTGGAATTGGGGTGGTTCTATATATGGTTCATATGGCTCATAAGGTGGTTGATATGGTGGATATGGGTTAGGATTATATGAGGATGTTTGGTAGTAGGGGGCTTGTGAGTGTGGTGGTTCAAAGCTATATTGAGGAGGGGGTTCATAGGCATATGGTGGTGGTTGTCGACAAGTACAGGAAGGACTACCACATCCATTAGATTGATATGGTGGAGCTTGTTGGTAACTACAAGGAGGTCCACCGTATCCATCATCTTGGTATGCACCCTGGAATGGCTCTTGACCATAGTAGTTTGGTGGAGGTTGGTTGTCACGAAATGGTCCACCATAACCATTGTCTTGGGATACATCGTAGAATGGTCGTTGCCCATGGCACATTGGAGGGGGTTGTTGCCAAGAGGGTTGATCAAATCCTTGTGCCTCCTCCCATCTTTGATTGTCCCGACCTCGATGCATGTTCTCATTATAGCTTCCATTCCCTACAACATAATTTGAACCAAACTCATAGCGAAAGGGGTGAGAATTCATGATAACAAATAAAAGCAAAAACTAATAAAAATAAGCAACTAAGTCCTGAAACTAACAAAAACTAACAAACAAGCAAAAAGCAAATATTTACAATAACCAATAATAAGGCACACGTTTGCAATTCTCCGGCAACGGCGCCATTTTGATGAATGGATTTTTGCTAGTAAAGAATTCATAATAAATTCTCGTTGCTAGTATACTTTCTAAACCAACAAAGAATCCTTTCATACAAAAATTTGTTTGTCACTAAAGCAAACCCAATAAAATTAAACCGAAGTATTTAAACCTCAGGTCATCTCTCAAGGAATTGCAGGGAGGTATGTTACTATTGGTTAAGGAAAAGTATCCTTTTAGATTTTTAAAATAAGTAACAAGAAAAGTAAATGGCAAGAAAATAAACTAATGGCTAAGAAAGGCTTTTGGCAAGGTATGAGAATTAGAAGTCCTATCCTAGTTATCCTTATCAATTGTGACATCAATTGTCCATTGCTCCCACTTAGTTAACCTCTAACTATGAAGAAAAGTCAAGTGGATAAATTAATTTGATTCCTCATGTCCTAGTCAACTCCTAAGGAAAGACTAGCTTTAGAGGGATCCAAATCAACTAGCAACTTTCAACTATCAATCAACAAAGGAGTTTGATAATTCAAGAGTCTCCAATTACTCAACCAAAGCCAAGAGGAGAAAAATCTAACTTAAAACCCTCCCAAGCATTTTATCAAATATTTGGAAGGCACAAAACAAAAGCATAGAAAAACAATAGAGAATGTAAAATCTAAAACCAACAATTGCAAAATCAATGATAACAAATAATAGAAGAAGCAATAAACATAAAATACCTCAAATTGCATAAAAAGGGAAATCAAATCTAACATGAGAATTCATAAACTAAAATAGCAACATAAAGAGATCAACAAGAGAAATAGATAAATTAAAATCCTAGAACAATTAAAAGTAGAAGAGAAACTAAATTAAAATAAGATAGAATTTAGAAATTTAAAAGGAATAAACTAAGAATCCTAAAACCTAGAGAGATGAGAGAGCCTCTCTCCCTAGAAAACTACATCTAAACCTCAATTATGTGAATGAGAAGTTGTGTCTGAATGAATGAATGATTTCTGGTGCGGAAATTCTAACCACAAACTAACCGGCAAGTGCACCGGGTCGTACCAAGTAATACCTCAGGTGAGTGAGGGTCGATCCCACGAGGATTGATGGACTAAGCAACAATGGTTAAGTGATTTACTTAGTTAGACAAACAGAAAATAGTGTTTGAGAGTTCAAAAGCATTAAACAGTAGATTCAGAAGATCAGAAGGCAGGCAAGTAAATAAGTTGAAAATAATATATGGAGAAATAGTTAAGGCTTCAGAGTTATCTATTTTCCAGATTGACTTTTCTTATTAATTTATTCTAATCATGCAAGATTTAATTCATGGCAAACTATATGTAACTAGACCCTAATTCCTTAGACCTTTCTAGTCTCCTCTAATTCTCATCAACTGCCAATTCCTTGGTCAATTAATTCCAATTAGATGGTGAAGTTTAATTCTAGTTACTATGCCAAAAAAACTCAAATTATCCAAATATAAAAGGATTATATGTCGCATATCCCGTTAAGTCCAGATAATTAGAAGTTTAGGAGAAATTGTTTTCAAGTTATACAAGAACTCAATTAGAAAGAGGGTCATACTTCCATTCCACCCAAATTCATAAGATAAATAACGAAAATAATTCTTAAATTATAAATCAATACATGAATTAAAATAAAGAAAACAATAGAATCAATCCAAACAAATAGACAGAGCTCCTAACATTAACAGTGGAGGTTTAGTTGCTCATGGTTCACAGTGGAAAACTAGGATTGTAAATTGGGCTGAGGTAGAATGAAAAGTTAACTAATTGGAATCCCCAGAAGGGAAGTTTCTTTTCCCTTTTATATCTAATCCTAATTAATTTAAAATCTATTTTCTAAAACTAAATAATATCTTTTCCGATTTTAAAATAAAAAAATTAAAGTTTAAATCAGAATTAATAGGAATCAGCGTTCTCTGCACTTCGCGCTTGTCACGCGTACGCGTCAGTCACGCGTACGTGTCAGTCACGCGTACGCGTCGATGGTCTTCTTCGCGTGTCACGCATACGCGTAAGGTACGCACACGCGTCACTGAGCAACTTTCCAAATTACGCGCACGCGTCAGGTACGCGCACACGTTGCATTGCAAATCTTCAAATCACGCGCACGTGTCAGGTACGCGCATGCGTCGCTCCTCGCTGTCATCTCCTTTAATTCTTTTGTTGCAGAAACTCCATCAAATCCAGCCGAATGCTACCTAAAATAAACAGAATTACACAAGACTCAAAGTAGCATCCATAGTGGCTAAAAGATAATTAATTCCTAATTAAACTCAACAATTTAAATGCAAATTCACTAGGAAAAGATAGAAAAGATGCTCACGCATCAATTCCCCCATTCTGCAGCCTCTATTCTGTGTTCTCGGGCTTGGAATTGGGCCAAAAAGGAGCCCAGAAATCGCTCCCAGCGCTTTTTGTAATTTCTGCACGTGGCACATGTCACGCGTATGCGTAGGTCACACGTACGCGTCGCTTGGCGAAAATCCTTGTCACGCGTACACGTACGCGTCGTCCACGCGTACGCATCGCTGCCAGCTTCTCGAAACTTCATTTTCTCGTGTTCCTTCCACTTTGTATGTTTCCTTTCCATTCTCTAAGCTATTCCTGCCCTATAAAGCCTGAAAACACTTAACACACAGATCACGGCATCGAATGGTAATAAAGGATAATTAAAATTGATAGTTTAAAGGCCTGGGAAACATGTTTTCAACTATATAACAGAATTAGGAAGGATTTGTAAAACCATACAGATTATATGAATAAGTGTGCAAAGAATTGGTAAAAACCACTCAATTTAGCACAACATAAACCATAAAATAGTGGTTTATCTGACTTCTAAAGCAAAAATTTGTAAAGGAAATGTATGCTTTTCAACCACCTTTTTCTTAGCAAAAAGAATATCTCAACAAGTTATATTAGGAAACCCCTTCACTCTACTATTATACCCTTTTACGGTAGATGTAGATGGTGTAACCACCTATTGTATACCAAATCAACCTATTCTATTCGAATTTATACAAAAACTAAAAAGGAAAGAATTAAATTTACTACAACAGATGGCTACTTCACAAATCAATATAAGAGAAAGAAAAAAGAAACAAGTTAGTTTCCTGAACCAAAAAATTGTATATAAGAAAATAGAACAACAATTAGAAAGTCAAAAAATTCAAACTCTAATAAAAGGGATAGAAGACAGGATAAAAAAGGACTTGTGTAGCCTAAATCCAAAAGCTTTTCATCATAGAAAATTACATGAAATATCTTTACCCTATGAAGATGACTTTAATGAAAAAGATATCCCCACTAAAGCCAAACCGATACAAATGAACAAAGAATTATTGACATATTGTAAAAAAGAAATCCAGGAATACTTAGATAAAGGACTAATCAGGCCATCAAAATCTCCTTGGAGTTGCACAAGGTTCTATGTAATGAAAGCTTCAGAAATCGAAAGAGGAGCTCCAAGGTTAGTAATTAACTATAAGCCTCTAAATAAAGCCTTAAAATGGATAAGATATCCCTTACCAAATAAAAATGACTTAATTAAAAGACTAAGTAAGGCTACTATATTCTCTAAATTTGATTTAAAATCCGGATACTACCAAATCTCAATGAAAGAAGAAGACCGATATAAAACAGCTTTTATATTACCCTTTGGACATTATGAATGGAATGTAATGCCCCAAGGATTAAAAAATGCACCAAGTGCATTTCAAAAAATTATGAATAATATTTTTTATGCATATGTAGATTTTACCATAGTCTACTGATGCCAAGGCATCATAGGCTAGTTTCACTAGCATTTTTCTGTTAGTTTTAGTTGTTTTATGCATTTTCTTGAGCTTAAAGTGACCAAAAATGGTAAATGTAGAACAAAGTAATGAACCATCCCAAACAATATGATTTTGATGCAAATTCCATGAGTTTTAGTTATATTACTTAAATGCTATGAATGAAAGATTTCTCATGGAATTTTGCAAGACTTTGATGCAATTGTTTGGATGATTTCAGGGAAGAAGAGGCTAAGCAAGGAAGCAACAAAATCAATAAAGGAAGCTTGAATATCACATGTGGAGTTTAAGTTCCAGTTTAAGCCTAAACTGGAGCTTAAACGCCAAAATCATGAAGGATAAGTAATGCTGGGATTGAAGTTTAACCTCCAGTTTGACCTCAAACTGGAGGTTAAACGCCAGAATGAAAAGCCTCACTTAAGGAGCACTCCACGTTTAACCTCCAGTTTGACCTCAAACTGGAGGTTAAATGCCAGAATGAGTATGCCACCCAGGGAGGAGTTCCACGTTTAACCTCCAGTTTGACCTCAAACTGGAGGTTAAACGCCAGAACCAGGAAGAGTACCAGGGGCCATTCCACGTTTAAGCTCCAGTTTGACTCAAACTGGAGCTTAAACGTGTTCGATAGTTTCTCCACTCCAGGGTTGCTCTCTCCAAGCTTCCACGTTTAAGCTCCAGTTTGACTCAAACTGGAGCTTAAACGTGTTCGACGTTTTCTTTCACTCCAGGGTTGCTCTCTCCACCTCCACGTTTAACCTCCAGTTTGACCCCAAACTGGAGGTTAAACGTGTTCGACACCTCCAGGGCCACCATTCCAAGCTTCCACGTTTAACCTCCAGTTTGACCTCAAACTGGAGGTTAAACGTGTTCGACCTCCAGTATGCCTCCACCCCTTTCCACGTTTAACCTCCAGTTTGACCTCAAACTGGAGGTTAAACGTGTTCGACCTCCAGGATGCCTCATTCCCTTTCCACGTTTAACCTCCAGTTTAACCTTAAACTGGAGGTTAAACGTGTTCGACTACATTACTCTCCAGGGCTACCTTCTTCCATTTCCACGTTTAAGCTTCAGTTTAACCTTAACTAAAGCTTAAACGTGCCTCTACAAATGGCCTCACTGGAAGTGTCTGGCGTTTAAGTTGCAGTTTAAGCTTAAACTACAACTTAAACGCCACTCTTGAAAAGGGTTTCTGGGCCAAAAATATTGTGATTTAAGTTAGTCTTTGAGCACAATTATTAACTTAAACTTACTTTGGTATGAAACCCAATTGAATATCATGGTTTATGGGATTGGGCCTGAAGGATTGATGAGTTTGAAATCTCAATTTATTGAGTCATGTGTCATTATTTGATTATCACTAAGTTGGCTCAATAAATGTTACAGGACTTGGATCAACAACCTCATCAAGATTATGGATCATAAACCCAAGGCAAAAGAAAAGCAAGGAGAGGCCTCAAAGCCCAAGAAGCACAACTGAAGCTCAATATAGAAAGTGTATAAATAGGATAGAAGTTAAGTTAGAGGGGACTTTTACTTTCACTTTTAGCTAGTTTCCTTTTCTTTGTAATTGAATTCAGAGCTATGATTCACTAAACCCCCTTTCATTGGGTTAGGGAGCTCTATTGTAATTCAATGAATCAATAATAGTTTATCTTCTTCTTCAATCTTTTCTCTTGAAATTTGTTAGAAAGCTTCTCGATCTAATTCCATTGAGTAGTTGTCTTGGGAAAGAGACTACTCATATTTGGAATCCTTCGGAGCCTTGGGAAAGGAATGGAGGATTCATGCTAGAGAAGCTTTCTCACAGTGGATTGGATTGGGGTTTGGATGGATATTGTGACATGTAATCCTACCAAATTGTGGTTCATGAAATTGTGTGGTATAATCAGTGATCAAGCATCATCTCTTCTTATGAACATTTAAACCAAGGGATTGGGAATTTGTTTGTTTTTAGAGAGCATTGGTGAGCCAAGGAATTGGGATCCAATCATATAAGATTGCCAAGCAAAATTTAATGAATACATTGGTTGAGGAAGAGATTTACATGTTTTGATTCGGAGATTTCAATATCTCCTAAACCCAATGAATTCCCCATTTCTGATTTCCACTTTCTCTTTACATTCTGCAATTTAATTCTTGCAATCATCCCCATTCCCTTTTAATTTCAGCAATTTACATTCTGCTCTTTAATTCATGCAATTTAAGATTCAGCCATTTAATTTTCTTGTCATTTACTTTTCCCGCCAATTTTACATTCCGCAATTATCATCTCAATTCTTGATTCCGCTCAACTAGAACACACTTCTAATCCGAATTGCTCACTCAACCAATCCTTGTGGGATTCGACCTCACTCTATTGTGAGTTTTTACTTGACGACGATAACCGGTGCACTTGCCGGAAGGAATTTTGCCGATCGTGCAATTTCCTAAATCGTAGCATAACTAGTTTATGTGCATCAAGTTTATGGCGCCGTTGCCGGGGATTGGTTTTCGATTGACAATTCTCAAATTGGAAGCTAACTAGATTGAGCAATTTTCTCTTGCTTTGTTAATTCTGTTCTAGATACTTGTTGAATTTTAATTTCTGCACTTTTACATGCTTTCCTTCTTTATGCCTTTAAATCCATGCAACTAACTCACTGACTCACTAACTGTTTGATTTAATTCCTCAATTGATCTAACCATACTCTTCCATTAACCAAGAGTATTTCACTTGTTTGTGTTTGAGCTGTGTTCTTGTATGACAGGTAGGAGAGGAGGGACATCAACTCCTCCATATACCGAACCGGAAAGAACCCTTCATAAACTTAGAAGGGAAGCAAGAGGGAAGAGAGTAGTGGGAGAAGAGGAATCTGAAGGAGAATCTGAGGACAACTTTGAGGAAGCTCTAGATCTCAACATGGATAGAGAAGTTCACAACCATGAGAGAGCTGATGGAAACAATGCCATTCCTGAGAGGAGGGTTCTTAGTTCATACATAAACCCAACCTCTGGGAATTGTGGTAGTAGCATCCAGAAACCACCCATTCAGGCCAACAATTTTGAGCTCAAGCCACAGCTAATATCATTGGTGGAAAATCATTGTTCCTTTGGAGGAAGTGCTAATGAAGACCCAAACCAACATCTCACAAAGTTCCTGAGAATTTGTGACACTGTGAAGTCCAATGGAGTCCAGGAAGATGCCTATAAACTGCTCTTGTTCCCATTTTCACTTAGGGACAAGGCAGCTAAGTGGCTGGAATCATTCCCAAGGGGGAGTCTAACCACATGGGATGAGGTGGAAGGCAAGTTTCTGGCACGTTTCTACCCTCCACAAAAGGTCAATAGGCTTCGATCTGAGGTCCAAACTTTTAGACAACAAGATGGTGAAACTCTCTACGAGGCATGGGAGAGATTCAAGGACTTGACAAGGAAATGCCCACCAAACATGTTCCATGATTGGGTGCAATTGCACATCTTCTATGATGGGCTCTCTTATGAATCAAGGAAGGCTGTAGACCATTCATCAGGAGGTTCATTGAACAAGAAAAAGACCGTGGAAGAAGCCATTGAAGTGATCGAGACAGTGGCTGAGAATGAGTACTACTATGCATCAGAAAGGCACAACACTAAGGGAGTCATGGAGCTGAACCATGTGGATACAATTCTAGCCCAAAACAAGGTGTTTGCCAAGCAACTAGCAGAGCTTACCAGGCAATTAGAAACAAAGCAAGTGGCTGCAATACACACACAAGATCAAGAGGAAGAAGGCATTGAAGGAGGTGATTGGGAAGAGGCCAATTATGTGGGAAACCAACAAAGGCAATCATATGATCCACACTCCAACACTTACAACCCAGGCTGGAGAAACCACCCAAACTTTGGGTGGGGAAACCAACAAACCCAACCACAAAACCACAAACCTTACAACCACAACCAACAAAACAATTCCTCATACCAAAACTCCAACCAAAGATCATACCAAGCCACACAAAACACTTACCCCCAATCATCATATCACGGCCAAAATAATCAACATACCCAACCTAATTCGAACCAACAATTTCAAGATCAATTAAACCGGATGGAAGGAATGCTTGCAACCATGAGCCAAGACATAATTGAATTGAAGGCTTTTAAGGAAGAAGTAAATTCTAACTTGCAAAACCAAGGAGCTGCCATCCAGAAGCTAGAAAATCAAATTTTGTATTTGACTAAGCAAGCCCCTGGGACAAGCAGTTCTCATGCTGCCAAGGCTATTGCAAGGGAGGAATGTAAGGCCATAACACTCAGAAGTGGAAAGAATCTAAAGGATATTTCAAGGGAAACCACAGAGGATGAAGCAAAGGAAAATGTGAAAGACAAAGAACAAGGACAATCTGTTACACCGTTTGCAACAAAAGAAAAAGAAAAAGAGGTCTTGAAGCCTTATACACCAAAAGCACCTTATCCTCAACGTTTGATGAAAAGTGAAAAGGATGGCCAATTCTCCAGGTTCTTGGAGATTTTCAAGAAGCTTCAAATCAACATTCCCTTTGCTGAGGCAATAGAGCAAATGCCACTCTATGCAAAATTCTTAAAAGAATTAATGACCAAGAAGAGAAGCTGGAGAAATGAGGAAACTGTGTTGTTAACTGAAGAATGCAGTGCCATCATTCAGCACAAATTGCCTCAGAAATTGAAGGACCCAGGCAGTTTCCAAATCCCCTGTATTATAGGAGAAGTCATGGTGGAGAAGGCCTTGTGTGATTTAGGGGCCAGCATCAATTTGATGTCGCTAACAATGATGAGAAGAATGAAGATTGAAGAAGCCAAACCAACAAGAATGGCCCTCCAATTGGCAGATCGAACTTTTAAATTCCCTCATGGGATAGTTGAGGATTTGTTGGTGAAAGTGGGAGAATTTATATTTCCTGCTGATTTTGTGGTGTTAGATATGGAGGAAGAAGCCAAAGCTTCAATAATTCTGGGAAGACCCTTCCTAGCTACTGCTGGAGCCATCATAGATGTACAAAAGGGTGAACTCACCCTTAGACTCCATGATGAGAAATTGGTGTTTAATGTATTCAAGGCAATGAGCTATCCATCAGAATCACTAAGGAAATGCATGAGGGTTGATGTAGTGGACATTGCAGTACAAGAAACTTTTGAGGAAACAATAAAGGAAGTGGCAGAGGAGGAGTTCACCAAGGATATTGAAGTTAGTGATATCAAGGATGATGACACAACTATGCTAAGCAGGCCAGAGAAAGTGAAAGAAGAAAAGGAAGCACCAAAACCTGAGCTCAAAGCATTGCCCCCTAATCTCAAGTATGCATACTTGGGTAGTGATGAGAGTCACCCTGTTATCATTAGCTCGGCCTTGAGCCAAGAACAAGAAGAAGAATTGATCAAGGTGCTGCAAACTCATCAAGATGCCATTGGATGGACCCTAGCTGATTTGAAGGGGATAAGTTCATCCATATGCATGCATAAAATCTTGTTAGAAGAAGATGCTAGACCCTCCATTCAAGCTCAAAGAAGATTGAATCCCGTCATGAAAGAAGTGGTACAAAAGGAAGTGAGGAAGTTATGGCAGGCAGGGGTAATCTACCCCATTTCTGATAGCCCATGGGTTAGTCCCATCCATGTAGTGCCCAAGAAAGGTGGCATAATTGTGGTTCCAAATGAGAAGAACGAACTCATACCCACAAGAACCGTTACTGGATGGAGGATGTGCATAGACTACAGGAAACTTAATGAAGCCACCAGAAAAGATCATTTCCCACTCCCATTCATGGATCAGATGCTTGAAAGGCTTGCCGGACATGCTTACTATTGCTTCTTGGATGGATATTCGGGCTACAACCAAATAGTAGTTGATCCTAGTGATCAAGAGAAAACATCATTTGTTTGTCCATATGGAGTTTTTGCTTATAGACGCATGCCCTTTGGGTTGTGCAATGCACCTGCCACTTTCCAAAGATGCATGCTGTCCATCTTTTCGGACATGATTGAAAAATTTATTGAGGTCTTCATGGACGATTTTTCTGTGTTTGGGGATTCTTTTCCCAGCTGCCTACACCACCTTGCCTTGGTGCTTAAGAGGTGCCAAGAGACT
This sequence comes from Arachis ipaensis, assembly GCF_059453495.1. Taxonomy (NCBI): domain Eukaryota; kingdom Viridiplantae; phylum Streptophyta; class Magnoliopsida; order Fabales; family Fabaceae; genus Arachis; species Arachis ipaensis. The sequence continues at coordinate 48,444,702 of NC_142441.1, forward strand.
AACCTAGTATTAAACTGGGAAAAGTGTCATTTCATGGTCACAGAAGGAATAGTCCTTGGCCACAAAATCTCTAATAGAGGCATGGAGGTGGACAGAGCTAAGGTGGAAATCATTGAAAAACTACCTCCACCTAGTAATGTCAAGGCAGTTAGAAGCTTTTTGGGACACGCTGGTTTTTACAGAAGGTTTATTAGAGACTTTTCTAAAATAGCAAAACCTTTGAGTAACTTGCTCGTCTCTGATACACCCTTTGTATTTGATAAAAATTGCATGCTAGCCTATGATCTTTTGAAGCAAAAACTTTCCTCTGCACCTATCATTGCCCCACCTGATTGGAACTTACCTTTTGAACTGATGTGTGATGCATCAGACCTTGCTATTGGGGCCGTGTTAGGACAAAGGAAAAACAATTTGGTGCATGTGATTTATTATGCCAGTAAAGTCTTGAATGCTAACCAAAAGAATTACACAACCACTGAAAAAGAACTCTTGGCAATAGTCTTTGCATTTGACAAATTTAGATCTTATCTCATTGGATCTAAAGTCATTGTCTTCACTGATCATTCAGCTTTAAAATATTTACTTGCTAAACAAGAATCTAAACCAAGACTTATTAGATGGGTTCTTTTGTTGCAGGAATTTGACATTGAAATCAAAGACAAGAAGGGTGTAGAAAACAAGGTGGCAGATCATTTATCAAGGATACCATGTGAAGAAGGAAGCACACAAAGCACACATGTAAATGAGTGCTTTCCTGATGAACAACTCATGGTAATTCACAAAGCACCCTGGTTTGCAGACATAGCAAATTTCAAGGCCACTGGGAGTTTACCTTTGGAATTTAACAAACATCAAAGGAAGAAATTGGTAAATGATGCCAAATACTTCATCTGGGACGAACCATACTTGTTCAAAAAATGTTCCGATGGCATACTCAGAAGATGCATATCCAAGGAAGAAGGAAGGGAAGTTTTATGGGACTGCCATGGCTCCACTTATGGAGGGCACTTTGCAGGAGAAAGAACAGCAGCTAAGGTGTTGCAGTGTGGTTTTTATTGGCCCACTATCTTCAAAGATGCAAAAGAATTAGTGAAGCACTGCCATGAATGCCAGAAAGCTGGGAACTTGCCAAGAAGAAATGAAATGCCACAACAATTCATTCTGGAACTTGAATTGTTTGATGTGTGGGGGATAGATTTCATGGGACCATTTCCCTCCTCATACTCAAACAATTACATTCTTGTGGCAGTAGACTATGTCTCCAAATGGGTTGAAGCAACAGCAACTCCAACCAATGATAATAAGGTAGTCATGAACTTCCTCAGAAAACACATTTTTTGCCGTTTTAGGGTTCCAAGAGCAATCATCAGTGATGGAGGAAGCCACTTCTGCAACAAACCATTAGAGGCATTGCTTCTAAAATATGGAGTCAAACACAGGGTAGCCACACCATACCATCCACAGACAAGTGGGCAAGCCGAAATATCTAACAGAGAACTCAAAAGAATCCTGGAAAAGACTGTGGGAACTTCAAGGAAGGACTGGTCGATTAAGCTAGATGATGCTCTTTGGGCATATAGGACAGCTTTCAAAACACCAATTGGAATGTCGCCTTACCAACTAGTATATGGAAAAGCTTGTCATCTGCCACTGGAGTTGGAGCACAAGGCATACTGGGCCTTGAAACTTCTGAACTTGGATAACAAAGCCGCTGGAGAAAGAAGGATGTTGCAAATTCAAGAGTTGGAAGAATTCAGAGCGGAAGCTTATGAGAATGCCAAAATTTACAAAGAAAGAGCAAAGAAGAAGCATGACAGCAACATAGCCCCAAGGAAATTTGAAGAAGGGCAAAAAGTATTGCTCTACAATTCTAGGCTGAAGCTATTTCCAGGGAAGCTAAAATCAAGGTGGTCTGGACCATTCCTTGTCACCAAGGTCTCCAATTATGGACAAGTAGAAATCATGGAAGAAAAGTCACAACGAACCTTCATTGTTAACGGTCAAAGACTCAAACATTACTTGGGAGATGTGGAGGAGAAGGACAAAGTTAAATATCACCTCAACTGAGGAAGCTGACCGTCAAGCTAATGACGTTAAAGAAGCGCTTGTTGGGAGGCAACCCAACCTGAGGTAATACCTTGTTGCTGTTTCTTTTATTTGTTTCAATAAAAAGGGTAAAGTAGTTTCTGTGCATTGCAAAGAATTAAGTTTGGTGTTTCACACCAAACAATGAATTCATGGATCCATAAGTCAAAGGGGAATGTGTGACTCTAAGTTTGGTGTTCCACCATAAAGATCAACTGAACACAACAACCTTTGAATTATGTGAAAGGAACAACTATTCTAAGCAGTCACAGAAATGCTTAAAACCCTTAGTAGCAACATCATTCCAAGATAACTCAAGGATTCAAAGAACACAGAGAAGTAAGTGGGAGACTAAGTTTGGTGTTCACACACCAACTTAAGAATCCGATGCTTACCCACACATAGTTGAGCTAACCACTTAAGTGCTTGAGGAGCAAGCAACTTCATTACTCTTTGCAGGAAAGGATACAAGAACCTTAAAGCATGAAGCAACATTTAGGAAGAAGAAGGAGAAATCAAAGTGTTTCCTGTCAACAAAGAGAAAACAAGGAATTTCACAAGGTGGTATTATTCCTTGATAATTCTTTAAAAAGGCCAAACAAAAGCATGCGTGTTCTGGTTTAAACTGTAAATGTTGAATCTTTTTGGAATGTGTAGTTTGTTTTAGTATGTCTGTTTGTTAATTGCTTTGAATAAAGTGAATGCCTAGATGTTTGGATATAACTTCACCTTCTTAAACAAGTGCGTGCCATGCTTGTTCTGTTTCAAAAATAAAAGAAAAGTTTGAACAAAAGTAACTTGGCTAAATTAGTGACAAATCAAGTAGAATTAAGTGGTGGTATGCATGCTTGATTGTTTAGTCACATCACAAAAATTAGAGTGTAGAATTATCATTTTTTATGTAGAAGTAAAAATTGTCTATGGATCTTGATGAATAAATGTCTTTGGCCATGAAAAAGAAAGAAAAAGGAGAAGAAAAAGCCACGGAAAAAGGCAACCAAAAAGCAAAAAAAATTGAGAAAATAAGCTAGGCACCAATGGTTTGAACTTCTGAGACAAATGCCTGTGGTGTTTTTGTATTAAGGATATGCTTGGATGAATAGGTTCTGAGGAGTGTTTCAACACTTGGTAACTTGGGTTAACTAACCCGGGATTATCAACCAAAAGTCCATTATCAAGAGCAACCTAAACACAAAACATTTAGTCACACAAAGAGGTGCTGGGCACCAATGTCTCAAGAAGAAATGTGAACTAAAATGCCTAAGGTGGATATGTGTAGTGCACTGATAAGAAAAAGAAAATGCCAAAGGCTTGTGCAACACATGACACTAAGCAAACAAGGAGCAAAAGAAGCTCCAAGAAAAAGAAAAGAAAAACAAAAGAAAAGTGCCAAAGACATAAGAATAACAGGAGGCCATAGCAATTTTTGATGGATGCAATGAAAAAGTGATAATCCTACCTGATAAGTATGAAAAAGTGATGCTGCAACTTTCTGCATAGAACCCTTCTGATGAACTTCAAATGCTTGCTAATATAGCCAATGTAATTACTTTCTGTTCATACTTTCTTCTCAAATAACTCAGGACTTGCTTAGGGACAAGCAAGTATTAAGTTTGGTGTTGTGATGCCAAGGCATCATAGGCTAGTTTCACTAGCATTTTTCTGTTAGTTTTAGTTGTTTTATGCATTTTCTTGAGCTTAAAGTGACCAAAAATGGTAAATGTAGAACAAAGTAATGAACCATCCCAAACAATATGATTTTGATGCAAATTCCATGAGTTTTAGTTATATTACTTAAATGCTATGAATGAAAGATTTCTCATGGAATTTTGCAAGACTTTGATGCAATTGTTTGGATGATTTCAGGGAAGAAGAGGCTAAGCAAGGAAGCAACAAAATCAATAAAGGAAGCTTGAATATCACATGTGGAGTTTAAGTTCCAGTTTAAGCCTAAACTGGAGCTTAAACGCCAAAATCATGAAGGATAAGTAATGCTGGGATTGAAGTTTAACCTCCAGTTTGACCTCAAACTGGAGGTTAAACGCCAGAATGAAAAGCCTCACTTAAGGAGCACTCCACGTTTAACCTCCAGTTTGACCTCAAACTGGAGGTTAAACGCCAGAATGAGTATGCCACCCAGGGAGGAGTTCCACGTTTAACCTCCAGTTTGACCTCAAACTGGAGGTTAAACGCCAGAACCAGGAAGAGTACCAGGGGCCATTCCACGTTTAAGCTCCAGTTTGACTCAAACTGGAGCTTAAACGTGTTCGATAGTTTCTCCACTCCAGGGTTGCTCTCTCCAAGCTTCCACGTTTAAGCTCCAGTTTGACTCAAACTGGAGCTTAAACGTGTTCGACGTTTTCTTTCACTCCAGGGTTGCTCTCTCCACCTCCACGTTTAACCTCCAGTTTGACCCCAAACTGGAGGTTAAACGTGTTCGACACCTCCAGGGCCACCATTCCAAGCTTCCACGTTTAACCTCCAGTTTGACCTCAAACTGGAGGTTAAACGTGTTCGACCTCCAGTATGCCTCCACCCCTTTCCACGTTTAACCTCCAGTTTGACCTCAAACTGGAGGTTAAACGTGTTCGACCTCCAGGATGCCTCATTCCCTTTCCACGTTTAACCTCCAGTTTAACCTTAAACTGGAGGTTAAACGTGTTCGACTACATTACTCTCCAGGGCTACCTTCTTCCATTTCCACGTTTAAGCTTCAGTTTAACCTTAACTAAAGCTTAAACGTGCCTCTACAAATGGCCTCACTGGAAGTGTCTGGCGTTTAAGTTGCAGTTTAAGCTTAAACTACAACTTAAACGCCACTCTTGAAAAGGGTTTCTGGGCCAAAAATATTGTGATTTAAGTTAGTCTTTGAGCACAATTATTAACTTAAACTTACTTTGGTATGAAACCCAATTGAATATCATGGTTTATGGGATTGGGCCTGAAGGATTGATGAGTTTGAAATCTCAATTTATTGAGTCATGTGTCATTATTTGATTATCACTAAGTTGGCTCAATAAATGTTACAGGACTTGGATCAACAACCTCATCAAGATTATGGATCATAAACCCAAGGCAAAAGAAAAGCAAGGAGAGGCCTCAAAGCCCAAGAAGCACAACTGAAGCTCAATATAGAAAGTGTATAAATAGGATAGAAGTTAAGTTAGAGGGGACTTTTACTTTCACTTTTAGCTAGTTTCCTTTTCTTTGTAATTGAATTCAGAGCTATGATTCACTAAACCCCCTTTCATTGGGTTAGGGAGCTCTATTGTAATTCAATGAATCAATAATAGTTTATCTTCTTCTTCAATCTTTTCTCTTGAAATTTGTTAGAAAGCTTCTCGATCTAATTCCATTGAGTAGTTGTCTTGGGAAAGAGACTACTCATATTTGGAATCCTTCGGAGCCTTGGGAAAGGAATGGAGGATTCATGCTAGAGAAGCTTTCTCACAGTGGATTGGATTGGGGTTTGGATGGATATTGTGACATGTAATCCTACCAAATTGTGGTTCATGAAATTGTGTGGTATAATCAGTGATCAAGCATCATCTCTTCTTATGAACATTTAAACCAAGGGATTGGGAATTTGTTTGTTTTTAGAGAGCATTGGTGAGCCAAGGAATTGGGATCCAATCATATAAGATTGCCAAGCAAAATTTAATGAATGCATTGGTTGAGGAAGAGATTTACATGTTTTGATTCGGAGATTTCAATATCTCCTAAACCCAATGAATTCCCCATTTCTGATTTCCACTTTCTCTTTACATTCTGCAATTCAATTCTTGCAATCATCCCCATTCCCTTTTAATTTCAGCAATTTACATTCTGCTCTTTAATTCATGCAATTTAAGATTCAGCCATTTAATTTTCTTGTCATTTACTTTTCCCGCCAATTTTACATTCCGCAATTATCATCTCAATTCTTGATTCCGCTCAACTAGAACACACTTCTAATCCGAATTGCTCACTCAACCAATCCTTGTGGGATTCGACCTCACTCTATTGTGAGTTTTTACTTGACGACGATAACCGGTGCACTTGCCGGAAGGAATTTTGCCGATCGTGCAATTTCCTAAATCGTAGCATAACTAGTTTATGTGCATCATCTACCTAGATGATGTTCTTGTATATTCTAAAGGAATAAACCAGCATATTCAACACCTAGAAAATTTTATTAATATTATAAAAAAAATGGTCTTGTCCTATCTGAAAAGAAAATGAACATATTTATAACAAAAGTAAGGTTTCTAGGATATGAAATTTTCCAAGGAACAATTACTCCGATTAAGAGATCTGTTGAATTTGCAGAAAAATTTCCGAATGAAATTATCGACAAAAAACAATTACAAAGATTTTTAGGATGTCTTAATTATGTAGCTGAATTTCTACTAGGAATACGAACTTTATGTGAACCTTTGTATAAAAGGCTAAGAAAACAGCCCCCTCCTTGGACAAAAGACATGTCTAAAATAGTTCAAAAAATTAAATATTTAGTAAAAAAAATTCCTTGTTTGAGTATACCAGACCCTAAGGCAAGTCTAATCGTAGAAACAGATGCCTCCGAATTAGGGTATGGAGGAATACTTAAACAAGTTCTTCCAAACTCCTCAAAAGAACAAATAGTTAAATATCATTCGGGTGTATGGAATTCAGCCCAGAAAAATTATGCTACTATTAAAAAAGAAATATTAGCCATTGTCTTATGTGTTTCACATTTTCAAGAAGACTTATTCAATAGAACCTTCTTAATCAGAACTAATTGCAAAGCAGCCCCTAGTGTATTAAAAAATGATGTTAAAAATCTAGTTTCTAAACAAATATTTGCTAGATAGCAAGCTATATTATCATGCTTTGATTTTTCTATTGAGCATATTAAAGGAGAATCAAATGCATTACCTGATTTTCTAAAAAGAGAATTTTTGCAAGGTATAAATGAGTAAGAAACATGCAAGCAGTGAAGATTATGGACCAACTAGCAACTCCACTACAAGATAAACAATTATCTATCAAACCCTTGACTATGTCATAGGTTGTTAAAAGTGAAAAATCATCAGCATCAACTAAAAGCTTATATGAGGTCCCTACAGTTAACAGATATATATTATTGCAGCCATCAGATTTGTTTGAAACTAAACCATTATCTGAAGAACATCCTTATCATGACAAATGCATACCTCTAAAAATAATGGCTTTAGAGAAAGAATGGTTTAAGATGGATAGAAGAATCCTTTATAAAACAGTTTTTCCAAATACTTTTCACTATCCTCCAACAAACATCCAAAAAACCCGAACCTTTTATGAATTTATCCTAGTAGACACAGGATCAATTGAATTAACTCATAATAAAGACTAAACCGCAAAAGATACAATATTCTCAAAAATTAAGATTATGAAAGTAATGACATTATCAGAATGGGAAAACCCTCCCTTTCATTGTAAAAGTTTTACTAGAAAATTTGAACCACAGTACTACTCTTATTATGATTATATAGATGCCTGGTGGAACACCTTATATCTTTCTCCAAATTTTCACTCTTGGTTCATATTAAGCACCAGGCTTTTTTTGGGTAGAGGGCTATGGTAATGCATTTGAAAATAAGTTAAAAAATAAAGCATCATGGACAATTTGTGTACTACCTCAATTTCAGCATCGCTGTCAAAATCATCAGACCCTATTTCTTTGTCTTTGGGTTTGATCTTGTTCGGTGTCACATCAACAATAGTAGGTTGCACACCCTGTCTAACCAAGTCTACCTCACCAATATCACTTAAGGGTATCGGACTATTCGCCGATTCATGTGGCTCTCTTATGTTAGGGTCAAACTGTAATTGGACACCAATGTTAAACAAGTCTCTTGGAACCATTTTCATCACATAATGCTTTTGGAGAATATATGGATCTTTCACATAAAAGCACTGGTGTGCTTGGCTTGCCAACGCAAATGGTTCGTCTTGGTAACATCTTTTGTTGAAATGAACATATGTCAAACCATAATCATCTTCCTCACCCATAAACCACTCACACTTAAATAACACAACTTTAAATTGGCTATAATAGTCTAACTCAATAATATCCATGATTCTACCATAATATCTTATATTGGCCTTGATTGGTTTTTTGTCCTTAACACTCGCAAAGCTTGTAGTTTTAGCCACCACAGTGACACCACTATTTTGCGTTTTTCGCATCACTTCTCGCCGCTTAGTATAAAATCTGTACCCATTGACGACATAAGCAAAAAATGATTTTGCAACTTTATTTGGACCCTTAGCCAACTGTCGTATCCAACTGGGAACATCATCCTTCATGGCACGTCCTGTAAACCATTCTATAAAGTCTTCATTCTGATCTTTAACGACGTTCCACTTCCGCTTCCTCTTGTCTTGCTTTTGTTGCTCACCATGTTCTCTACAAGGGATGTATATTATTACGTAATACTACCAAAATTAGTCTAAAGAATAGAACTAATGTGAAGTGCAAATTTACCTCACGTAAGGCTCCACGTTAACACAATTGTTCAATATATATGCATTAGCTTGAAGGAGTGACTTCTCGTCCAAAATAATTAGTTGCCCTTTTTTTTCCACCCAATGGACTTTCCTTGTTTGTGAACAAATTTGAATCAGGATCTTTAGTTGAAGTGCCTTCATCATTATTCTGAGATACTCTATTGAATTTTGTTTTCACTCCCTCATGCAAATATCTTGAACAAAAAGTTAAACACTCTTCAGCCAAATAACCCTCCGCAATTGATCCTTCTGGACGACTTCTATTACGTACATACCCTTTTAGTGTGCACATGTATCTCTTAATCGGATACATCCATCGAAACTGGACAAGACCACCTAACCTTAATTCATTAGCTAAATGAATAGGCAAATGAACCATTATATCAAAAAAGGTAGGGAAAAATCCTCTCCAACTGACACAAAGTCTCTACAATCTCTGACTCCAAACCATTAATCTCTTCTAAAGAGATTTCCTTTTGACATAGCCGACAAAAAAGGAACAAAAGCGAACTAGAGGAACAGCAACATGATCTAGAAGAATGCTCTTGATTGGTATTTGCAACAGGTAATGCAACATGAAGTGAGCATCATGAGTCTTGTAACCGTAAAGCTTTCTCTCTTCTTGTTGTACACAACGAGAAATGTTTGAAGCACTTCCATCAGGCAATTTTGTTTTCTTCAAAACCTCACAAAAAATGGATTTCTCCCCTTTGGTCATGGAGAAGCATGCTCTAGCAAGTTTAGTTCTTTTGCCATCCTTCGTATTTATTGGGTGAAGATTCTTTCGAATGCCCATCTCCTTAAGATCATAACAAGCTTTCGCATGATCCTTTATCTTTCCAGGAATATCCAATAAGGTACCAATTATACTGCCGACTATGTTTTTTTCGATATGCATTACATCAAGGTTGTGCCTGATCATATAATGCTACCAATATGGTAACTCAAAAAAGATTAATCTTTTTTTTCCATTGGCCTTTACTTTTGCTTTGTGTCTTCCCAGAGGCATTATCTACTGACTTTAGCATATCTAGAACCTCTTCACCTGTTAACATTCGTGGTGGACCCTGAATTCTGTTTTTCCATTAAAAGATTTCTTGTTAGACCTCCATGCATGATCAACTGGCAAAAATCTCCTATGGTCCATGTAAACTGTCTTTTAGCTATTTTTGAAGTAACAAAAAGAAGTATCATGGTTACAACAAGGGCAAGCTAACTTCCCTTTCGTACTCCAACCGGACAACATCACATACGCTGGAAAATCATTGATTGTCCAAAGAAGTGCATCATGCATTTAAAAAGTTTCATTCTTAAAAGAATCATATGTATCTATCCCTGACACCCATAGCTCCTTCTGCTCTTCGATCAATGGTTGCAAAAAAATATCAATATTATTTTCTGGTGAACAAGGTCCAGGTATGAGTAAAGAGAGCATGCAATATTCTGACTTCATGGACATCCAAGGGAAAAGGTTGTACACCATTAAGACAACTGGCCATGTGCTATGTGACACGTTCATAGTTCGAAAAGGATTAAAACCGTCACTTGCCAAACCAAGCCTCAAGTTGCGAAGTTCTTTTGAAAAGTTTGGGTAGCGACTATCCAAGTTCTTCCATGCTTGGCCGTCAGCAGCGTGCCTTATGCAACCGTCTTTCAAACGCTGCTCATCATGCCACCTCAACGCCTCTGCTGTGTTTGGGCACATAAAAATCCTTTTAAGCCTTAGTATCAAAGGAAAGTATCTTAAGGTTTTCGCAGCAACCTTATGAACTTTATTCGGAAGCGCAAAGTCATCTTTGTTGCCGTCCGTAGTCGGAGTCTGATTATATCGAGACTCTCCACAGATATGGCAAACTGAGTCATTTATGTACTCATTTCGATACAGCATGCTGTCATTAGGACATGCATCAATCTTTTCATAGTCAAGACCCAAGTCTTTAACCATATTCTTAGCTTTATTAAAAGAAGTGGGAATGTTCAAATCAGGTATAGCTTCTTTCAATAACTCCAAGAGGAAGGTAAAAGATGTGTTACTCCAACCATGCAAACACTTCAAGTGATAAAGATGAATGATAAATGATAATCTCGAAAATCCAGTAGTACAATTCGGGTATAATTCTAGACCTGCTTCGTCTACTAGCTTATAAAATCTCTTCACATCTTCATTCAACCTACTGTTCCCTTCTTCAAGATTTGCTGTATTTTCGAATGCATCATGCATCAACCCGTCAATATCATCAAGGCCACCTCGATCATCCATGTCACTATCTACAACTATTGGGATTACTGATTCCCCATTATTAATCCATCGTTTATAACCTTCGACAAACCCATAGCAAATAAGATGCTCATATACGTCGTCTCGTTCATGCCAATAAGTGTTTTCACACTTTGCACACGGACATTGGATTTCTTTTCCAACTGGTTTTCCAATTACGAAGGCAAACTCTAAAAAACTATTTACACTGTCTATGTACTCGTTCTCAAATCTTGGTGAATCCATCCAATCTTTTGACAAAACATGATTAAATCTAATAATACAAATATCTAAACTTACTAAATATGATCTAATAAGTCAATTATAGTGACAATTTAGCTACCATATACACACTTACTACCTAAATAAATAGAAGATCAAATTATTTTATATGACAAGAATGATATAAACTTACTGCTTAGTTCCTTTATTTTGAGATGCCATTTGAAGTTGTTATGCACTGTGCCACAACAACTAGTAAACTCCTTTTGTCTTTACCAGTCCAAAAAAATAATCCTGTATACAAAACAAAACAAAAAAATCAAAGGAAGGTAAAGAACATTCAATAGTAGGTAAACAAAATAATCACTTAATAAATATTAATCCTGAATTAATATAAAATACAAGATAATTTCTATTTTAAACTTCTTGAAAATAATCAGTCTTAAAATGAGACATAATCAAACATGTTCTGGAAAATATATGCAATTTAACAATTGAAGATTTTACATATCAATAATTAGAAAATATCTTGGGAAACACAGACCTATTTGAAAAATAAAAAAAATAGATACAAAAATCCTTAAATAATCTGAAATTATTATGTTAACGAAATCGAAGTATATAAACAATCTTACTATAATAATTGATAGCTAATATCTTGAGATATCCTTGCTCCTTAGCTTATATTAGCTTATATATGAGCAGGATAAAAAAGGTCTATACCCCAAACATTATATATGAATATATTTCTTCTTTGAACAAATTATGTATATCATCATTATAGAATAAACCATATAATTGATTTTCATGACTAGGAAAAGTTTTCTCAATGTTAGTTCTGCAGTTTATATATACTTACTTAAGATGGAAGGTAGTAATAATGCATGAAAAGTAAAATGACAGAAGCTATCTGTTTTAAAACATATTTATATATGAAAAGACAATTTTATTAGAGTATTTAAGATCCTATAATAAGGGATATAGCTAGTTCTTTTAACCCCCATTTTTTTCATTCTCAAAAGTCAAATTTAAGACTATTGACTAAAAAAAATAAGTATCTGATGAATACTAGTTAATTAAGATACTAGATCTCTTCTCTCTGCAGCTATGTCTTCGGATGAACACAGAATAGGGCTTAGCTTTATTAAGCTTATAAAGCTTGTTATAAGTTGTTAATTAGAAATGTAACAAGGCTATCGATATATAAGATTTCGGTCATGCATAATCATCAATAATATTATTATGATAAATCATGTACTAATTATCAGCTTAATAAGACTATATATATAATAATAAGCACATACAAATCAAATATATATATATATATATATATATAAGGTTATTAATTAAGATGGAAATGAATTAGATGAAGTATGGTTGAAAGTTGAAATCTTGTGTTTGCATATTCATAAAGTTTTGCAGTGCTGGAGAATATAACAAGACCAACTTCTGCATCGCAGAAGATAGCAAGCTCCTTAGTTTTATTCTATTTTATAACTCAAAACATTCAAATAGATACTTCCTATAGATGATAAAAAATACATGATCCACAAACTGATGCAAATTATTTAACTCTCACAATGTCCAAATTCCCTCAGATTAACCAGTAACTTTTTCAATCACTCCCACCTAAAGCATCCTAAACTAGAAGACATGCCCTGATTGTAAAGGAAATTAAACTTTTCCAATATTTCTCAAAAGCTTTTTCACCAAACATCTGCAGCATAGCATTCATTTGAAGCAGTAAGAATAGGGTAGCATAGCATTCATTTGAAGCACTAAGAATAGAGTAGATGATACCAAGACACACATTTCACATGGAAAACATTAAACAATTACATGATCCTAAATAGAATAAAGTACTAAATTAGGAAATTAGAAAACTTATATACTAAAACTATAAAAAAAACAGCCGCATTTAAAAGGAGAATGTAATGAGAGACAAGCATAAATGCATCATACATAATATTCCTCTAAAATAACTAGACATATTAATAGAAGCAGCAACAGCAGTAGTGCTACAATAGATTACAAGCATATGCCCCTAGCTAATAAATGAACAAATTACAAGCCTTAAAAGTTGAAAGTTAAAAGTCAAACTTGCATTCCATTTATTATGCTTCGGTTACAGGGTATCCCTATATGTATTAGTACACTTTCAATTAGAATCATAGGATATGATATATAGCTAAAAAGCAACCCTAAAGGGACTCTCTGAATGTAGATCAATGCTCATTAGAATTGAAATTATGAGATCAATTGAAAAAACTTAGCTAATTGCAAAAACTAAACTAATTAAATTCTTGTGGTTTCTTTGCAGACATAGGGATAAAAAGCCTATCAGACAATTCTCTTATAAGTATTTATTCATATAATAATGAAAAATATATAAAAATGCATAGCTTGATTAAAAAAATGTGTTGGAAAATCATTCATGAAGAGTCTAGCAAAAATTGCGGTCAACAAACAAGACTATGGAACGTCGAAGAAGTCTGCAATATATTCCAACATGAAAGAGTAAGAAAATCATGCTTTAGTGGTTTTGTCTTCAAGATAAGTGTATGTATGTATGTATCAAAATATTGCTTTATGTATCAAAATATTTCTTACAGAGTACTAACATTGTATTGCAATGCTAATCAATTTTGCAGGATAAAATTCATAGATTTGAAAGCATGATTGTAGATATAATTCAAATTACAATAGATCCACGTATAATCATTATTGCATTAAGAAAGATGCCAAAGTTAAGGTTGCATGCTTTAAGAGAAAATATCAACACAGATCTTAAACGCAACAGAGTGTTTGTAGAAAAGAAAAGAAAGAAACTTACTTGGAATACTCAATGGAGTGAGTAGGTGCTAACACGAAGAGCTTTGAGGGCTTTGTAAACCAGGCCCATGAAGCTGGCGATTCGTAGATTTGGGGAGAGCTTTGAGGCTTCCACAACAATGACACTTGTACACCAAGCCCGTGAAGCTGGCGATTCGCAGATTTGGGGAGAGCTTTGAGGTTTCCACAACGATGACACAAATGGCGACGGGTTTGAGGCTTCGAGACAAGCTTCAGGATGACCCAACGGACGCCAATGACGGACGGTGTGCAAAGCGGAGCTGATGCCCAGCTTCACGGGTTGGAACAAGACGACAACGGACAGTGGGCTTCGAAGCTGGTGACCGGCGACTGGGTTTTGCACGACGAGAGAGGGGAGGAGGGTGCGTGGCTGGGCAGGAAAGAAGGCTTGGCCAGTTCTCATTTTTTTTTAACCCTAACTTAGGAACTTACGAGCTGAAGGATTGGGGAAATTTGGGGGGAACTTACAAGGGAATGGGGAAAGTTAGGGGGATGAGGGATTTTGGTTGGGGGGAGGGAGGGTGTTTACACGACGTCGTCTGGGTAAAAAAATGTGAATTTTTAAAAGGAAGAGAAATGACGCCGTTTTGGACAAGGTACTCTATGGTCACCCTTTTTTAAAAAACCGTGACCATAGACCTTTTTTGGTCACCGTAAAAAACCGTGACCATAGACCCTTTTAAGCTACCCCCAAAATCGTGACGATAAACCACTTTAGGCCACCTCCTAAAACCGTGACCATAGACCCTTTTAGGTCACCATTTTTTGAAAAACCGTGACCATAGACCCTTTTTGGTCACTGTAAAAAACCGTGACCATAGACACCTTTAGGTCACCCCAAAACCATGACCATAGGCCCTTTTAGGCCACCCCCCAAAATCGTGACCATAGACCACTTTAGGCCACCCTCCAAAACCGTGACCATAGACCCTTTTAGGTCACCCTTTTTTGAAAAACCGTGACCATAAACCCTTTTTGGTCACTGTAAAAAACCGTGACCATAGACCCCTTTAGGTCACCCCGCAAAACCGTGACCATAGACCCTTTTAGGCCACCCTTTTTTAAAAAAACCGTGACCATAGGTACTCTATGGTCACCCTTTTTCTAAAAACCGTGACCATAGCTTTTTTTTTTTCGGTCACGGTTTTTTACCATGACCAAAAAAACCGTAGCCATAGACCCAAAATGTTGTAGTGATATATGGGTGTAAATATTCTCCGGCCAGTCTTGACTTCGCAGGTTGAGTTAGGAGCTTGATATTCTGTATATTTGGCCCTCTATTCCTACTTTTGTTATCTTATGCTTATTAATTATAGTTTCCTTAGCACGCAAGTTAACTCGTTTCTTGAGCGTTGCGCTTTTATTTCACGATTTTTATTTCATCTATTCTTCAAGGCTCCTAGTATATTATAATCTTTCTGCTATTATATGTATACATATTATTGTAGAGGTCGTAATACCACACCACCTTTGATTTACGGCTTAAGCGTAAAGCTCAGTGTGGTAGGGTGTTACAGTTGTTCTGCTGGTTGATGGTAGAAATTGAAAGCCACCTGGTAGCCGGAAGCTACCGTATATTGTCCTTTTGAGTCACGGCTCCAGGTAACGTAGTATTCCTCAGATTCTTCTATTTGTGTTTGCATGATTGCTAAGGCTATGTCTGCTCTAAAATTGCTTCTAATGAGTTCTGCATTCCATTACCTATTGTTGTTGAGTAATTGATTTACCCATCTTAAATCTGATTGAGAGTTGATTTGTTGATGGATTGAGATTGGGTTGAATAGTTCGAGCCATGAGTTCTCATAAATGTTGATTAATATCCCTCTGCCCACTTTCCACCTTACTCATTTCTCAAGTACTTTTCTACCTTCCAATAGGCTTCTCCAGGCCCATGATAGGTTCTGTCCCGGTTCTGCTTTTAGAAAAGATGAAAATCTATAGTACTTGCTTTTGTATATCTTGCTCACTAGAGAATTAGGCTTTGTTAACAATCTCCAACCTTCACTACATAATTTTTGTTTATTTGTGGAGGTTTTTTTTCCTACTTGTGGAGGTTTCAAACCCCCACAAAAAGAATTGTGGCAGTTTCAAAAATCTCCAAAATTTGAGGTGCCACGAGCTCCTTTGTGGCGGTTTTTCACAACCCCCACAATGTCATTTAGTGACGGTTTTCTATCCCTTTTGTGGGGGTTCTGTGCTAGCATTTTGTGGCAGTTCTTGGTTAATGTTTGTGGCGGTTCAAAACCCCCCACAAAAAAAATTTATATTTTAAAAAAAAAAACAGCTATTCTATGGGGTTTCAAACCTCCACAAACATGTCAATATTATTTTTAAAATATTAATCTAGATGTTAGAATTACATTATTATACTACTCATCATTTACTATTTAAAAGAAATACTTAAACAAGACATTAAAAATGTAGAAGAAAATTAAAATATTATATATTTAAACAAAAGAAATACTTTAAAACAAAATCAATATAGTACATTACCATCATTTTTCAATCACAAAAGGCTAAAAATAATTAACATTAAAATTGAAAAGGGTACAAGTACAAACCTTAGAGAGTAGAAGGGAGTAGAAGAGCATCATCCCATATACTCAGAAAATACCCATGGATTAAACCTTCTTCATCTACTGCTACTACTTCTTCCTCGACTTCTTTTTCTTCATCTTTGATAATTTCGTCATCATCTTGCTCCCACGCCATGTTCATCTTAGTCATCTTCGTTCTGCTGCTACGACTCTGGATTTTGTTCGTCTTCTTTCTGTTGCTGTCGCTAATATTTTCTTCCATGTTATTATCAAAATCTCCTCTTCTTTTCTTTAGCGGAATTGCCTTCTCTACCTCGCGCCATCTCAAATCTAATATAGACATACAGTGCGTGATAATGCTTCATGATTTAATTTGAAATAACAAAGTATTAAACTCTAAACCTTTCGATCCGATAAATCCTAGATAAATTAAAAGAAAAAAAAAAGAAAGAAAAGAGAATTACTATGCTGCATAATGCAAATTCAGCATGCATTGCAACAATAATATTATTACTCCAGTTGTGTACTGCAGTAAATTTTAAAACAAATGAACATATACATAGATGAAGTGTTCAACGTAGTGACCACAAATTTCATGCATTCAAAAGTTACTTCGATGAAAATAAATTATTATTATTATTATTACCTTGTTTACAAGTGGTGCTTGAGGGTGAGAGGGCATCAGGTGGTGTTTCGGAACCCATATTGCATGCTTTCCTACGAACAAAAGAAGACCGAGAATGGCCCACAACTACTTATAATATATACACACAACACAAAACATGAATGAGTGTAGTATCTTGCTTTTGCTGCTTCTATTGTCATCTAACTTCATTCATGCATTGGTTATCACCTCTTTATGCCTTCTTTATTGTTGGTTAATAAAAAAGAACATAAAGTAAATCTAAAAACAGATGTGGAATTGAAAATTCCTAAAAGCCAAAATAATAATAATAATAATAATAATAGTAATCAGAATTATAAATTTGTTAGTTATATATTCAGTTCCATGAAAGTTCAAGAGCTTGGAATATAATCTGGACAAAACAATTCGTGAAGTCTCAGGCAGAGCAAGTTGGATGATCAAATAATCATATATGAGAAGTAAAGAACCAAAAAAAATTTGATGCTGTGATGAAATGGTTTAAGGCAATTACTTATATACTATAAGATGTACCGATGTATGAGTCAAAATAGACAATGATTATTGAAGATTGGAGAAGAGCAACAACAACAGTCTTATCGAGTGAATTATTCCTTACTACAACATCCACCAGCCCATGTTTCATTGCAGAGAAAAACCTGAACTCAAAAGTCAAAACGATATAAGAAATCAAGCAATGGTGGCAGATTACCTGCAAGTGAGGTAATTTTCTGATGGCAAGTATGGATGGTAGTTGGATGCAGTCCATTCCCCAGCTTCTTTTCCAATCTTGAATCTGCCAACTGGTTTTCCTGCTTGCAGAGCACCTTGAGTAACTGCATTCATTAATCCTGGTCCAGCCCCTGACCATGAAGTGCAATCCAAAAGATTTGCTATCTGTGCAGCACATGTATAAAACAGTAAATAATTTAAAAAGAAGATTTTATCAGAAAGAGATACAGAAGAGGATGAGACATCCTCATATAAAAACAAAAAGATATGATTAACACCTAAAGTGATAAGCCATGTAACAATGCTAGATTATCCCTTTGCATAAGTTAGGAAAAAACCAAAAAAAAACCCTTAAGCAGGGCAGGAGCTTTTCGTCATAGGGAAGCCAAAATGGTAATCCTATCCCAAATAAAATCAATATTTGAAAGGAATCATTAAAAGTCCTAGGGCTCATTTCCACTCATTAAAACCCTTTGCCAATATAACATATTCACAATTGTCTATGCCAGAAAGTAATGATGTTTTTCGGAATGCCAACTTACAGTATTCACAAAAAGCAAGCAAGAAGCAGGCAGGAAGTTACAGTATGAATTCACTTGCCTCTTTAGACAGCTCCTGTGCTTGCACATAATGGGAATGGCCAGGCCCCATCCTTGAAGATCCCAAATACACAACTCCTCTACCCAATCTGTTTATGAGTTCGTAACATCGATTGATCTCTTCTCTAACCTGTAATATAACCGAGCCAAAATTAAAGAGTCAGTTTATTGGCCACGGAGAAATTCCAAACATGTTTCTTGAGATATACACATATGAGAGGGGGGGACCATGCACATTGCCATTAACTTCTTTTCAAGGGAACCTATATATGTAGAATAGAGAACCTGTTATTACACATTTACACAAAGAGGTTGATCTATTATTTTGTTATTGTTTCTTACTTCATAGAGCTGCATCAAGCACCAAAGGATTGCGCTAGGATCTTTATGTTCCTGCTCCGAGAAAATAACCAAGAGGTGACGAGTGTATAATCAAAATGTGATGGAAATGTATGACTGTGTTGCTGCTAAATACTTGCAATCATGAACATATATAAAGACAAAAGAATATGCTATGAACATAATTCCACTTGAATGATTGGTGGAGAAAGCATATGAGATGGTAGCCATGGACTTATTAGGAGACAAGGTCATAAAAGAGATCACATGGTGTTGTTTTAGAAACCTAATTCACTAAAAACCTCACCACACAACTAAATTAGAAAACTTTCTAAACAACTGAACATAAACAAACCTCATAATCGAAAATACAAAAGAACAAATCATACCTTAATTTCGAGTCTGAGAGGCTGCGAATGCGAGCAGAACAACAAACAAGCAAAAAAACAAGTCAATTGACAATTCAATATTAGATTCAATTCGAAGCCAAAATCGCAGGAACTAATGGTGAAAAAACAAAGCAAAACCAAGAGCGTCACCTTTTTTAGGTTTACATATACATACATCGATAGATAACAGAAACGATTGATAATCTCAAAATCAGAGAGGCGTAATAGGAATAAGGAAATCAAAATGAAAGTGAATGTTGATTCCATATCTAAGAAGCGTTTGTGCAAAGAAACAGATCGAAGAGGAAGAAGACGCTAACCATTTTGGTTTTGGAGATTGAAGGAAGAAGGTGGAATCGAGTTAGAACACTCTCCGGATATCAGAATCGAAGTTCTTGAAGAGGTAGAACCAGCGGCAGAACCCGCCGCGGAAGACGAAGCAGTAGCGACGCCGCGCGGATTTGATGCACTCTAGTGACAGGGACCTGGCCTTACGCTTCCAGCACGGTGGTGCGTGGATGTAGGCTCAGATGCGGTTGAGTCAGCGGTGGCGAAACGAGTAGCTGGAGGTGCAGCATCGCGGCGTTTCTCTTCCATTAAAATCGAGAAATTCTGTTTATGGTTTGATTTGGGGGTTTCCCTATTCTATTTGTTTAGGTGTGTTTGCGGGAATGGAAATTTTAATCCTGTAAAAATAGTGAGAGTTCTATGTAGGGGAGTTTAATAAATTGTCAAAATGAACTATTATGGAGGTTGTCAGAAACCTCCTCTAAAAAACTCCCACAAATAAGTAAAATTGTTGTAGTGCTTGCTTAGCCAGCATAGCTAAGTTGAAGGCTTTTAAATTCTTAAAGCCTATTCCTCCTATCTTCTTGTCCCGACAAACTATGTCCCATTTTATCCACTTCTGTTTTCTTCCTTCACCATGCTGCCCCCACCAAAAATTTATGATTTTTTTCTGCAGCTCTTCAACCATTATGTCAGGGAGTTTGAAACAGCTTAATGTGTAAATTGAGATAGCTGTGGCCATTGCCTTTATTAACACCTCCCTTTTGCTTACTGACAGTAAATATTTTTTTTAACATTGCAGCCTCTTCTATACTTTATCCTTAATGTATACAAACGTCTATTTTTTGGACCTATATACCGCTGTTGATAGTCTTAAATACCTGTTTTGATTGCCCACATAAAAAATTTATAAAGTATGTGCTAGTGAATCTCGAGTCTAAACTGGAGTGTTTGAACTAAAGAACACAGAAAATTTATTTAAATTCACATAGTATTAATATTTTATTAATTAGTATGATTCTCTTCTATAAATTTTTATATAAATACAACCAAACAATATATCATGGGACATATATATTCATCAATATATTCAATTAATTTGTACTGTTATTTTTACTTGTCGATATATATTCATCAATATTTATATTAGGTATTGATGGGACGTGATAATATCCCATGGGCATTTTTGCCAATAAATTTATGAATTAATAAACAACATTTGAAAACATCAACGGCTAGGGAAGAGAGACACAAAGAAAAGGGAGGCGGAAGAAAAATTTAAGAAAAGGTAAAATATATTTTTTGTTTTTGAAATTTATTAAAAATTTTACAAAATTTATTTTATTTTGATTTTATTTTAAAATGTTTTAATTTGTATCAAATTTTAAAAATTATTATGATTAATTTAAGAATAATTTTACAAAAATAATTTTTAATATAAATAAATAAAATATATTTATCATATATTATTGTTGGATTAGTCTAAATTTTTTTTAAAATTTAGTTGTTAGAAATATATTTGATGTAAATAAAAAATTTTAAGAATAAAATTAAAATAAAATAAAATTTAAGAATATTTTTAAAATTTTTAATAATTTTAAAGATAAAAAATATATTTTACTCTTTTGATAAAAAAATATCGCTTTTTATTACATGCTTTAATGATGTTCATTTCTATACCTTTTAACTTTTATTGATTCCTTTTTTCTTTTGGTTAAATGCTTTTTCATTTGATGCTCTGAAAGTTTAATATATCCTTAAATTTTACATTTATTATTATACTAGTACTATTGCATTTTAAGAACAAATTATTTAATTCACTGTGTTGATCGTGGTCTTTAATACGATTATAGTATCATAAATTATTGAATTTACTTCCTGCCTAAGCTCGATCACGTGCTAGGGTTAGGTATTTCGAAATGTATCTGTTTCTTGAGTTCATTCGAGTTTTACAAGTAGCACAAGATTCCTGAATTACTTTGTCCTTTACAATTTGACTACACTGGCCTTAATTAATTTAAAACACAGAAGAAATACTTAAAATTAGGTCCCCACGCCACAGCATACAGGCGCCGAACTTTGTCATGCATTCCTATATACCTTCAAGATTCTTTTACAGGTCAAGATTCTACTACTCTCGGTGACAGGATCGAAAAAATTTTTTATAGTAAAATATATATATATATATATATAAAATAATAATTTGGATAAAGTATTAAATTGATTTTTTATGATTGGATCTAATCTGTTTTTAGATTTTATGTTTTAAAGTGCTTTATTTAAATTTAAAAAAATTCATTTAAATTATTTAATCTGATTAAAATAATAAAATAATAATAAATAATTTAATATTTTTTTAAATTTTAAATTTTAAAAAATTAAATAATTTTTTTATTATCGATACAATCAAATATTTCTGTTTAAAATTTAATTTAATTTAATAAACAAACTAAAAACGAATATAAATGATATTCCTTTCTGATGTGTACCCTTAAGAACTCGGCAACTATCCTATCATCCTAACCGACCAAATATTTCGGAACTCATATCAAAACCTAAAACGGAACTCAAACACAAATTACACACGTGACTAATATCATCTTCAGCCCGTTATTAACAACGGCACTCACCATAGATATCGGAACAGACACAAGGGAGAACTACCCCTCCACTCATCTATAAAACACAAGCCAAGCAACCCCTAAAGCACAGGTTACAGAGTTCCCTCTAATTCATTATTTTCATCTCTTATAATTCACACACTTACTTGAGCGTCGGAGTGCTTTTTGCAGGTGCTCCCGCCGCCGTGTTTCACCGCGCCGAGGTTATTCTTGGAGACAGCCTCCCAAACGACGTATAACTCCACCTAGAGCTGAGCAGCCTCGTCGGGAGAAACATACCTCGGCTGGACTCGAACGGAACATTTGGCGCCCACCGTGGGGCCGAAGCAGTTGATCTAACCCCACTATTCCTTATATATTGCCCTTTATTTTTTTCTCTTTTACACAGGTTTCTCCAACCTCTTAACATGGCCGACAACGGAGTCTACCAGCTCACTCAGGCCGAACTACAAGCAGAAGTCAAACGGCTCGCTGAGTTGTCCACCCAGAACAGCGTCAACAAGCATGATGGAAAGGGCCCAACCAAATGCAGTACAGACCTACTAAGTGTCAACCCACCAAAAGAGAAGCTTACCATAGACAACCCTTTCTCGGAGGAAATCACCAACTACCAGATGCCAAAGAATTTCACGCTACCTTCTTTGCTTGAGCCATATAAGGGGATTGGTGACCCCCGGGCTCATATTAAAAAATTTCAATCTATGATGTTTTTCAATGGCCCTAACAGTGAACCTGTTCTTTGTAGAGCTTTCCCTACCTTCCTCGACGACGCTGCGTTACTGTGGTTTTCAAAACTACCTGCAGGGTCGATCTCTTCCTTTGAAGAACTGGCGAAGTCCTTCATAGACTACTTCGCCGCAGCATGGATATACGTACATGGATCAGATTACCTCGGCACCATCCGCCAAGGTCCCAGGAAAGCCTGAAAGACTATCTGACCAGATTTGCAGAAGCAACAATAGAAATACCTGATCTAGACCCCGCTGTCCACCTACATGCCCTCAAGGCCGGCCTCCTACCCGGAAAGTTCAGAGAGACGATCGCAATCACCAAGCCGAAGACATTAGAGGAGTTCCGGGAGAGAGCAGCTGGACAAATGGAGATTGAAGAACTCCGTGA
Source organism: Arachis ipaensis (assembly GCF_059453495.1). Classification (NCBI taxonomy): domain Eukaryota; kingdom Viridiplantae; phylum Streptophyta; class Magnoliopsida; order Fabales; family Fabaceae; genus Arachis; species Arachis ipaensis. The sequence continues at coordinate 48,467,896 of NC_142441.1, forward strand.
GGCCAACAGAACGGAAAGAAAACCTAGAAGGGAGGAAGACAGAATGCCAAGGTCGGCGAACAACAAAGAGCTCGGCAAACCGTTCAAGCTCACCCCAAAATTCGACAACTACACCAGATTCAAGACAAGGAGGGAAAAGATAATCAAATAAATACTCAACGCTAAAATCATAAAACCACCAGCAAGAGCTGGGAGCTATCAAGACCAGAGATTTGTGGACAAAAGCAAGCATTGTGCCTTCCACCAGAAGTACAGACACACAACCGATGAGTGTGTAATAGCCAAAGACCTATTGAAAAGATTAGCTCAGCAAGGCCTCCTAGATAAGTACATCGAAGGAAGGAAACATAAAGAGGGCGACAGGGACAAAGAAGAGTGCCAACAAACCTCGGGAAACAAGGAAGCCAACAAATGGTCAAACAACACCCCACATAAAGGGGTTATAAACCGCATATCCGGAGGATTCGCCGGGGGAGGCGAAACAACTTCGGCGAGAAAACGTAGCTACCGCGCAATGCTGAAAATCGAAGGAACAACACCACATAACAACAAAAATGTACCGGACCTAGAAATCACTTTCAATCAGGAGGACATATGCTCGGCCGCACCACACTCAGACGACCCCGTGGTAATTTCTATCTAAACAGGCAAACTCATGGTAAGAAAAGTCCTTCTGGACCCAGGTAGTAGTGCCGATGTTCTTTTTTATACTACTTTTCTAAAAATGAAAATATCTGAAAGACTCATACAACCTTCATCCGGAGAATTAGTCAGATTCTCTAGAGAAAGAGTACCAATTAAGGGTTACATATGGTTAAAAACGATGATGGGAAACCACTCATTGTCACGGATCATTGACATACAATATTTTATAGTTGATTGCCCTAGTCCTTATAATATTATCCTCGGAAGACATGCCCTGAACATGTTCAGGGCAGTAGTTTCAACTTTTCATCTATGTGTCAAATTTCAGGCACAGGACGGAAAGATAGCAACACTCCATTCAGATCGCCAGTGGTGCACGAATTGTGAATCACACTTTTCACAACTCGTACCACTAACGAGCAAGTGCACTGGATCGTCCAAGTAATACCTTACGTGAGTAAGGGTCGAATCCCACGGAGATTGTTGGCTTGAAGCAATCTGTGGTTACCTTGTAGCTCTTAGTCAGGAAAACAATTCACTTATCAAATTGAATTGCGAGGAATAAAAGAGCATGAAATAAATACTTGTTATACAGTAATAGAGAATATGTTGGAGTTTTGGAGATGCTTTGTCTTTTGAATCTCTGCTTTCTCCCTGTCTTCTTCTTCACGCACGCACGTCCCTCCTATGGCAAGCTGTGTGTTGGTGGATCACCGTTGTCAATGGCTACCATCCTTCCTCTCAGTGAAAATGGTCCAGGTGCGCTATCACCGCACGGCTAATCATCTGTAGGTTCTCGGTCATACTGGAATAGGATTTACTATCCTTTTGCGTCTGTCACTACGCCCAGCACTCACGAGTTTGAAGCTCGTCACAGTCATCCAATCCCAGAATCCTACTCGGAATACCACAAACAAGGTTTAGACTTTTCGGATTCTCAAGGATGCCGCCAATAGATTCTAGCTTGTACCACGGAGATTCTGATTGAGGAATCTAAGAGATACTCATTCAATCTAATGTAGAATGGAAGTGGTTGTCAGGCACACGTTCATAGGTTGAGAATGGTGATGAGTGTCATGGATCATCACCTTCTCTATAATTAAGCGCAAATGAATATCTTAGATAGGAACACGCATGTTTGAATGGAAAACAGAAATAGTTGCATTAATTCATCGAAACACAGCAGAGCTCCTTACCCCTAACAATGGAGTTTAGAGACTCATGCCATCAGAGATTACAAAGTTCAGATCTAAAATTTCATAAGATACAAAATAAATCTCTAAAAGTTGTTTAAATACTAAACTAGTAACCTAGGTTTACAGAAAATGAGTAAACTATGATAGATAGTGCAGAAATCCACTTCTGGGGCCTATTTGGTGTGTGCTGGGGCTGAGACTAAAGCTTCTCACGTGTCTGGGCTGTTTTGGGCGTTCAACGCCAGGTTGTAACCTGTTTCTGGCGTTGAACTCCAACTTGTAACCTGTTTCTGGCGCTGGACGCCAGACAGCAACATGGAACTGTCGTTGAATGCCAGTATGGACTATTATATATTGCTGGAAAGCCCTGGATGTCTACTTTCCAACGCAATTGGAAGCGCACCAATTGGACTTCTGTAGCTCCAGAAAATTCATTCCGAGTGCAGAGAGGTCAGAATCCAACAGCATCAGCAATCCTTTTTCAGCCCGAATCAGATTTTTGCTCAGCTCCCTCAATTTCAGCCAGGAAATACCTGAAATTATAGAAAAGTAGACAAACTCATAGTAAAGTCCAGAAATATGAATTTTTCCTAGAAACTAATGAAAATATACTAAAAACTTAACTAAAACATCCTAAAAACTATATGAAATTAACCCCAAAAAGCGTATAAAATATCCGCTCATCACAACACCAAACTTAAACTGTTGCTTGTCCCCAAGCAACTAGACAAATAAAATAGAATACAAATAAGTCACGAAGCAATAATATCTCAGAGTTTTTTGAGTGAAGCTCAGATTCTAATTAAATGAGCGGGACTAGTAGCTTTTTGCTTCCGAACAGTTTTGGCATCTCGCTTTATCCATTGAAGCTCAGAATGATTGGCATCTATAGGAACTTAGAATTCAGATAGTGTTATTGATTCTCTTAGTTCAGTATGTTGATTCTTGAACACAGCTACTTTTATGAGTCTTGGCCGTGGCCCTAAGCACTTTGTTTTCCAGTATTACCACCGGATACATAAATGCCACAGACACATAATTGGGTGAACCTTTTCAGATTGTGACTCAGCTTTGCTAAAGTCCCCAATTAGAGGTGTCCAGGTTTCTTAAGCACACTCTTCTTTTTGCTTTGGACCTTGACTTTAACCGCTCAGTCTCAAATTTTCACTTGACACCTTCACGCCACAAGCACATGGTTAGGGACAGCTTGGTTTAGCCGCTTAGACCAGGATTTGATTCCCTTAGGCCCTCCTATCCACTGATGCTCAAAGCCTTGGATCCTTTTTACTACCCTTGCCTTTTGGTTCTAAGGGCTATTGGCTTTTTCTGCTTGCTTTTTTTTTTTTGCAAGCTTTGTATTCACTGCTTTTTCTTGCTTCAAGAATAATTTTTATGATTTTTCAGATTATCAATAACATGTCTCATGTTCGTTATTCTTTCAAGAGCCAACATATTTAACATTCAAGAACATCAAATTCCAAAGACATATGCTCTGTTCAGGCATTCATTCAGAAGGCAGAAAGCATTGCCACCACATGTAAACAATTAGAATTTGTTTTATTAAAAATTCGAAAAATATTGCCTCCTTATTCGAAAGAAAATCTTCTATTTTATTCATGTTTAATGATGATGAGAAAAATAAATTATAGCTTAATTGGAGATAAAATAACTACTAATTACTACTATAACTTCTAAGGTAAAACTCAAATAAGAACAATTATCACAGAGTTAAGGTTAAGATTAGAGCTCAACAACCTTGAGTTTGGGATGTGGATGTTCCTCTAGTCTGTGGAGTGCTTGGTCCTTCAAGAGATAACTTTTGACGCTTCAGTTCCTTTAAGTCACGCCCTTGCTCTTCTTGTTCCCTGAGCAGTTTGCAAAGCATACTGTTTTGATTTTGCTGTTCTTCCTTTATTTGGTCCATAGATTCTTGCAACTTGGTGACAGATGCTTCAAGCTGTTCCCAATATTCAAATTGAGGGACTTCCGGGAGGAATTCTTGCGCCCTCCTCTTGATGGGGTCATCCTGCATTTGTTGTTTTCCCATTGTGGTTTTAGTGACTGGTTGCTCCACTGAGATGTACTCCGTTATTCCCATCCTTACTCCAGCATCTTTGCAGAGCATAGAGATTAGGCTTGGATAAGCCAACCTGGCATCTTTGGAGTTCTTGTTTGCAAGTATGTAAAATTCAGATGAAATCAGTTGATGAACTTCCACTTCTTTTCCCAACATAATGCAATGGATCATCACTGCTCTTTTGACGGTGACTTCAGAACGGTTGCTAGTGGGTAATATAGAACGCCTAATGAAGTCCAGCCATCCTCTGGCGACTGGTTTGAGATCTTCTCTCTTGAGTTGATTTAGGACACCCTAGCTGCTGGTGGTCCACCTGGCTCCAGGGATGCATATATCCTCTAGAATCTTATCCAGGCCCTTGTTTGTTCTCATCATTCTTCTATTGAAGGAGTCTGGGTCATCTTTCAGCTGAGGTAGCTTAAAGATCTCCCTGATTTTGTCAGGGTGAATGTGAACAATCTTTCCCCTGACCATAGTTCGATAGTCATAGAGGGCAGTTCCAGATATTCTCTGCCTGTCTGTTTGCCACAGATTAGCGTAGAACTCCTGAACCATATTTCTTCCCACTTTTGTTTCAGGATTAGCTAGGACTTCCCAGTTCCTGTTTCGAATCTGCTCTTGGATCTCCGGATATTCATCTTCCTTCAGATCGAACTTGACTTTCGGGATCACTGATCTTAGACCCATTATTTTGTAGTAATGGTCTGAATGTTCTTTGGTTAAGAACTTCCCTTGATTCCAAAGTGGTTTTGGAATACTCTCTTTCTTGCCTCTTGGAGTGGTTTATTTTCCTTTAGGAGCCATGATCTTAGTGGGTGTAATTTAGTGATCACGGATAAACACACCAAACTTAGAGGTTTGCTTGTCCTCAAGCAAAAGAAAAGAAAGGAGATGGATAGAAGGAGAGCTAGTGTCGAATGGTGGATGAGAGGAGGGAGGCCGAATGTGGATTTAAAAGGGAGGTGGTGGGTTTTTGAAAATTTAAAAAAAGATAAGATAGAAGATATGATTTATTAAAAAAAATAAGTATGATATGAAAAGATGTGATTTAAAATTGAAAAGATATGAAAGATATTTGAAAAAGATAAATTTGGATTTTGAAAAAGATAATGTGGAGATTTGAAAAAGATATTGATGAGTTGAAAGGATTTTAGAAGGAAAAGAGATAGATTTGTTTTGGAAATTATGAAAAAGAGTTGGATTGGATTGAAAAAGAATTTGTGTTTATGGATTAAGATACATTTGATATTTTTAAAGTAGGGTTTTTAGAAATTAGGGATTTTAGAAATCAGGGTTTGTAACATGTTTATGCAAGAAATCATGAATTGAAACATGAAAATTAAAATTAAAATGAAAAATATGAAGTAAAAACGAATTTACCTCCTCCCCACCATCCTGGCGTTAAACGCCTAAACGCTGCATGTTTTGGGCGTTTAACGCCCAATTGCTACTTCTCCTGGGCGTTCAATGCCCAGCTGTTGCTTCTTTCTGGCGTTGAACGCCAGGAACTCCTTTGTCACTGGGCGTTTTTTCTGAATGCCCAGGACGCTATAAATCTGGCGTTAAACGCTCAGAAGGAGCTTCTTTCTGGCGTTCAACGCCCAGAAGATGCTTCTATCTGGCGTTTAACGCCCAGATAGCTATCCTTACTGGCGTTCAACGCCCAGTGGATGCTTCTTTTGGGCGTTGAACGCCCAAAACAGACTTTTACTGGCGTTTTCTTGCCAGTGAGCTCTCTTTCTCTGTTTTGTGTGCTGAATCCTTCTGTAACCTTGTGAACTTATACAATTGACTCTTTACCTTAGTAGCAATGAACTTTATATAAACAAATAAAATCAAAAATAGGGCAAAATAACAGAAAAAGTCTTCCCAATGGCTGGGTTGCCTCCCAGCAAGCGCTTCTTTATTGTCTTTAGCTGGACCTTGCTGAGCTTTTAATCTAGCTTCAACCTTGAGCACTCTTGCTCAACATTGCCTTCAAGATAGTGCTTGATTCTCTGTCCATTAACAATGAACTTCTTATCAGAATCAATGTCTTGAAGCTCCACATAACCATATGGTGATACACTAGTAATCATATATGGTCCCCCTCCACCGGGATTTCAGTTTCCCTAGGAATAGCCTGAGCCTAGAGTTAAACAACAGAACCTTTTGTCCTGGTTCAAAGATTCTAGATGACAGCTTTCTGTCATGCCACCTTTTAGATTTCTCATTATAAAGCTTGGCATTTTCGAAAGCAGTGAATCTAAATTCCTCTAGCTCATTCAGCTGGAGAAATCTTTTTTCTCCAGCTAATTTGGCATCAAAGTTTAGGAATCTGGTTGCCCAGTAGGCCTTATGTTCCAGTTCCATGGGCAGGTGACAAGCCTTACCATACACAAGTTGGTACGGAGTGGTCCCTATAAGAGTCTTGAATGCTGTTCTGTAAGCCCACAGAGCATCATCCAAGCTTCGTGCCCAATCCTTCTACGGGTACTTACAGTCCGTTCCAGGATTCTTTTCAGTTCTCTGTTAGAAACTTCAGCTTGCCCATTTGTCTGTGGATGATATGGAGTTGTCACCTTGTGGCGAATCCCATACCGAACCATGGCAGAGTAAAGTTGTTTGTTGCAGAAGTGAGTGCCCCCATCACTGATTAGTACCCTAGGGACACCAAACCTGCTGAATATATGTTTCTGGAGGAACTTCATCACTGTTTTAGTATCATTGGTGGGTGTGGTAATAGCCTCTACCTATTTTGATATATAGTCAACTGCCACCAGAATATAAGTGTTTGAGTATGATGGTGGGAAAGGCCCCATGAAATCAATTCTCCATACATCAAATAACTCAATCTCCAAGATTACTTGTTGAGGTATGGCGTAACTATGAGGCAAATTACCAACTCTCTGGCAACTGTCACAGTTACGTACAAACTCTCGGGAGTCTCTATAGAGTGTAGGCCAGTAGAAACCACATTGGAGGACCTTGGTGGCTGTTCGCTCACCTCCGAAATGACCTCTATATTGTGACCCATGGCAATGCCATAAGATGCTCTGTGCTTCTTCTCTAGGCACACACCTACAGATTATTCCGTCTGCACATCTCTTAAAGAGATAGGATTCATCCCACAAGTAGTACTTTGCATCAAAAATTAATTTTTTCTTTTGTTGCCTGCTGTACGCCTTGGGTATGAACCTTGCAGCTTTATAGTTTGCAATGTCTGCAAACCATGGTGTTTCCTGAATGGCGAACAAATGCTCATCCAGAAAGGTTTCAGAGATCTCAATAGAGGGAGAGGGCGCCCCTTCTACTGGCTCTATTCGGGACAGATGATCAGCCACTTGGTTTTCTGTCCCTTTTCTGTCTCTTATTTCTATATCAAACTCTTGCAGAAGCAATACCCATCTTATAAGCCTGGGTTTTGAATCCTGCTTTGTAAGTAGATATTTAAGAGCAGCATGGTCAGTGTACACAATCACTTTTGATCCTACTAAGTATGATCTAAACTTGTCCATGGCCTAGACCACTGCAAGCAATTCCTTTTCTGTGGTTGTGTAATTTTTCTGGGCATCATTTAAAACACGGCTAGCATAATAAATGACATGCAAAAGTTTGTCATGCCTCTACCCCAGTACTGCACCAATGGCGTGATCACTGGCATCACACATTAATTTGAATGGTAATGTCCAGTCTGGTGCAGAGATAACTGGTGCTGTGACCAGCTTAGCTTTCAGAGTTTCAAACGCCTGCAGGCACTCTGTGTCAAACAAAAATGGCGTGTCAGCAGCTAGCAGGTTGCTTAGAGGTTTTGTAATTTTTGAAAAATCCTTTATAAACCTCCTATAGAATCCTTCATGCCCCAGAAAGCTTCTGATTGCCTTAACATTGGCAGGTGGTGGTAATTTTTCAATTACCTCTATTTTAGCTTGATCCACCTCTATTCCCTTGTTTGAAATTTTATGCCCAAGGACAATCCCTTCAGTCACCATAAAGTGACATTTTTTCCAGTTTAAAACCAGGTTGGTCTCTTGGCATCTTTTCAAAACCAGTGTCAGGTGATCAAGACAGGAGCTGAATGAGTCTCCATATACTGAGAAGTCATCCATGAAGACTTCCAGAAATTTTTCCACCATATCAGAGAAAATAGAGAGCATGCATCTCTGAAAGGTTGCAGGTGCATTACACAGCCCAAATGGCATCCTTCTGTAAGCAAATACTCCAGATGGACATGTGAATGCTGTTTTCTCTTGATCCTGGGGATCTACTGTAATTTGGTTGTAGCCTGAATAGCCGTCCAAAAAGTAGTAATAATCATGACCTGCTAGTCTCACTAGCATCTGGTCTATGAATGGTAAAGGAAAATGATCCTTCCTGGTGGCTGTATTGAGCCTTCTGTAGTCAATACACATGTGCCACCCTGTAATCCCAGCCTCCAGGAATTTGGTGACCTCTTTTTGCACCACTTCCTTCATTGCAGGATTTAGCCGCCTCTGTGGTTGAACCATTGGCTTAACATTGTCCTCCAATAAGATCTTGTGCATGCATCTAGCTGGGCTTATGCCCTTAAGGTCACTTATGGACCACCCAAGAGCTGTCTTGTGTGTCCTTAGCACTTGAATTAGTGCTTTCTCTTCCTGTGGATTTAAAGCAGAGCTTATGATCACTGGAAAAGTATCACCTTCTCCCAGAAATGCATATTTCAGGGATGGTGGTAATGGTTTGAGCTCGGATTTAGGAGGTTTTTCTTCTTCCTGAGGAAATTTCAGAGACTCTTTCAATTCCTCTGAATCCTCTAGATCAGGAGGAACATCTTTAAAGATGTTTTCCAGCTCTGATTCGAGACTCTCAGCCATGTTGATCTCCTCCACCAAAGAGTCAATAAGATCAACTTTCATACAGTCTTTTGGTGTGTCTGGATGCTGCATGGCATTGACAGCATTCAACTTAAACTCATCCTCATTGACTCTCAGGGTGACTTCCCCCTTTTGAACATCAATGAGAGTTCGTCCAGTTGCTAGGAAAGGTCTTCCTAGAATAAGAGTATCACTTTTGTGCTCCTCCATCTCCAGCACTACGAAGTCAGTGGAAAAGGCGAATGGCCCAACCCTGACAATCATGTCCTCAATCATGCCTGATGGGTATTTAATGGAGCCATCAGCAAGTTGGAGACATATCCGGGTTGGTTTAACTTCTTCAGTCAAACCAAGCTTTCTAATAGTGGATGCAGGTATTAGGTTGATGCTTGCCCCAAGATCACATCAGGCTGTCTTGGTGCAATTACCCTCTAATATGCATGGTATCAGAAAGCTTCCGGGATCTTTAAGCTTTTCAGGGAAGCTTTTCAGAATGACTGCACTGCATTCTTCAGTGAGGAGAACTTTTTCAGTTTCTCTCCAATCCTTCTTATGACTTAAGATCTCTTTCATGAACTTGGCATAAGAAGGTATTTGCTCAAGTGCTTCTGCAAACGGAATCTTTATTTCAAGAGTCTTGAGATAATCTACAAAGCGAGCAAATTGCTTATCCTGCTCCTCTTGGCGGAGTTTTTGAGGATAAGGTATCTTGGCTTTATATTCCTCAACTATGGTTGCTGTAGGTTTATTTCCTACAGAAGTGGTTGAAGAAGCCCTTTTACAGGGGTTGTCATCAGCACTTGTGTGTGTTTGATCCCTAACTGGAAATTGAGTGCCAGGGTTGGAAGCTGGAGTGACATTAGATGCCAACTCCTCAGCTGTTCCTAGCATCTGAACGCCAGAACTGTGCTTCCTTTGGGCGTTCAACGCCAGTTCCTTGCTTGTTTCTGGCGTTGAACGCCAGTCCTGAGCATGGTTTGGGCGTTCAGCGCCAGCCTTCCACCCAATTTCTGGCGTTTTAGCGCCAGAATTATTTTTCTCCGGGCTCTTACTGTCCTCAGATGGAATTTGGGTAGTTTGCTCATTTCTTGGCTTCCTGCTGCCTTGAGGTGGGGTATTTAATGTTTTCCCACTTCTTAATTGAACTGCTTGGCATTCTTCTGTTATTTATTTTGATAGCTGCTGCTTTGTTTGCTTTAATTGTTCTTCCATATTTATATTAGCCATCCTTGTCTCTTGTAGTCTCTCCTTGAATTCGGCTAACTGTTTTGTTAGAAAATCCAATTGCTGATTGAATTCAGTAGCTTGTTCAGCAGGACTGAGTTCAGTAGTCACTATTTTAGCCTCTTCTTTCATGGAAGGTTCACTGCTTAGGTACAGATGCTGATTTCTGGCAAATGTATCAATAAGCTCTTGAGCTTCTTCAATTGTCTTTTTCATGTGGATAGATCCACCAGCTGAGTAGTCTAGAGACATCTGAGCTCTTTCTGTAAGCCCATAATAGAAGATGTCTAGCTGAACCCACTCTGAAAATATTTCAGAGGGGCATTTTCTTAGCATCTCTCTGTATCTCTCCCAGGTATCATAAAGAGATTCATTATCTCCTTGTTTAAAGCCTTGGATGTCCAGCCTTAGCTGTGTCATCCGTTTTGGAGGAAAGTATTGATTCAGGAATTTTTCTGACAGCTGTTTCCATGTCCTTATGCTAGCCTTAGGTTGGTTATTTAACCACCTCTTAGCTTGATCTTTTACAGCAAATGAAAACAGTAATAATCTGTAGACATCTTGATCTACTTCCCTATCATGTACTATGTCAGCAATTTGTAAAAACTGTGCCAGAAACTCTGTAGGTTCTTCCTGTGGAAGACCGGAATACTGGCAACTTTACTGCACCATGATAATGAGCTGAAGATTCAACTCAAAGCTACTAACTCCGATGGAGGGTATACAGATACTACTCCCATATGAAGCAATAGTGGGGTTAGCATATGACCCCAGAGTCCTTCTGGACTGTTCATTTCCACTTAGATCCATGATGGAGAAAGGGAGATGCTGTGGCTTTATTTTAGTTATTTTATTATATTAAAAAAATTCGAAATAATAAAACTATAATAAAAAAATTGAAAATATTTTAAGAGGATTTTCAAAAAAAATGAAGAGAGAGAATAAGTGGTTAGGAGGTTTTGAAAAAGATATGATTTTTTTTAAAAAAACTTGACAACTAAGATATGATAAGATAAAATTTTTAAAATTGAAATCTGAATTTTTATGAAGAATTTCGAAATATTAGCTTAAAAATAGTTAGAAAAGATATTTTTTTGAATTTAATAAGGAAAGAGAAAAACAATAAAATAGCACAAGATTTAAAATTTTTAGATCTAATGCTCCTTGTTTTTGAAATTTTTAGAGGAAAAATACCAAGGAACACCAAAATTAAAAATTTTAAGATCAAGACACAAGGAAAACTCAAGAACACTTTGAAGAATCACAAGAACCACAAGAACATGAAGGTAGAACACCAAACTTAAAATTTTTAGCAAACCAAACTAAAATTTTTGAAAATTATAGAAAGATTAACAAGAAAACACCAAACTTAAAGTTTGGCACAAGATTTAATCAAAGAAAAATTATTTTTGAAAAAAAAGATTTTAACAAGAAGATACCCAATTACCAAGAACATAGACCAACGCTCTAGCCAATTGGGCAGTAAATGTAAGACTTGTTTTGAAGAAGTATTTTTAAAAACTAAGAAAAAAAATTTTTTAAAAAGAAAATAAAAACATGCAATTGACATCAAACTTAAAATATGAAACTAAACTCAAACAGAAAAAACTCAATTATCAGTTTATAAAATTTTTGAAAAATTTAAAAAAAGAAAATAAGGATTTTAAAAAGAAAATTTCAACCAAAAACAATAATAGAAGACTCTAAACCAAAAAGAAAAATTTTTCCTAATCTAAGCAACAAAATAAACCGTCAGTTGTCCAAACTCGAACAATCCCCGGCAACGACGCCAAAAACTTGGTGCACAAATTGTGAATCACACTTTTCACAACTCGTACCACTAACCAGCAAGTGCACTAGGTCGTCCAAGTAATACCTTACGTGAGTAAGGGTCGAATCCCACGGAGATTGTTGGCTTGAAGCAATCTGTGGTTACCTTGTAGCTCTTAGTCAGGAAAACAATTCACTTATCAAATTGAATTACGAGGAATAAAAGAGCATGAAATAAATACTTGTTATGCAGTAATAGAGAATATGTTGGAGTTTTGGAGATGCTTTGCCTTTTGAATCTCTGCTTTCTCCCTGTCTTCTTCTTCACGTACGCACGTCCCTCCTATAGCAAGTTGTGTGTTGGTGGATCACCGTTGTCAATGGCTACCATCCTTCCTCTTAGTGAAAATGGTCCAGGTGCGCTGTTACCGCACGGCTAATCATCTGTAGGTTCTCGGTCATACCGGAATAGGATTTACTATCCTTTTGCGTTTGTCACTACGCCCAGCACTCGCGAGTTTGAAGCTCGCCACAGTCATCCAATCCCAGAATCCTACTCGGAATACCACAAACAAGGTTTAGACTTTCCGGATTCTCAAGGATGCCGCCAATAGATTCTAGCTTATACCACGGAGATTCTGATTGAGGAATCTAAGAGATACTCATTCAATCTAATGTAGAACGGAAGTGGTTTTCAGGCACACGTTCATAGGTTGAGAATGGTGATGAGTGTCACGGATCATCACCTTCTCTATAATTAAGCGCGAATGAATATCTTAGATAGGATCACGCATGTTTGAATGGAAAACAGAAATAGTTGCATTAATTCATCGAAACACAGCAGAGCTCCTCACCCCCAACAATGGAGTTTAGAGACTCATGCCGTCAGAGATTACAAAGTTCAGATCTAAAATGTCATGAGATACAAAATAAATCTCTAAAAGTTGTTTAAATACTAAACAAGTAACCTAGGTTTACAGAAAATGAGTAAACTATGATAGATAGTGCAGAAATCCACTTCTGGGGCCCACTTGGTGTGTGCTGGGCTGAGACTAAAGCTTCTCACGTGTCTGGGCTGTTTTGGGCGTTCAACGCCAGGTTGTAACCTGTTTCTGGCGTTGAACTCCAACTTGTAACCTGTTTCTGGCGCTGGATGCCAGACTACAACATGGAACTGGCGTTGAACGCCAGATCGTCTATCCTTGAGCAAAGTATGGACTATTATATATTTCTGGAAAGCCCTGGATGTCTACTTCCCAAGGCAATTAAAAGCGCACCAATTGGACTTCTGTAGCTCCAGAAAATCCATTCTGAGTGCAGAGAGGTCAGAATCTAACAGCATCAGCAATCCTTTTTCAGCCCGAATAAGATTTTTGCTCAGCTCCCTCAATTTCAGCCAGAAAATACCTGAAATTACAGAAAAGCACACAAACTCATAGTAAAGTCTAGAAATATGAATTTTTCTTAGAAACTAATGAAAATATACTAAAAACTTAACTAAAACATCCTAAAAACTACATGAAATTAACCCCAAAAAGCGTATAAAATATCCGCTCATCAGCCAGCAAGCTCGGCAATGCTACAATGCAATCCTAAAGAAGTCGGCTCCTGGAAAAGGATTCCAAAAAGAGGTCAACGCAATTCACAACACAAACAAGGTACTGTCCCTAGGAGAGCTCGACCCTCGAGGGGACACCCAAGAAAGGCCTCAACCAGGAGACGAGCTCCAGGAAGTCCCACTGATGTCAAAACCAGAACAAGTCACATACATCGGTCAGGCACTACAAGAAAAAGAAAGATCAGAGCTCATAAAAGTACTACAAGACAACGCCGACTTCTTTGCATGGACCCCAGCAGACATGCCAGCTATAGACCCAAACATTATCTGCCATAAGCTCGTCACCGATAGAACAAGCCGACCTATAGCTCCAAAGAAGAGAAATCTCGGGGCAGAAAAATCAAAGGCAGCCCTAGAAGAAACCAGAAAGCTTCTTCAAGCTAACTTCATCAAAGAAATCAAATTCACCACATGGCTCTCAAACGTGGTAATAGTAAGGAAAAATTCAGGTAAATGGCGCATGTGTGTCGACTTTACAGATTTAAATAAGGCATGTCCTAAAGATGCTTACCCTTTACCCTGCATTGATAAACTCGTAGGCAATGCATCAGGTTTCAAAAGCTTGAGCTTCATGGATGCATACTCTGGCTACAACCAGATCCTCATGCATCCAGAAGACCAAAGCAAGACAATATTTATAACGGAGCATGGAAATTTTTGTTATAGAGTAATGCCATTTGGTCTAAAGAATGCAGGTGCAACCTACCAACGACTGATGGACAAAGTGTTCCGTCATCAAATAGGTCGGAACATAGAAATCTATGTGGATGATATGGTCACCAAGACCACACAGGAAAAATCACACTACGACGACCTCAGGGAGATATTCAAACAGATTCGAGCATACTGTATGAGACTCAACCCAGAAAAATGTGCCTTTGGGGTACAAGGAGGCAAATTCCTTGGATTCATGCTGACCTCACGATGAATTGAAGCAAACCCTGAAAAATGTGAGGCAATACTTAACATGGCGAGCCCTAAAACAGTAAAAGAAGTACAAAAGTTGGCAGAAAAAGTAACGGCACTATCTCGGTTCTTGCCAGCAGCGTCAAGCCGATCATACCATTTCTTCCAAACAATATCGAAGAATAGGAAGTTTCAATGCACAGAAGAGTGCGAGAAAGCGTTCGCCGAGCTCAAAACCATTCTATCATCACCACCCGTGCTACAAAGACCTGAAGTCGGTAAACCTTAATACTTATATTTATCTGTTTCTAATTATTCTATAAGCTCGGCTCTAGTCATTGAAACAGGAAAAATACAACTACCAGTATACTTCGTCAGTAGAGTCATGCAATCAACGAAACAAAGGTATCCGAAGATAGAACAGCTAGCTTTAGCACTTGTAATAACAGCAAGAAGACTCAGGCACTACTTCCAAAGCCACACAATAATAGTGAGGACAAACCAACCATTAAGACAAATACTGACAAAACCAGAACTGGCCGAACGTCTGACCAAATGGTCTATCGAGCTCTCGGAATTCGATATCCAATTTCAACCAAGGTCGGCATTCAAAGCATAGATCCTAGCAGACTTCATCTCAAAACTAACACCGGACGAACACAACAAATCCTGGGAATTACACGTGGATGGGGCGTCTAGCCGAGGAGGAAGCGGGGTTGGGATAATCCTGAAAGAAGGAGACAAAGTAGTGGCCGAGAAATCCCTCCAGTTCCACTTCCTGGCAAGCAACAATCAGGCCAAATATGAGGCCCTCATAGCAGGACTCAAGCTCGCCCTGAACCTCCAAGTACAAAGCCTGACAGCACATTGTGATTCCCTCTTGGTGGTTCAACAAGTCCAAGGAGAATTTCAGGTAAAGCGATATTGGCTCATAGCAAAGGATCTCATTTCAAAGTTCAATTCGTTCATCGTTCTACATGTGCATAGAGAAAAGAATGTTAGAGCTGACATATTATCCAAACTTGCCGCCACTAGGGCGGACACACAAACATCGGCATTATCACAACTCACACTTGAAAAACCAAGTATTGAACTATTATCTATAACAAGCATTAACCACCTCCGCGACTGGAGAACACCTTTTTCTTGAGTACATCAATGCAGGTATCATACCCAGATACGAGCTCAACCCACAACACTTCAGACGAAAAGCAAGTCTCTACACAAACATAGCAGGAGAATTGTACAGGCGCGGTTTCTCACAACCATTACTAAAATGCCTAAATAAAGATGAGGCAAAAGAGGTGATGGATGAAATTCATGAGGGCGTATGTGGGAACCACATCGGAGGACGAGCTCTCACCGTAAAGATCATCCGAACAGGATATTATTGGCCGACCATGAAAAGGGATTGCATAACGAAGGTCAAAACATGTGACAAATGCCAGAAGCATGCCGCCATCTCTACAAAGCCTGCCAAGGTATTACACAGCATGGAGGTAAGCTGGCCTTTTCACAGATGGGGTCTCGATATTCTTGGCCCATTTCCAGTAGCACCAGGCCAGGTAAAATTTCTTTTAGTATCCATAGACTACTTCTCCAAATGGATAGAAGCACGGCCGTTAGCAAGAATAACGGCCGAAAAGGTATGATCTTTCATTTGGAAAAACATCATATGTCAATTCGGAATATCAAAGGAAATAATATCAGACAATGGTAGACAATTTACAGATAATAAGCTCGGCTCATTTCTAAAAAATTTTAATATAAAGCATCCTTTTAGCTCGGTCGAACACCCACAAACCAATGGGCATGCCGAAACTGCTAACCGAGTTATACTGCAGGCAATAAAGAAAAAGCTTGATAATGCAAAAGGAGAATGGGCGGAGCTAATACCAGAAGTGTTGTGGAGTTACAACACCACAATACAAACTACCACGGGCGAAACACCCTTCAAGCTAGTCTACGGGTCAGAAGCATTAATCCCTGTAGAGGTCAAAGTTCCCACATTAAGAGCCGAATTATACGATGAACAACATAACATAAACGCAAGAAATGCTGAACTTGATCTGACAGAAGAGGACAGGGAAATCGCCGCCATTAAACAGAGAGCCCAGAAACAACTGGCAGAAAGAAAGCACAATAAAAGAATGGTGCCGAGGACATTCGAGGAGGGCGACTTAGTCCTCAGACGAACAAAAGAAGCCAGACGACCCCCTTCATATGGAAAGCTCACAGCAAACTGGGATGGACCATTCCGAGTATCCAAAGTGCTCGGAATAGGGGCTTACTAACTGCAAACATTACAGGGCAACTCAATATCTGGGAACTGGAATATCTCTTCTTTGAAATTGTACAGATCATGAACTGTAAAGTACACGGATGAAGGTACTCTTTTTCCCCCTTAAAGGTTTTTTCCCAACTCAGGGTTTTACCTAAGGAGGGTTTTAATGAGGCCGGACGCCCAAAATATCAAAATCAAGTTAATATCGATCAATAAGCGATCTGATCTTCTATCCTATCTATTTCTAACTTCCTATTATCTTTATCCTACTTTTGCATAAATAAACATCAAAACCAAGATGCCACAATTATACGCATTATCAAAATATCAAACTACCAAACTGATCCAACCTTGATCAGCACAAACAAAGAATCTCAAATCCAAAACAACAAACAAAAGTCATACTACATAAATCAAACAAACCAAAAGATACACAAACAAAACAAACTAAGGGAGCGGGACATTTTCATCATGATCCTCCACCGTTCCATCCACAACAAGCTTCCCATCAACAACTATTTTTGTCACATCCAGCCGAGAACAATCGAACTCGGGAACTAACACAGCGACTTGGCTCATGGCTCGGTCGAAACCTGAGGCAAACATTTCCATACCCAACTCCTCCAATTCGTGAACTCGGGAAGTCAGCTGACCTTTAGCCAGGTCACTATCCTTAATGTCGGACTGCAAAAGCCGAATCTAATCTCGGAGATGATTAACCTCGTCCTCAGACGACTTCAACTTCACCGTCACATCCACAATCGCCTCGTCTTTCTCCTTCAAAGCCTTCTTCATCACAGTATCTTTATCCTTCAGCAACTTCTCCAGTTCAGCAGCTCTCCCCATACTAGCCTGCTGCTCAGCTCCGATCAATTCAGTAGTACGGCCAACGCACATCAAGCGTGAAGCAACAATCTATCAATGGCAACACGGAAACACAAGAACAAGGGCGGTAACCAGAAGGGAAAAAGAAATCGAATAAATAAAGACAAAAGCTAACCTGAATGAACTTTCCCATACCCTCCATTCCAATACAGCGAGTCATGAGCATATCACCAGGGTATTGAGAAACCTTATCGGAGAGCTCGGCTATAGGGAACTGGTCACTCCACAGAGAATGAGTGCTCGTCCCAGGTATGAATCCATGAAGCCGCCTTTGCCGATCAAATACAGACCTAGCACCACCCGCAATATCCTTATCACATTCAGAAATAACCTCTAGAGACTAATCCATTTCATCCCTTTTCCTCTTATGTGATGACACGGGCTGAGCGGTGGATTGAGCCACCTCACCACCACCATCCTTGGGAACCCCAGAAGCCCCAGCATCCTTTTTCTTTTTCTTCTTCAAAAAAGATTGGAATCGGGAGGGATCAAGAAGAGGAGCTCGCCCACCTGCACAAAGGAAGAACAGTCAAATAAATGAAATAAGTAAACAACAACAGTACAGCAACCATCGTTACCTATGTAAGTTTTCAAACCCTCGCTATCACCCACATCATGCAGACGAAGGAGTTCAGGAATTGATAAACACACCCCATCAGCAAAACATTCTATCAGAAACTCTAGCAAGCACTCCTCATCCTCACTTCGCTCAGTAGCCTCTAAGAATTGACATGGCTCCGAACACCAGTACAATGGAAACCTTTCTATGAGCTCGTCATCCAGATAAAAGGGATACTCGGCCTCCAACGACCAGACCTTAACAAACAAAGATTTAAAGTTTTTGAAGGAAGATTTATAAAGCAAGAAGAGGGAATGGCCAGGAAACTTACTCAGACATACCCCCAACCCCTTTAGACTGAAACAGCGAAAAGAATAAAGAAAGGGAATAAGGAAAAGACAAGAACTCCATTAAGCACTGAAAAGCGCGAAGAAAGGCCCAAGAATTTGGGTGTAGTTGAGAGGGCGCACAGTTTAGTTGGGTCAACAAGTCGCACTCGAAGACAAAGAAAGGTAACTTAACACCTAATTCTGTGAAACAGGGAGTATACATGTAAAAATATTCCCAATCCCCCCTTCTTTCAAAAATCCTATCATCAGTCGAACAGGGAAGCAACTAAACACCCACACCAGAACCCTCTATCACAACTTTCAAACCTTCTAGTTCATGCATGGATGCAGAATCAACATACGAAGAAGAACGAGTTTTCACATCATCATGAACCCAATGATATGGGTTATCTTTCTCCTCCTCAACAGCCATCTTCTTCTCTTTCTCTTTCGCCATAACAAAAGCAAAAACAGTAAATGTGGGAGAAAGAACTAACCTCTAGAATTCATAGTCGAAGTTAAAGTCGAAAGAAGATGAGGCAACAGAGCATCAGTTCCAAAAACAAAAACCAAATGATATCACCAAGCCCACTAACTTAGTGGGTAAACCAAGTGACAACCGTTAAATGCCTCGAAAAACCAAAGGGATGCATTAACCACGACGCGCCAAACAAGACAAGAAACCCTTGACTCCCCTTGACTCCCAAGACCAAAAACAGACCCAACAACCAAACAACCAACCCAAACAAAAACCAAAGAGAAAACCCAGTTGATCAAAGCTTGCCTGTCACCCAAGACATGGAGACAAACAAGCTTGGGGGCTATGACGTGTACCCCTAAGAACTCGGTAACTATCCTATCATCCTAAACCGACCAAATATTTTGGAACTCATATCAAAACCTAAAACGGAACTCAAACACAAATTACACACGTGACTAATATCATCTTCAGCCCGTTACTAACAACGGCACTCACCATAGATATCGGAACAGACACAAGGGAGAACTACCCCTCCACTCATCTATAAAACACAAGCCAAGCAAACCCTAAAGCACAGGTTACAGAGTTTCCTCTAATTCATTATTTTCATCTCTTATAATTCACACACTTACTTGAGCGTTGGAGTGCTTTTTACAGGTGCTCCCGCCGCCGTGTTTCACCGCGTCGAAATTATTCTTGGAGACAGCCTCCCAAACGACGTATAACTCCATCTAAAGCTGAGCAGCCTCATCGGGAGAAACATACCTCGACTGGACTCGAACGGAACACTTTCCAATGCCGAATATATCTTTATCATATATTATTACGGGCAATATGCTTTTTTGTTTGTATATTTTTCATGAAAGTTATGCATGATTTTTCTATTTGATCTCTTAGATATGGTGAAGAATGCAAGGTGGATTCGAGAGGGAGAAAAGATTATGATCCGAAGAATGCGATTATTATAAAAAGGATTAACGTTTTCCAAATGGGATGGTAGGTATGGTATGAATATGATGGCAGAGAAAATTGACTAGAGAATAGAGATACCTCTTTTTGAGCACCCCCACCTTTATATTTATAGAGAGTCACGTGACGGTACCATCTTTTTAGGCAAACAACACGTGATGTGCCTATATTGTTTTAACTTTCACAGATAAATGTTTAAATTATTTATTTAGTATATTTGAAAATTTTAAATTCTTATCTTATTTATAAAACTTTTTGCACATTTCTATTTTAAAAGAGTATCTGTATTTTATTTTATTTTAGCAACGAGTATCTTAAAATTATTCGTTCATTTTAACGTTGTTTATTTATTTTCTTATCGAGCAGGAGATGGAGATGATTCCATTTCTTCCAACTTCTCCGCAAATGAGATTACGATTTTAACGAAACTTCGAGGAAGCCACCTCACCCCAACATATACATATGCACTGCTCATTTTTTACTTTAACTTACTTTGAATATTCTACTCATATTTATGTTTTTTTAATTTTGAATATTCAAGGCTAAAGGAAAAAGTAAGGAAAAAGGTGGAAGACCACTCCAATGGCCAATGGGTTTGGATTTTGGACCCACGCTAGCGGCCAGCTGAGTAGCATTATAAGATACATAATGGGAATTTGGGAATGGGATCCTAAATTCCTAACTAATGCGCTAATATTACAAAAAAAATCTTACAGACTAACCGATTTTAACAATTTTAGTTAGCAATTAGTTAATACATATATTAAATTATCTTTAAAAATAAATTTTACTTATTTATGTACATAAATTTTAATAAATATAAATTATGTTAATTTATATGTTTAAATTCTAATAAATATAAGTATAAACTATGTGTTTTATATATATAAATATTCTATAAATATAAGTTATTATTAATCAAATATTAATCTAAAATAATGATATTTATTCATCATATAATATTACTATTAATATTAATATCTTTATCTAAAGATGATATTTAATTTTCTCGCTCAATTTTTACATAAAAATCAATTTGATTATCTTGGTTTTAAATTATTATTTTAAATCCCTGCTATAGTAACTAGTATATTAATAAACAAGTTAATCACTATTAATTTCACTTTATTTATTTATTAAATATACGCGACAATAATCTAAATATAATATTATGTAAGATAATAAATACTTTATATTTTAATTAAAAAATTTTGAATTTAATTCTTAGAAGTTAAAATTTTATTTGTGTGGATATATATGACCAGAAATATTTTAAGAAAAAAAATTATACAAAATTTCTTTTTAATTCCCATTGTATAATAAAATAGAAATAGATAATTAATTTTATATATTAGCTTTTTTTACGATGATAATTAGTCTGATGATTAAAACACCATTATGATCTACGATTATATAACTCAAAGATCAAATTAGTTCGTTTTAAAATCTAATGACCAAATTGAATCTATCTATCTATTCTATCTATTCTATTATATAAAAATTGAATTTCTACATTTATTGATAGAACTGACATAGCATGCTTCTAAGAATGTTTTTTTATTTATTTCTTTTAACTCATTAAGTATAAATTATTATGATAAACTAAATAAACTAACTAATTGATTTTATTAGATATTTAAATATCACATAATTTATTATAATTTATATCAATTTAATTTGGTAGTATTTTTTAATTTATTTTTTTAATATTTTGTTAATATTTTTTAATTTATTTATTTTAATTTATTAAACCAAATTTATTATTATATTTAATTTAGAGAAAGGTAAATTAATAACCATATTATTTTTTATTATTTTTATATGTTATATGTTTACCTCCACTATTTAAATTTTCTGGATCCGTCATTACTTTTGAGCATATTTCTTAATTTATTTTTTATAATACATTGAATACAATTTATTACAGTAAATTAATTATATCAACTAATTTATTTGATTAGATATTTAAATATCACACCTAATTCATATCAATCAAATAATTGTAATTTATTATATCAATTATTTTAATTCATTAATTTATAAGGTACATAATAACATAGATGATTTGTTACTTATAATGATTAAATACAATAAATACAGATTAATTTAGTTAAAAAAATCATTGTCTCATATGTTTTCCTATTTATTTTTTAATTTATTAAATCCAATCAATTATAATAAATTAATTATATCAATTAATTAATTTAATCAATTATTTCATAATTTATTTTTTTAAATTCAATAAATCAAATAAAATCAATTATACTAATTATTTGTATCAACTAACTGATTTGATTAATTCTTAAAAATATTTTTATTTTATTTATTTAAATACATAAATTATAACTGACTAGTTATTTAATTTTAGAATAAATGACCATTTGTACCCATAAAAGATGAAAATGCTGACATATGTACCCACACTAAATCGAAACTAAACTTGTACCCACGTAAGATGCCCTCCGTGTGACAAAAGTACCCTACATGGCACTCCAAGCCTCTAAAGACAGGGTACTTTTGTCACACGGAGGGCATCTTGCGTGGGTACAAGTTTAGTTTCAATTTAGTGTGGGTACATATGTCAGCGTTTTCATCTTTTATGGGTACAAATGGTCATTTATTCTTTAATTTTATTAAGATAAATATCAAATTCTATTCCGAATATAAAAATATAAAATTTTATTCCTTCCATTTTTATTTTACCACTATAAAAGACCATATATGCTAGAAGAAAATATCATTCATTTACCAATTACTTTTTCATTAGATAGCTTTTACAACAATTCTTTTTCTTCCTATGAGGCGTCGTTGCAAGAAGTCAGCTATCGTGGGCACAAACCACCATACACTCTTCAACTCCCGTGCTCATCATTCAGAACAATATATGATATGTTATCCATGAAGCATTTATAGACCATGGTGTTATCATATATGCATAAATAAAAAAATTTCCGTAATTAAGCTTAAGTCATTTACCTGTTTGTGTAGTATATTATAGTGTGAAATTACTTTCAATTTCTGTTGTGCAATGATATTATGGTTTAATTTAAGCTTTTGTTTTAGAACTGTGTTATGATTTTATCTCATCATTTTCTCTTAGATATCAAGTTTATGTATTTTTATTTATTATTATTGAAACGGATGTGATATAAAATTTGTAAAAAAAAAAATAAAACTCATACTTAATTTATTTTATTGTAGTCTTTTATCTCTTTTATTTCTTTTTATTTTCTTCTTATTCATTTTATTTTTTTTAAATATCATATAATTTATTATAATTTATACCAATTAATTAATTATAATTCATTATATCAGTTAGTTTAATTCATTAATTTATAATATGCATGATAAAATAGATTATTTGTTACTTATACGTTTATTCTTCTAAAATCTAAATCTGAATAATTATATTTTTAGTTTTAGTTATGAACAAAATATTATTAATAATAAATGATAATTATCCACTCATACTTTTAATCAAAGTGTTTGGATAATTTTTATATTTATTAATATTAATTGTTGATTATTTTTCGTCAATAAATTGTATTATAATTTTATGTTAGTTCATAATTGATTAATGATTAATATTCATGAAGCTATGTTATTCTAAATTTTATATTTTACAAATATTTTATTTAAATGTATTTTAAACATAAAAATATATTATTTTTAATAATATCATACTTTTACTTTTTTTAATTATTCTAAATGAATATTTTATCAAATACTAGTTAAAGTCATCCTTCTATTTGTTTTTACTAATTTATTATCTAACTATTATATAAAATTAAAATCGTATTAATGAATTTAATATTAAACTTAATTTGGCTTTTTATTTAGAATGTTTTTCGATTTTTTTAGTCTAATCAACCAAAACTATTCAATTATAAATAGTCACTTCTATCTTATCTTATATTATTAACTAATTAAAATTACTAAAATTTAATAATACAATTCTGTTTTATATTTTTATATTTAGTTCAATCCATCTAAGCTATATAATAATCATTTTAATTTTTATATTTTATAATGTAATACTACATACATTAATAGTAAAATAACATAGTAAATTTTTATGTTTTAATATTAAATATAAAATTAATACGTATAAAAATTTTTAAGCTTTTAAATCAATACGAATTATTATAAATAATACTTATTTATGGCATAAATAAAGAAATACAGAATTTTAAGTTTAGCATATAAAAATTTAGGAACATGTTATATGTACAAATGTAATTGTATAGTATTATTTTTTTTAATGGTGTAGACCAACAACTCTAATTTTATTTCACGGTCAAATTTAAAAAAAAAAGTCGTAATTTTAAAGGTAGTCAGAAAAAAATAACAAAATTAATAAAAAATAGTTAACTTATATTATTCTATTAATTTATTTAATATATTAAATTATTTTTATTTATATTAAGATTAATTTTAAATATTTTAAAATAAAAAGTATAATTAATTATAATTTGCATCTTAAATTATGTTGAGTACATGATATTCTATTGTGCTGCTAAAAGTAAAAATGAGATAATAAATATAATTTTATCTCTTATATTTATTTATATTTTATACTTTTTTTACGATTAAATTTGTACGGTGTTGGTATATTAAATAAAAATACCTGTTATAATAACAAAAAATAAAATAAAATTTCAATCAATAATTTATATTCTTTACTTTTTTTTTCAATTTTATTTTGGATTTTAATTTATTACTAAAAGGTAGTGAAATTCTATTGATACTGAAATAAAGTTGCAAAAAGGTCCATAGGGTAGAATAAGTAAAATAATGTGATACCCACATTACAACATCTAAATGAAACAACCTAAAATCTAAAATGTTTATCTTTCTCTTTCTCGCCGTCTATTATATTATCGATTCTATTATATAAAAATCGATTTTTTACATTTAATGATAGAGTCAACGTAGCATGTTTCTGAGAGTGTTTCTTAATTTATTTTGTTTAACTCATTAAATACAATTTATTATGATGCATTAATTATATCAACTAATTAATTTGATTAGATATTTAAGTATCACACAATTTAAAATTATGTATATTGATTTAATTTTTATGATATATAAATTTAAGGAATAAATTAACATAATATAACTTATTACTTATTTAATTTGAATACAACAAATACAAAATTAATTTAGTCAAAAGTTTATTATTTTCTAATCTTCTATACATAAAAATGACAAAACAAAATTGTAAAAATAATCTTTTTATTGTATTTGCTATTTTAATTTTATTTTCTTTACTTTTTTTTATGTGTAAGTTTATTTTACATTAACTTTGTGTATTTAATAACAAAATATACTCATATTAATTCTATCATATAATAATATATTTTTCTCCTATGTTAATAAAAGAATTTTAATAGTTATCAACTACATCTAATAGAATGACTGAAAAGTGAGAACTACGACAAGTTAAACCTAGATTCAAAATGCTGAAACAAAGGAAAGAAAACAGTGGATATATGATTAGAGAAAAATATATAATAACGAGAAATATACTAAAATTGGATTTTTTTTCTCCAACTAATAAAAGTGAGGTGCGTGTCAATTTCTCATGAATTCATTTTAATTTTCCTCTAAAATGAAATCACTATTTTCTCTTCTAAATTTATTTTAGAAAAATATCTTTATTATAATTATATTACAATTAACATTTAATGAATACTGCATGATTATACTAATTTAGGAAAATATCTTTATTATAATTATATAAAATCAATATTTAATACATTATCAACTAATAAAAGTGAAGTGTCAATTTCTCATGAATTTATTTTCCCTCCAAAATAAAAGCACTATTCTCTCTTCTAAATTTATTTTAGAAAAATATCTTTATAATAATTATATTACAAGTAGCATTTAATGAATAATGCATAATTATAGTAATTTAGAAAAATAAAATAAAGTCCAGTAATTTATCTTTCGACTGCACACGTATGTAGAATAACTTTTAAGAAGGAGTCACGTATAGTAAATACGATCGATGATTGTAAAACTGTATACTAACATTGATATAATATTATTTCAGGTATATGTTTTACATATATCAAAAAAAAGTGTTGAGTTATTTTTTAGTGGGTTTAAATTATTTATTGTTTATTAGAGAATTTTGTACATTAGAATTCTCTAATAATTTATTATTTATTTTGATCTGATTTTGATATGTTCTTACTTGACAGTAAAACAACATATAAAAAATTGTTGGTGGTCTAAGTATTATTAGGTTATTTATGGTCACATTGAGTTTATATGTTTAATTTATTGAAAAAAATAAATTACTAAAACTAATTAATAACTATTTTAGAGTTAATACATTTAATACTAGATTAAGAAAAAATAAACAATACATAATATGTTACATTTTTATTAATCAAATTATTATAATTCAAATTAATTTTAACAAAAAAATTTAAAATTATAATTTCAATCTTATCACGTGTATGGCACGGGCTATTACTATACACTTGTTCTATTATATAAAAATCGGATTTCTACACTTATTGATAGAACTGACGTGGCATGCTTCTAAAAGTGTTTCTTTATTTATTTCTTTTAACTCATTAAGTACAAATTATTATGATAAACTAAGTAAACTAACTAATTTATTTTATTAGATATTTAAATATCACATAATTTATTATAATTTATATCAATTTACTTTGATAGTATTTTTTAATTTATTTTTTTAATATTTTGTTAGTATTTTTTAATTTATTTATTTTAATTTATTAAACCAAATTTATTATGTGTACTAATTAATTAATTTAATTAATTTATTAGTCATTAAAATAATAAATCTATGAATAAAATAGATAAATAAGATATTTTTAACTAATAATTAAATCAAATTAAATAATATATATTGAGCCAAATTCAAATAATATGAATTAAGTATTAAATTAAAATAAAATTATTTATTACTTATTCAAATTGAATGTAATAAATACAAATAAATTTTGTTCGATAATCATAGTCGTCTAGTCTACTATATAGATGGTCACAGAAAATTATAAGAATCATGATTTTTATGGCAAATGCTATTTCAACTCTTCTTTTCTTCTTTTTTTTTTATGTATAATTTCTTTATGTATAAATGCACCAAAACTGAGAAAGTACGGATGAGTGTTTTATTGATTGTTTGTTTGATGAATATATTTCAATTTAGGTATTCTACCGCGCTGTGGATGGAAGTTGACTTGTAGTAATTCAAGATAACTAATATATTTTTTTTATAGTATTAGATAGAAGAATATTTGTTAAAATAAATATACTTATTGTAATGATTTTTTTTCAATTGTTAAATTTTTATGTAGCCGTGTAAAATCTTTGAAGGCACAAGATACTAAAAGAGATTAACTTTAATATCATTAGAAGCTAAATTTAATGGTTTAAATAAGCACTACTAATTATGTTAATAAAATAATTTTGTAAAAATAATGTGATTTACATATTAATTTTTTCGAGTAAATTCATTTTAAAATATAGAAATTAGACTTAATTACACTAAAATTTTAAAGGTAATATAAAATTTTACAACAAAATTAATATTCGTTAAGGTATATTTCAGTTGTTACATAAATATTATATTTTAGGTAATTATATTTTTTTGTTATTTTAAAAATTATTATATATTTTTAAAATTGTTTAATTATATTTATTTTTTTAAAAGGATTGTCATTATTGAAGAGTAACTAATATTTGTAATAGTCTAAAATTGAGAAAATAAGAATACAAGATATTAATATTATGAGTTTTCGAAGTATAAATTTTGAAGTAAATATATATAATTATAATTAATAATCATAATTAGAAGCTTTTATTTTATTTCAATTTGTCTTACTTAAATTTTATTTTTTTATCGTTTAGTATTTTTTATACTTAATTGTCATTAATTTATATCAATTAAAATTTATAACTTAAAAAAAATATACGTGTCTAAAAAATGAACAAAAAATATATTTTTTTGTTAGTAAAAAATTTATGTCATTTTATTTTTTTATCATATCTTACATTTTTACTATAATTAAAAGTTTTACAGATACAATAAACTAATTGTTATATTATTAAATATATTATTAGAGGTAAATTATTAAATATAAATTAGTAAAAAATATATTATATTTAGTTAATTATCATAATCACATTTAAAAGTATCTAAGTTATTTTCATATAATAAAAGTAATATGCTTAAAAAAATATTTGTATATAATTTGCTAACAAAAATGGATGTGGACTAAGGGTGGCAAAAGGGTCGAAACCCGTCGGGCCGGTCGTGTAACCTGCCAAAAAAGGCGGGTTGGGTTGAAAATTTGAGACTGTCAAATTTAAAAAGCTTGCCTATCCCCGCACTGCCTAATCTGTAGGCTTTGGCGGGGACAGGACGGGCTTTCCCACCAGGCCAAGCATTTTTTTTGTCAGGGACATTTTTTATACAAATTTCTATGATATTATTGATCTATAAAAGGATGAAGATGATAATAAAGATGTTATATTTTGGATTATGTTTTATGTTTGGTTGATTATAAACTTTAAGATGTTTAATTATATGTTTTGGACAATATTTATTTTGCTTTGGACAATGTTAGTTTTATTATTTTGTTTCAAAAAATTTGGTTTATAATTATATTTATTACATATTTATAATTATAAAGATTTTAATATTTGTGAATTTAGAAATTATAATTTTTTTATGTCTTTTAAAAATTATAATTCAGTGAAATGGTTGTAAAATTATATATATTATTTAATATTTAATGGTTTATAAAAAAGAGAGAGATTTGGCGGGTTTGGCTCGCCAGCCTACCGTTAAGCACTAGGGGAGGTAGTCCAGCCCGCCATCTTTTGGCAAGGCAGGGCGGACTTCCCCGTTTGCCACCCCTAATAGGAATACGGACATAAGTACTCATCCCATGGAACCTATTAAATACACGCGAATATAAAATTACTAACTTATCATAATTTATATATAAATAAATTCATTTCTTGAATTTAGGATCCCTTATTCCTGCCTCCAATTTGAATTCTTCATTTTTCTTCCAGACTCATTCTCAGCTCTCTCTCTCTTCTCCCGCTAACTAATACTCAATGATAGTGTATTAATCGATCTAATAACTTTTGTAATAATATAAGTTTATAATTGAAAATTTAAAAATTATTTTATAAGATGTGAAGTTTAACAAGTAATAATGTTGATCATATTGTTTTGACTTTAAGAATGAATACGATACCAACAAATAAAATTATCCGAGGTAAATTTTAACAAAGACAAAAGTCCATAAATATTGCTATTAATGAGAAATTAATCTATTTCAAAGACAAATACAATTTTTTTCTCCAGATTTCCTAACTCGGCAAGTCGAGCACTAATCCACCACATATTAATGCTCTATTTATTAAGGGTCTCCCGCTAACTAATGGATTGTTATACACACAAGGCGAGATTTGAACTCTAAATATATGTTTAAGTGGACAAATAAAATGACCATTCAACCAATCCAAATTAATTAAAATAAATATTAATTATTTTTAATATTTTTAAATTATAAAATATTTATAATAATAATTATTATATATTTTCATTTAATTTTTTAATAAATTTTTTTTATATAATTTTATGTATTATTCCGTGCAGGGAACAGGAACATAAATTTTTAGTTTTAAAAATAAATACTCTATTTTTTTGTTTTTTATTTTATTTTTTAACAATTTTTTTATTTTCTTAATTAATTATGATTGTAATAATTCATTTTAAATTTGTGTTTATTAGAGAAAATTTATCAATCATAAAATATAAAAAATTTAACTAAAAGTTTAAAAAAATATTGATTAATTACAAAATAAAAAAGTATGAATTGTACTTTAATTTTGTTATATAATACAAATTGGGGCTATTTAAAATTAGTTTTTTACCATTAATGTTAACTTAAATTATAATAAGATAAAAAACAAAAATTGTATATAATAATTTAATTTAATTATTTATACTACCAAAATTATTTTTTATTATATTCTATTTATTTTTATTCATTGGTGATCTTTAATTGTTTATTATAAATAAAAATTTGAATGAATTGAATTGATTTTTTTTCAAATTAGTAATATAATTATTGTGATATTTGCTTTGCTCAATAATATTTTTAATTTATTTAATCTGATTAATCATTTCTTTCTTATTTTATGCTAATTTAACTAACTAAAATTAATAAATTTCAGATATTTTAATTCTTGCAACTTTTTATTCTAATAATGTATTTTAATTAATACATTAATAAAATTTTAATATTTATATGTCATTAATAATAATAATAATCTCATTTTGAAGTAATGTTTTATCCCTAATATATATAATATGTCTAATTGTAAAAAATTTACTATTTCTTTATTCGATTAGATTAGACATATTTATATTCAATTTATTTGATTACTTAATTAGAATTATGTATATTAAAATATTAGATTAAAATTATGGTAGACTAATTATATTGTTATTAATTAATTATATTAAAAGATTAAGATTATGATAGATTATCATTATTTTATTATTTTTTATTTTGATATTAACTCAGATATTTAGTTTCTTTTCATTATTATTTTTATTTTCTTATTCTATGTGTTTATTCTCATAAATCTTGCTAAATTAAACAAGGTAATGTATATCTTCTTTTTATTCCTCTTTTATATACACATAAAATTTATTAAATTATTTTTCTTTCGTCTAATAATTTTGGTTTCTCTTCTATTTATATTTCTTACCTTCAATATTTTATTAGTTCTTATTTTTCTAAATTTTACTTTAGTTTATGTATTTGTTCTTATTACACCTAACATTTTTTATTTATGTGTAATATACATTCTTATATATGTTATAGAAATGTGGTTTGATTCTATTAAGTTGCCAATTTTTTTTTAAAAAATCTAAAGCTAAAGCATAAAAATATATTTATAGATATTTTACTTTTTTAACTAAAAAAATATAATATTTTTTATCATATTTATTGAAATCTTAAGTTAAATATGAATATTGATTTTTGAAATAGAATAAATATATTTTTAATTTTTTGCATCTAAAAATAATATTCCATCAATGTTAGAATTATTTAGATAGATAAGTAATTGTGAATATAGAATTATTTAGGATGGATAGAACTAAGTACATCTTTTTATTGAAAATATAAATTCAAAAACATTATATTCAATTCTCAATAGTCAACCTCTCATTGAACCATTGTATGTTCAAAAGATTTTTGAAGAAATGAAATAATTTTAGGTATATAATTTTTTGTAAAAATTTAATTAATTCAAGATATTTATTTTTATTGATTAAAAAGGTAAATTAAAATGATAATTTAATATTTTTATACTCTTAAAAATATTATTTTTTTAGCATTCTTTATCATCCAATGATCATATTAATATTTACTTCAAAAAAATTATTTATCATCATTTGATTACATAAAAATTCTATTTTATTTAAAAAATTTAGGATTTCTCAACCTCAATATCATCCATGTTAAATTATTAAAAAATATAACTGAGATCACGGAAGCGTCCCTTTATTCGAGAGTATGATTGAGATCAGAGAACTCGGCTCTTGTGGTTCTTTGATCTTCGTCAACCAAAACTTTCTGTATCCCTGATAGGGCTGAATCACAACTCCACTGTGAGAAAATAGCTACCGAAATGAGTTTGATATGTTGGAGACCAAAATCCTGAAGTCATTGTTTATATTTGAGTGTGACACTCATTAAACCCTAAAACTCATAGTATCTATGGTTTTAATCTCATTTATCCAAATCAAAAATAATAATGACTTATTTAATTCAACATTTATGACAATAAATGAGATCACCGTTATATAAGTCATTTAATGTGAAATGACTTAATTTGCAATTATAATTAATATATGTATTGCCCATAATATATTAATAAATAATAATTTCGTAACAATCTTCCACTTGGACTATACATATCTATTTTTCTAAGATAATCACATCTTATAAATTTTATGCACGCATCTGAATGTTATTTCCCTTATTACTTTAATAATCTAGTCTGTCTCATATATTAGTTATGAAATTACCGCAATTTTTATCACATTAGTGTCACAACAAAACTACGATGATTGCCATACTTAAATACTCAACCACATAGATCAAATTTAGATGAGAAAATTCAGAAATTAGACGCAAAAATGATCTCATACATGTATATTTTCAATTGGTCCAACTTGAATAAAAAAATTATTTTATTCGGTGACAGACTCAGATGAAACTGCAACGGCAACGCCCGGACTCATAGTGACGCCGACTAAGTGATAAGTATGTGGAAGAAGAAGAGAAGAACTTAACACACACACACACACACAGAGAGAGAGAGAGAGAGAGAGAGAGAGAGAGAGAGAGAGAGAGAGAGAGAGAGAGAGAGAGAGAGAGAGAGAGAGAGAGAGAGAGGATTTACCTAGAGAAAAGGGATTCAGCAGGAAAAAGGTGGCGACGGACTCAACAACAACGGTAATAGGATAAGCAGCGATGGCGACATGCAATGCGAAGGAAGATGGAAGCTGTGAAGGGGGTAGGCGGCGATGGGCTCAACAACAACGATGACTAAAGCTATGGGGTTTTTTGTGAAGAAGCCGAGAAGACGAAGACTCGAGGTGAGGATGACTAGGTTTCTCTTGCATGGCTATAGAGTATGGACTGAAACTGTGAATTACTGAATCTGTGATGTGAGGCAAATCCTAATTCCTAAAAAGTGTTTATATGTATATATCCAGGGCAGGTACACCCTAAATCCAACCATGCTCTGTCCGACGCAAAATCTGTCTCGACTCGGGTCAAATTATTATCCTCCCCAATCGGGTATGGACGAGTCGAGTACCTGCGTATTCGGATACTCCTGCCAAGTCTAATCACGTATTTATGCTCCATTTATTAACGGTTTTTCGCTAGCCAATGGATTGCTACACACACAAAGCGAGATTCTAACTCCTAATAGTTGTTTAAGCAAACGAATGAGATGATCACTTAACAAACTCAAATTAATTAAGACAAATACTGATTATTTTTAATATTTTAATATTAAAAATCCTAAAAATTTGATTTTAATTATAACTTTGTAAGATATTTATAATAATAATTACTATATATTTTATTTAATTTTTTAATAAATTTTTTTATATAATTTTATGTATTATCCCGTACAGAGTACGAAAACACATACTAGTTCCTAATAAAAATTCAATAAATATTACCTCTATCTATTTATAATTTTTAAAAGCATTTCTTGCAAGGGTAGTTTCTCTTTCTTTAAATGAAATTTTAAAAGATAAACTAAATTTAAATATCTGATTTCTTACTCTATTTTCACTTCCTTAATATTACTCTATTATATATTATTAAAATCGAATTTTTTTAATGAATAGCATAGTTATTGACATAACATATTTTTACAGATATTTTTTTATTTATTTTATTTTATTTATTTAAATGCGTTGATTAATTTTTTATTTAATTAAAATAAATATCAAATTATTTAATATTTTATTTGACCACATTAATTAAATCTAATCAATTATATTAATTATTTGATTTGTTTAGAATAAATAAATTGATTTCGTTTTAGTTTGTATTAATTTATTTGTCTTATGTATTTTGATTAACGGTTTTTAAAAAATTTTATAATTAATGATTTATTTGATTTTATTGAGGCAAATATAAAATTATTTAATATTTTATTTCACCACATTAATAATAACTAATCAATTATATTAATCATTTAATTTGACTGAAATAAATTTATTAATTTTATTTTAATTTGCATTACTTTTTTTGTCTTATGTATTTTGATTAATATTTTTTAAAAATGTTATAATTTTTTTGGTAAATTACATAAATAAATTGAATGAGGATTAAAATTACACAGATATTCTAAACTAAATTTGGTTATATACATGTCTTGTTTGATTCTCTATGTAAATCGAATAAAATAAGTTTGATTTACACTTTTTCAATATAAATCGAATCACTAACTAGCGGTTCATCCAACCTAAATCAATGGTCATTGAGTCTTGCAGGATGGTATAACTCGGTCATCTGCAAGTACAGTATGATTCAGTCATCCAAGAGCATACCATATTGTCTCTTTATGCTGGTAATACATCGGATAGGCTGCATAATGATAAAAAAATTTACTAAGAACCATAATAAACTTTTCTTAATTAATAAAAAAAATACATTAAAAAATTTTAAA
Organism: Arachis ipaensis; assembly: GCF_059453495.1. Taxonomy (NCBI): domain Eukaryota; kingdom Viridiplantae; phylum Streptophyta; class Magnoliopsida; order Fabales; family Fabaceae; genus Arachis; species Arachis ipaensis. The sequence continues at coordinate 48,501,951 of NC_142441.1, forward strand.
TTATGCATGTCTTATTGAAAAAAAAAAATACTAATAGCCAAAATTATACTCTTACATATATTAACCTTATTCATAAAAATTAAATCCCCACTAAATCTGAATTCACCTAACACGAACATTTCTAATAAAAAAAATTTTAATATAAAATATAAAATAATTCTAAATCACTATTATCACCGACATTTCTAATTTAAAAATAATAACAAAATTTCTATTCACTACTCATTCTAACATTTATAATTTAAAAATTCTAACAAAACTTCTAATCACTACTCTTACTAATATTTCTAATCAAATACTCTATGTCACTAAATATTGCTAACATTTCTAATCTAACTTGAAGAAAAGAAATTTTATTTATTAACCTCTTCATTGATGTTACCAACAATATAGACAACTCCATCTAATCAGTAGATACGATTCGGGTCGTCCTCCATGTCCGCAATTTTGAATCTTGTCTCTGTGTAGTCTAAGATTTCTCTCGCGTGGGGGTATGGTGGGAGGAGTAAAATGTGGCTGTAAATTGTATCAAGCTAATTCGAATCTTATATAGAGTATGCCAACACTAAATCAAATCAATTGATTTCGATTTATATAGATGGCATTTTCTTGTAATTCGAATTTATTTGATTTGATTTACCTTGCATTTCTCTCTTATAAATCAAGTTCAATAGATTCGATTTTTTATGTTCTACATCTAGGGTAAATCAAATTCAATGGATTCGATTTACCATGTGCTATTAATATTGCATACTTTGAGTTTAATGGTTTTGATTTACCATGTGCTTTCAACTTGTACTAAATCAAATCAACATTGAAAATGTGTAAATCCAATTTGATTCAATTTATATAGAGAGTCAAACGAGACATGCACGTAACTAAATTCAGTTTAGGATATATATGTAATTTTGATCCTCATTCAATTTATCTGTATAAATTACTCCAATTTTACATGATATATTTATAAGATATTTTTATTTATTTAACTTAATTTATTGGGCCAAAAAATTATAACTAATTTATCATATGAATTATTAATTTAATTAGTTTAAATATATTTTATTTGATTCAATTTATTGTCACAATAATGTTTGAGTTGCTGTTTACGAAAAATTCTTCTTCATATATACTAAAAGAGAATCTCATTTTTTTACTAATTACTCTTCTATTTTGGTAATACTTTTTTTTCTCTTATAATTCATTATTTCTACTGTTTGATTTTTTTTATAAGCTATAAAATATTATTATTCGTTATTATACTCTATCTCTTTTTTTATTTGGTTTCTATTTATTTAAGTTTTTATCATTTTTTATAAAAATTTATCATTTTTATCACATATAAGTTAATTTATGGGTTAAGTACTTTTTTCGTCCCTAAGGTCTGGGGTGAAAATCAAAATAGTCCCCGACATTTTTTTGTTATTAAAATCATCTTCAACGTTCATAAACACTTTAAAATCATCCTCCCCTCCAATAGATTTTTTTCGGACAATTTTGCCCCTCGAGTCTTTAACACTTCTGTACATTCCCGCAAAAGTTATTCACTCTCTCATTTACATTAGACACTCAAAAACGGATGTTTCGTCTTCAATGATGTCCTAACAGAGGTTCATCGTTGCCTAGGGGGTATAGTTACTGCATTTGAACTGCGTTAGCAAGGGTGTGGAAGGAGGTCGTTCCGCTGTTGTCATCGCGATTCAAGTATGTATGCACCATTGTATTTTTGAATGCATTGCTTCTGTAGTGAAGTTGTTGAACTTGGTGTTGTCTGCAAAAGTTGCGATTTGTTTTCGGTTTTGTGGAGCTTGTATTTAATAATGTTGTAATAGATTCCATTAGTTTCCTAAAACTTCCAGGGTTTGGTTTAAACTTTTTTCTTTTTTCATTTTGTACACTTATAGACGTTTGATTTTAAGGGATGGGAAGTTTCAATATGACTGTCTATCATTGGGGTCGATTTGGATATGATAATGGGACATTACAGTATATAGGGGGACAAAAGACACTTATTGAAGATGTTGAGAGTGATTGTTGGTCTGTATTTGAGGCATATGCAGAGTTAAGGCAGTTTGGGTATACAAAGTCTAACATATCAGCTCTATGGTATAAGAATCCAACATCTGAATGGTTAGAGAAAGCTCTAAAGTTATTTGCTATTGATAGAGATGCACTTGAGATGTGTAGAATAGCGGAGCTGAGGAGTCATGTTGAGATGTTTGTGGTGTATGAGGTTGAGGATGCTGAAGGTTTTCCTGAAGTTGGGTATGTTGATGTTGGGGACAGAATAGAGAAATATCATAGGAATCAGTTGGTGATTTATGTGGGTCAATAAGGTGAACAGGTTCCCACCGATAATGTGCAACAAGTTAGTGAAGGAGATGACGTGCACCCAAATGTGGCTGCTAAAAATGCACAGAATGAATCGAACATTGATGATGACAGTGATGATGAGGAGTTTCTTTCGTCTGATCTTGAGGTTGACAATGCAAATGACGTTCATTTTACAGATAGTGAAGAAGAATATGATGATGAGAGTGGGTTTGAAGAACTGACAGGTGTTAAGGATGGTTCTCGGGTTGATAAAGGCAAAGGGGTTGTGAATAGTAATTTTAGTGATGAGGAATGCTTCAATAGTGATTAGTTGGATTTGGAGTATAAAGTTGGTGGTGGTTCAAATAACAAAGATAGACAAGAGGAAGATGACTATGAAAAGAGGAGGTATCCAATTCATAAGGATGTTAAAGACATGGGGAGTTATAAGTGGGAGGTGGAAAATGTATTTGCTTCAAGAGTGGAACTTAAAGACAATGTAATAGCCACAGTACAAACAAGAAGGGGGATCAGGTATGCCAAGCTTCACTTGTTTAGAGTGAGGGCTATTTGTCAATAGGATTTTCCTTTTTGGTTATATGCTGCAAAAATGGGTGAGAAAACAACTTGGCAGCTTAGGTCTATGAACCTTAAACATACTTGTGGCCAGGCACATAGGGTTGGGATAATGCATACTTCGTGGCTGATTAGAGCTTTTAAGAAGAAGGTGGAGCATAACCCAAAAGTGAAGATAAAAGAATTGGTGAACAAGGCACAAAGGAAGTGGAATCTGACAGTGACAACGTCAATGATAACTAGGTCAACATGTGTGAAAGCTTTAATGGTGCAATAGTAGAGTCTAAGAAAAAGCCTATTGTAACTATGCTAGAAGAAATTAGGATTTATTTGATGAGTAGATGGACTATTAATATAGAAAGAATTCAAAATTTTAGTGGTACAATTTTACCTCGAATTAGAAAGAAAGTAGAGAAAAGGGGTAGGTCAGCTGGTGAGTGTAGATCTTATTGGTCTGTTGCACTCATATGAGGTTGTAAATGGCTTGAACAAATATGCTATTGATTTATCTACTCGTGAGTGTTCTTGCAAGAAGTGGCAGCTCAGTGGCATTCCATGCACACATGCCATCAGCTGCATCAACTTCAAAGGACTTGATATGGATGCATGTGTTGATGACTGCTATAAGAAAGAAGCCTATTTCAGGTGCTATAATTTGGTCATATACCCTCTAAATAGCTCAGATTTGTGGGAGAAGACTGAGTTTGATGATGTCATGCCACCACCCTATCGGAAGCCTAGCCACAGAATAGTGAAGAAGAGAAAAAGAGGACCTGAGAAAGCTGAGGATAGAAGCCAGAGTCACTTGTCTAGGAGGGAGTAGATTCAGAGGTGCTCAAATTATGGTGAATTAGGTCACAAAAGGGGAGGATGCAACAAGCCACCCCTACCTGTAAGTGCATTTACTATATATATATATATATATTAGGATTTTGTTGTTATGGTTGGTTAAATGTAGTTTGAGTTATTTTTGCTATATTTTCAAGCCCAACCACCTAAACAATCTACTGTCAAGAAAATAAATAGAGGAAGGAAGAGATCATCTTCACAACCTACTATCCAATCTGCTACTAGAGGGAGGAAGAGACCAGATTTGCAACAAAAATCATCATCGCAGCCCCAACCAACCACCAAAACAACACCCACAACTAGGTCCAAGTCATCTCAATCCAAGTCCAAGCCCACACCACCATCATCTAAGCCCAACACACTAGTAATAGCTCCTTTTCACCAAAGGCCTAAGATGAAGCCCATCAGAAGTTCAATCTAATCACCACCAGTGCCCAAGGAGAAGGATACATTCAGCTCAAGCCAACCAATTATCAAGAATTTGTCCCTTAGTTACAACATTGCACCACATGTTTCTCCAAGGAAGTTGAGGTTGATGGCAAAACTGCCTCCAAAAGCTTGGAAAAAACTCTAAAATGTTGAGATCCTGATTCTGTTGTTATCTAAAAAATGTATCCTTAAGTTGATTATACTCTAAGTATGTGATGAGCGGATAATTTATACGCTTTTTGGCATTGTTTTTACATAATTTTCAGTATGATTTAGTTAGTTTTTAGTATATTTTTATTAGTTTTTAATTAAAATTCACATTTCTGGACTTTACTATGAGTTTGTGTATTTTTCTGTGATTTCAGGTATTTTCTGGCTGAAATTGAGTGACTTGAGCAAAAATCAGATTCAGAGGTTGAAGAAGGACTGCAGATGCTGTTGGATTCTGACCTCCCTGCACTCAAAATGGCGCACTCTCAATTGCGTTGGATTTTCTGGAGCTACAGAACTCCAAATGGAGCACTCTCAATTGCGTTGGAAAGTAGACATCCAGGTCTTTTCAGCAATATATAATAGTCTATACTTTGCACAAGGATAGACGACGTAAACTGGCGTTGAACGCCAGTTCCATGCTGCATTCTGGAGTCAAACGCCAGAAACAGGTTGCAAAGTGGAGTTAAACGCCAGAAACAGGTTACAAACTGGCGTTCAACTCCAAGAGAAGCCTCTACACGTGTAAAGCTCAATGCTTAGTCCAAGCACACACTAAGTGGGCCCCAGAAGTAGATTTCTGCATCAATTACTCATTCTGTAAACCCTAGTAACTAGTTTAGTATAAATAGGACTTTTTACTATTGTATTAGACATCTTGGGACGTTTAGTTCTTAGATCATGGGGGCTGGCCATTCGGCCATTCTTGAACTTTCATCACTTATGTATTTTCAACGGTAGAGTTTCTACACACCATAGATTAAGGTGTGGAGCTCTGCTGTTCCTCATGAATTAATGCAAAGTACTATTGTTTTTCTATTCAATTCAAGCTTATTCCTATTCTAAGATATCCATTCGCACCCAAGAACATGATGAATGTGATGATTATGTGACGCTCATTATCATTCTCACTTATGAACGCGTGCCTGACAAACACTTTCGTTCTACATGCAAACAAGCTAGAATGAATATCTCTTGAATATCTGATACAGGGGACCGAGTCCGAGATATTAGAATCTTCGTGGTATAAGTTAGAACCCATGGACGGCCATTCCTGAGATCCAGAAAGTCTAAACCTTGTCTGTGGTATTTCGAGTAGGATCTGGGAAGGGATGGCTGTGACAAGCTTCAAACTCGCAAGTGCTGGGCGTAGTGACAGACGCAAAAGGATAGTAAATCCTATTCCAGTATGATCGAGAACCGACAGATGATTAGCCATGCAGTGACAGCGCATTGGACTATTTTCACAGAGAGGATAGGATGTAGCTATTGACAACGGTGATGCCCTACATAAAGCTTTCCATAGAACGGAGTAGGAATGATTGGATGAAGACAGTAGGAAAGCAGAGGTTCAGAGGAACGAAAGCATCTCTATACGCTTATCTGAAATTCTCACCAATGAATTACATAAGTACCTCTATCTTTATTTTACGTTTTATTTATCTTTTTATTATCAATTCACCATAACCATTTGAATCCGTCTGACTGAGATTTACAAGGTGACCATAGCTTGCTTCAGGCCGACAATCTCCGTGGGATCGACCCTTACTTACGTAAGGTTTATTACTTGGACGACCCAGTGCACTTGCTGGTTAGTTGTGCGAAGTTGTGATAAAGAGTTGAGATTACAATTGTGCGTACCAAGTTTTTGGCGCCATTGATGATCACAATTTCGTGCACCAAGTTTTTGGCGCCGTTGCCGGGGAACTGACGGTTCATCTTGTTGCTCAGATTAGGTAACTTTCTTTTCGTTTTCTTTTCAAAAAAATTGTTTTTTATAAAATCAAAAATATTTTTTGTGTTTCTTGTTTGAGTCTAGAGTCAAGTTTTAAGTTTGGTGTCAATTGCATTTTTTTCTAAAAATTTATGCATTTTTCGAAAATTCATGCATTCATAGTGTTCTTCATGATCTTCAAGTTGTTCTTGGTAAGTCTTCTTGTTTGATCTTGATGTTTTCTTGTTTTGTGTCTTTTCTTGTTTTTCATATGCATTTTCAATTTGTTAATGTCTCAAGAATAAAAATTTTTAAGTTTGGTGTCTTGCATGTTTTCTTTTCTTGAAAATTTTTCAAAAACAAGTTCTTGGTGTTCATCTTGACATTCAAAGTGTTCTTGGTGTTCATCTTTGCATTCAAAGTGTTCTTGCATATTTTTCTTGTTTTGATTCATAATTTTCATGTTTTGGGTCATAATTGTATTTTTCTCTCTCATCATTAAAAATTTAAAAATAAAAAAATATCTTTTCTTTTTTTTTCAAAATTTCAAAAATTTGGATTGACTTTTTCAAAAATTTTAAAAATCAAATTGTTTCTTATGAGTCAAATCAAATTTTCATTTTAAAAAACTCTATCTTTTTCAAAAATCAAATCTTTCTCATTTTTCTTTCATAATTTTCGAAATTTTCAAAATTAATTTTCAAAAATATTTTTCATAATTTTCGAAAATCTTATTAGCATTTAATGTGATTGATTCAAAAATGTTAAGTTTGTTACTTGCCTAGTAAGAAAAGTTCAATCTTTAAATTTTAAAATCATATCTTTTTAGTTTCTTGTTAGTCAAGTAATCAACCTTACTTTTCAAAATCAAATCTTTTTAAATTTCTTTTTCAAAATAAATTTCAATCACATCTTTTTCAAAAACAATTTCAAAATCTTTTCTAACTTCTTATCTTTTCAAATTTGATTTTCAAATCTTTTTCAATTAACCACTTAACTTTTTGATTGATTCTTATCTTTTTCAAAAACAATTTTCAAATCTTTCTCAATCAATCTTATCTTTTTGTTTCAATCATATCTTTTTCAAAACTGCCCAACTAACTCTCTACCTTTAATTTTCAAAAATACCTCGCTCTTTTTCAAAAATTCTTTTTAATTAATTAATTGTTTTAAATTTAAATTTAAATTTTATTTCTCCTTTAATTTTCGAAAATCATCAACCCCTTTTCAAAAATTATTTTCGAAAACTCCTCGCTTTTCAAAAATCATCAGACTTTATTTTGGGTGAAGCTAATTATGTACTTTTTATACCTTTTGTTGTTTAGACAGCAACAAAGTTGCTCTAGATTTAACTTTATGCTGATAATGGTGACTTGGTTATAATCTTTGTTGTTGTTGCCCTTTAGGGACAATATTTTGTTTTGGGTAAAAGTGTCAACTAAGACAACTATTGCATATGCTTATTAATGAATTTGACAATGTTGTGTTTTAATGTATCTGTTTGTGGTGCTCTTTTGTGTTAATTCATATTGCATATTATACATTAATAAAGCAGGTCAAAGTATACAATTCTTCATTATCACAGTTATTGTTAAGCTATATCATCACATTTTTCATTAACAATTTCATTGATACAATTCTTGAGTAACAATTTCAAGCTACCACATCAAGTTTCAATAACAATTTCTTGTCAAATTACAGCTTCACAATTTCATTGACACAATTCTTGAGCAAGCTATAAAAATCAATTTCATTAACACAAACTCTATCAAGCCATAGAAGCACATTTTCATTAACACAATTCATGACAAGCTACAAAATTCAATTTCATTAACATAAAAAAGATCAAGCAACAACACAATTTCATTAAAGTCTAAATACATAATAACTCAAAAAACCCTATTTTCTCAACTAATTTCATCAAGCCATTTTCAGAGGCATTACACAAGGTATCCCCTGCTTCTGATTCAATGAAATCTGCAACCAGACAAAAAAAAAAAAAAAAAACCAACCATGCCTAACATTGCAACAACCTTTAACTTCCACTCAAAGTCCTTCACTTTTGCTTTTAGGCCTGCAACTTTTCTCTTCAACCTTGCAGTGTGCGGATGTTCAATTCAGCTTTTGGGTCTGCCCAACGGAAAAACTAACACTCTTCTTTAATCTACAAGATCCCACTATAGTCAATCAAACACCCAAAAACAAAACATTATCATCAATCAAGAACAAAAATCCAAAAATGCACATCATAGTAGACGCAGCTCCAAAATCGTCGACCAGGGTTGTTTTTTGTTACCGAAATTTGCAGCACAAGTCTCTCACCATGCCCATAAAGAAGCTCCCTCTTTTGCACAGACAAGCGACTCTGAGACGACCTTGACCTCTCGGAAGCCATGACAGCACTACAAGCTCTGGAACCCTAGCAGACGTTCTAATATTTTGGTTGGTGGTGAGATTTTGATTTAATCTTTTTCCTTCTAATCATTTATACAAAAAAAATTAAGTTATTTTTTTAATCATTAAAGCCATCAACTACCAGTAACAAACTAAAGGACAAAATTGTCCAAAAAAATTCGTTACTGGAGGGGAAGATGATTTTGAAGTGTTTATGAACGGTGAGGATGATTTTAATAACAAGAAAAGGTTGGGGACGATTTTGATTTTCACCCCAAATTTTAGGGGCGAAAAAAGTACTAACTCTTCAAATGTTGAGTCTTCTTAATATTAAATTATATTCCTTATGTGCTTAATTCTATTTTTGATTTAGAAGATTGAGTGATGAAATAAATTTGATGAAGGATATTGTGCGACTCCTTCTTCCTCTTTTTGGCTTATGTCCCTTTTGGTAAGGATCATAAGTAATTATATACAAGGATAACGTATTAAATTGGTCCCTTATATTTTGGTCTAATCCTGTTTTAGTCCCTAAGGTTTAAAGTGTCCTATTTGAATCCAAAAAAGTTTCATTTAGTTTCAATGTAGTCTTGCTATAAAGTCAATGTTAAATAATTAATGAAACTCGGTTTTTAGATATAGAAGACTTATATAACCAATCTATTTAGTTGCTGAGAAAAGTTCCCCATGGTAGAGGTGATGATGGCCTTGTCCTTATTGCGACTGACGAACTTTCCCGTGAAAAGCGAGTTCTCGAAGATGTTCTCCATGTGCTTGAACTAAGGCCAATGGCTCGCGGTGATGCGTCTGCTACTGATCCTGTGTGTCTCGAGTTTATACCTCTTCTTCAGGGAAGGACGTTAAGGTTTGGTAGAAAAGTGACATTAATTATTTAACATTGACTTCACGGTAGGAATACATTAAAACTAAATAATTTTTTTGGATTCAAATAAGGTATTTTAAACTTTAGGGACCAAAACAGGATTAGACCCAAACGTAGGAGACCAATTTAGTACTTTATCCTAATATATAATGGTACTTATATATAAACGGTAAGTGTAAATTGTATCATATATTTTCTTAGTAAAATTTTAATTATCTATCTTGAAGTAGAAAAACATAATAAATTACTTTGGACTAATAAATCTATTATCGTTGTGGGCAACTGTAGAATTTAAAAAATATATAATTGATTAATGGTTACTTTATTTAGTTTAATATATTAGTTTTTTAATCGAATATTACTATGAATTTCTGTTGGGCTCAAACATTTTAATAAAATATTTTTAAAAGGGTGTAACGCTTCTTAATTAAATAATAGATAATTTTATATGCTTATTACAGCAGCTAATACTTTGGACTAAGATAAAGAAATGGATTGAAGAATTAAGTAACAAAAAATATTATTTTAGAAGAGTATGAAAATGATGTAATTAAATAATATTGAATAAATTTTTATTGTGTTTGTTCCTGTTATTTTATATTTTACTATTTTTTGTTTAAGATTTTACAATATTGTTCGTTTGTATATATTTTGGTATTTTGAAAAAGTTTTTTGGTCTAATATATTTAATTTTCAGTCTAATAATTATTTTTTAGAAGAAAATGATACTAAATTAAACATAAATTAATCTCAAATTAAAACGTTATATTGATTAATACAAGTATTGTTGTAATTAATTTATTTGTACATTAATATAATTAATTAAAATTAAATAATAATAAATAAAATTAGAAAATAAGTAGAAAAATAAAAGGTTTGTTATTACTTTCACTACGACAGAGGCGCTGTTTAGTGGCGGTTTTTTTCTCTATTAGCGGCGGTTCAGTGGACCGCCATGGATATAGGCGCCGGGATTGGGTTTGGCGGCGGTTTTCAGCAACCGCTAGTATAAACACCGCTGAATCAAATTTTTGCGGCAATTAATTTAGCGGCGGTTTTAAACCGCCGCGATATACAAGTATTAGAATTTAATCCATTTTCACCGGCGGTTACGAACCGCCGCAATGTTATTATGTTTTTTAATTTATGAATGTTTGCGGCGGTTATAAAACCGCCGCTAATTTCAATACAAATTTTAAAAAAATTCCTTTTAAAAAATGCTGATTTTTTTTTGTTTAATTTTAAAGATAAATTTTTTGGCCTTTTTCTGAATTTTTTTTAATGCTATAAATCTTAATATTTTTCATCAATTGAATATAACTTGTGGCAGAAACAACAAAATTAACGGATACATCCTTTGCACTAAACTCAAAAAGTATACAAACCAAAATATAGAGCAATAGTTGTGGGCACATATAGTACGCATTGAAAAGGTGTGTACAACAGGTGTCAATCAAGCTCTTAAATAACTATCAAGTTATATTAAAAGGAAACTAGCATACTATAAACCCTCTTAGATAACTATTAGGGACTGGCTGAATGATAAAGCAATCATCAACATTCGCAATCATTAATAGTCACCTTTCACAACAGCCCCCCCATTTAGCCACTCATATCCTTGCCCTTCACTGAGTATCTTCTTCACCACTTTCTTGTCATCAGTTACCTCAGACACAGTCTTCCAAGAGACTAACTTGAGAGTAATCAGCACTGTTGCATTTTGTGGAACTGCTCCTTCATCACCATCTGTTGGCTTCCCTTTTTCACCAAATCCATCTACAAATCCAAGAAATCAATAAAATTATCAATTAAGTAACAAAGTGGAGAACATAAAAAATATTATTGAATTCTTCTAAAGATGGTGACATCGCCAAATTGTTCTGTAGACAACTTACATTGTGGCTTCACTGTTAAAATAACTCTCTCCCTTCTTCATGGTTTTAACAGACTTTGACAATGTAGGGCAATAGTGACCTACCATTGATTAAAAGATAGTCTTAGATATACTACAAATGGAAACAATATATTACTGTCGATAGAAATTAAATGCAATTATCCTCTCTGACACTGAACTCCACTCCATCAGACTTAGCCACAGCCTTTCCATCTTCCAGAAGAACCTCATACTTAACTATATTATCAACCAATACAGTATCAGTTACGGCAAAGCTAAATAATGCAGGCTTAAATCAAATGAAATAAACTAAATGATAAATATCAATATACCTAATACTTCATCAGGATCCTGATGAGTATTTTCGGAAAACGAATTCTAAACACACAATCTAACCGGCAAGTGCACTGGGTCCATCAAGTAATAATAACTCACGTGAGTGAGGTCGATCCCACAGGGATTAAAGGATTGAGCAATTTTAGTTTAGTGGTTGATTTAGTCAAGCGAATCAAGTATTGGTTGGGTGATTTGTGATTGCAGAAACTAAATTGCTTGAAATGTAAAGGGAGAGGGGTATATTGCAGAAAATTAAAAAGCAAAGAAAGTAAATAAGCTGAATCTTAAAGAACAAGTAATGTAAATTGCAGAAACTTAGATTACAAGAAATATAAATGGCTGAATCTTAAAGTGCAAGAAATGTAAATTACTTGAATTATAAAGGGAATTGGGAAGTGGGTTTGCAGAATTTAAACAAGGAAAAGTAAATTGCACTAAACTGAAAAGTAGAAGAAGAATTGAATTGAATCGGATCTAAAACGGAAATGTAAATGAACTTGAAAAACATTAAACAGAGAATTTAAAATGAAAACTCCAGATCTCAGGACCCAAGAGACTAGATAACCGAGTCTAGATCTCAATGCCTTCCTAGATCCAAATGTAGGATTCAATTGCAAGAAATAAAGAAAAGTAAATTGCAGAATGAGTAGAAGAAGAGGCAATGAACAGAAATTGAAATTCAATTATGCAGAAAATTAAACAAGATTCCAAGGTGAGATTGAAACAGAAGTTCTTCAATTCTTCACCCAAGATCCAAAGCAAGAAAAGTAAAGAGTGATAAGCAAGAACAAGGAAGAAGAGAGATCAATTCTCCTTCCCAATTCTCTAGAATTCTAAAGCAACAATTCAAAAATGTAAAGGTGAGCTCTCTACTGTAAGTATGTAAAAATTCTCCCAGGAAGCTCTCTGAAAACTTAAATCCTAAGCTATTTATACACTTTCTTCAAATGGTCTTCAAGCCTTGAATTGGGCCTTTGCTCTTGATGGAATTGGGTTGATAAAAGCCTCTGTTGATTGCTCTTGGAGTTGGAGAGAAACCCATTGTGAACCGGGCCATGAATCATAAAAGCTTGAGTCAAAGTTTGAGGCAAACTTTGGCTCAAGCTTTTCATATCAGCTGCCCCCCTTTTGCTACTATCAATGTTTGGGCTAAAGTTTGAGGTCAAACTTTGAGCCAAACGTTGAGCCTTCTTGTATGCCTTGCTCTATCCAAGGTGAATTCACTCTTCCAAAAGTTTGAGCTAAAGTTTGAGGCAAGCTTTTGCTCAAACTTTTTGTTCTCTCTTACTCCTTGCCCTTTCTTCTTTCTTCAACCTTCTTCAAAGCTCTTTTCACCTATCATCAATCAATCAAACACATCAAAGCTATGCTCAAAATCATGAGTTTGTTATTCTTTCATAATATATGACAATTATAGCATAAAATCTCATGAAATTGCATTAATTCATCCATGGTTGATTGAATCAAAGGAACTATGAAATTCTACCCAATTGGCTTACTTATGGCTCAAGAAAGTGCATAAAAACAATTGAAAACAAAAGAAAAGACTAGTGAAACTAGGCTAAGATGACTTGTCATCACAACACCAAACTTAAAACTTGCTTGTCCCCAAGCAAGAAGATAATTATGCTCAAAAGTTCTTTCCATCAGGATGGATTGAAGAATGACTTGTAATTTCCTGTGAGTGAAGTGATTAAGTGACAGTGGGGTGAACTCTAAATTATGTGCTCATGCAAGGGCTCCAGTGCTTACTAGTCCCTACATCTTGGAAGTCTTAGGTCTTAGAACTTTCATCCAAATGATATCATGGAGATCTCTCTATAGGTAATCACCTTGAAGTAGCTTTATGATTTGTGTTTTTGGCTTTGACTCTAAGTGTCATGTCTCAAAGCGGCTCTTTAGATAAGCTTTCAATCAATACTCCTAAACCAGTTGGTTTTAAGGTATTAGGTGTTGAAGCACCCCTTAGGATTTACTTGCTCAAGCCTCTCTCTTTGACACATTTCGACCACAAGCATTTACTAGGATAATAACTCTTTGAGTTCTTGTTTCTTTTTTTCTTTTCTGCCTAGTAATTGATGCTCAGAGCCTTGGGCCATGTTCTCTTTGTTTTTATACCTTCTTTATTTTCTTTTGTTCGCTGCTTCTTGGATCAATAAATGTTTGAAATCTCCACAATACTTCTTTGAACTCTATGTTCTGCCTATGAGCTCCCATGCAAGTTTTCATAAGCATGCAACCTCAATGCATAATCATACAACTAGAACCACCACTTCTCCTAATCTTTTGCTTGCCTCAAAATTGTTTAATTCCTCAATCCTTCTTTTCAAAGAACTATCATGTGGTGCCCTTTTTTTTGAAATCTTGGGTGCATGCAAGTTTGAAAAGTGTAGTGTTGTGAATAATCAAGAAATCTTAATTATTGAATTACAGAACAACTATATTATACAGACAGGCAGGGGTATTATATCACTTTCAATCATAGCAGTGTCTAATGCAAAATAATCATTGAACAATACAACCTTTTGGAATTTACTTGCTGTCCTCCTCCTCATCATCATCATTGCTGGTCTTCACATTCATTCATCTCTTTTATTGATGATGCTTAATCTTTCCAAAAGTTTGTATGGTGCTCTGCAGTGATATTGTAAGTTGCTTGTTCCCCAAGCACTTGAAAAATGGTTAGCATGCATGATTTATTTGTGGGCCTTTGAACTTACTTTGGTGTGGGAACACCAAACTTAGTACCTTGCCAATGGTTCTCATGCATCAGATTAACCATGTGTGAAACTCTCTTTTTTTTTTCTTTTTCAAAAGCAATAAAACTGATAACTAGGAAACAACAGAATAGTTAACTAGCCCATCTAAGTGCTTGAAGCTAGCATTATGCAGAAGGCGAGAACATATTTTATGATGGGATTTTGGTGAAACACCAAACTTAGAATCCTTCATTCTCCCTTAGATTGTTTTGGTGTGCAACACCAAACTTAGCTTCTTGCAATATAGATAAAACTAATTAACCTTTTTATTGAAATAGCTATGAAAAGAAAGTTACCTCAGGTTGGGTTGCCTCCCAACAAGCGCTTCTTTATTGTCACTAGCTTGACATCCTTCATTCTGTTCATGGAAGCTGAGGCTTCTGTTGCCTTTGGTTTTCTCCTCTCACTGTGGGCTTTTCCTTGATGATTGTTTCTTTTCCCGTAGCCCTCTTCTCATTTGCCTCTATGATTGCTTTCCCTTTCTCACACCTGGCAACTTTCTCATTGTTTTTTAGGTTGTCTTCAGTGGCTCTGGGGGAAGTATTTACCATCCTATCACCTATTTCAGCAATGTGCTTAGCCAATTGTTGCATTTGCTTCTCAACTCTTCTTATTGAGGCTTCCTGGTCTTTCATTGTCACCTCTTGGTGCTTCATCATTCTCTCTATTAAGATCTCCAAGTTGGTAATCCTCTGAGAATCTTGTGAGATTAGTTGGTTGTGGAGTGTTGGGGGTTGGAAGGGTGGGTGTTGTGGTGATGCGTAGTGGTTGTTGTTAGTATGGTGATGTTTTTGCTGGTTTGTGAAGTTGGGGTTGTTGTAATTGAGATCCCTGGGTCTTTGGTTTTGGTGTTCGACCCCCCTCCAGTTGGAATGAGTTCTCTAGGGTGGGGTGTACACATCATTCTGAGACCTGTGTTGGAACATGCCAGAGGAACTGTTTGGAGAGTGTGATTGCTCATGACTTTGTTGCTCATAGTTAATTGCTCCAAAACCTTTTTTAGGTTGATTCCCATCATATGACTTTTTAAGTAAGTTGTGAGTATTTATCACAGCAATTTGTAGCCAATCAATTTTTCTGACTATCAGCTCCAATTGTTGTTGAAGTTGTTGGTGTATCTGTTTGTTTTGGGCCATAATGACACTTACACCTTCAATTTCCATCACTCCTTTCTCGTGTGTGGATGGTTGCATTCCTGTCTCTAGCTCACCAACTTCCTGGGGTGGTTTCAGCTTGGCTAGGAGTTCACTCATTAGTTCTTCCCATCCGATGATACTTCCTTGTGGGAAAGCTTCATGCCATTGAGCAACGTCGTTCATGGTGATGAGTGGGTGCTTCAGGTTATGGATTGCATTATCATCTAAGGTGGGGACATTACTCCCATGATTACTAGAATTCAGTGAGTTCCTCTTCATGACCTGTACAATCACAAATGGTCCAAATGAGGATAGAGTATATTCATGCCAGGATATGATTAGAGGATTAGTTGACACAATGTGTCAAACAGTTGATAAACTTGAAAGATCAATGGGAGAAAATTGCTTCTCTTGTATATTCAACAAGCTAAAGCATGAGAATCATACAGAGCCAGAGAAACCAAGAAAACTTCACTTTATTGCTAAAGTGAGGTTTCAGTTAGTTCAAGCAAAAATTCAAACAGTTAGTGGGTTAATCCAAACTTAGAGAAACAGAAAATAAAAATGCTAGATCTAGATCTCCACTTCACTTAATCATTGTCAATCTATTTCAATCCCCGGCAACGGTGCCAAAAACTTGATGAGTATTTTTGGAAAATAAATTCCAAACACACAATCTAACCGGCAAGTGCACCGGGTCGCATCAAATAATAATAACTCACGTGAGTGAGGTCGATCCCACAGGGATTGAAGGATTGAGCAATTTTAGTTTAGTGGTTGATTTAGTCAAGCGAATCAAGTATTGGTTGGGTGATTTGTGATTGCAGAAACTAAATTGCTTGAAATGTAAAGGGAGAGGGGTAGATTGCAGAAAATTAAAGAGCAAAGAAAGTAAATAAGCTGAATCTTAAAGAACAAGTAATGTAAATTGCAAAAACTTAGATTGCAAGAAATATAAATGGCTGAATCTTAAAGTGCAAGAAATGTAAATTACTTGAATTATAAAGGGAATTGGAAAGTGGGTTTGCAGAATTTAAAGAAGGAAAAGTAAATTGAACTAAACTGAAAAGTAGAAGAAGAATTGAATTGAACCGGATCTAAAACGAAAATGTAAATGAACTTGAAAAACATTAAACAGAGAATTTAAAATGAAAACTCCAGATCTCAGGACCCAAGAGACTAGATAACCGAGTCTAGATCTCAATGCCTTCCTAGATCCAAATGTAGAATTCAATTGCAAGAAATAAAGAAAAGTAAATTGCAGAATGAGTAGAAGAAGAGGCAATGAACAGAAATTGAAATTCAATTATGCAGAAAATTAAACAAGATCCCAAGGTGAGATTGAAACAGAAGTTCTTCAATTCTTCACCCAAGATCCAAAGCAAGAAAAGTAAAGAGTGCTAAGCAAGAACAAGGAAGAAGAGAGATCAATTCTCCTTCCCAATTCTCTAGAATTCTAAAGCAACAATTCAAAAATGTAAAGGTGAGCTCTCTACTGTAAGTATGTAAAAATTCTCCCAGGAAGCTCTCTGAAAACTTAAATCCTAAGCTATTTATACACTTTCTTCAAATGGTCTTCAAGCCTTGAATTGGGCCTTTGCTCTTGATGGAATTGGGTTGATAAAAGCCTCTATTGATTGCTTTTGGAGTTAGAGAGAAACCCATTGTGAACCGGGCCATGAATCATAAAAGCTTGAGTCAAAGTTTGAGGCAAACTTTGGCTCAAGCTTTTCATATCAGCTGCCCCCCTTTTGCTGCTATCAACGTTTGGGCTAAAGTTTGAGGTCAAACTTTGAGCCAAACGTTGAGCCTTCTTGTATGCCTTGTGGCGCCAACGTTTGCCAAAAAGCTTGAGGCAAACGTTGGCGCAAGCTTTTCTCCTCCAGAGTGTTGGTGTGTGGCGCCAACGTTTGCTAAAAAGCTTGAGGCAAACGTTGGCGCAAGATTTTCTCCTCCAGGGTGTTGGTGTGTGGCGCCAACGTTTGCCAAAAAGCTTGAGGCAAACGTTGGCGCAAGCTTTTGCTCCATCCAAGGTGAATTCACTCTTCCAAAAGTTTGAGCTAAAGTTTGAGGCAAGCTTTTGCTCAAACTTTTTGTTCTCTCTTACTCCTTGCCCTTTCTTCTTTCTTCAACCTTCTTCAAAGCTCTTTTTACCTATCATCAATCAATCAAACACATCAAAGTTATGCTCAAAATCATGAGTTTGTTATTCTTTCATAATATATGACAATTATAGCACAAAATCTCATGAAATTGCATTAATTCATCCATGGTTGATTGAATTAAAGGAACTATGAAATTCTACCCAATTGGCTTACTTATGGCTTAAGAAAGTGCATAAAAACAATTGAAAACAAAAGAAAAGACTAGTGAAACTAGGCTAAGATGACTTGTCATCAGATCCTTAGGGTTTTCCCATCCTTCCCCCTCCTTAAGTATTTTCTTGAATATACCACCATCCTTACATATGTCCTTTACACTAGTCCAAGACAAAAGCTTGACATCAAACTGGAGTGTTGCACTTGGAGGAATAGTTGGAGGGGAGCCAGATGCACCATAGGCTAGCGCAGGAGGGATGGTGAAAAGAGCATTTCCCCCCCTTTCATGGTTTTAATGCCTTCATCCCATCCTTTAATTACTTGCCCTGCACAAAGATGACATCAGTTACAAACACTTTCAATGGATAACTGAGGTTACTGACATGCAATCTTCACACCAGTTCCACAAGAGTGATGACGGTGAACATCTATTCGACATCATATCAATGAGAAACCTTTTATAACTACAAACATGTACATACTATAAACAACCTATCCTAGTCATAGTCTGTGTACTAAAAAGGTTCTATCTTATTTTCAACCAGTAATATGCACTAAAATACTAAAACAAATTTAATTTCACAAATTGACACACTAAAGTCATACAACACAGTAACTAACATAATTGAAAGTTCAACAAATCATCATAGGTCAACAAGAAAGCAAATATCATCAATCTGTGTTGAAAATCAACTATAGTTGTAGCAAATACAATGTCACTTGCATTACAAAAATAAAAGCATTGTCATTAATTAAACCTGTATTAGAAATGGAAGAGCAGAGCAAACTAGGCAGTGTTCGTTGCTGGTTGAGTCACCCCAAACTTCACCAATAGTTTATTCAATGCCTCAGGGGAGAAAACTTCATACTTGACCTTTCCAGAAGGTGAAAATTATTAGCAATCTGCATGATTTTACATTATTTTGGCTTGTGCATATTAAAAGAGAAGAAGAACATGCCTGGCGTTGCGGCGGCAACATTTCACGGAGATACCAGTGTGTCTTGCAAGTCAAGATTTTGCTTCACCCCCTTTTGTCCTCTGTTCATGGAAAGACAATAACCAAAATAAAAGACTAAATTGAAACCAAATCAAGAAGAAAAGGTATAATGTGAACCAAAATTGAAAGCTGAGACCAAATTGAAAGGGGAATTTTTCAGATCCCAACAATCTGAACCAAGAGTATGCAGCAATTCTGTCTCAGAACCACTTGCCGGTAGCATTTCAAATAAATCCAAAGCTAGTGCAATCAAATGACTGATTAAGTAAAAGGAAGAAACCACAGAGGAGCTCAAACAAAATATGTCTCTTCAATAATTAATATAACGAAAATAGTTGGAACTAGACCTATGAAAGAATGCTCAGAACTAGAGGAAATATCAAAGCTGTTGGCAGCACATTAACAAATAAGGATAACATAGGAACAAAGAGAATGTGTAGCATGGCATATTCAATGCAAACAAACCTGCTCCAAATAACTTATAAAATTCTACTCATTGCAGATCAAAATAAAATCCATAGTTCTACATTTTTATATTAAAATAACCATGTCATCATCAAACTGAATTAAAAACTACAGTTTATGGTGTAATTTCTAAAGCTGAGAACTTATATTTCAAGGGAAAGGCTAGGAGAAGGCATTCAATGACAGTAAAACTTGTTTACATGCCAAACATAAAAACAAGAGAAACACATGGGATGTGATAGATTAAGATAAACCAATGTTTGGTGAAATTTGAGCTACAATATGAACAATCTATGCATCTGTGTATTAGCAACTTATTTGTACAACTGTATAGCAAATACTAAATGTTAGGGGATATGACCACACTAACACATATTTGGAGATTTAATATTTGTCATCTGGCATAACAAATTTAGCAATGAAAACACTCACAAAGTCACAATGTACTCAAATATCGTAACATTACAAGAAGGAAGCAAAGATCAAGTAAAAAGAACATAAAAGGAAGTGCATTACCTTAAGTGAATCAGTTTCCCCCTCCAGTTCCACCATAACAGGAGCATTCATACTGCCATTTAAGAAGGAGCATTTTATGTCATCACAAAGAAAAAAAATAATAAGCAAAACTTTAACCCTAAGGTTAATTCTTTTTCATCTTCTATTTTTCAATTCTAACTGCAAAACTACCATCTCATTTTTTTATCCCCAAATCTGCTCACTGATTACAAGATAAACGAAATAATCAACCATGAGATGGCATTCTTGTGGTAAATATTGAACACAATAAATTCTTTCTAAAGCTACACAGACCCTAAACATCAGGGAGTTAGAATGAAACCTGATTTGGAGAGCACGGGTACCCAGAATCCGGGCACGCTCGTACTTGGTCATGTACTTTGAAGTCTTTCGAGGTCACTCCACCGGTTGTTCAAATTCCTTGTCATTGATCTTAAGAGGCTCTCCAGTTATGTCTTCATTTTTTTGTTATCAACATCCTCCTCTGAAACTTATGGCTCTCAATTGATAATGTAAGTGTGTAACAGAGTCCTAGGAAAATGATGGTTGGGGACCTTATTTCAAATAGTTACTTCCATAATATTATTTAAACTAAATCAAACATTATTGAAACTGAATCAATCAAATAACTTTTTCATTTATTTACTCTAACTATCAATTTCAATATAAAGCACACAATAAATAAAAAAAAGTAGTACCTTCAAATCCCTAACCCTAAATAGCAACAAATAACCCCAATTAATAGAAGATTAGGCAACTTCTGAATCAAAATAACCTGAATCAAACTTCTGAACCAAGAATAAAAGCAAGAAAGATCAATGTAGAAGAATGAACCAGTGATAGGGGAGAGGCCGTGATAGCTCAGATTGGCGCAGGGGGAGGAGGGTGTAAGGGTTTCACGCACGATCGAGGAGATGGAAAAGTTCGACGCCGGTGAGAGAAGGACGGAGGGCAGCCGCGTGACTCCACAACCACACAAAGGCGCAGGGTGAATCAGAGATTAGGGATTTCAGACACCGTGGATAAGGGAGTATGGATTTCAGGCAATGTGCAGGAGAGTCGAAAGCTTGACGCCGGAAAGAGGAGGATGGATTAGCGATGCACGGTGGAGTAGCAGTGCCAGGGTTTCGTGCACTCCCAATCTCACTTTGCGGGTTTCTGCAATATTGGGGGAAATGAATGGTTATAAGACAAAAAAAAGGCAAAATAAAAATTAAATTACGATAAAGATCTAAATTAGCGGCATCTCTTGATGCAGTCGCCACCGATGGTGCGGCACATGAAGGATTGGTACTTCTGCAGAGATGTTTTGCGGCGGTAAGCTGAGTGGCCGACAAATTTTTGCCGCTATGTTCCGTGTCTTTTGTAGTGTTTAAAATAGATAATGAAATAAATTTTAAAGTAGTATTTTATTTAAATTATTAATAATTATAAGAATAGAAGGTGAATAATTATATTAAAATAGGAACCAAAATAAATTTTATAGTACTAAATTTATTTGGTTTGTTAATAAAATGTTATAAATTGCAGCTTTGTATAAGGAGATTACTCGTAAAATTTTATAATCTCCATATTTATACCTATTTGATTCATGCATTTTATTTTATGCTACTTTGAAAAAAAAAAGAAATTTGAGACTTGCCTTTTTTTAATTATTTATTTAAAAAAGATAGTGAAATAGAATATATGGTATTTAAACTATGTAATATTTTTTACTTTTTATTCAAGTGATGAAATATAATTATTGTTGTTGCACTCATAAAATATTATAATATAGTATTAGAAAAAATTATTAAGTGCTATCGGTGCAACTTATAACTCTATTGATATACTATTTGAATGACAAATTATTAATGAATGTTATAACAAAGTTATTTTAATTTATGTGGCAAAAATTGGTTGGAGAGGTAGATCATTTTATTTTATTCTCAAAGCACCTAATAATAACTAATATTAGTCGATTTTTATTATTTTTTTATATTAAAATAATCTATTATAAAATATATAATTTAATAATTATGTTACTTTTTCAAGTTCAATAATTAGTCCCATGCCTGTATAGGAATTCCAGTCAAATATCATTAGAATTCTTTAGTTACCAGTTTGTTAAAACTTTTAATTATGGAAAATAACTTATCAAATTCAACTTTTGAAAAATATCTTTCTAAAAGTTCTAGCACCTATATTTGGTAAACAAAAATAAAAATAAATAATTTTCAATAAGTACAAGAAATAAAAATTATATTTGGTAAAATATTTTTTAAATGTAAAAAATCATAATACATATAAATACAAGAATAAATTTTAATTTTATCAATATATAAAGTTATGTTAGATATTTTAATTTTGATAAATATAAATTAATTTTAAAAAACACTCTAATTTTTAAAAGTGTGCAAGCACATACAGATGGTTTAATTAAACCAAATCAATAATAATTTCTCTAATATATCAGATACTTGATTTGATTAGGATAAATATCAAACTATTTAAATTATTTTTATTTTGGTAATAAATAATGATTTATAACATAATTTATATCATTCGATTGAGTCATTTGTTTATTATCATATTGGGAATAATATCGAGAATAAAATGCCAATTAGCTAAAGCAATAATAATAATAATCATATTTGTTTCCTTTCATAAAATTTTGAGAAATTTAACTTATAGGAATGTGTTTTATAGAAATTTAATGGAATAGCCTCATGATTTTACAAACTCAAGTCCTCATCAGTATGCAATCTCAAAAAGGCTATTTATAGCCTAAAACAGGCACCGAGAGCTTAGTTCTTGACTTTATCTTTCATTCTAAAATAATTTGGATTTCATAGTACCAAATTTGATCCATTTCTTTTTATTAGACAAACTTCTAACTCTTTAATTTTTCTTCTAGCATATGTTGATGATATCTGAATTACAGAAGACAATCCTACTAAATTACAGTGTCTTATAATAAAATTAAATTCTATTTTCAATCTTAATGACCTTGGAAAATTCAATTACTTTTTTGACTTGGAGGCAAACAATCTCATTCAGGATTGCATACTGCTAACTTAAAAAAAAAAATATATACATTAGTGACCTGTTACTTAAAACAAATATGCTTAGTGTGAACAATGTTTCTACTCCTATGGGTTTCTCAACTAAATTAAGCAAAAATGATTCTGACTTATTTGATGATCTAAATCTTTACAGCTTAATTGTAGGTTCATTACAGTATCTAACTTTCACCAAACCAAACCTTATATATGCTGTTAGCAAAATTTGACAATATATGCATAATCCAATGATAAACCACTATTTTATGGTTTATCTTGTGCTCAATTGAGTGGTTTTTATCAAGTCTTTGCACACTTATTCATATTAATTGCATGGTTTTACATTTTTACTTCTTAATTTTGTGCTATGATTGAAAACATGCTTCTTTGGGCCTTAAATTTGCTATGTTTAATCCTCTCTTATTACCATTCGATGCCTTGATATGTGTATTAAGTAATTTCAGAGTTTATAGGACAGGAATGGCTTAGAGGATGGAAAAGAAGCATGCAAAAGTGGAAGGAATACAAGAAACTGAAGGAATTGTTAAGCTGTCCAGCCTGACCTCTTCGTACTTAACTGACCATAACTTGAGCTACAGAGGTCCAAATGAGGCGGTTATAGTTGCGTTGGAAAGCTAACATCCGGAGCTTCAAAATGATATATAATTTGCCATAGTTGCTCTAAAGAAAAGTTACACGCACGCGTTAATCCACACGCACGCGTGGTGCTGCAGAAAAAACCAGCGACCTGTACGTAATTGAATTCGCCCCCAGCGATTTCTGGGTTGTTTCTGACCCAATTTTCGGCCCAGAAAATACAGATTAGAGGCTATAAAGTGGGAGGATCCATTATTCATGGATAAAACATTCATAATTCGTAATTTTAGGTTTTAGATGTAGTTTTTAGAGAGAGAGGCTCTCTCCTCTCTCTTAGGATTTAGGATTTAGGATTTCTCTTAATTTTAGGATTGCTTTTTCTCAATTCCAGGTTCAATGTTCCTTTAATTTGATTTCTCTTATAATTTAATTTGTTTCTTCTCAATTTTATTATTTATTTAATTGCTTTCAATTTTATTTCCCTTATCATGTCTCTTTTCTATTCCAAACTCCCAACAACGAAGATGGTATGAAAGATGGCAGAGTAGACTCCCAACTTAACATGGGGGTTAATTAAGAGGAGACACTTGAGTTGGAATGCTCAAATGGATAGTTAAATTAGAAGTTATTGGCTAATTCTCTATTTACTAACACTAGACCTTCCCAAGGGAGAGAACTAGGATTTGCGAATAAAAGTTAGCTCAATCACTTGACTTTCCTTTATTTAGTAAGGGTTAACTAAGTGAAAATAACAATCTCTTTATACTACACTTGAGAGAATTCCAACATGGATAGGACTTCCAATTAATCATTCTTCCATTCAAGGCTTTTTATTTTAATTACATAAAACCTCTTGTTAATTTTCATTGCTTTAATTTATAATTATTTATTTTCCCATTCCTTATTCCAAAAATTCTCAGAAAATTCATAACCAATAATAACTACACCTCCCTGCAATTTCTTGAGAGACGACCCAAGGTTTAAATACTTCGGTTATAAATTTTATTGGGTTTTGTTACTTGTGACAACCAAACTTTTGTACGAAAGGATTATCTGTTGGTTTAGAAACTATACCTACAACGTGATTATTTTTATGAATTTCTTTACTGGTAGAAAACCGTTCGTCATCCAACAATCAACCATTGGCAAGCTTTGAAAAGAATTTTGAGATATCTTCGAGGTACCATGGATCAGGGACTTATGTTTTCTAAAAGCATTGATTTCAGAAATCTTTCTTTTGCAGATGCTGATTGGGGGAAGATATAAATGATAGAAGATCAGTTACTAGCTATTGTGTCTACCTTGGAAGGAATTTAATTGCTTGGAAATTAAATAAACAACTAGTAGTAAGCAGATCCAGCACTGAAGCCAAATTTCGAGCTTTGATAGTAGTACAATCAAATTTTTTATGGACACAAAACCTTCTATGTGAACTGAGTGTCCTTCAAACATCTCCTACAATCTACTGTGATAATCAGAGTGCTTGTTTCATAGCTGCAAATCCAATTCTTCACAGTGAATTCAAGCATGTCGAGTTAGGTCTTTATTTTGTTCGAGATCAAGTCACTAACAAAAAGCTTTATATCACAAATAATCCAGCTCTTAACCAAGTTGCTAATATCTTCACTAAGGTCCTATCAATTCATTTATTCTCGAAATTCAAGGACAAACTTTGTGTGCTTCAAGTCTTACACTCAGTTTGAGGGAGCCTATAAAGCATATAAATGGAATTGTAGTCAAAAGATATATATATATATATATATATATATATATATATATATATATATATATATATATATATATATATATATGTGCAAGTTCAGGGTATAATACATAATAATTACTAGTCTCAACTCGCAAAAACAAGGTCGCCTAGAATATTATAAACCAGAAAATGTGCAAAATAAGTTCATGTTTCTCCAAGATAAAAATATCTAAGAGGAATATACAATAATATTTTCAAAAGTGGAGAAATGCTAAATACAAAATAAGTATCAACAAAAGTCTTCTTTGCTTTGCCAAAAGAATCTTGCACACTCAGCGAGGTGCATCACGCCTTGTATATGAAAAACAAAAAATCCACGACGGGTAAGAACCCAAAGGTTCCCAGTACGGTAATAATTCCAAATAAAGACTATATAAAGAGACATGAACCCACTAGACAATCCTAACCTCCAGTTTCACAAAAGTTCCAGCCTAATCCAAATAGAATTAATTTACTAAGTCTCAGTTCTATCAATTTCCTCTAGCCTCAATCATTCCAACATATCATCATTTAATTTTTATCCTCAATGCTGTAATTTCTCAGTGCAGTATTCAGTTTAGTATCCAATTCAGTAGTAATAATTTCAAACACAAGGAAAAATGCAAGCAATCACAATTAAAGTACAATTAAACAACTAAAACAGCTAACAATTAAGCAGGATAAGCAGTTAGGCAAACCAAAGACAATTAGGTACATCCAAACAACAGCAAACAAATGCACATGATGCATGTCTGTCCTACTGTCCATGAGCTCACGTGTTGGTTATTATACCAAACCCAACACGAAATCCGGTTGGCAACTCCTGGATCGGTCTCTTGGTGCGCATCCCTAGGAAGAATTAAATATGGTACCATTATTTCAACAGAGAGTGCCGTCTCACCTTTCCGTGGAGGTATAAACTGTGCCAAAAAATAACGGAGAGTGCCATCTCAGATTGCTACCCGAGAGAATGTGGGTGGGATAAACCACCATCCCACATCACACTACAACCACGAATAAGCAGGATGGAACTACTGTCCTTACCCGGTGCAGGTGCAAAATCAATATGCAAGTGGGATGAAATCCACTAACATGCCACGCAAGCAGGACAAACCCACGATGTAACACCCCATTACCCTAAGCCTTACCTCTAACCGTAAAGCAAAGGATAACAAAGTGCCACGGCAGTTCTAAAGCTTATAATATATATAATATATGTCCAAGGATTTATATAACTAGAAGCCCGATGAAGGAATAAAGCTCAAAGTCGCATAAAGCAGAATTACAACATGCAAAACGTTCACATACGATACTAAACGCGTAGGCACAGATAGAACAAGACATAATAAATATAAAACCTTGTAGATAGCTCTAGGATACACAAGGTAATCATTAAATTAAACAATATATATAAGTATGATATACAAAAGAGGACTAGTCACAGGCGACGGAGTTTAGGCCGACTAGTCAAACTGAATACAACAGAGTTTTGGAAGTTTAAAATAGCTTATACAACTTATCTCTCAATTCAAGCCTCTAAGGCCATAAAGTCTAAAATAGAAAGGTGAGAGAAAGTACTACAAAAAAATAATCAAAGTACACAAAAGAGCATAAGATCCTCTGCTCCGTCACCATCTCGCAACTCACCGAGGTGGGTTACGACCTGCATCTGAAAAACAACAACATATGGTATGAGACTGGATATTCTCAGTATGGTAACAGTACCCAATATATAAGATGTAAGGTTCCGAGACGCCAAAGACAATCCTACACTACTACATTTCACACATTTAGTAACATTTATCTTGTAACATTTATTAAAATGTTAGTAATTATAATAAAATTAAATATTAAGTAACATTTTTAATAAAATGTTAGTAAATGGGTTTAATTTTTATAAAAAGTTTACAAAAATTGTTACCTATTCCTAATTTCATAAATAAAAAAATTCTTACTACTTTGAAATCGAATCCACCATCACTCTCAGTCTCACTCTTAGTGCTCTGAATTTTTCAATCTCGCTCTGCCTCCTCAATCTCTCAGTTTTCTGAATCTCTCGATCTTGTTCTGCCTCCTCAATTTTTGGTTTTGCCTCTTCTCGATCTCTCGCTCTGCCTCGTCGATCTCATGCATGATTCAATCTCAGACTCAATCTCATTCCAGTAAGGTAAGATTTGAAATCATAGGTGATTCTCTTCAAATTCCTAGGGTTTAATTTTCATAGTTGTTGCTAATTCTTTAAATCTCTTCAAATTGGAAGAGTCAGAGTTTAGTAAAAATGAACTAATTCTCTCTTTAAATCTGTAGAAGTTTTAATCCAATTAGCTCCATGAGAGTTGAATAGCTAATTGATCTTAATGAATTTGTTGACTCGTGATCTAGCAGGTCAAATCAAAGGAGATGTTTAATTTGAGGAGATAGGAACCCTAAAATTGATTGCGATGGGGCGAGGAAAGATTGCGATTCGAAGGATCGACAATTCAACGAGTCGGCAAGTAACATTTTCGAAGAGAAGGAATGGATTTCTAAAGAAAGCTAAAGAATTATCTATTCTCTCTGATGCTAAAGTTGGATTGATTGTAAAAAAAATACTTTTGTTTGTTCATCACAGGAATCATTAACTTCAATTATATAATAAATGAGTCACAACATAGGAAAATGATTGCCTATACTTTTGTTCACTCCAAATGAAAATGAATATGGTATGAGAATTTCATATCTCAGTGTGTATTCATCTATTAACATGATAACTAAGTTGTGAAACCATTGCAGAAAAGAGTAAGGAACTTGAAACTTGCCAGGGTGAAGTCAAGGCCTTAAGGGCAACTGAAGCTCTGAAGGATAAGGCCATAGAAGAGGTACTTTTAATGCTTAGTTTATTTATTTATTTATGATTACACTATTAGTAGATTGAAACTTAAGTTTTCTCCAATTCTAGCTGAGAAATGAAGTTAGTAAACTGGATCAGAAACTTAGAACAATCGAGAATCATCTTAAGGACAAGGTACACTGATATAGTAACAGTATAGATTGTAATATAGATAGAAGCATGTCAAACAATGCTAAGTTATAAAATCCATTTACTTCAAAATCTGTTCATGTGAAGAATCTAGAAATAAAGAAATTGACAGAAGAAAAGAAAGATGCCTTGGCTGCGCAATATGCAGCAGAAGCAGCTCTTAGAAGGGTACATTTAGATTAGAAGGATGATGATTATATTCCATTTGAGAGTGTGATCACTCCTCTTGAGGATGAGATCAAGTTGTATAAAAATGAGGTATGATTATATTGAAAAGTAGAAGAATTATATAAAATGATAATCCTAACACCCATCTTTGCTTCAGATTAAAGCACTGCAAGAAGATAAGAAGGCATTAGTACAATATATTTATTTATTTAAAGATCATCTTGTTCATACTTTCTTTTAGTCATGTTCACACAAATGATTCTATAAACATATTGTTTATTAGTTCATTAATACAAATTTTCCTTTTTTTATTATATATTTTTGAGAGAGAAAATTTTGTTATTGCATTTTAAATAAAGTCAATATATATAGATATACCTAACAACACTTCTGATTCTGAGGCTCTACCAGGAAGTGGTGGTTCTAATGCTAACAATCAATGGCGTAGTTTCTTCAAGCTTCTCAAGAAAGGCTCACAAATGCCATTTCAACCATTTCACTTTCTTAAAAAGAATGTTCCTAAGTTAACTAGAAGGAAGAGTAAGAAGGTTAGATAGGATCTCATTCCTTATTTTTTTGACTCTAAGTTTGCCAACTTCAAATCTTCATGGAAGAATTTCACTCTCTCTGAACTCTAGGCTGCAACTGATGACTTCAGCCATGGTATGATTGTGTTAGTTTATTACATTTTTATCGTCAGAAATGGTAGTTTACTCGTTAAATCGAAAATGATTGTTGTTATTGGCAGATAATGTAATTGGGGAGGGAAGGTATGCAGAGGTATACTTAGGAAAATTGGAATATGGAACCTTTGTTGCCATAAAGAAGCTGACAAGAGGGAACCAAGAAGAAATGACTGCAGATTTTTTGTCTGAGCTTGGAATCATATGTTGCATTTTATCTTTGCTTAGTAAATTTTGTCTTTCTTCAACATTGCACAAGTGAGTCGCTGATATTTCAAAAGTTTCTGAAAGCGTTTCCTTGACATCATAAATTACTCTTGTTTTCCTTTTCATCAGTAAGGTCTTATCATTTGATGTCTTCCAATGCATTGAGCAAGGTACTTCATTAGGATCAAATGAATATATTGCGCAAGCTGGTGCAGAATAGTTGTAATTATCCAATTCATTAAAAGTCACTGGCAACAAGTTAATGGTTCAGGTAATGATGTTTAATTTGTTTTTAATCCAAACTTGGACCTTGCAAACAAACAGCGTTTGTTAGGTTTTATAATAAAAGATTGAGATTAAATATATTTTGAAAACTGATAAAGCCGCTGGCTGAAGCAGGCTACCCTGCAGCTGCATCTGACTCATTTTGATCCTCAAGTTAACTAGAAAAGGCCATAGGGGATCTTAAGGGGCTTATCACTTAAATTGCTAGTATTGATCATTTTTCATGTCAACTTAAACATTGTTTTTGTCTGCAGGCAGTTAGAGCATATTGTTCTTGTACATTATCGTGATATTAAAGAGGTATGTTTTTTATCTATTATTTTGCATTTTTATCTTAAAATTATTTGGATAAGATGTTATATTGAAACCAGAATCAAGTAAATCTGGTGTAGGTTAAAAACAACTATGGTGGTTTTCTTACTCTAATGTGATCCATTGTTCTATTATGCCATGCTGCATAATTTACAGTGTTACAAGTCTGGCATCTCACATTCCCCTGCAGCTCCAGTATCCTTGGTTGGTAGCTCTCAAACAAGTTCAGTGCCTTCCTCTGTCAAAATAGAGTCACCTATAACTGAAATTCAAACATCTATTTCATCAACTGAAAATGAAGTTGAGCAGGCTGGACGATCTTCAGTGTGTGATCTTTGAATATCATTGATCTTTCAAATAACCATTTCGGCGGTTATATTGATTTTGCTGTTGTTTGGTCATTGAGTAGTCTTAGGCAATTGGATTTTTCTAGCAATGCCTTATCAGTTTCAAATTGAAGGTTAATGACCCAATGTTTTTGAGATTCTCTTTATGAGTTTTCTTTTTATCTAATTTTTTCTGCTCAAGCATGCAGGATAAAAATAAAGGCCAAAAGTTTAAAATAAAGTAAGTTTGAACTACTAATTCACAAGCTCATATGTTTCTCTTTTTACGCTCGTACCTTAGATTAGATTATATATTTATTTCTTTCAATGTTGCTGATTTGTAACAAGGATGAAGAAGACGACACCATTGTAAATGTGGAGTGCCACTATGCTCAAGCAGAAATTGGTAATTTCATTTTTAGTCTTGGTGATTGTGCAATTATAAAAGTAAGTGCATAGAGTTGAAGACATACAATCTTTATCGTATTAAAATTTGTTGTGACTTTTAATTGAAATGTGTAACATCCTTTTTTTCTACTTGGCATATTTACATCCTTTTTAAGCTTAACGGTGTTTGTTGCACCTCCGTGTCCTGTTCTTGTTTTCCTCCATTGCTGATTTGCTTTTGAGGTGCTATAAATGGCAATTCCATAATGGAAGCTCAACAAATTGTAGGAGAATCTACACAGATTATAAGGAGAATCCTGATAAAAACCCGTTACTCATCAACACAAGAAGTAACAGTCTTCCTCTTATCAGTTTTCTCTCTATCTTTCAAATATTCATTTCAATTTTTATGCTTTGTTCCACTAGAAATAAGTTTACTTCACGACACAGTCAGAATCTGATGTGCTTTATAGTTTGTCCCTTTTCTTTCTTACTCATGCTAAAAAGATGTATCTTTTATTTTTATTTTTATTTTGAAGAGCTAGAAGGGTCTCTTGTTGGATTTTCGCTCTCAAGTTTTGTATACAACTTATCTGTTTATAGACATGAGTTTTAGACTTGAGTTCTGTTGGGTTTGAATCTTTCTTGTGTTTTAGACTGTAATAAGTGTAAGTACTGGCATAGAGGTTACATTTTCAGTATACAACTCATGCTAAATGAATGAAGTTCTTGTTTGAAATAATCAAATTAAATTTGGGTTCTAAATCTCATGTCATTACATTTCAAGGTTCATTTACTGCTCTTCTGCTAGTGTCTATCTCAAATCTGATCTACTGCCTCATGTCGAGGTCAGTTTATACTTTACAAATATTATGTATTAGTACAGGATCCAGAAAAGGGTCACACTTGAAGGATGTTAATTGAATACTAATACTTGTTAAGAAAAAATGATAGGTTGATGCAGTGGATCCAAAGAGCAGGCATAAGGGAAAGCTTGAGACAGAGAGCTTGCTGCAATCAAGAGGTGTTAACTGAACTTCATTAAGGCTCTCATTTCCAAGGTAGCATCCTCACACTACAAAAAAAAGAGTTTAAAATGGCATTTATATTATGGCAGCTTTAAAGAACTGCCATAATATTCAGATATTATGGCATTTTATGATGTTGCCATAATTAATTTTTCAAAAATGGCATTTTTGGTGATTTTGGCGGTTTTCAACAGCCATTATTGAAACCAGTATTTAAAAAAAAAAAGGCCAAAAGCCCAAAACCAAGGAAACCCTAACACTTATCTTATTTGGTGAAAAAGTGAAACCTGAAAGTGAAACTCGATCTTCTTAGCGGCGTTCTCCAATCTCCTCCAACGACGATCTTCTCCGGTGACATCTCCTCCAGTGACAGCTTCTCCAGCGGCGATGTCCTTCTGTATTCGCCTCCTGTGACGATATCCTTCAATGACGATCTTCTCCGCGACATCTCCTCCAACGACGATCTTCTCCGGCAACACCTGGAGGCATTCTCCTTTGGCGACATCTCCTCCCGTTGCGATCTTTTCCGACGATTCCTCTTCCAGCTTCCTCTTTGCCATCTTCTATGTCTTATCCGCCAAAATTCTCAGTGCCTCCCTTTTGTTCTAGATCGGCAGGTCAGTTTTCTATCTTTTTACATTCTAGGGTTCAAAAGTGCAATTCTCTGCTTTTTGATACTGTGATGAGTCTCTTCTTTAATACGAATATAGTTAAATTGAACAAGAAGTACATTATTTAGATTTTCTTTATTTAAGAAAAATAAATGTATTCTCATTGCTGTGTGAATGAATGCTTATGTTATGTTTGATAAATGTGATGTAAATTTTGATAATGACAGTGTTTGATGATGGAAACCAAGTGCAGGAGAATAGCTTCATATATGTGAGTGCTATTTCTTCTTTTTCCAGCTTTAGTTTGTAAATTAAAGCTTAAATCTTTCAAATCGCTGCATGCTTAGTTATACTCTGCTTCTACTTTTGCTCGATAGGTAGGAATTTTGTTTTTCTTCTATTTCAAAATTGATTCAGTATCATTTTAAAATCGATTACGTATTTTAAACAATAATTCAAAAGATAAGGTAAAATCACATGAGTATTGAGTGTTTGATCCTAATATATGGAATTTGGCTTGCTTTTCGATGGTTGATTCTGATTTTGGTGATTTTTTTCTTTTTCGTTATTATTATTATTATTATTATTATTATTACTAGAAGCTTGATTGCCACACTGCTAATCTGCTCCCATTGAAGCTACAGTTTTAAATATTTGTAGATATTGTTATAATTAGACATTAAATTTCATGTTTTGAAACTTTGATAGATATGAGTAGTTTTGTTGGAGATAAAAATGAGAGGGATAGTTACTATACTGAATGTATTTATGGACTTGAGAAAAGATTTAATACAATTAACAGAGACCAAAAGGTAGTTATTGAACCCAATTCTCTTTCTTATATGTAATATATTTATATGTATATGCACATATAATAAAGACTATTATTAATATGCATATTTGAGGCTGATGGTGATGTGTCTTTAGCTTGATTCCCCCACCCTCTCTTTTGTCATGATTTTTTTAAAGTGAGGTTCAGTGTGATTTGCGTGTCTGTTTCTTTTTTTTAGGTGTTAAAGTTAGGAAGCAAGTTGTGTTAGATGGTCCGGTTAGCTGTGAAAAAAGCATTGCACTTGCAATGCTTGTGCATTGCAACGTCAAATTGATTGTTTTATTTTTTGTCCATGTATGCTCCATTTGTCGTGGAGCTTCTTTGCTCCAATCTAAGGAAGAGAATAATATAATACAGCAAGCTAAAAGTTTGAAAAATCAAGAAAGCCAAGATTAGTTGCTTTAGAAAGATAGATTTTATTATAGCAGCTATGATATATCTCGTTGGCTCGTTGCCTTAGTCTTTGGTGAGATTTTGTATATATAAGTTCCTTGAATTTTATTAATGGGTGTGACACATTTCTTTTAACTTAATTCATTAGTTTTCTTTTATAAGTTATTGTTCTTTTTTAATTTTGTTCAGGTTCTATTCTGCAGTTCTTTTTTACTACTCATCTTCAATTCTTTTTTTTCTTCTTTAATTTTACTGTCACTATTATTTAAACATGGTATCTAGATATAATTAAAAAATGGTTTGTAGATGGTCATGCCGCATTTGAGGCAATTGCTTCTTCAATCAAGGATGCAAAATTAGAGGTTTGTTTAGTCTAGTACGAGAACATTTGAGGCCACTTAATACGTAATTTTTTTTACCACAAGAAGAAAAATAATAGTCAATTTTGAGTTCTGTTCAATGATTGAGAGATTTTCATGCAGATATTTATTTGTGGCTGGTGGTTGTGCCCAGAAGTGTATCTAAAGCACCCTTTTCATGCTCATGCTTTACAATAATAAATGTAATGACCCAACTTTCAGAACGTCATGATTGTACCAAAAGTAAGGCATTACTAACCTGCTTTCCTTTATTAACTATTTACGAAAATCAAAATCAAAACTCCTAACCGATACTGTTCAAAAACTAGGTTCTCTGCGATTGCGTTATCGAGCTTGCCTCAAAAGAGGTTCTAGCTTAAGGATGACATAATGACAATGAGGATTGAGATGCTTGATGATATATCAGAGGTGTTCCCTTTACTGATCTTCCGGAGAAATCCGTACCTTCAGAAAAGATCTTGCGTAGTCAAAAAACGGGGTTGTTACATTCTACCCACCTTAGAAAAATTTTCGTCCTCGAAAATTGCTAGAATAAAATAAGTTCAAACTGAAATCAAAGAAAGCAGAATATATGGACAGAAGTATAGACATTGTCAAGGAGGAATATTCAAAGAGTTACGTAAGACATCAGATTCATAGGCAAGCAAGGGTATACAAGAATGACAAGGTATGGTTGGAAAATAATCAAATCACATTCTGAGAAGAAAATTCAAACCAGAGAATCCCAATGAAAGCAACGAAGAAAAAGATGGCCCGAGTTTGCGTGGCACGATTAAAGATTATACGTTGAATCGAAGCTAACTTTATAACCTCTAACGCTCCCAAACCCCGTGAGTCGCATCACCTATAACTTCTATTGAGTCTATGATAACCTATTAGTGTTCCCATATACATAAATCATTAGTATTAAGTTGGCCAGACCTAATACCATGAGGCATGCAATGGTAAACCAACAGTGTTAATCATCAGACAGTCATGCAAATAAAACACAAACTCTTGTTATCAGAACAAGTTACTAAGCATGACAGACACTCAAAGTATGCAATGAAGCATAGTCAGTCCATTCCCAAGGCTCTAACAGGAACGAAATGCTCTGATACCATTTGTAACGACCTAACTTCCAGAACGTCATGATCGTACCGAAAATAAGGCGTTACTAACCTACTTTCCTTTATTAACTATTTACAAAAATCAAAATAAAAAATCCTAACTGATACGGTTCAAAAACTAGGTTCTCCGCGATTGCGTTATCGAGCTTGCCTCAAAAGAGGTTCTAGCTTAAGGATGACATAATGACAATGAAGATAGAGATGCTTGATGATATATCAGAGATGTTCCCTTTACTGATCTTCAGGAGAAATCCATACCTTCAGAAAAGATCTCGTGTACTCGAAAAACGGGGTTGTTACAATAAACCTTCATACTTCACACTCATCAACTAAGCTATATATAATAAATTCATTATAGGTATCCAAATGCACCTGTCACCTCCATCTTCCCTCAATCAAGTTGTCATTCCCGTTTCAGAAACTAATCAAACAAGACACCATCATAATAAAGGCAGCCTTGCAAGTCCACCAGGTAAGTGAGTTTGTTGTGCTATTGCCAAACTTTTCTAAATCTGTTCTAGTTATATTTGGTAAAATTAAACAAATCCAAAAATTTTATGGTACACCATTATTTTTTATAAAATGCAAAATGAAGAGTTTTATAAAATGCAAAATTCATCTTTTGATGAGCTAAAGATTAGTTATAAATATAATAAGGTTTAATTGTTTGTTAGTTTTCAAAATCCTGACTTGTGTGGAAAGCTTTTTTGGAAATTCTGACTTGTGTGGGTGGATCGCCGTTTCTAGCGGCATGTACACCTAGTCCCTCACCAAGGAAAGAAAAATATATTATTAAAAATAAATTAAATTATATATATTTTTATATATG
Organism: Arachis ipaensis; assembly: GCF_059453495.1. NCBI lineage: Eukaryota > Viridiplantae > Streptophyta > Magnoliopsida > Fabales > Fabaceae > Arachis > Arachis ipaensis. The sequence goes on from NC_142441.1 coordinate 48,537,689, forward strand.
AATATATAATAGCTGATTTTGTATGTATACATAGCATTTTTTATTTTTTTATTATATTTTTTTATTTAACATATATGGATATTCTTGGAATTGTATATAAAGAATTAAGGATTTGTAACATACAAGGGGCAATAATGGTGAAAAGAGCAGAGAGGATACTTCTGAGACTCTGAGAGCAAGGGTAGTGGTGGTGGCAGTGGCCGTGGCAGCGTTGAGATGAGATCAGAGCCATCGATAACATCACTTGAGAGTGGAATAACATTGAGCACATCAACGCTGGTAGTTCTGTCAAGCAGGGTATCAAAGGCGCTGAGGTTTGAGGACTTGCTGAGAGCACCAGCTGAGTTGATTGGGAGAGGGATGCATGGGAGCCTCTACAAGGTGATGCTAGTCAACGGTGTGTTCTTGGCTGTGAAGAGGATCAAGGATTGGGGAATCTCCAAAAGTGATTTCCAGAGGAGAATTGGGAAAGTTAGCCAAGTCAACCATCCATTTGTGTTGCCACCTCTTGCTTACTATTGTTCCCGCTAAGAGAAGCTTCTTGCATATGAGTACATGGACAATGGGAGTCTCTTCAACATGCTCTACAAAGTTGGTAAGTTATTTTTCTCTATTATATATCTGTATTATTTCTGTAAAATATTATAGCATTTTTTGTTAATTACAAGTGTCTCCAATTTTAATGGAAGAATCATGATGAATAGTCTTGCATGCCAAAATCAGGTAGTAAAATGTACATATACTTTTGAGTCTGTTTTGGTTTTATATTAACATCACTGACTTTTGTCTTCAAGGCCCTCTGGTACAAAATTCTTGAGCTTAGGTTCTTGCTTCAGAAGCCATTTTCAAGTTCAAATAGGTTACCTCAGGTCTTTTCCTATCCCAATTTTAAGATTTAATGCAATTTGCTGTTCACCATATTTGAGTTTCATGACTGATGATAACACGAAATATTGTCTGCAGGATCCGGTCAAGTTTTCATTTTGTGAAGCAGATGGAAATGTTAGAGTAGCATACTCAGATTTGATTACTTCTTCCAATGAGACTTTAGATTCTATATTGGAACTCCAAGAGGTGTGTTTCTTGACTTGGAACTTACATATGAAAATTGTGGCGGTTTTCTGAAAACCGCCGTAATAACTAGAATGGCGCCCAGAATTACGTCGCTTTCTAAAACCGCCGTAAATACCCAAAAAAACTGCCGTTTTAACCAGAATTTTTTGTAGTGTCATCCTCCATATTTACTATTAGTATTTAGTACTACTACACTGCCCTGTATCTGATTTGCAACTTACAACTACATTTCGACTCCATTCTAGTGCTAAGTGCTAACTTACTTTAATTACAGTAATTAATTAATAATTAATTGTTAGTACTCCTTATATAATTGAGCTGCTCCATTTTCATTGCATATTATATACTATTGTTTGTGGTAATCAAAATTGCTTTTGTCATTTTATGGTTTGTATTTGGTTCTTCTTGTCTTGTGTACCCCGTTGGGCATGTGGGGGCACTCTGCCATTGCTCATTCATTCAATATAGCTGCACAATATAGGACAAAGTTCTACTCATCACGTGCACGACAACACCTTAACTGCAGCTGTGATTTTTGATGAGATTCCAGAAGACGATAAAGAGGTTTTCTTAACGGGTGCTACTTCCAAGCTCGGCAGATAAATACATTTTTCTAGGATTAGTATAAGGACTAAGTTTTTTATGTACATAGTATCACTTTTCTTTTTCTTTTTTATATGAAATGTTCATAGAGTTTAAGTGTTATAACTATTTTTTTTCTTTTTTCTTTTTATTTGCATCACGAATCAAACTTGTACAATGATTATTGATTAATAAAAGAGGCTATAAAAATTTTATTTTGTGAATTTGTGAATTTAATTAAATATTTCATGTTGTAGTAATTAATTTTAGTATATTTATATTACGTATAATAAAAAATAAAAAATAAAAAATAGTACAATATAACTAAAAAAAATGTTACTAAAGAGCTTTTGTAACATTTTTTAAGTGTTACAAAAAATATCTTTGGTAACATTTTTTGAAGTGTTACAAAAAATATTTATGGTAACATTTTTTTAAGTGTTACATAAAATATCTATTGTAACATTTTTTAAGTGTTACAAAAAATATCTATGGTAACATTTTTCTAAGTGTTACAAAATATATCTATTGTAACATTTCTTTAAGTATTACTAAGAAAAGTCTATTGTAACATTTCTCATAATATTACTATAGAAGATCTATTGTAACATTTTTACTAAATGTTATTAAATATTTTGAAAAATATTAGTAAAACTCTTTAGTAACATAGAGTATATTTAACATTTGTTAGAATGTTACTAATATACATAGGTAACATTTTAATATGATTTGGTAACATTTTTTAAATGTTAGTAAAACTCAATTATGTAGTAGTACTAGAACTTCACATCGATACTGATATTTAAGCTTAACAAAATAAATAACTTAAAACCATAAACCATAAACAGGGTTATCTAAACTTAGGAAATTTCTAACTAATACCAATCATACTGCTGTATCCCACAGCCTTCGCCAAACTACCTTCCATACAATCCCATCACCGTCGCCTACCTGACCTCCTCAGCTCCAGACAATCACAAGTATATTCAAACAAGTAATACAATACACAGGTAATATTCAAGTATAGCAAGTAATTCAAGAAGCAAGTAGACATATTATACATTTAGACAAACTGCAAGTAATCAAAGCAAACAAGCACATAAGAGATGCATATGATGAATGCCTGTCATATTGGCTGTGATATCTATAAGACCCAGAGCTTTTGAAAAGTCTTATTATGAAATAATTTTATTGAAAATAATTAAAGGTAGTTTTGATTAATTGGATTTGAAATTAGTTAAGGTTTTTATCTAAACCCTATAATTATGGATTATTTTCCTATTTACAATTTAAAGTTTTAGAAATTCGGAAATAATGAGGTTTGGCTATTTAAATTAGAATTATATATAATTTTTCAATTTTTGAGCTATATTCTATATTTAAAATATAAAGTTGGTAGTTATGAATTAATAAGAATTTTATATGATTTGATTTAAATAATTTATATTTATATAATTTAATACTTTAAGTTTTAAAGATAAAGAAAATTAATTATATTACCATGTATTTTCAATTAGAGTAATTGATTGAGAATCAATTAGTATTTTAATACAACAAATAATATTTTAAAGTAATTTTTAGAGATTTAATTAAATTTCAAATTATTATTCTATACCCCAATTTTATTAAAATTACCTTTCTCTAATTAAACCCAAAAATTCCCAATTTTATACACAAACCATAATTTTACTAACACTCACTTAACTCATCAAAAACCCTAGCCACCCAACCCCTCACCCATGGCTCACCATCACTCACACACCAATACACACACATAAGCAAACACAACACACACACACACACACACACACACACACACACACACTGAAACAAAAAGAGAAGAAATGGGGAAGGGGGAAGGGACCACGGAGAAGAAGGGAAGAGGGGAAGGAGGAGCTCGCTGGCCAGCCGTGCCCCGCCACCACTCCAGCTCCTCACCGCCGTGCTGCATCGCCATCTGTGGAGAGTCACCGCCGTTACGAAGCGAGAATTGAGGAGATCCGAGAAAGAGAGAGGGAGGGGTGGTGGGAGAAGGAGACTGCTGTCATAGCTGCCGCGGTTCGTGCTCCAGCTCGTCGCCACCATCGCGTCGCCTAAACAGTCGCCATCGTTCATTGCGTTGCCACCATGCCACATCACTGTCGAAAGCAGAGCCGCGAGGAGAGAAGGCTCGCTAGTGAGAGAAGGACGCGGGCTTGGAACCACCGCGCCTTGTCGCCGTTCCTCGCCATTTCTGTCGCTATCGACGATGCCTTATTTTGCTCGCTACTGTCGCTCGAGGTTATTGTCAAAGCTGCTGTCGGGTCGATTCAGAGTTTTGGTCGCTTGGTTTTGTCATTACAGTAAGTATTTATGTTTTGAAAATCTCTGCATTAGTATTCTGTTATGTTTGGTTATAAAATCTGAAGTTCTGGTAACATTAGGTCGTGTTCTGAGTGTTGCATGTCACTTTTAAGTTGCTGTGATTGCTGCGAAGGTGATCAGGGGCTGAGGTTTGGTTGCCGTTGGTTTTGGGCTGAGAGAAAAGAGTTTTATTAACGCGTTTGGTCTATGGTTTCGACCCGTCGAGGTAGGGGCTTTTTCTAAAAACTTATTTTTTAATTGGAATTGTTATAAATTGATTTTGATATGAGAAATTCATTTTTGGTGATTATGTAAGTCTTATGAATTGTCTGGTTTGTCTTGGATGAATATGGTTGTCTGTTTGATTGAATTATTGACTGATTTTATTAAATTGGAGATTTTCGATTAGATTGAATTGAAATGATTTTAATAGTTGAAAGCCAGAATTTTATTTTATTGGAAACTGATTTATCTTGAACCCATTCGAAAGGGTTGAGGATTGGTTTGGTTGGGACCCGAAAAGGGTGGCAAAGTCTAAGTTTTAGGGGAGGTGTTGTCGAAATTTCTATAAAATTCGAGACTTTGTTGAAACATTATTTTAAAAATAATGAATTATGCCTTGAGTTGAATTATTGATAACTGAATTATGTTTGAACTTATTTATTAGGAAAATTATTATATTTTTTAATGTGATTTATTTAAGAAAAGAATTATGTTTTAAAGTCGATTTAAAGATGAAAATACTTATGTTTTGGAAATTGATTAAATAAGTAAAATTGGAGGAGTTTTAGTGGATTTAAGGAAAACTTGAATTTCGATTGACTAATTTTACTTTACGATGTTTTAGGAAAAGTTTGAACTATTCTTCCAAGTTTTGGTTTAGCAAAATTACAATAATTCCCGAGCCTTTGGAAAACGCTTCAGATTTAAGAATGAAATTAAAAATTGGTTTTTGGTTCAGATGATTTGGTTTTAGTTTAAGTAAGTTGGTTTCGAAATTGGTTCAGAATATTTAGATACATGACTTAGTTTTGGGTTTAATTCTATTTCTTTATTTTTAATTATTCAAATAAAAAGATAAGGTTTTAGAGGTTTTCATTGAATTTAAAGAAACGAGAGACTCTGCTGAGGAATTTAAGACCAAATCCTGATTTAGAATGATTGATTTTGAGTCTTTCAGAAGAGATTTTGAACTTGGCATGGTTTTGAAGTCGTTTGGGAGTTTTAGAAAGATTTTGCGAGAAGTGGCTCTGTTTTGAAAGGAAATTGATTTGAGAAAAAGTGTTCCTTGAATAAGTTTGTTATTAAAAGTGAATGGGCCAATGATGAGTTTGATTATGATTTGAGACTGATTTGGGAAACCTATGATTGAATTATGAATATATGTTGAGATTGGGGACGAGCTGAGAATATGACCAGTGACAAATGAACTATTTTCAAAATGATATTCTATTTTTGACTGGTACATATGTAATCTATAAAGTGGCCAAGCACTATATCTCTAGGAAAGTGAGCTGAGCACTATATCTCTGGGAGTTGATGGTGTTTTTGTGGAAAAAGAATTCCAACTCCCAAAACTCACCATCAAGTATACCGGGTCACATCAAGTAGTAAAACTCACTTAGAGTGAGGTCGATCCCACAGGGATTGATGGATCAAGCAACTTTAGTGGGTGATTAGTTTAGTCAAGCTAACATTGAGTGAATGATAATTGATGCAGCAGAAAGTAAATAACAAGAGAATTTAAAGTGCAGGAAGTAAAATTGCAGAAACTTAAAGTGCAAGAAAAGTAAATTGACAAAATCTTAAAGAACAAGAAAAGTAAATTGCATGAAAAGTAGAGGGGATTGGGTGCAGAAAATTTAAAGGAAAGCAATAGATCAAAGCTTATAACTCTTGCAGAAAGCTTAAATTACATGAAAGTAAATTGAGAGCAATGTAAACAGAGAAGCAAAATTGTAGTAAATCATAATTTAGAGCAATTGCAAAGGAATTTAAAATTGTGCAGGAAATGTAAATGAGATTTGCAGCAAGCATCAAATGTAAAGTGCAGAGGAATAAGGAGATTTAAACTGCATGAAGGTAAATTGAAAGCAATGAGAACAGAAAGCAATGGGAACCAAAAGGTCAAAAGCCAACTCAATGTAAATTGAATTTTAACTTGCAGCAAGAGGAAATTGTAGCAATTCTCAAACAGAAAAGTAAAATTACTTGAAGAAGCAAAACAGAAATGAAACTCAGCTTAATTGCAAAATGAAGTTGAAGATCTCAGGGGATCAAAGAGACTAGAAAACAAGTCTAGATCTCAACCCCTTCCTTGATCCAGCAGAAGACAATATTGCAGAAGAAAGAAAGAGGAAGCAGTAAATGAAATTTGAATTATCTAGAAGAAGAACAAAGAGATTTCAGAGTGAGAATTGAAATAGAATTCCTTCAATTCTCCAATTCAAGTTAAGATGTAAAAGTGAGCTCTCTACTACTACTCTCTATTGGAGCTGGCCTTCTATATTTTCTAATGGAGCTCCCCTCACAAAGATGGAAATGATGCCTTATATAGGCTTTTTGCAAAATAAAATGAAATTGAAATGAAAAAAAAATTAAATAAAAATCCTTATTCTAGCTTGTTCTTGTGCCTTTGAGTGATGATGTGGGCTTTGCTTGCTTTGGATTTGAGGAGAAATGGGTTTGGTTGGCCTTGATTCAATTTGGTGAGGAATTGAATTTAAATGGAATTTTGGTTGAATTTGGCCCATGAGTGTTTGCTCCCAGTAGAGTGCTCTGCTCTTGTGGGGGAGCGGAGCATTGAGCTTGCTTATGTTGCCTTGTGCGCACCAAGCCCCTTGACCGTGCCAAATTGTGCGTGACATGCTTCCCTGGCATCAAAGTAGCGCTCCGCTCTCACCAAGAGCGTAGCATCCTTGCTTCCTTGGTGAGGTATCCGTGTTCAAGCCTTGGGGGTTGCACTCTTGCCCAATTTCCTTGCATTTTCTTTGGGAGAGAGCACCACAATGCTCTCTCCAAGATTGGAGCATTATGCTTTGGAGTGAGGCTCCAGCTTCGAACCTTGGTGGAAGCATTGGCTGATTTTTTTGCTTGTTTTTGGTCCTTAAAGATACCTTTCACTTGTGCCACAATTTTATACCAAATATGGATTACCATATATCGTTGGAAAGATCTTAATGTCAGCTTTCCAACGCAACTGGAAGCACATCAATTGGACGTCTGTAGCTCAAGTTATAGCCATTTGAAGGAGGCATAGTCATGGTGTGAGCGCCCAGATTTTAACTTAGCGAAAATTTTGCTTCCAAACTCATTTTGAACTCTTATAGCGCTCTGCTCTTGGCAAGAGCGGAGCTTTGTGTGCTGATTGCCAATCTCCTTTAATTTGGTCATGGGCCTCGCTTTTAAAAGCGTGGCCTAAGCCTCCAAAGTGTGCTCCAACTTCAAAGTGTGCCCCAAAGCTCTTTTTTTCTCCTTTTTAGCTTATTTTATGCTTTTTGCTTCTTTTTCTTCTTATCTCCTACAAAATTTATAAAATCAAAAGATCAAGAAAATATACCATTTAAGTACAAAAGCATTCTTTATTCAAGCACAAATCATAAATTTCTTGTATGAAAAAGCATAGAAAAACATGACATGGTGACATGTCATCACAACACCAAGCTTAAACCTTGCTTGTCCCCAAGCAAGAAAAGAATCATGCAATAAAGATTGACAATCCAAGGTAAGAAGAATAGCAACTCAATGTTCATGGTAAACTAATTTTCTAAGCATGCCACAATCACAAAAGAAATGTAAATGATTGATGCTTCTATCTAGCTCAATTTATGAAATCTTTTCCTTATAATTTTCCCTTGAAACAAGCTTTTGATTTTCTTATTAGCTTCTCCTTTTGGGTGCTTTGCCCCATGAGTTAATAACAAAGCTACGATTCTAAATGCTTTGTTTTTAAGTATTACCACTTGATACATAAGCACCACAAGCATTTGAATTAGAGGACTTCATTAAGCTCATTTTTCTTTTCTTTTCTTGACTCTCTAATCATTGATGCTCAGAACCTTGAGTTTGGAGGGAGTGCTTTTGCACTTGAGCCTAGCCTTGACTTCTGAGTGTTTTGTTTTCAAGCATTTGGCTTGATACATAAACACCACAAGTACATAGCAAATAAATTGCCATTGGTACTCAGAGCCTTCAGCTTTCTCATTCTTTCCCTTTTTCTTTTCTTGCTTTAATTGTATTTGCTTCTTCAAGGTTTTCATGATTTTCAAAAGATTTCACAAAATGTCCTAGATGAAAACTTCAATTAAATAAAATCCAATGCAATTGAGCAACAATTAATCATACTAGCTTTCTAATACTTGTATGCACATGCTAAAATCTTCTTTAATTCCTTGTTTGTTTATGATCATGATGCTTTATTGCTTTTGAACTCACAAAACTCAAGTTGGTAGTTCTAATGCCACAGCAACATGTTACAAATCAAGATTCAAGCTATGCTTATTCATACCACACATGTAAACAGAAAAGATGAAGACAATCATGCAATTTAAGTGCTGGAAACAAATGAGGAGAAAAGGAACTCTACAACCTTGTAGTTCATCTTCATTATTGTTGTCATTTTCCTCTTATTCTTCCCTTTCCCTTGCCAAACTCAGAATTCTTGCTCATCCTCAAGCAACAATTAGAACAATGGCTCTGGGGCTAAGATGGATCATGAGTGTCTCACACAATGAAATGTTAGTAGTACATGTGTTTAAGCAAGCAAAAATTGAAGAATAACTATCAAGGCACAAAGGACAGAGACATTATGATTGCAAACTTAAGAAGGTGAGCACAATACATTGCATAAAAGATAAGTGGTATGCCAAACTTAGTGTGACACTTTCACTTGGAATTAATGCAAGTATCTAGTAAAGATTGGAAGCAAATTTTGTTGCATAGCAACACCAAACTTAGAATGCAATCATATGTCAATTTTATTTAAATAAAAACTAAGCAAATAAAACTATTATTTTTTAAGTACAATCACCAAGCCAAGAATTTGTCAGAATAAGGATCTCTTGGTGATATACTAACAACGACAATTAACAAGCAAACTAGAGGAAAACATTTAAAAACAGAAAAAAATGACTAAAGCAAGTAGAATGAAAAAGTGTCAAATCAAAAGAGAAAAATAAAACTGCAGAGGCATTATGATTATGCAGACAAGTAGTGTTGCTTGAATGAATTGCATAGAAAATAAGTGGCACACCAAACTTAGAATCTTGGTGTGTCTCTTTCATTTTTGATTTGATGCAATCATCCAAAAATATTGAGAACAATTTGTTGCAAGGCAACACCAAACTTAGAATGTAACCATATGCCAATTTATTGAATTTAAACAAAGCAAAGAAAGAAAACAAAGCAGAGAAGAAATATTACCTACGGTTAGGTTACCTCCCAACAAGTGATCTTTTAGTGTCATTAGCTTGACATGTTGTTCTTCACTTTCTTCCTCTTCCTCCAGTTTGTTAAGAGAAATGACCTCAAGGGGGGAGAATATTCAGCTACTATCCCTTGTCTTGGCCTTTCCTCAGCAAGCTTCCTTTTGCAAATGGCTTGATTGATCTTGCTTGCTGGATTAGGGACAGAATTGGTGCTCTTGCTAGTTGCCTTCACTTCTTTGATTTCAAGACATGGTTGCTGTGTGATTATTGGAGTTTTGTCTTCATCAAGAGTCTCTTGCAATGGTGGTTCTGTGAGCTCTTCCTCTGTGTACTTCTCTGCTTCACTTGAGTTTGGAATTCTTTGGTTGTCTTTCTCACTTTCTTGCTCTTCCACTTCCTCCATTGCACTCAACATTTGACTTAATAGCTTTTTCATTGAGGAGGTTTGTTGATCTTCCCAACATTTCTTCATCTCCTCTTCATATTTTTCAATCACAGATTCAATTGTTGAGAGTTTTTGGGTTAGGAAAGTTTGTGAGAGTTGTGAGTCTTCATGTTCCCTTGTCATCTCAAGTGCAGTTTCATTTTCAACCACCTCATTCTTCATTGAAAGTTCACTTGATACAGTAGCCTCCTCATCTTGCTCTTCCACTTTCTCCCTTGTTTGCTCTAAGGGCCCATTCATCTTCTTAAAGATGATTTCTTTCCAGGATTGGGATTGTGTGTATCTTTCCACGAGTTTTTTGTGTATTTCAATGGCTTGGCATTGGCTTTTTAAGGGTTCTTTGGACCATTGAAGGTAATCCTCATCTGCTGGTTCAAGAGATGAAGGTTGAGAGTAATTTTGGTGACATGGATGTGTTGTGGTGAAGTTGTGTTGAGGGGTGTGGAATGAGTTGTGTGATTGATGGGATGACTTGTATGTATTTTGAAGGAAACTTTGTGTTGAGGCATAATCAAGTGATGAAGAACTTTCAAATGAGAAACTGGGACGTGAGGGTGAATGCTTTTTCATTCCTTGGTGATACCTCCATCCACCATGAGGATAATGATATGAATCATTTTATGGTGGTGGTTGGTATCCCATATGATTTTCTTGCTCATCTTGTGTCTCTGAAGCAAATCTCCATGGATTGGAGTGCTTAGAATTTGTATTTTCTTGGTGATATTCCCAGCCACCATTAGAGATTGGTGATGGTGGGTAATATCCCATAAAATTTGTTTGATCATAAGATGAGTTGAACTCCATTTGAATTTTGGAAAACACAACACCAAGGAAAATTGAAATTACTCATATCAGAGATGAGAATTTCTTAGTGAGGCAAAAACTCAAACACCTTGGTTTCAATCTAGAACAGAAAATAAAAATAAAGAAAATGCTTGATCTAGATCTCTCACCCACTTAATCATTGTTGATCTAAATCAATCCCCGGCAACGGCGCTAAAAACTTGATGGTGTTTTTGTGAAAAAAGAATTCCAACACCCAAAACTCACCGGCAAGTATACCGGGTTGCATCAAGTAGTAAAACTCACTTAGGGTAAGGTCGATCCCACAGGGATTGATGGATCAAGAAACTTTAGTGGGTGATTAGTTTATTCAAGCTAACATTGAGGGAATGATAATTGATGCAGCAGAAAGTAAATAACAAGAGAATTTAAAGTGCAGGAAGTAAAATTGCAGAAACTTAAAGTGCAAGAAAAGTAAATTGACAAAATCTTAAAGAGCAAGAAAAGTAAATTGCATGAAAAGTAGAGGGGATTGGGTGCAGAAAATTTAAAGGAAAGCAATAGATCAAAGCTTAGAACTCTTGCAGAAAGCTTAAATTGCATGAAAGTAAATTGAGAGCAATGTAAACAGATAAGCAAAATTGCAGTAAATCAGAATTTAGAGCAATTGCAAAGGAATTTAAAATTGTGTAGGAAATGTAAATGAGATTTGCAGCAAGCATCAAATGTAAAATGCAGAGGAACAAGGAGATTTAAACTGCATGAAGGTAAATTGAAAGCAATGAGAACAGAAAGCAATGGGAACCAAAAGGTCAAAAGCCAACTCAATGTAAATTGAATTTTAACTTGCAGCAAGAGGAAATTGTAGCAATTCTCAAACAGAAAAGAAACTCAGCTTAATTGCAAAATGAAGTTGAAGATCTCAGGGGATCAAAGAGACTAGAAAACAAGTCTAGATCTCAACCCCTTCCTTGATCCAGCAAAAGACAATATTGCAGAAGAAAGAAAGAGGAAGCAGTAAATGAAATTTGAATTATCTAGAAGAAGAACAAAGAGATTTCAGAGTGAGAATTGAAACAGAATTCCTTCAATTCTCCAATTCAAGTTAAGATGTAAAAGTGAGCTCTCTACTACTACTCTCTATTGGAGCTGGCCTTCTATATTTTCTAATGGAGCTCCCCTCACAAAGATGGAAATGATGCCTTATATAGGCTTTTTGCAAAATAAAATGAAATTGAAATGAAAAATAAATTAAATGAAAATCCTAATTCTAGCTTGTTCTTGTGCCTTTGAGTGATGATGTGGGCTTTGCTTGCTTTGGATTTGAGGAAAAATGGGTTTGGTTGGCCTTGATTCAATTTGGTGAGGAATTGAATTTAAATGGAATTTTGGTTGAATTTGGCCCATGAATGTTTGCTCCCAGTAGAGTGCTCTGCTCTTGTGGGGGAGCGGAGCATTGAGCTTGCTTATGTTGCCTTGTGCGCACCAAGCCCCTTGACCGTGCCAAATTGTGCGTGACATGCTTCCCTGGCATCAAAGTAGCGCTCCGCTCTCACCAAGAGCGTAGCATCCTTGCTTCCTTGGTGAGGTATCCGTGTTCAAGCCTTGGGGGTTGCACTCTTGCCCAATTTCCTTGCATTTTCTTTGGGAGAGAGCACGACAATGCTCTCTCCAAGAGCAGAGCATTATGCTTTGGAGTGAGGCTCCAGCTTCGAACCTTGGTGGAAGCATTGGCTGATGTTTTTGCTTGTTTTTGGTCCTTAAAGATGCCTTCCACTTGTGCTTCAATTTTATGCCAAATATGAATTGCCATATATCGTTGGAAAGATCTGAATGTCAGCTTTCCAACGCAAATGGAAGCACATCAATTGGACATTTGTTGCTCAAGTTATAGCCCTTTGAAGGAGGCATAGTCATGTTGTGAGCGCCCAGATTTTAACTTAGCGAAAATTTTGCTTCCTAGCTCATTTTGAACTCTTATAGCGCTCTGCTCTTGGCAAGAGCGGAGCTTTGTGTGCTGATTGCCAATCTTCTTTAATTTAGTCATGGGCCACGCTTTTAAAAGCGTGGCCTAAGCCTCCAAAGTGTGCCCCAAAGCTCTTTTTTTTCTCCTTTTTAGCTTATTTTATGCTTTTTGCTTCTTTTTCTTCTTATCTCCTACAAAATTTATAAAATTAAAAGATCAAGGAAATATACCATTTAAGTACAAAAGCATTCATTATTCAAGCACAAATCATAAATTTCTTGTATGAAAAAGCATAGAAAAACATGACATGGTGACATGTCATCAGGAGTAAGCATATATACGGTGATTAATTACGTGCGCCGAACAATCTTTCGAGTCACAAGAGTGAGCTAGGCACTATATCCATGGGAAAGTGAGTCGGGCACTATATCCATGGGGAGGGTACCCCTTTATATTCGTGACTGAAAGCAATATTCCCATACGAATGTGTCGGGTTGGCAGTTGAACCGACAATGTGATATCACAGCCAGTAGGACAGACATTCATATGCATCTATGTGACATTATTTGGGTGTGCATATTGTAATTGATTTGCCTATGTAAATAATTATGTTTAACTGCTAATTGCCATACTTGATGTAACTACTTTGATTTTGTTTGAACCTCTTTACTTATGTTTGTGATTGAAATTGTTTGGATTGTGTGATTTGGATGCTGATTGAGTTGTTTGGGCCTGAGGCTGTAGCTGGTATGTTCAAGGTCTAGTTTTGTATAAAGTATCTGACTGGTTCAGAATAGACATAATGAACATATGCTTGGAACATGATGATCATTTATACAGCTTACATAACTTGTTTTATGTTTATGGTCTAGTAGAGTATGAAAAATCAAACTCCTACAACATAGACTTAATGAACCTATGCTTGGGATAGGTTGGTCATTCATACTGTCTAGGAAAACTTTTAAGATTTTACAAGAAAGGAAAAAGGTTTTTGATTTTGAGGAATTAACCAAGTTCTCTTTAAAAGGGATTTTTGGATTTTGAATGTGAACCATTGGTTTTTGGAAAGACACATAAAACGAGCAATGATCACTATACTATAAAAGATTTATTTTACATATCTTATTATAGTATTTCCATAATCCTATAGTGAGAACCATCGAGGACGACGTTCTCATTCCCCTACAGGTTTTTCCTTTTCAGGATATGGGCGACGAAGTTTAGAAGAGCTTATTTCATTTTCTTTTTATTCGATAGTTTTGTATTATCTTAGTTATTATTATTTACCTTCATCTTTATCCTTACCAATTTTGTAAGAGGGATATGAATTGTGATATGTATGTTTGTAAGTTATTATTATGTATATATATAAATTTAAAGTATTGTATCTGGTCTGTATATATGTATGTATATATATATGTGTGTGTGTGTGTGTGTGTGTGTGTGTGTGTGTGTGTGTGTGTGTGTGTGTGTGTTCAATGAAAAAGTTTTTGAAAGGTCATGCGGTTTTTAAGTTTTAAACAGGCTCCAATTTTAGTATTAAATATGTTTAGAGTCGTCATAATATCCAAGCTATCAGAGTGGCGCAGCCGGAAGCATGACATTCTGATAGTGAGGATTTACAATATCACATGTCAGTTATAGTGCCAAACCTGACACAAAATCCGGTCGGCAACTCCCGGATTAGTCTATCTGTTGCGCATACTCAGGAGGAATGATTCCAAGGGATGAATGCCCTACCACCTTCTCTATTCAGAGGGAAACGTTCCGAGGGAGAGTGCCCCTACCACGTTCCTCTAGATGCCGCATGATTACGTGGGATAGTTCTCTACCACTTTGCAACCAGAGAGAAATTTGAGTGGGAAGCCCAGCTTCAATCCTCGCATCTCAATGTAGACGGAAGACTGCCACAGACCCTACGCCGGCACCGTTACCTCGACAAGCGGGAGACTGCCACAGCCCTTGCCCGAGGTGCATAGCGACTTACCAAAACAATGCATGTCATGTGAGCGGGAGACTGCCACAATCCTCACATCCGAATGTAGGCGGGAGATTGCTCAGAGACCACTGCTCATAGCACACTTCCGTTCATACTCATTCCATTAACCAAAAACATTTATTTTCAAGTTCCAACCCCATCATCCATCCTCAGAATCACAAGTTCACTATCAACCCGGCTCCCCATTAGCTCAAGAGACAATTCCATCCAACTGACATACTAGGCTTAAGTCACTGTCTTCCAAACTCATACATAAATTTACTAATCTTAACTCATAAACCCGTCTATACTAGTCTTAGGGCCTAATTAGTAGCCACAAGCCTTAATAAGAAGTTAAAGAAGTTTGGAAAGCTAGAGAATCCATAAAACTGAAGAAAAATATATTTTTAGCAAAACAGAGGTTGTGTGTACGCACGCCCTTGTGTGCGTACGCACACTCTAAATTTGGACCATTACGCGTACGCATCCATGGGCTTTACCATTTTTATCAAACATTATATCATTTTAAAGCTCTTGAAATTATCTTTAATTCAAGATAAAACCTAATCAATTTTGAAAATTGAGGCTCAAGTTATGATCCACTGAAGTTCAACAAAAACAGGTTTTTACCAAAAGTGACAATTCTCTAGTTTTTCCAAAACTTCTAAAACCAAGTCAAACCAAAACATATCCAATTTCATCACAAATACTACCACATACTATACTTTACCATTCCATTGAACTTCCATCACTTCCACACCTAATTCACTCAACCTTTCCACCATAAATCAACACAAATCTATAATTCCCAATTCAATATTTCCATACCAATAATTTACACAATCTAATTCCTCATATACACCCTTCATCAATTTACAACATCATCACATCACAATCATTATATGACAATTATCATCCGCACAATCAATACTCATTTCATCATCTACATTCATTACCCAACATCAACAATTCAAATTCCTTTCAAATCTAAAATATTTTCAAATCTTTTTCATATCTTTTTCAAAATTTCAAATCTTTTTTTATTCTTTTTCAAATCTTTTTTTTAATTTCATATCTGTTCCAAGAGTTACCTGAAATAGAGAGGTCGATCTCGGATGAGATCTTCGAATCTGGAATGCGCTACCGTGTCCGACGTGTTAACGTAGGAGATGCTGCTGGTCCTCAATCACTGGAGGGTGGTAGTACCTGCAAGAGACTCCGATGCTTAAGTCAGTACGGGCTTTAGGCAGGTTTTTTGTAGAATTGGAGTATGAGTTAAACCTGGGTGCTCCAGTGTATTTATAGTAGTGTTGAATGACCTTCCTTGAAATAAGTTTGTTATCTTATCTTATCTTTTGTGGGTGAGATCACCTATCTTTTGGCCAGCCACCTTCTGGTTGGCGGTGACTCTTCTTTCTTTGGCATCTTTGGGCTTCTGTGGTGACTCGTCCGAGCTCTTTATGAAAAGCTCGGCGGTCGGCCAAACTTTAAAGAGGTCGGTCGCTTTGTCCTCGTCCAACCCGGACCTCATAGCTCGGTCCAAGGTATGAACAGTGCCCCTGCTTGAGCTAGGACGTTTCCATGAGATCGTTCTTTCTGAGCCTCGATATCATTGGAGAAGTCATGCTCAAGCATCTTTTTCTGGTCTGCTCATCTTGTTCATGAGTTTCGTGTCATTAAATGCTGTTTTAAAATGCGAAGCATTTTTTGCTTTTGTTCTTTTATTGCTG
Organism: Arachis ipaensis; assembly: GCF_059453495.1. Lineage (NCBI taxonomy): Eukaryota > Viridiplantae > Streptophyta > Magnoliopsida > Fabales > Fabaceae > Arachis > Arachis ipaensis. Next base: position 48,554,016 of record NC_142441.1, read on the forward strand.
TGCTCATTTCTCAAAGAGCATTGTTTTCTTGGGAGTATACAAGCGCTTTTAAAGCCCATTGATTAAGCTTTTATCTTGTTTTGCCATTTCTTTTCCCTTTTTAACTTTGTTTGAAATCAAAGAAAAAGCTTTTACTTTCTCAGCTTCCTTACTTTCTTTTTTTTTCTCTGCGAAAGATTTCTGTTCGTCTGGCCCTCTTGATTTTTGCCCCAAGCTTCCCTTTTTATTTCGAACGGTGCTTGTGGATTCGTGGGTGCTTTCACTGCTCACCCGTTGTTTCTGTTCTTCTCCTTTTTCGCAGGTTGGTACTTCTACTTTGTACCTTTTTGTATTATTCTGGTTTGCCTGCTATTCTCCTCTGTGTTTGGCTTCTGGTGATTGTTGCATGCCTTGTTTCTTTGAAATCTTTTTATCCTTGTTGCTTTGTTTGCAGAAATATTGGCGCTTGGGTGAACCGTTTTTAGTTTGCGCTTTTTCTTTTTGGTGAAGGAGCTAGGGTTTCATGTTCTACCTCTACTGTATTTGCATTGTTGCCTCCAAAGGATGTTCCTGGGTATTGATGATGATATTCTCTTTTTCTTGAGAACCCTGGGATGCCATTTTGTTTGCTGTGTGCTTGCTTCGCTTTTTTGTCTTGGTTTTGATTCAGTCCGAGTTGTTTGGTAGTGACACTTTTTATTTTCTTGCTGTAGGTGTAGTTTCTTTATGTCTTCTCGTAAGAATATTGTCGAGATGTCTACGAAGGTTCCTACTGGTATGGATGATTGGTTGGATTCTATGGTGTTAATGTGTGTTACTGTGGCGACCTGGAGTTTTGTGAGAAACTTAGGTGATTTCATAGGATTTGTAGTAGTAGGGATGATGAAAAGAACTATGAGCTGGTATTGCCCGACCCTAAGGAAAAAGTTAGTTTCCCTCCTTTAGGTCAGGCAGAGTGTCCTTTTTTCTATGCCTATGACTATTTCTTTACCTAGCTAGGTATTACCATTCCCTTTACTGCTTTTGAGACCAAACTCTTGTGGAACTGTAACGTGGCCCCTTTGCAGCTTCATTTGAACTCTTGGGCTTTTATGAAGATTTTTCAATTGTTGTGTTAAGAACTAGGTGTTCATCATTCCCTTTCTCTTTTCCTTTATTTGTTTGTACTGACCAAGCCGGGGGCGGCCAAGAAGAAGGCTTCTTGGATCTCCTTTCGAGCTACCCAAGGGAGAAATTTTTTTTTCATGTTTGACGACTCTTTTCAGGACTTTAAAAATTTTTATTTTAAAGTCCGAGTTGTTGAGGATGCTCGACCCTTTTTCCTAGATGAAAACGATGAGCTGACTTTTCCTTTATAGTGGCAGAAAGATCCTGTAGTTCTTAAGTATCCCTGGAAAAGTTTAGATGAAGTAGAGCAGGCCTTTGTGGGTGTTTTAGAGGAGCATTGGGGGGAGCCTCCTCACCTGGACACTAAGAAGTTTTTAGGGGATCCCACTCTTCTCCGTTCCGAAATAGGTAGTGTCTGACCTCTTCTTTCATAGAAAGTTTTCTTTTTATTGATTGTGATCTTGTCATTATCCACTGTGTGACTGTTTTGCTGGCTTCATTTTAGAGATGGTGTCATCATCGGATTCGATGAAGATGTTTCACAAGGCAAAAAAGGCGGTGGCTACCCAAAATTTGTCGAGGAAGACATCAGGGGAGCGCTTTTCACAGTTACCCCCGAAGAAGCTGGAATCTGATCCTCAGGGGCCAAGGAAAATTATCCTGACCCCTCGAGTTCGGACAGTTTCTACTGATCAGCTTTTGGCGACCTCTGGTGCTTCCTCCTCCCCTACTTCGGCTGGTCCTCCTCCGAAGAAGCCGAGGACTATCGGCCCCTATAACCTGGATGACAAGGAATTTGATGGCGTGGATTTTGCCACAGAGCTGATTTCCCCTTATGGTATGGTTCCTCTTGATGATGTGTCAATCCTTCATCATCTGGATTTTATATCGAGAAACAGTATCCGGATGGCCAATCTCAGTGCAGCCTTGTCCCGAGTTGTTAGGGAGTCTCTAGTCCGTGCTACTAAGGCCTTTTTGGAAGATGCTAAGGCCGAGTATGATAGGATAAGGGGTCTTAAGGAGGAATTTGAGGCCAAGGCTGTTGGATTAGAGCTTTCTGTGGAGAAAGAGAAGGCCCGAGCTACTGCGGTAGAGGCAGCTACTAATCTGGCTGAGAAAATGGCCAAGAAGGCCAAGGAGAGCTATACTCAGACCTATGAAGAGCTGTTGGAAACTAGGGAGAGGCTTCAGTCTGCTCAGGATGACTATGCTGAGCTTCAGGGCCACAGGGTAAGTAGCATGACTATTATGTATGAAAATCTGAAAGCTCAAGTTCGGGTTCTGGCTCCAGATGCCGACCTCTCTTTATTCAATATGGACAACATTGTAGAGGATGGGAAGATCGTGCCTGCCCCTGAAGATGATGATGAGGCCCCTCTTCCAATGTCGGCAGCCAAGGCTTCTGCAGTTCCTTCGGCCGAGGTGGTTCCTCCTGAACCTAAACCCGATGTGGAGATTCTGAACGGCCCAGACAGAGTTGTTGGAGCCATCCCGATCTTGACTATCCCTCCTTCTCCTAAAGATGTAGCTTCCGGGGCGAGTTTGGACCCCTTGTGATGTTCTTTCTTATATCTCTTTTTGTTGTGTACTTATGTGGTCCGATCTGTGGACCTTTTGACCTTTGATTATGTAATGCTTCTAGAAACTTTTCCTTGACATTTAGTTGCTTCTTAGCAACTTTTATTTTTAATCAAAACACTTCAATCTCTTGGGTTGCTGTTAGGCAGCCTTTGAGCCTTTAATGTTTTAGTTTTCGCATTCCAGTCTATCTGAATGATGCACCGATTGAGCTTGTGACAAGTTGCTTGTATTTGGAGGTTGTTCTTTCCAACCCTTATATGGTTTTTGTGTTTTTTGGCGACGTGGTCCCTTCGTGGATTCTGGATACCCTAGGATGTAGGTGCTCGGGATTCCTTGGTTCGACACCCTATGAGGTGGTGTTTGCCTTATAGATTTCCCTCTTTGCCTTTTGAACCACGCCTTTTCTTTGGCTGTGTTGACAACCTTTTTTATTCAGCTATGTCGTCTTTGCAGTTTACCGTCCAGGCTTCTTAGTCGAGTTCCAAATAAATTTTTAGGTAGTGTTCTAATGTGGAACCTTTTCTTTAGTTTGTTTGGACGAGTTTTTAGCCTTCTTCCGACTCGTGCTTTTGCTTTTTAAGTAATGTCTTTTTTCAAGACTTGTACCTTTTAGCTAAGCACTTTTGGCCTAAGTTTTTCAACCTTTTTTGGCCTTTGTGTGATGTTGTTCCCTTTTTAGTGATCCTTTCATTGGTCCGACTACTCTGTCGGGCCTTCTTTAAGTTATTTTTAGCAATCCTATTTTTAGTTCGACCTCGTCAGGTTACTTTATATGGGTTACTTTTTATAACTTCTTGCATTAATTCGTGCTTTAATCGTTTCACCTTGCTGACCTCTCTTGGTCCGATGATGAATTTTGCGTTTATAAGCGTAAATTAATGCGTCTTGGTAGGAAACTTTCTTAGGGAACCTTAAAATTTTATTCAAGTAATAAGATAAAAAATACAAATAAGAGTGTGTACATGCGATTTCTTACCCTTTTATTCGGGCAGCTTTCAGATCTTGGCCTGGCGCTTCATTAAAAAACCTTTTTAGGAAAAAGAGTGCTCCTTGGCCTAAGATCTTTTTCTAACTATAGTACCTTCTTAGGTTATAGGCATGCCATGACCTCGGTAGCACCCGCCCTTGGAGATCGACCACCCTATAGTAACCCTTTTCTAGTAGTTCTATAACTCGGTATGTCCCTTTCCAGTTGGCTGCTAGCTTCCCTTCTCCTGACCGACCTGCTCCGATATCATTTTGGATTAAGATGAGATCGTTGATGGCGAAGCTTCGCTGGATTACCTTCTGATTATACCTTAAAGCCATTCGACGCTTTAGCGCTTCCTCTCTAATCCGATCTCTTTCTCGGACTTCTAGGACTAAGTCGAGCTCTTCCCTTTGTGCCTGCGAGTTGGTATCCTCATTGTAGAAGATCACCCTAGGAGACTTTTTCTCTACCTCTACAGGAATCATTGCCTCCATTTCGTAAGCAAGTCGGAAGGGTGATTCCCCGGTGGTGGAGTGTGGGGTCGTCCGATATGCCCACAGGACTTGTGGGAGCTCTTCCACCAAGGCTCTTTTTGTGTCCTGTAGTCTCTGTTTTAACCCGGCCAATATGACTTTGTTGGTGGCTTCCGCCTGTTCGTTGGCTTGTGGGTGTTCCATGAAGGTGAACTGGTGCTTAATTTTTAAATCAGCTACCAAGTTTCTGAAGCCCGTGTCGGTGAATTGAGTGCCATTGTCTGTGGTGATAGAGCATGGGACCTCAAACCTTGCGACAATATTTCTGTATAAGAACTTCTGACTTCTTTGGGCGGTGGCAGTGGCCAATGGTTCCCCCTCTATCCATTTTGTGAAATAGTCTATTCCTACAATGAGGAACTTGACTTGCCCTGATCTCTGGGGGAATGGTCCGAGGAGGTCGAGCCCCCATTTTGCGAATGGCTAAGGTGAAGTGACACAGATGAGTTCTTCGGGTGGTGCGATATGAAAGTTGGCATGTTTCTGGCAGGGTGGGCATGTTTTGATGAACTCTGTTGCTTCCTTTTGCAAGGTTGGCCAGTAAAAACCAGCTCAGAGTACCTTTTTGGAAAGAGCTCGTGCCCCAAGGTGGTTGCCGCACATTCCATTGTGAGCTTCTTTTAGGACTTCCCTTGTAGCGGAAGTCGGGATGCATTTTAGGAGGGGTGTAGAGATTCCTCTCTGATATAGGACGTCGTGCATTATGGTGTAGTATTGTGCTTCTCGTACTAGCCTTTTTGCCTCCTTTTTATCTGTGGGGAGTATTTTGGGCTCTAGGAAGTTGATTGTGGGAGTCATCCACCCTTGGTCCCGGCCTGATATAGTTAGGACCTTTTCTTCTTCTGAGGTTGATGGATTTTGCAGTGTTTCTTAGATGAGGCTTCTATTATTTCCCCCTGGTTTGATGCTGGCTAGTTTTGAAAGTGCATCAGCTCGAGCGTTTTCTTCCCGAGGTATATGTTGGATCTTGTATCCCATGAATTTTCCAAGCTGTTCTCTGGTCTTGTCCAGGTATTTCTTCATGGTGGGATCCTTGGCCTGATAGCTCCCTTCTATTTGCGAGGTGACCACTTGTGAGTCGTTGAATATGGTGAGCTTTTGAGCTCCAACTTCCCTAGCCAGCTTCAAACCAGCCAGTAGGACTTCGTACTCGGCTTCGTTATTCGAAGCGGGAAACTCAAACTTTAAGGAGAGTTCGAGCTGGGTTCCCTGATTACTTTCTAGGATGACACCCGCTCCACTCCCGGCTTTGTTTGATGAGCCATCGACATAGAGGTTCCAGTTAGTGGGGGTGCCTGAGGTGTCAGTGTATTCTGCGATGAAGTCGGCCAACTATTGAGACTTGATGGCAGTTCGAGCTTCATACATTAGGTCAAATTCGGACAATCCAACTGTCCACTGCAGGATTCTTCCAGCTAGGTTGGTTTTCTGTAGGATACCTTTTATGGGCTGGTTTGCCCGTATTCTGATTGTGTGGGCCTGAAAGTATGGTCGGAGTCGTCAGAAAGTAAGTATAAGGGCGTAGGCAAACTTCTCTATCTTTTGGTAGTTTAATTCAGCCCCTTGTAGAGCCTTATTGATGAAGTAAATGGGTTGTTGGCCGTTCTCGTCTTCTCGGACCAGGGCTGAGGCTATCGCCTGACTTCCCACGGCGAGGTACAAGATCAGTTCTTCTCTTTGCTGGGGTCGGGTTAGGATGGGTGGCTGCCCTAGGAATGTCTTGAAGTCCTGGAAGGCTTGCTCACATTCTAAGGTCCATTCAAACCTCTTTCCTTTCCTTAATGTTGCATAAAAAGGGAGAGATTTCAAGGCCGACCCGGCTAGAAAACTAGACAGGGCCGCTAATCTTCCATTTAGCTGCTGTACCTCTGTGACACAGGTCGGGCTTTTCATGCTGAGTATGGCATGGCATTTATCTGGGTTTGCTTCAATTCCTCTCTGGGTGAGCATGAAGCCCAAGAATTTGCCAGCTTCTACCGCGAAAGTGCACTTTGCGGGATTTAGTCTCATCCCGTGCTTTCTTATGGTGTCGAATACTTCGGCTAGGTCGGGTAATAGCACTTCTTCTCTTTGTGTCTTTACCAACATGTCATCCACGTAGACCTTCATAAGCTTTCTGATGTGGTTGGCAAAAACTTTGTTCATCAACCTCTGGTATGTAGCCACTGCATTTTTAAGACCGAATGGCATGACTACGTAGCAGTAATTTGCCCTTGGGATTAGGAACGAGGTTTTCTCTTGGTCGGGTTGATACATCGGGATTTGGTTGTACCCCGAGTAAGCGTCCATGAAGAAAAGGTACTGGTATCCTGATGAGGCATCGACTAGGGTGTCTATATTCGGGAGTGGGTAGAGATCTTTTGGGCAGGCTTTGTTGAGGTCGGTGTATTCAGTGCACATCGCCACCTTCCATTTGACTTTTTGACCAGTACGACATTGGCCAGCCATAATGGGTACTTGACCTCCCTTATGAACCCCACCTCTAGTAAGGCCTGTACCTGTTCTTCCACGGCTTGCGATCTCTTTGGGCCGAGCTTTCTTTGCTTCTGTTGTACTGGCCGAGATCCAGGGTATACAGCTAGTTTGTGGCACATTAGTCCGGGATCTATGCCGGGCATGTCTGCGGCCTTCCAAGCGAAGAGGTCGGAGTTGTCCTTTAGGAACTTTATAAGCAGCTCTTTTAGGTCCCCTTTTGGATTTGCCCCTATGTTTGTTGTTTTGTCTTGAGTATCTCCGATCTGAACTTCTTCGGTCTCGCCTTTCGGTTGAGGGCGGAGTTCTTCACGAGCTCGGATTCCCCCAAGTTCTATAGTGTTGGTTTCTTTTTCTATAGAGTCGCCTTTAAGATTCAGACTTTCATTGTAATAGCACTGCATGAGTTGTTGGTCTCCCTTTATGGTGGCAATCCCTTCAGGAGTTGGGAACTTAATGCATAGGTTCAGAGTGGATACCACCGCAGCGAGCTGATTTAGCATTGTTCGACCTATGAGAGCGTTGTATGCGGAGCTCACATCGACTACGATGTAGTCTATGCTTAGCGTCCTAGATCGTGTTTCTTTTTCAAAGGTCGTGTGCAGTGGGATGTACCCAAGTGGCTGGATTAGGGCATCTCTGAGCCCGAATAGACTATTTAGATATGCTTTGAGCTTTTTTTCCTGTAGGTCGAGTTTGTCGAAGGCAGATTTGAACAGGATATCCGCAGAGCTTCCTTGATCGACCAATGTTTAGTGGATGTTAGCATTGGCTAATATCATGCCCAGGGGCGATGCCCACGGCGTCTTCTTGGGTGAAGGTGATAGTGGGGAGGTCAGGTGACCTGTCCCTTTCTCCGACATGGTACACCTCTTTAAGGTGTCTTTTGCGGGATGACTTAGAGATCCCTCCTCCTGCGAATCCTCCGTTGATCATGTGAACTTGTCTCTCAGGGGTGTGAGGGGGACGTTCAGCTCGTCTGCCCTCTTCGTCCCTTCTTCTCTTTTTTGGTTCATCCACTCTGTTGGCTAGGAACCGATCTAGTCTCCCTTCTCATGCCAGTTTTTCTATGTCATTCTTCAAGTCATAGCACATGTTGGTAGGGTGCCCTTAGATTCGGTGGTATTCACAATACTCTGTCCAACTTCCTCCTCTCTTGTGTTTGATCGGGCGAGGGGGTGAGATATTCTCAGTGTTGCATATTTCTCGGTAAATGTCCACAAGGCATACCCGAAGAGGGGTATAATTATGGTAATTTCTGGGTTTCTCTGCAGATTAGTCTTCTTTTTTCCTGGACTCTTTATCCTTATCCCGAGGTGGGTAGGGGAATCCATATTTTGAGGTTTTTCCTAATCGGGAGTTTTCCTCCATGTTGATGTACTTTTTGGCCTGTTCTTGTACTTCGTTCAGAGATGCTGGGTGTTTCTTGGATATGGAGTGGCTAAAGGGTCCTTCTCGCAAGTCGTTGATGAGTCCCATGATCGCTGCTTCTGTAGGGAGGTTTTGTATGTCAAGGCACGCTTTGTTGAATCTTTCTATGTAGTTGCGGAGGCTTTCCCGATCTCCTTGTTTAATTCCTAGCAAGCTTGGAGCATGTTTTGCTTTGTCCTTTTGGATGGAGAACCGGGCTAGAAACTTCTTAGCGAGGTCATTGAAGCTTGTGATCGATCTTGGTGGCAGGGTGTCGCACCACTTTATTGTCGTTTTGGTTAGCCTGGTTGGGAAGGCCTTGCAACGGGTTGCGTCTGAGGCATCTGTAAGGTACATCCGACTTCTGAAGTTGCTGAGATGATGGCTTGGGTCAGATGTACCATCGTATGGTGTCATGTCAGGAGCTTTAAAGTCCTTTGAGACTTTAGCCTTCATGATTTCCTTTGTGAACGGGTCTTGGTCCTTGTTGGGCTGTCTTCGCGGTTGGACCGAGTTGTTTTAGTTTTGAGGTCGGCTTCGAGCTTTAAGAGCTTGTCTTCCAACTCTCGACGCCGCCTGGTTTCTCTCTGGAGATCTCGCTCGGCCTCTCACTGCCGTTCGGCTTCTTGTTCAAGCTATTTGAGGCGATCCTGCTGCTCACGGAGAATGTCTAATACTTCCGTATTCTGAGGTTGCTTGTCCCCCTTGGATTGGTGTGTGTCTTTTGATGTGGCATCTGTGTTCTTAAGTGGCGTTCCTTCTTCTAATCTGGAGTTATGGTTGTTGGTAGGGTTGTTTGCCATGATGGTGGGATGACTTCCAGGTTCCTCGGCAACAGCGCCAATGTTCTGAGAGTTACATGAAACAGAGAGGTCAATCTCGGATGAGATCTTCGAATCTGGACTGCGCTGCCGTGTCTGACGTGTTAACATAGGAGATGCTGCTGGTCCTCAGTCACCGGAGGGTGGTGGTACCTGAAAGAGACTCTGATGCTTAAGTCAGTACGGGCTTTAGGCAGGTTTTTTGTAGAATTGGAGTATGAGTTATACCTGGGTGCTCCAGTGTATTTATAGTAGTGTTGAATGACCTTCCTTGAGATAAGTTTGTTATCTTATCTTATCTTTTGTGGGTGAGATCACCTATCTTTTGGCCAGTCGCCTTCTGGTAGGCGGTGACTTTTCTTTCTTGGGACTCTTTGGGCTTCTGTGGTGACTCGTCCGAGCTCTTTATAAAGAGGTTGGCGGTCTGCCAAACTTCAAAGAGGTCGGTCACTTTGTCCTCGTCCAACCCGGACCTCATAGCTCGGTCCAAGGTATGAGCAAAATCTTTTTCAATTCTTTTTTAAATCTTTTATTTAACTTTAAAAACTTTTTCATACCTTCTATCTTATCTTTTTATCTTTTTCATATCTTTTAATTTTAAAACTTATATTTTTCTATCTTTTACCAAAGTGTGAACATATCTTCTTTATCTTTTCTCTAATCAATTTCGAAATCACCACCCTTCCCTCCCTATATATACCATTTGGCCAACCACTCCCTCATCCCCCTTCCATTCGAATTCTTCTCCTCTTCTTCGTCTTCTTTCTTGAGCAAACCTTTTAAGTTTGGTGTAGAAAGAGCCTTACCTTCTCACTCCATTCAAATTCTATGGCTCCAAAAAGTGGAAATTCCACTTCAAGAAGCAAGAAAGAAGACAACCAAATAGTTGTTTTCAAACCTCTCAGATTCTACACAAAGCAGCATGAAGACAATTATTACAAGATAATATGCAAGAGGATAGTGATCCCGGAAGCCAAATTCAAATTAAAAGAAGATGAGTACCCAGAGACCCAAGAGCAAATTCAAAAAAGAGGCTGGAAGATCCTGGCCGACCCTGAAATCAATGTTGGAATAACAATGATCCATGAATTCTATACAAATCCATGAATGACAGATAAGCAAAAGAAAGATGGACCAGGATTTCATACTTTTTGCACCTTGGTGCGAGGGAAGACTCTCTATTTTCATCTTGACAAGGTGAGAGAGATCTTTAAGTTGCCTCCACAAAGGGATGATCCAGAATCCTTTAATAGGAGGGTGGTAGTTGATCCCAAGCTGGATCAAATTCTAGAAGGCATATGTCTAACTGGAACTCACTGGTTCAATTAAGAGAGGAGTAGAAAGACCAGACTAGCATGCTTTGCAAACTGGTCAAGGAACAAGAGAAGCAGGGGCATGAGCTAGAAGAACTGAAGCATTAGAAATTATCCCCTGAAGAGCCTAACGCCTCCCATGATTAAGGTGGTTGAGTTCCACCTCCCTATTCCTGTGGCTATTTTAATTCCTATTTCCTATGTTTAAATTTACATTATCACTAGTAGCATTTAAGCTTTTATTTAAGTTTCTGCCTTTTAATTTCAGAATTGCATAAGCATTGTTAGGATTTAAGTTTTATTTTCCAATTAGCTATAAAATATTCCTCTTATCATCTCATTGAACTTGAATAAAATTTTGATTTTTTTAAAAGCAGTAAAGGTAAAAAAATTTCGAGTTTTATATATTAAGAATAGTTCAATTATTTGATGTGGTGGCATCGCTTTACTTTCTGAATACATGAATGAACAATGCATGTTTGATGTTGGAGTTAAGAATGTTGGCTCTTGAAAGAATGATGATAAAAGATAATTATTATTGGTGAACTAAAAAATCCTAAAATTGATTCTTAAAGCAAGAAAAAGCAGCAAAAAGCAAAAAACAAAAAAGAAAAAAAATATATGTATATGCGAAAGAAAAGCAAGCAGAAAAAGGAAAAGCCAATAGCTCTTTAAACTAAAAGGCAACAGCAAAAAGCCAATAGCTCTTTAAACCAAAAGGAAAGAGCAAGGATCCAAGGCTTTGAGCATGAATGGTTAGGGGGCCTAAAAAAAATATCTTAGCCTAATAAACAGTTCAAATGAGCTGCTTCCCTAACTATATGCTTGTGGTGTGAAGGTGTCAAGCTAAAACCTTGACACTGAGCAGTTAAAGTCGTAATCCAAAGCAAAGAGTGTGCTTAAGAGTTCTGGACACCACTGGCAAGGGATTCTAGCAAAGCTGAATCAGAATCCGAAAGGGTTTACCTAGTTAAGTGTCTGTGATGTTTATGTATCCGTTGGTAATACTGGAAAATAGAGCGCTTAGGGTCACAGCCAAGACTCAAAAGAAGATATGTTCAAGAACCAAAAAGAACTGAACTAGAAGAGTTAATAATATTATCTGGATTCTAATTTCCTAAAGATGCCAACTATTCTGAGCTTCAATGGAAAGTGAGATGCTAAAACTATTCAGAAGCAAAAAGCTACTAGTCCCGCTCATCTAATTAAAATGAGCTTCATTGAAAACTCTGAGATTTATTGTATCCTTCTTTTCTTTTTAATCCTACTTGTTTTTGGTTGCTTGGGGACAAGCAACCATTTAAGTTTGGTGTTCTGATGAGCGGATATTTTATATGCTTTTTGGAATCATTTTCATATAGTTTTCAGTATGATTCGTTTAAGTTTTATTATATTTTCATAGGTTTTAGTACAAAATTCATATTTTTGGATTCTACTTTGAGTTTGTGTATTTTATGGTGATTTCAGGTATTTTCTGGCTGAAATTGAGGAGCTTGAGCAAAAGTCTGATTCAGAGACAGAGAAAGGACTGCAGATGCTGTCAAGATCTGACCTCTGTGCACTCGAAGGAGCTTTTCTGGAGCTACAAAAGTCCAAATGGTACGATCTCAACCGCTATGGAAAGCTAACATCTAGGGCGTTCCAGAAATAAATAATAGTCCATACTTTGCTTCAGAAATGAAGGCCCAAAATTGGCGTTCAAAATCCAGCCACCAGCCTCATTCCTGGTGTTTAACGCCCAAAGGGGAGTAGCTGGCGTCCAAACGCCCAAAAGGGAGTACGAGGCTGGCGTTTAATTCCCATGAAGGGTCTAGCTCGTGGATTTCACTCAAGCTCAGCCCAAACACTCACCAAGTGGGCTCCAAAAGTGGATTTTCGCACTACAATACTAGTTTATCTTATTTTTTGTAATCCTTAGTTATTAGATTAGTATATATAGAACAAGGATCACCCTTGTTCAAAACTCTATGCCTTATTTTTGAATTACATTGTTCTTTTGTACAGTACGAGTCATTAACCTCCTAAGGTTAAGGTTAGGAGCTCTGCTGATTCTCATGAATTAATAATATCACTATTCTACTTCAATCTATGCTTGATTCTATTCTAAGATGTATCTTTGTTCTTCATCCTAATGGATTGGGAGTGTAACTTGACCGTCATCCCAATTCCACATGGGTTCTTGCGAGTACTTGACGGGTTAATACTGAACCACTAGCTTAATTATACATCTCTTAGACGGCTAATCCACATCCTCGTTGGGGACTTCTCGAGACATCAGTTCAGCCGAGGTGCGGGGCAATTAGGGCCTTTGTGGTATAGGCTAGAACCAAAGGAGCAGCGTTCTCTGATCCAAAAGATCTAACCTTGTCTGTGGTGTTTTGAGTAGGATCCAAGGGAATGGACTGCTAGAGATTCACCCCCATTCAAATTGGATGACCACTGGCCCGGCGTTTGATCTGAAGTAGAGAAGATTAATGACCGCTGACCCGGCATTAATCATATACAGCCTGCCATGAAATTTATCAATCAGAAGTTGGAGTAGATGGTGAGAAAATTTGATTCAGAAGGAAGAAGTGATGCACGGAAACTTGTCTCTCAACAAATTTCCTTCGGCAAGTATACCGACTTGTCGTCAAGTAAAAACTCACAGTAGAGTGAGGTCGAATCCCACAGGGATTGATTGGTCAAGCAACTTTAATTGGAAGAATGTTCTAGTTGAGCTAAGCAGAAAGTGAGTTGAGAATTGCAGGAAATTAAATGGCGGGAAAGTAAATAGCAGAAAATAAATGACGGGAAGTAAATTGCAGAATCTTAAATGGGAAGGGAAGTTTAGCATGAAAGTAAATGGCAATAAGTAAAGAGAATGGGTAAGATCAAAAATGGGGAATTCATTGGGCTTAGGAGATGTTGCATTCTCCGGATCAAGTTCATTTTCATCTCTTCCTCAATCAATGCATTCATTGATCTCCTTGGCAATCTTAAGTGATTGAATTCCAATTCCTTGGTAATTCAATCTCTCAAATCAGATCAATAGCCAATTCCTTGGTCTAATTGCTCATGAGAAGAGATGAAGTGTGTCACTGATTATACCACATGTATTTCCAAATCAAAGTATTGGGAGAATTATATGTCACCATATCCGCCCAAACCCCAATTTGGTCCAACATGAGAAAGCATTTCGAGCATGATCTCTTCATTCCTTTTCCAAGATTCAGAAGAGATCCAAGTATGAATAGCTTCTTTTTCAAGATAACTACTCAATTGGATAAAGATTGAAAGCTTTCTAGTAAAATCAAGAGAAAAGAAAAAAGAAGGATTATGAAAACTATTATTGATCCATCAAATTACAACAGAGCTCCCTAACCCAATGAAAGGGGTTTAGTTGTTCATAGCTCTGGGAAATGAAAGCAAAGATGGAGAGTACATTCTGAAAGTTAAACTAGAAGTGCAGAGAAAGTAAAATATAGAGAGTAATTCTAATAATGCCAAAAAGCTCCTTTTCTAGTTCAAAGCTCTCCCTATTTATACTACTCTTCTGATCTTCTAGTTGGCTCTTCAAGTCTTGCATATGGGCCTTTGGATCTTGAGTTGAAGAAGTTATCTTCTTCAGTGGGCTCAGCTTTACTTGCAGAGAAAGTGTGAAGTAGGCAGGGACTTTAGCTTAGGGCGTTAGTGATGTTAACGTTAAGTGAAAATGTGGGGTTGAGAACGTTAGTGACAATCACCTTTTTCACTAACGTTCCTAACCCAAAGTGGTCCACGTTAACTTCAACGTTAGTGGCACTAACGTGACTACTAACGTTGACCCTTGGCCCTTCGCAAACGTTACTGGGGTTTACCTTTTTCAATAACGTTGAGAGTACCCCTTTCTCCCTACGTTAGAGTTCACGTTAGAATAGTTAACGTGGCCTTTAATGTAGGCTTGCCAAATCTTCGAGAGCGTTAGTGACACTTACCTTTGTCACTAACGCTTCAGAACGCCCCTACTTCCCACGTTAGAGTTCACGTTAACTAAGTTAACGTGACTTCTAACGTGGTATTGATAGCCATCTCCAACGTTAGTGACAAAGGTGAGTGTCACTAACGTTGGCTCATCATCCCTCTTCTCCACGTTAGCTTCCACATTAATGTAATTAACGTGGCAACTAACGTGGCTCATAGTGGCTCAATCCAACGTTAGTGACAAAGGTGAGTGTCACTAACGTTGGTGATTCTTGCTCCCTCCACGTTAGAGTCCACGTTAACTAGGTTAACATGGCTTTTACCGTATCCAATATGGGCTTAGTCCAACGTTAGTGACAAAGGTGAGTGTCACTAACGTTGGCATAATCTTCTTCTTCCACGTTATAGCTCACGTTAACTGAGTTAACGTGGCTCTTAACGTGGCCAATTGCCCCTTTTGGAACGTTAGTGGCACTTAATTTTACCACTAACGTTGGAGTTCTACTTCTTTTCCACGTTAGCTTCCACGTTAAGATAGTTAACGTGGCAACTAACGTGGGCTATGATGGCTCACGAAAGCGTTATTGGCAATCACTTTTCTCATTAACGTTGCAAGCTAGTTGTTCTGAGGGTTACCTGAAACTGTAGGTCGATCTCGGACGAGATCCTCTGTGCTGGTCGGAACCGATGTGTCCGGCTGATGAATGGTGACCGGAGCTGGTACGTCTGACTTGTTTGGACTTTGAACGTGCTGCTGATCCTCTGTCACCGAAGGGTGGGGGGTACCTGCAAGAGACTCCGATGCTTAAGTTAGCATGGGTATTAAACAGGTGTTATGTAGAATCAGAGTATGAGTTATACCTGGGTGCTCCAGTGTATTTATAGTAGTTGTAGAGTGACCTTTCTGGAGATAAGATAGTTATCTTATCTTATCTTATCTTTGAATGAGGTCAGCTTATCTTCAATGGAACTGCCTTTCTCTCTGTAGGCTTGGGCTGCCTTTGGATTGGGCTGTGTTCCTTCGTTTTGGGCCTTCTTGGGCCTCTGTGGCGTTTTGTCCGAGCTCTTTGTGAAGAGGTCGGTCATTGGCCGAGCTCTTTGAGAAGAGGTCGGATAGTCTGACCTGAAGAGGTCGGTCGGCTTGTCGCTAAACATCCCGGGTCGGACAGCTTGACCCAGGGTATGAACAGTGTCCCTGCTTGAGTTCGATCTTTCCGTGAGATTGTGCTTTTCAGAGCTTCGATCTCTTTGGAAGTCGTGCTCAAGCATCTGTCTGGCTTGTTTCTTCATTGCTTTGTAATCTTTTGCAGATTTTCTAGAGGTTTGGTACTTCACAGTCCAACCTCTTTTGAGTAGTAGTGTGGGTTTTCTTCCCTTGCTTTCTGGATCGCGCCTTGCTTTAAGTTTTTGTTGACAACCCTCTGCTTTGGCGAAGTAATCCCTGTGGCTTGATATCCGGATTTTTAGTGACTTGTCCAATGTCTTTTTAGTGTTCTTTATATAGAACCTTTTTTAGTCTTGGATGACGTTTGTGGCCCTGTTTGAGATTGTGCCTTCTTTGAGTGGAGTTGTATCCCTTTTAGCTAAGAACATTTGAGCCTTAAGTTGTTTCTCAACCTTTTGGCTTGTTCTTTTTTGAGATCGTACTTGCACCTCTTCTTAGCTGACGTCGACCTGTACGACTTTGCCCCTGATTGAGTTTGGACCTTTCCGCGAGATCGTGCTTTCGGAGCTTCGATCTCTTTGAGGAAGTCGTGCTCAAGCATCCTGACTTTGGTCGATCTTGAGTAGTTTCTCCTTTGTGCGAGTCTGGTATTGCCTTTTTTAGTTTGTTGAGAGGTCTTTTCAGCTTTCTTCTGACTTGTTTGTCTTCACTGTTCGGACTTTTTAGTCATAATCCAACAACTTTTTAGGTATAGTTTGTTTGGACGACTTTTTAGCTCCGTCTTTGAGGCCGTGCTTTTTGCTTTTTAAGTAGTGTCTTTTTTCAAGACTTCGTACCTTTCAGCAAAACATTCCTGGCCTTCCTTTAGCCATTTGTGAGATGTCTTTGTCCCCTTTGTAGATCTTTGTAGAGTGTCGATACTTTGTTGTCCGACTTCTTTTGATCACTTCTGGTTTTGTCCACTTTCTGTTTGGTCGAGGTGGTCCTTGGGGCTAACTTGTCCGACGACTTTTTAGTGTTCTTGTAGAACACTTTTTAGTCATTCTGAACAATTTTGATAGCCTTGTCGTGGAGCCGTGGCTTTTTGGGCGGAGCTATGTCCGTTTTAGCGCACATTTTTCGTTGGTCCGACTTCTTCTTGTCGGTCCAAGTTGTAGCTTTCGTTGGTCTGACTTCTTCTTGTCGGTCCAAGCTGTAGCTTTTGTTGGTCTGACTTCTTCTTGTCGGTCCAAGCTGTAGCTTTTGTTGGTCCGACTTCTTCTTGTCGGTCCAAGCCATAGCTTTTGTTGGTCCGACTTCTTCTCGTCGTCCTTTTTCAAGTTATTTTTGTAATCCTCTTTCTTGGACCTTGGTCAGGTCTCTTTCAGGGATTACTTTTATAACTTGTTTTTTTTTATTTGTAGGAGACCGACTTCGTCATGTCGATCTCTTCTAAGTTATTTTGTAATCCTCTTTCTTGGACCTTGTTCAAGTCTCTTTCAGGGATTACTTTTATAACTTGTTTGTTGTAGGAGACCGACTTCGTTTTGTCGATCTCTTCTAAGTTATTTTGTAATCATCTTTCTTGGACCTTGTTCAGGTCTCTTTCAGGGATTACTTTTATAACTTGTTTGTAGGAGGTCGACTTCTTTGCGTCGTCCTCTTTCTAAGTTATTTTTGTAGTCCTCTTTTTTGGACCTTTGTCAGGTCTCTTTCAGGGACTACTTTTATAACTTGTTTGTTGTAGGAGACCGACTTCGTTATGTCAATCTCTTCTAAGTTAAAGTAATCCTCTTTAATAGGGTTGGCCAGACCTCTTTCCAGGGTTTACTTATAACTTGGGTTGACTTGGTCCGACTTCTTAATGTCGGCCAGTCTTTAAGTTATTATTTTAGCAATCCGTAAGACCTCGTCAGGTTCTTTTTTGGATCACTTTCGATAACTTCTTACATTATTCTGTGTTCATCTTTGCCGATTTGTAGAAAGTGGTTGTCATCTCTAGATCGTCTTTTGGGTGAATCGCGTTTTCACCTTTATCGGACGATTGTCTTTATCGTGATCGTGCAGTGAAATTGTTTTTCACTTTCTGCCGATCTGTTGGTTTATAATCGGACGATGAATGCTTCAGATTAATGCGTCTTGGTATAGTAGTGAATTTTGTTTTCACTTTGTCGACCTTTGTCGAAATCAAACGATGAATTCGGTTTTCATCGTGGTCGGGTGGTGAAGTTGGTTTTCACCTTGCCGACTTGTCGCTTTGTAATCGGACGATGAATTTGGTTTTCATCTTGCCGACTTTGTCGTGATCGGGCGGTAACTTTGGTGTTCACCTTGCCGACCTGCCATAGTCGGGCGTCTTGGTAGGAAACTTTCTAGGGAATCTGCAATCTTTTAAACAATAAAGTGAAGATAAGAATGTGTACATGTTAGTACTTACCTTTCTAGGTCGGCAATCTTTTGGATCTCGGCCTGGCGCCCTTTTTAGTTTGCAGGCATGCCATGACCTTGGTAGCTCTTGCCCCTCGAGGTTGGACACTTTGTAGCAACCTTTCCCCAGTTCTTCTGAACAACTTGGTATGGTCCTTTCTAGTTGGCTGCCGACCTATTTTGATGTCATTTCAGATTAGGATGAGATCGTTGTTGTTAGATTATCTTCTGATTGTATCTTGAGGCCATTTGACGTTTTAACGCCTCTTCTTTGATCTGAGCTCTTTCTCGGGTTTCTGGAGGTAGGTCGAGTTCTTCCTTTTGAAGTTGGGAGTTGGCCTCTTCACTGTAGTGGATCACTCTGGGCGATCCTTCTTTGACCTCTACTGGGATTATTGCCTCCATTCCGTAAGCTAATCGGAAGGGGGATTCCTTTGTAGTGGAGTGTGGAGTTCTCCGATACCCAGAGGACTTGTGGGAGCTCTTCTGGTGGGGCTATAGGGAAGTTGGCATGCTTTTGATGTAAGGCTTTGACTTTGTATTTGTTCTAAAGAACTTTGGTTCTTTCTACAAAAAGTTTGCATCTTTGATCGTTTGTTGTCACTTTTCTTTTGTCATTCGCCTTTGAGAAGAATGTGTGCTTTGCTTAGGGCTTGGTTGCTGTTCTTGTTTCTTTTCATTGTTGCCTGACTCCTTTTGTACAAAAGTTCTAGCTTTTGTTTTGACCTTTTGTTTGAGAGGTGTTCGGGCTGTTTGGGTATAGATTGTCGACTTCTTTTCTCCGGTGTCTTGCCCTGTTGTTGCCTCCAAAGGGTGCCCCTGGACCTTCGTGTGAGTCTTAGGATTTCCCTTTTACTGCTGTATCTGACACCTGATGTTTTGCTGTTATTCTCCGAGTTATTTTCTTATTTGCCCGAGTTGTTTGGTAGTAACCTCATAGTCGACCTATGTCTTTGAGATGTCTACTAAGATCCAGACAGCATGTCTGATTAGCTGGATTTCATAGTTTTAATGCGTGTTACTGTGGCTGACCCTGAGTACATCCCTTATACCGCCTTCAAAATTGACTCGTTGTGGTCTTGTAATGTAGCCTGGATGAGGCTTCTGTTATTGCCCCCTGGTTTGGTGTTGGCTAGTTTTGAAAATGCATCAGCTCGGGCATTCTATGTGTTGGACATCATTTTCCCCAATTTGTCCGAGCTGTTGGTGTTGGCTGGTTTTGAAAGTGCATTAGCTCGGGCATTCTATGTGTCGGACTTCATTTTCCCCGATTTGTCCGAGCTGTTGGTGCTGGCTGGTTTTGAAAGTGCATCAGCTCGGGCATTCTATGTGTCGGACTTCATTTTCCCTGATTTGTCCGAGTTGTTTTCTGTTTTTGTCCAGGGTCCCCCGAGATGTTCTCTGGTTTTGTCCAGCGTCCCCCAAATTATCCGAGCTGTCCTCTGTAGGATTCTTTCAGCTAAGTTTGTTTTCTGTAGGATGCCTTTTATGGGTTGGTTGGTCCGAACTCTGATAGTGTGAGCTTGAAAGTATGGGTGGAGTTATTGAGAGACGAGTACGAGGGCGTAGGCGAACTTTTTCTATCTTTTGATAGTTTAGTTCGGCCCCTTGTAGAGCTTTGTTGATGAAATAGATGGGTTGTTGCCCACTTTCGTCTTCTCTGACTAGTGCGGAGGCTATTGCCCGACTTCCCACTGCGAGGTATAATATGAGTTCTTCACTTTCCCGGGGTCTGGTGAGAATGGGTGGTTGCCCCAAGAATAGGAGAAATCTCGGAAGGCTTGTTCGCATTTCGTTGTCCTTTTCAAACCTCTCTCCCTTCCTTAATATACCTCTTTGAGGTGTCTTTTGCAAGATGATTTGGAGATCGAACCTCCTGCGAATCCTCCATTTATCATATGAACACGTCTCTTAGAGGGGTGAGGTAGACGTTTGACTTGTCCGACCTCTTTGGTGTGAGGTGGATGTTCCACTCGTCCAACCTCTTTGGTGCGAGGTGGACCTTCAACTCGTCCGACCTCTTTGTTGTGAGGTGGACCTTTAACTCCTCCGACCTCTTTGTTGTGAGGTGGACCTTCAACTCGCCTGACCTCTTTGGTGTGAGGTGGACCTTTAACTCGTCCGACCTCTTTGTTGTGAGGTAGACCTTCAACTCGCCCGACCTCTTTGGTGTGAGGTGGACCTTCAACTCGTCCGACCTCTTTGTTGTGAGGTGAACCTTCAACTCGTCCGACCTCTTTGTTGTGAGGTGGACCTTCAACTCGTCCGACCTCTTTGTTGTGAGGTGGACCTTCAACTCGTCCGACCTCTTTGTTGTGCGGTGGACCTTCAACTCGTCCGACCTCTTTGGTGTGAGGTGGACCTTCAACTCGTCCGACCTCTTTGTTGTGAGGTGGACCTTCGACTCGTCCGACCTCTTTGTTGTGAGGTGGACCTTCGACTCGTCCGACCTCTTTGTTGTGAGGTGGACCTTCGACTCGTCCGACCTCTTTGGTGTGAGGTGGACCTTCAACTCGTCCGACCTCTTTGGTGTGAGGTGGACCTTCAACTCGTCCAACCTCTTTGTTGTGAGGTGGACCTTCAACTCGTCCGACCTCTTTGTTTTTGATTGGGCGAGGTGGTGGGATCTTCTCAGTGTTGCGTATTTCTCGTTAAACATCCACAAGAGATAGGTTTCTTAGTGGGTTAGTCTTATTTCTTCCTGGACTCTTTATCCTTATCCCGTAGTAGGTTAGGAGAATCTGATTTTTGAGCTGTCTCCCAATCGGGAGTTCTCCTTCATATTGATATATTTTTTCACCCTTTCTTGAACTTCATTTAGAGATGTTAGGTGCTTCTTGGATATTGAGTGGTTGAAAGGTCCTTCTCGCAGGCCATTAACGAGACCCATGATGGCGGCCTCTGTTGGTAGGCTTTGTATGTCTAGGCATGTTTTGTTGAATCTTTCTATGTAGTTGCGAAGACTTTCCGGACCTCCTTGCTTGATTCCTAATAGACTGGGGGCGTGCTTAGCCTTATCCTTCTGGATGGAGAATAACAGATTGCATCTGAGGCCTCTGTGAGATACATCCTGCTTCTGAAATTGCTAAGATGATGGCTTGGATCTGATGTGCCGTCGTACGGTGTCATGTTGGGAGCTTTAAAGTCCTTTGGGACTTTAGCTTTCATGATCTCTTTGGTGAATGGGTCTTGATCTTTGTGGGGGCTGTCTTCGTGACCGGATCGAGTTGTTTTGGCCTTGAGATCTGCTTCGAGTTTTAGGAGCTTGTCCTTTAACTCGCGGTGTCGCCTTACCTCTCTTTGTAGATCCTTGCCAACTTCTCGTTGATGCTGGCTTTCTTTTTCAAGTTGCTTTAGGCGATCTTGAAGCGCTTCTATTACTCCCGGATGTGATGAGTTTTTGTCTCCGTTAGATTCCGGAGTATCTTTTGGTGTAGCGTCCGCATTTTTGTGCGGCGTTCTGTCCTCTAGATCTGAATCGTAGTCGTTGTCATGGTCGTCTGCCATGGTGATGGGATGACTTCCAGGTTCCCCGGCAACGGCGCCAATGTTCCGAGGGTTACCTGAAACTGTAGGTCGATCTTCTGTGCTGGTCGGAACTGATGTGTCTGGCTGATGAATGGTGACCGGAGCTGGTACGTCCGACTTGTTTGGACTTTGAACGTGCTGCTGATCCTCTGTCACCGAAAGGTGGAGGGTACCTGCAAGAGACTCTGATGCTTAAGTTAGCATGGGTATTAAACAGGTGTTATGTAGAATCAGAGTATGAGTTATACCTGGGTGCTCCAGTGTATTTATAGTAGTTGTAGAGTGACCTTTCTGGAGATAAGATAGTTATCTTATATTATCTTATCTTTGAATGAGGTCAGCTTATCTTCAACGGAACCACCTTTCTCTCTGTAGGCTTGGGCTGCCTTTGGATTGGGCTGTGTTCCTTCGTTTTGGGCCTTCTTGGGCCTCTGTGGCGTTTTGTCCGAGCTCTTTGAGAAGAGGTCGGTCATTGGCCGAGCTCTTTGAGAAGAGGTCAGATAGTCTGACCTGAAGAGGTCGGTCGGCTTGTCGCTAAACATCCCGGGTCGGATAGCTTGACCTAGGGTATGAACACTAGCCTTCATTCCACGTTAGTGGTCACATTTGCTAGAATAACGTGGCTGCTAACGTGGTTCTTCCTTGCTTCCTTTATCCTGAAATCAAGCAATAAAGCTCTGATCTAAGTTATGAGACTTGCATCATTCAATTTGTCCTTTAATTCATGCATAATTCTCATGAAATCATGTAAAATTCACAATGTTTGCTTGAATCAAGATGTAAGTAATTATTTACCCAAAACTTGCTTATTTTCTAAGAAAATGCATGAAACTACCTTAAAACCATAAAGAAAAGGTCTGTGAAACTGGCCAAAATGCCCTGGCATTACAACACCAAACTTAAAGCTTGCTTGTCCCTAAGCAAGTACTCGAACAAGAGAATGATGAATGAAATGACAAGAGGAATGAATCATTATTGTGGAAGTCATGTTCTTGGTTTTATGGGGTTTCATGCATAGCAACTTAGGTTCATTCCTTTACTGGCTTTCAGACCTTTATCATGCCTTGGAATACTCACTTGATTGCACCCTTTGAGACTTTTATTTATTGATCCCTTTGTCTTTCCAAGGTTTATTTCTTCCTTAGGCTAAGTGTTCTATGAGGGGGCGACTTTTTAAGGTGCTAGGTGTTGAAACACCCCTAAGGACTTACTCCCTCAAGTCTCTCTCCCCCATACATGCACACCACAGGCACATGGTTTGTTATTTTCTTTCCTTGAGGTCTTGGTGTCCAGCACCTCTTTGGGTTACTAGATGTTCTGTAGAACGGTTGCTCTTGATAGTGGATTTTCAGTTGATAATCCCGGGTTAGTTAACCCAAGTTACCAAGTGATGAAGCACTCCTAAGAACTTATTCATCTAAGTAGATCCTTGGTACAAGAGCACCACAGACACATCCCTCAAGTTTCAAGCCCTTGGTGCCTAGCCTTATTCTTTATTAACTTTTCTTTCTTTTTCAACTCTTATTGTTCTTTTCCTTTTTCTTATTAGGATCTTATTATTTAGCTAGTCTCATGGGGTGTGTTTTAAGCATATGATTCAAGACGGATAGTTGCCTTCCCACCTTGTTGGTGAACCAACTTTGCTAAGTGATTACTACACCACAAATTTAAGGACCTACTCCACAACTTGAACATCACTGTGGTCTTTCATAACATCTCTTTTTATTGGACTTAAAAGGACAAGCATACAATAAGCAAGATGAAAATGAAAACAGGCAACTTGACTAGCAAGCATAGACCTAAGCAAAAACAAACATCAAATTCTAGTGAATTAAGCTTAAAGAGTGACTATTAATCAAGGGCACATTCAGACTTCCAAATTGATTATTTCCAAGCATATGGAATCAAGTAACAATACAACCTTTTGGTGATGCCTTCCAGCTAACCATTTGTTGTCATCCTCCATAGTTTCTGCATATTTCCTCGCTTCCTTGGATGATGGTGCACTGTTTTTCCAAAAGATTGATTGAATCCCTGCAAAGTTATTGGAAGTTGCTTGTCCCCAAAGCACTTGAGAGATAGTTAGTATGCATGTATGCTTGTGCATTTCGGAACTTAACTTGGTGTGTGAACACCAAACGTAGTTCCTTGCCTAATACAGCAGGTTGAATGCATGCAGAAAATCTCATGTGTTGTTATCAAGAAGACAACTAGAAACTAACTACTGTAAGTGGTTCCCCTGATTGGTTGGATCTAGCAATTTGCCCTTGAAGGAGTGTAGTGTGATTCTAACTGAAATCTTTGGTGGAACACCAAACTTAGAATTACACACTCACTCTTGTATTGTTTTGGTGTGTAACACCAAACTTAGCTCCTCACAATACGGGGGAAACTACTTGTGATTTTTATTAAAATACAAATGAAAAGAGAACTACCTTAGGTTGGGTTGCCTCCCAACGAAGCGCTCTTTTAGCGTCGCTAGCTCGACGATTCCTCCATCACTTGAGGTGATACTTCACTTTGGGGTTTTCCCCCATGTTGCCCATGTAGTGTTTGAGCCTCTGTCCGTTAACAGTGAACTTCCTCTTTGAACTTTCCTCCATGATTTCTATGTGCCCATACGGCGAGACCTTTGTGACAAGAAAGGGTCCTGACCACCTTGATTTGAGTTTCCTAGGGAAGAGTCTTAATTTGGAATTGTAGAGGAGCACTTGCTGTCCTTCTTCGAAGCTTCTGGGTGTTAAATGGAGGTCATGCCTTCTCTTTGCCTTTTCTTTATAAATCTTGGCATTTTCATAGGCTTGAGATCTGAACTCCTCCATTTCTTGCAGCTGCAAGACCCTCTTTTCACTAGCAGCAGTGCTATCAAAATTTAGCAGCTTGAGAGCCCAGAGAGCTTTGTGTTATAGCTCCAATGGTAGATGACAAGCCTTTCCATACACCAGTTGGTATGGGGACATCCCGATTGGTGTTTTGAATGCCGTTCTGTATGCCCAAAGAGCATCATCCAGCTTCTTCGACCAATCCTTCCTTGATGCTCCCACAGTCTTTTCCAGAATCTTTTTTAGCTCTCTGTTAGATATCTCAGTTTGCCCACTTGTTTGGGGGTGGTAAGGCGTGGAAATCTTGTGTTTCACCCCGTATCGTAGGAGGAGAGCTTCTAGTGGTCTGTTACAAAAATGGCTCCCTCCATCACTAATGAGTGCTCGTGGGACTCCGAACCGGCTAAAGATATTCTTTCTGAGGAAGTTCATGACCACCTTGTTATCATTCGTTGGGGCTGCAATAGCCTCTACCCACTTGGAAACGTAATCCACTGCTACCAAGATATATTTGTTTGAATATGAGGTTGGAAAAGGTCCCATGAAATCGATTCCCCACACATCAAACAGTTCTAGTTCTAAGATGAAATTTTGTGGCATCTCATTTCTTTTGGGTAAGTTTCCAGCTCTTTGACATTCATTGCAATTCTTTACCAGTTCTTTGGCATCCTTGAAAAGGGTAGGCCAAAAGAATCCGCTTTGTAATACCTTGGCTGCAGTTCTGTCCCCTCCAAAATGACCTCCATAGCATGAGCTGTGGCAGTTCCACAAGACCTCTCGTCCCTCTTCTTCCGAGACACATCTTCTCAGAATTTCATCTGAACACTTCTTGAAGAGATATGGTTCATCCCAAACAAAATACTTTGCGTCATTGATGAGCTTTCTTTTCTGGTGTTTGTTGATGTCTGGATGTAAAGCCCCAGTTGCCTTAAAATTGGCAATATCTGCAAACCAGGGTGCTCTGTGAATCGTCATCAACTGCTCATCTGGGAAGAACTCATTTACATTTGTATCATGTGTTCCTCCTTTATCATGAGCGATTCTGGATAGGTGATCTGCTACCTTGTTCTCCACTCCTTTCTTGTCTTTGATTTCAATATTGAATTTCTGCAACAATAAGATCCATCTTATTAGTCTTGGTTTTGATTCTTGCTTGGCAAACAAATATTTAAGTGCTGTGTGATCTATGAAGACAATCACTTTGGCACCAATGAGGTATGATCTAAACTTGTCAAATGCAAAAACTATTGCCAGCAACTCCTATTCAGTAGTGGTATAGTTTCTTTGGGTATCATTGAGGACTTTACTGGCATAGTATATCACATTGACCAAGTTATCTTTCCTCTGTCCTAACACTGCCCCAATTGTGAAATCAGATGCATCGCACATCAGTTCAAATGGTAGGTTCCAGTCAGGTGGGGAAATGATAGGGGCAGAGGACAACCTCTTTTTCAAGTTTTTAAATGCCAGCATTCACTTTTCATCAAAGATAAATGGTGTATCAGATACAAGGAGATTGCTTAAGGGCTTGGCTATCTTTGAAAAATCTTTAATAAACCTTCTGTAAAAGCCAGCATGCCCTAGAAAACTCCTAATTGCCTTGACATCACTTGGTGGAGGTAATTTTTCAATGAGTTCCACCTTGGCTCTGTCCACTTCAATGCCTTGGTTAGAAATCTTATGACCAAGAACTATTCCTCCTGTCACCATAAAGTGACATTTTTTCCAGTTCAAGACCAAATTAGTTTCTTGACATCTTTTTAATACCAGGGCCAGGTGATTTAGGCAACTAGGGAAGGAATCTCCGAATACCGAGAAATCATCCATAAAAACTTCAATGAATTTCTCTATCATATCTGAGAAGATAGAAAGCATGCAGCGTTGGAAAGTCACAGGTGCATTACATAGCCCAAATGGCATGCGCCTGTAGGCGAACACTCCATATGGGCATGTGAATGAGGTTTTCTCTTGGTCTCTTGGATCAACCACTATTTGATTGTATCCTGAATAACCATCGAGAAAACAGAAATATGCGTGTCCTGCAAGTCTTTCCAGCATCTGATCCATGAATGGAAGGGGGAAATGATCTTTTCTTGTAGCTTCATTCAGTTTTTTGTAGTCTATGAACATCCGCCATCCTGTGACGGTCCTGGTGGGGATCAGTTCGTTCTTCTCATTGGGGACTACAGTGATTCCTCCTTTTTTTGGCACAACGTGCACGGGGCTGACCCAGGGGCTGTCTGAGATCGGGTAGATTACCCCTCCCTGCCATAGCTTCATAACTTCTTTCTGTACCACTTTCTTCATGACTGGATTCAGCCTCCTTTGGGGTTGAATAGAAGGTTTGGCATCATCTTCCAATAATATCTTATGCATGCATATGGCCGAACTAATTCCTTTCAGGTCAGCGAGGGTCCATCCAATGGCATCCTTATGCTTTCGCAACACTTGGAGTAGTTCCTCTTCTTGCTTGTGGCTGAGGGCTGAGTTAATGATCACTGGGTAACTTTCATTATCCCCTAAGTATGCATATTTGAGGGTGGGTGGCAGTGTTTTGAGTTCAAGTTTAGGTGCTTCCTTTCCTTCATCCTTCCCTTCTAATGTGCCTTGAATGTGAACCTCTGCTGTTGTAACCTCTTTGCTTGAAGCTAACTCTTCTTCTGTCAACCCCTCAAATTCTTCCTCTTCAAGAGTATCTTGTGCTATATCTTCTAGTGAATCCAACCTCATACACTCTCCCATTGGTTCTTGTGGGTAACTCATGGCTTTGAACACATTGAATATCATCTTCTCATTGTGTAACCTCAGTGTCAGTTCACCTTTCTGGACATCAATGATAGCTCCAGCAGTGGCTAGGAGTGGTCTGCCCAGAATGATAGAAGCCTTGGCTCCTTCCTTCATATCCAACACCACAAAGTCTGCTGGAAAGATAAAGTCTCCTACCTTCACTAGCAAGTCTTCTACTATGCCGTGAGGAAACTTGAATGATCGATCTGCCAGTTGTAGGGCCATTTTTGTTGGCTTGGCCTCCTTAATTTTTATTTTTTTCATCATGGCTACTGCATCAAATTTATGCTGGCTCCTAAATCACACAGAGCCTTCTCCACCATGATCTCTCCTATAATACAGGGGATCTGGAAGCTCCCATGATCCTTCAATTTTTGGGGTAGCTTGTGCTGAATGATGGCACTACATTCCTCGGTTAGTATCACCGTTTCGTTATTCTTCCAACTTTTCTTTTTGGTCATCAATTCCTTCAAGAACTTGGCATATAGTGGCATTTGCTCTATTGCTTTAGCAAAGGTTATGTTAATCTGTAGTTTCTTGAAGATTTCTAGAAACCTTGAGAATTGGCTGTCATCCCCATTTTTCCTCAATTGCTGAGGATATGGGACTCTTGGAACATATGGCTTCAGATCTTCTCCCCTTTTACGCGAATTGGAGATGGGAACTTGAACTTCCTCATGTTCCTCCTTCCTTTCAGTTGGGTCCTCCTCTTGTGGTTTCTTGGAGGTCTCCTTCAACTCCTTACCACTTCTGAGGGTGATAGCTTGACACTCCCCCTTGGGTTTGGCTCAATGTTGCTACCAAGGTTATGAACAGGAGTTTGCTGGAGTAGGTAACCAACTTGTGTCTCAAGTTTCTTGATGGCAGCCTCTTGATTCTGCATGTTGGATCGCACCTCTTCTCGAAACATCTTACTGTCTTGAATTTCCTTTCATATGCTCTCGAGTAGGGTCTCTATCTTTGAGAGTCTATCCTCGGATGGTGATGGAGAGTTGAGATTGGAAGGATGAGAAGGGCCATTTTGACTTTGGTATGGATGTTGAGAAGTGTTGTTGGGTGGGTGTTGGTATGACCTCTGTGTGGAGTGTTGGTGAGTTGCATTATTGTTGGGGTTGTGGCATCTCTGATCTTGGCCTTGGTCTTGTTGATTTCCCCACCCAAAGTTTGGGTGGTTTCTCCAACCAGGATTATATGTTTTGGAGTATGGGTCATGGTTCTGCCTAGGTGAACTTCCAATGTAGTTGGCTTGTTCCTGATCACCCTCTGCTTCTTCATTCACTCCTTCTTGGGTTACTGCTGAAGTGGTGATTGCTGCTACTTTATTCCTTTCCATCTTCTTGGTGAGGTCAGCTAATTGCTTGGTAATCATCTTGTTTTGAGCTAGCAGTGCATCCACATCGTTCAGCTCCATCACTCCTCTAGTATTGCCTCTTTCAGAAGCATAGAAGTAGTCATTCTCTGCTACAGTCTCAATGACATCTATGGCTTCTTCAATGGTCTTCTTCTTGTTCAGAGATCCCCGGATGAGTGGTCTACTGCCTTCTTTGATTCATACGAAAGGCCTTCATAGAAAATGTGCAACTGCACCCATTCATTGAACATATCTGGCGGGCATCTTCTTGTCAAGTCTTTAAACCTCTCCCATGCTTCATATAGAGTCTCACCATCCTGCTGCCTGAATGTTTGTACCTCAGCTCTCAACCTGTTGATCCGTTGAGGAGGATAGAATCTTGCCAAGAACTTGTTCACCACATCTTCCCAGGTTGCTAAACTCTCCTTTGGAAAGGATTCCAGCCATTTAGATGCCTTGTCCTTGAGTGAGAAGGGAAATAGAAGTAGTCTATAGGTGTCAGGATGAACACCATTAGACTTCATAGTATTGCATATCCTCAGAAAGGTGGTTAGATATTGATTGGGGTCTTCTTGGACACTTCCTCTGAATGAACAATTGTTCTGAACAAGGGTGATGAGCTGTGGCTTTAGTTCAAAGTTGTTGGCATGTATGGTTGGCCTTTGGATGCTACTTCCACAGTTTCCTGGGTTTGGGTTGATGTAAGAACCCAGAACTCTTCTCTCTTGTCCAGCTTGATGCGCTGGACCTTCTCTGCCATGGTTGTGAGCCTCTTCTTCATGATGGTTCTCCATACTCTCCTCCATGTCTAGTTCAAAGTACTCTTCCTCTTCCTCAGCACCAACTACTCTTTTTCCTCTTGCTTCCCTCCTTAATCTAAGGAAGGTCCTCTCAGGTTCATAATCAAAGGAAGTTGAAGCCCCGCTTCTTCTACCTGTCATACAACCAACAAAGCAAAAGCAAGAGAGATAGATGCAGATAGTAATTTCTACAGAAATGTTGTTAGTGTGAGTGATGCAATATATTAAACAGTTAGTGGGTTAGTGACTGAATTGTAAACAACTAAGAAAATGGGTAGGGGAAAGGGAAGAAAATAGCTGAACAGAAAGTAAATTACTCAAATAAACTTAAATCAAACAAAATAAAAACAAATGCTCAATCTAGTTATCCACCAATTTAATCATTGTTGATACAAAATCAATCCTCGGCAACGGCGCCATAAACTTGATGCACGAAAACTTGTCTCTCAACAAATTTCCTTCGGCAAGTATACCGACTTGTCGTCAAGTAAAAACTCACAGTAGAGTGAGGTCGAATCCCACAGGGATTGATTGGTCAAGCAACTTTAATTGGAAGAATGTTCTAGTTGAGCTAAGCAGAAAGTGAGTTGAGAATTGCAAGAAATTAAATGGCGGGAAAGTAAATAGCAGAAAATAAATTACGGGAAGTAAATTGCAGAATCTTAAATGGGAAGGGAAGTTTAGCATGAAAGTAAATGGCAATAAGTAAAGAGAATGGGTAAGATCAAAAATGGGGAATTCATTGGGCTTAGGAGATGTTGTATTCTCCGGATCAAGTTCATTTTCATCTCTTCCTCAATCAATGCATTCATTGATCTCCTTGGCAATCTTAAGTGATTGAATTCCAATTCCTTGGTAATTCAATCTCTCAAATCAGATCAATAGCCAATTCCTTGGTCTAATTGCTCATGAGAAGAGATGAAGTGTGTCACTGATTATACCACATGTATTTCCAAATCAAAGTATTGGGAGAATTATATGTCACGATATCCGCCCAAACCCCAATTTGGTCCAACATGAGAAAGCATTTCTAGCATGATCTCTTCATTCCTTTTCCAAGGTTCAAAAGAGATCCAAGTATGAATAGCTTCTTTTCCAAGATAACTACTCAATTGGATGAAGATTTAAAAAGCTTTCTAGTAAAATCAAGAGAAAAGAAAGAAGAAGGATTATGAAAACTATTATTGATCCATCAAATTACAACAGAGCTCCCTAACCCAATGAAAGGAGTTTAGTTGTTCATAGCTCTGGGAAATGAAAGCAAAGATGGAGAGTATATTCTGAAAGTTAAACTAGAAGTGCAGAGAAAGTAAAATACAGAGAGTAATTCTAATAATGCCAAAAAGCTCCTTTTCTAGTTCAAAGCTCTCCCTATTTATACTACTCTTCTGATTTTCTAGTTGGCTCTTCAAGTCTTGGATATAGGCCTTTGGATCTTTAGTTGAAGCAGTTATCTTCTTCAGTGGGCTCAGCTTACTTGCAGAGAAAGTGTGAAGTAGGCAGGGACTTTAGCTTAGGGCGTTAGTGGTGTTAACGTTAAGTGAAAATGTGGGGTTGAGAACGTTAGTGACAATCACCTTTTTCACTAATGTTCCTAACCCAAAGTGGTCCACGTTAACTTCAACGTTAGTGGCACTAACGTGACCACTAACGTTGATACTTGGCCCTTCGCAAACGTTATTGGGGTTTACCTTTTTCAATAACGTTGAGAGTACCCCTTTCTCCCTACGTTAGAGTTCACGTTAGAATAGTTAACGTGGCCTTTAACGTAGGCTTGCCAAATCTTCGAGAGCGTTAGTGACACTTACCTTTGTCACTAACGCTTCAGAACGCCCCTACCTCCCACGTTAGAGTTCACGTTAACTAAGTTAACGTGACTTCTAACGTGGTATTGATAGCCATCTCCAACGTTAGTGACAAAGGTGAGTGTCACTAACGTTGGCTCATCATCCCTCTTCTCCATGTTAGCTTCCACGTTAATGTAATTAACGTGGCAACTAACGTGGCTCATAGTGGCTCAATCCAACGTTAGTGACAAAGGTGAGTGTCACTAACGTTGGTGATTCTTGCTCCCTTCAGGTTAGAGTCCACGTTAACTAAGTTAACGTGGCTTTTAACGTAGCCAATATGGGCTTAGTCCAACGTTAGTGACAAAGGTGATTGTCACTAACGTTGGCATCATATTCTTCTTCCACGTTAGAGCTCACGTTAACTAAGTTAATGTGGCTCTTAACATGGCCAATTGCCCCTTTTGGAACGTTAGTGGCACTTACTTTTACCACTAACGTTGGAGTTCTACTTCTTTTCCACGTTGGCTTCCACATTAACATAGTTAACGTGGCAACTAACGTGGGCTATGATGGCTCACAAAGGCGTTATTGGCAATCACTTTTCTCATTAACGTTGCAAGCTAGCCTTCATTCCACATTAGTGGTCACGTTAGCTAGACTAACGTGGCTGCTAACGTGGTTCTTCCTTGCTTCCTTTATCCTGAAATCAAGCAATAAAGTGCATCAAAGCTCTTATCCAAGTTATGAGACATGCATCATCCAATTTGTCCTTTAATTCATGCATAATTCTCATGAAATCATGTAAAATTCACAATGTTTGCTTGAATCAATATGTAAGTGATTATTTACCCAAAACTTGCTTATTTCCTAAGAAAATGCATGAAACTACCTTAAAACCATAAAGAAAAGGTCAGTAAAACTAGCCAAAATTCCCTGGCATCAAGAAGCATCTCCGAAGCCTCAACCGTTCTCATACCATAGATTTCACACCTATCTAGTAACGTTTTATTTATTTATCTGTTTTATGCATTTTCTAGTGACAACTATCTTTTCTATCTGTCTAACTAAGATTTGCATGGTATTCACTGCTTGCTCAAACCAACAATCTCCGTGGGATCGACCCTCACTCACCTGAGGTATTAGTTGGACGACATGGTATACTTGCTGGTATATCTTTGCGAAACGTGCAGAGTCAGCTTCGTCCACCATATATCTTCACTTTTTGACACGTAAGACACTTGGATACGTGTACTGCCACATCATTCTTCATTCCTGGCTACCAGAACATCGCTTTCAAGTCATGGTAAATCTTAGTAGCTGCAGGGTGAATTGAGAATCCGCTCTTGTGAGCCTCTGTCAACACTTCATGTCGCAGATCTCCTATGTATGGTACACAGATTCTCCTCTTGTATCTCTAAATTATCTCTCTGTCTTGGGTAACTGATAAACCACTATTTTATGGTTTATCTTATGCTCAATTGAGTGGTTTATATCAATTCTTGACTCACTTATTCATACTAATTGCATAGTTTTACATTTTCCTTCCTAATCATGTGCTTTGATTGAAAACATGTTTCTTGGACCTTTAAATTATCAAATATTAATTCTCCCTTTATACCATTCGATGCCTTGATATGTGTGTTAAGTGTTTTCAAGGTTTATAGGGCAAGAATGGCTTGGAGGATGGAAAGGAAGCATGCAAAACTGGAAGGAATACAAGAAGATGAAGGAACTGCTAAAGCTGTCCAACCTGACCTCTTCGCACTAAAACGGTCATAACTTGAGCTACAGAAGTTCAAATGACACGGTTTCAGTTACGTTGGAAAGCTAACATTAATTTGCCATAGCTGCCTCGAAGCCAGGCGATGCGCACGCGTGGGCCATTCGGACGCGTGACCTGGCAAAAACCCAATCCATGCTAACGCGTGGACGACGCTTCCGCGTGACTCTGCCACGACCTGTATGGACCAAAAATCGTTGGGGGCAATTTCTGGGCTGTTTCTAGCCAGTTTTTGACCCAGAAAGCACAGATTAGAGGCTATAAAGTGGGGGAATCAATTAATTCATTCATAAAAAAAAGAACAACTTTCATAATACATTTTTAGGTTTTTAGATGTAGTTTTAGAGAGAGAGAGATAGGTTCTCTCCTCTCTCTTAGGTTTTAGAATTAGGATTTCTTTTACTTTATGGTTATTACTTCATTCCAGGTTTAATGTTCCTTTAATTTAATTTCTCTTCTATTTTTATTTATTTTATTACTTTAATTGTTATTTATCTTTCCAAATTAGTTTATAAATCTTTCCATGTTAGATTTGAATATTCTATTTAATATAATTTGAGTTATTTCAGATTTATGATTATTTTATTCAGTTATTGATGCTTTTAATTTAATTTAAAATTTATTCCCTTTTTGCTTTGGTTAAGTAATTGGTAACACTTGAGTTATCAGACTCAGCAGTTGGTTGAAAATTGGGAATTGCTGATTGATTTGGATCGCTCTAAAGCTAGTCTTTCCACAGGAGTTGACTAGGACTTGAGGATCAAATTGATTGGTCCACTTGACTTTCCTTTATTTAGTAAGGGTTAACTAAGTGGGAGCAGTAACAATTCTCATCACACCTAATAAGGATAACTAGGATGGGATTTCCAATTTTTATACCTTGCAAGAGATTTTTATAATTATTAATTTATCTTTCCTTGCCATTTAAATTACTTGTTCCCTATTTCAAAAACCCAAAAATATACATTTTTCCATGACAATAATAATTCATACTTTCCTGCAATTCCTTGAGAGACGACCCGAGGTTTAAATACTTCGGTTATAAATTTTATTGGGTTTTGTTACTTGTGACAACCAAACTTTTGTACGAAAGGATTCTTTCTTGGTTTAGAAACTATACTTGCAACGCGATTATTTTAATAAAAATTCTTTACTGGCAGGAATCAGTTCGGTCAAAATGGCGCCGTTGCCGGGGAATCGCAAGCGTGTGCCTTATTATTGGTTACTATAAATATTTTATTTTGCTTGTTTATTTATTTTTATTTTTGTTTTTAATTTTTATTAGTTACTATGAGTTCTCACCCCCATCGCTTTGAGTTTGGTTCTAATGTTGTTGAAAGGAATGGAAGCTATAACAGGAACGTGCATCAAGGTCAAAACAATCGAAGATGGAAGGAGCCACGAGGATCTGATCAACCCTTTCAGCAACAACACCTTCCAAGATACCATGGACAACGACCATCCTACAATGCATGTCAAGACAATAGTTATGGTGGACCCCTCCATTACAAACCACCTCCACCAAATTACTATGGTCAAGAGCCATTCCGAGGTGCATACCAAGATGATAGATATGGTGATCCCCTCGTAGTTACTAACAAGCCCCATCATATGCCTATGAACCACCTCCTCAACATAGCTTTGAACCACCATACTCACGAGATACCTACAACCATTCACCTCCATATGACCCTAAACCTTATCCACCCTAATTCTAATCCAATTACTCCCAAGAACCACCACTTCTATATGCACCATGTCCATATCCATGACCCAAGAATCACAGGCTCGCCTCAAGAAAATAGTGGATCAGTTTCATGCAACCCTTCATCAACTAGAGCAAGCAATAAATCGATTACCTTCCAGACGTTCGGACACTCAAGGAAATCCCATGGCTTCATGTGGAGAATCTAATGAAGAACGTAGCATGAAAGAGACACTAGAAACTCCGGTGGACAGTAAGGAGCATGACTTTGTATTGGAACAATTGGAGGAAGCCAGAATTATTGAAGAGGAAGAAGTAGTCGAAGACTTAGGAGATGCGGAACATCCATGGGAAAGCCCAGTCATAGAGCCCCCTTCTAAGGAGTTTAAATTTGTTGTTGAGGAGGGTGTACAACCTCCAAGGCATATCATGGTTGAAGACTTTGATGGGGATGATCAAGAGATGGATTCAATCATTGATGAATTCTTATCTACATTTGAATCTTCTCCCATTGGACTTGACATGGAGATTAAAGAAGAAGAAGCGCAACATCCCATGCCCTTGGTGAACAATGAAGAAGAGATCGAATTGGAAGAAAGCTACCAAGAGGAAGAGGTTAAAATTGAAGAAGCTTACAAGGAGGTGGAGGAATTCAAAGAAGAGCATAAGGGAGTGGAGCTTGCAAGATCATTAGAAACACCTCCCCCAAAGCCATTACCATCCAATACAACATTCAAGTGGGTAAAATTATTATCCTTGACCTTTACTTTCCCACTTGAATATGGTTTACTTGAGACAGATGGTCAGCTTAGAGCTCTTTGTGGCTTTAAGAGTAAGAGGGAGATGGTTAGTGGCTGGCAACACAATCCTAGGTTCGTTGTGGTTGGGAGCTCAAAGTTTAAATGCAAGGGTTGGTGTAAAGCTCAACTGAATGGGTCAAGGAAGCTATTTGGATGCCTTAGTGAGAATTTGGATTACTTACCACCCAGATGGAATCATCATGTTCTACTTGAAGACGGGTGCAGAAATAAGATTTGGGATCAGGAATATATGAGGATCAATTTTGGGAGCTCAAAACTTGTGAAGAACTCCATCAAAGCTTGAGAAATTTACTTGGTATTGATAGAGCTTATTGGAAGTCCAAGCATTGGTGGAAGTTCCAAGACGAGTTCAAGCACAAGCCACCATGACAAGGAGCTCATCAAATGTCAAACTTAAGGACTTTAACTAAAAGTGCTAGGTGGGAGACAACCCACCATGGTATGATCGTTCAGTTTCAGTCTTAGTTTTATGTTACTTTATTCTATTTTTATTTTTTTTGTTAATGACTCTTCTCATAATCTCTGCATATAGCTTGCATTTTCATTTGCATACTACATTAAAAAAAATGCACATGACGCGTAAGCGTCACTGACGCGTCCGCGTCACAGGTGCGTTCTGAAGAAAAGAGAATTGAACAGAAAGTCACGCGAAAGCGTGGCTGGAGGCGTGCCTTACGCACAAATATGCCCACGCGACCGCGTCGCTGACGCGCTCGCGTCGTTTGCGAAATCAGCCTCCCCACGCGTCCGCGTCACCCACGCGACCACGTGACCCTGCGAATTTGACGTAAATAGGTGTATGGCAGCAAGATATGATGGAGCTGGGCTGGAATGGTGCTGGAAGCACAAGCCTTATCACGTGAGCGCATAACCCACACATCCGCGTCGTTTTTCAAAATATGGCCATTCACGCGATCGCGTCACCCACGCGAACGCGTCACCCAAAAAATTTGGCAAAATACAAACAAAACAGAAAGTCGTGCGAACGCGAGGCTGCATTCGCGCCAATAGCACAAATCAGGTCACGCGTCCGCGTCCCTGACGCGTCCGCGTCATCTGAAAATAACGCCAACCACACGAACGCGTGCCCCACGCGTCCGCGTCACATGCGACGCACAGTTTATCCAGATTAGCGCCAGAATTCCTATCTTTTCTTCTCCAATCCTACTTATCTTTCTTTATCATTCTTTCTTCTTTCTTCTATCTTTTCTTATTCTTTCTTCCTCCTTTCTTACTTTCTTCTTCTTCATCTCTTTAAACTTCTCATCCTTCTTCACTTTCATTCTATTTTACTTAATTTATTTGCATACTTTCATTCATTTCATTTTAATTTTGTGCATATTTTTATTTTATTTTCTAAATTTATTATTTTTCCATTGGTGTTAAATTTTCTTATTCAACTGTTGCATCTTTTCTTGAATTATTTTGGTGCTTAGTGACTTGTTTTACATTGTTGGGTAATATTATTTAGGTTAATTCTACTCTTTTATGACACTTGTATTCCTTTTGCATTGATTTGAACTTATATTGTCTTTCATGACCTGCACTCTCTCCCCCATTGTTGCAACTTTTGCACTATTGATATGCCATTTGCTTCTACTATTTTTTCACTTGCATATTGTAGCTACAATGTAATTGAGACCCTTATTATTTGGCATTAACCCACCCATACTTTATTTGTTTCCTATCTTTATTTCTGGGTTACTTTCCTTCTTTTCCTCTTCTTTCAGGATGGCCACTGAGGAAGGGAAATAGAAAATATTTACATGGGGTGACAGACAAGTCCATCTGCACAATCTTTGGAGAAAAGCATCAGTTATAGCAGCCCGTTCACTTGCACTTCTCAGCATGCACCGAGGACGGTGTAATCTTTAAGTGTGGGGAGGTCGATACCGATTTCTGTGGGTTAGTCACCTTCTTCTCAACACCAATGTTTTATTTTCTTTGTTTGTTCATTGTTGCATTTGTATGTTTGATTGCATATTTGTTTGATTTTGTGCATATTCTACTACTGCTTAGTTGAAGTAACGAATTTCTTTTTCAAGAAACTTTTTATAGCATTTCACTAATTTGAATTAAATTTTTTGAACTTGTTTGAAGAAATATTATACTGGAACATGGTTTAGAGCTCGAACACACAAAACCAGTGAGATTTTTGAGCTTATTTAAATTGGTTGCATTTTATCAACCAATATTTTATTTTTGGTGTGTGTTGTTCTCTCTAAAATTGTGATCTTTGTCTTGCTTAATTCTATATTTCCATTATTTGATGTACGCATGCACTTATATGATTGAGGCCTTGTTTCACTAAGCTTACATACCCATATGGCCTTAACCTTTCATTATCCTTTGCAAACCAATTTGAGCCTATTTTATCCCTTTGTTCTGTATTTTACCACATCATTAACTCTAAGCAAAAAACAATAATGTCCTTAATTTGAATCCTTGGTTAGCTTGGACTAGTGAAAGTGCTCACGAATTAAGTGTGGGAAAATTGGGTTTGGAAACATTTGGTTTGAGAATTGAGTATGTTTGAATTTTCTGAAAATGTGAAAGAAATGTTTAGGACATGTTCATGCATTCAATAATTTAATCATATGCATTGAGAAAAACAAAAGAAAAAGAAAAGGAAAAGAAAAATATAAAGGAGAAAAAGAAAAGAAAAAGAGCAAATAAATAAAAAAGGGACAAAATGCCCCAAAGTAAGTGGTGAAAGCAATGCATATGTACTGTACTCGAATCAGGATGCATGAATATGTGGAAAACATGGTTAATGGATAGTTAGATGTGGTATTATGGTTACATGGATTGTCTAAAGTTAGATGGAAAGTTTAAGTTAATTAAGGATTCAGATTTTAGTCCACTTGACCAAATACATTCCTACCTTGACCCTAATCCCATTACAACCCTTAAAAGACCTCTTGATATGTGTATTTATGCATCAAATTTTTGTTGATTGGTAGAAGAAAAGCAAGCCTTAGAAAGCAAGATTAGTAGAGAATTGAGAGAGTCGAACCTTAAACACTTGAGTAATTAGAGTGCATACACTTTCAGTGAGGGTTCGATGCTCGATTCTTTGTTCCCGGCTTTCACGAGCTATTTTCTTTTACTTATACTTTATTTTATGATTTGAATTAGGGAAATCCAGTTCATATTTGTTCTTAAAAAAATTGTTTACTTTTAACCAAGTAGGAAAAAGCATTCTGCATGTAGTTACATTCATATAGATAGGTTGCATTTCATACATTCTACCATTCCTCTTCACTCTCTTATAGCTTCTCTTGAGCTTAGCATGAGGACATGCTAATGTTTAAGTGTGGGGAGATTGATAAACCACTATTTTATGGTTTATCTTATGCTCAATTGAGTGGTTTATATCAATTCTTGACTCACTTATTCATACTAATTGCATAGTTTTACATTTTTCTTCCTAATCTTGTGCTATGATTGAAAACATGTTTCCTGGACCTTTAAATTACCAAATATTAATTCTCCCTTTATACCATTCGATGCCTTGATATGTGTGTTAAGTGTTTTCAAGGTTTATAGGGCAAGAATGGCTTGGAGGATGGAAAGGAAGCATGCAAAACTGGAAGGAATACAAGAAGCTGAAGGAACTGCTAAAGCTGTCCAGCCTGACCTCTTCGCACTAAAATGGTCATAACTTTAGCTACAGAAAACCAAATGACGCGGTTCTAGTTGTATTGGAAAGCTAACATCTGGGGCTTCGCAACGATATATAATTTGCCATAGCTTCCTTGAAGCCAGGCGACGCGCACGCGTGGGCCATGCGGACGTGTGACCTGGCAAAAACCCAATCCACGCTAACGCGTGGAGACGCTTCCGCGTGACTCTGCCACGACCTGGACGGACCAGAAATTGCTGGGGGCAATTTCTGGGCTGTTTTTGGCCCAGTTTTTGACCCAGAAAGAATAGATTAGAGGCTATAAAGTAGGGGAATCAATTAATTCATTCATAAAAAAAAGAACAACTTTCATAATACAATTTTAGGTTTTTAGATGTAGGTTTAGAGAGAGAGAGGTTCTCTCCTCTCTCTTAGGTTTAGAATTGTGATTTCTTTTACTTTATGGTTATTACTTCATTCTAGGTTTAATGTTCCTTTAATTTAATTTCTCTTCTACTTTTATTTATTTTATTACTTTAATTGTTATTTATCTTTCCAAATTGGTTTATGAATCTTTCCATGTTAGATTTGAATATTCTATTTAATATAATTTGAGGTATTTCAGATTTATGATTGTTTTATTCAGTTATTGATGCTTTTAATTTAATTTAAGATTTATTCCCTTTTTGCTTTGGTTAAGTAATTGGTAACACTTGAGTTATCAGACTCAGCAGTTGGTTGAAAATTAGGAATTGCTGATTGATTTGGATCGCTCTAAAGCTAGTCTTTCCACAGGAGTTGACTAGGACTTGAGGATCAAATTGATTGATCCACTTGACTTTCCTTTATTTAGTAAGGGTTAACTAAGTGGGAGCAATAACAATTCTCATCACACCTGATAAGGATAACTAGGATAGGATTTCCAATTCTTATACCTTGCAAGAGATTTTTATAATTATTATTTTATCTTTTCTTGCCATTTTAAATTACTTGTTCCCTATTTCAAAAATTCAAAAATATACCTTTTTCCATGACCAATAATAATTCATACTTCCCTGCAATTCCTTGAGAGACGACCCGAGGTTTAAATACTTCGGTTATAAATTTTATTGGGTTTTGTTACTTGTGACAACCAAACTTTTGTACGAAAGGATTCTTGCTTGGTTTAGAAACTATACTTGCAACGCGATTATTTTAATAAAAATTCTTTACCAGCAGGATTCAGTTCGGTCAATAACCTCTCCTTGTTTTCCTTGCCCAATTGTCTACAGCATCTTTTGCAGTTCCTGATCATCCTACTGAGCATTCCAAATGTCTGCCTTGAAGTCGCTAGAGATATTCAACTGCTTTAAGCAAATACTTTCAGCCACCTACCTAACGCCCAACTTAAGATCTATAAACTTACTCAACAACTCTTCTTTATTAATCATTATCCAGGCAACGGTTAGAGATTTTCTGCTCAAGGCATCTGCCGCTACATTCGCTTTCTCCGGGTGATAATTTAGTTCAAAATCATAGTCCTTCAACAAATCCATCCATCTTCTCTGACGCATATTGTGTTCTTTCTGATAAAAAAGATACTTTAGGCTCTTATGATATGAGAAGACTCTGAATTTCACTCCGTAAAGATAGTGCATCTACACTTTCAATGCAAACACAACTGCAGCAAGTTCCAGGTCATGAGTGGGATAATTTACTTTGTGCAGCTTCAGCTGTCACGAAGCATAGATCACCACGTTCTGATGTTGCATCAGTGCATACCCTAAGCCCTTCAACGAGGCATTACAATACACTTCAAATCGTTAATGGGGTTTAGGCAATCCGAGTATTGGTGCTGTAGTTAGCCTTTCTTTCAGAGTCTGAAGAATCTCCTTACATTCAGACATCCATACAAATGAGATATGTTTACGAGTCAAATTAATCATAGGCAAGGCAATCTATGAGAAGCCCTTAATAAATCTTCGGTAATACCCAGCCAAGCCCAAGAAACTTCTCACCTGCGTTACAGTTGTTGGCCATCCCATTTAGTCACTGCTTCAACTTTAGTAGGATCTACTGCTATGCCTTCTCGGCTTACCATATGCCCTAAGAACTTCACTTTTTCCTTCCAAAACTCACACTTAGAAAGCTTTGCATAGAGCTTCCTCTCCTTCAGGATTCATAAAACTATTCACAAGTGCCCTTTGTGCTTCTTCACAGTCTTAGAGTATATCAGAATATCATCGATGAACACGGCAGGGGTATTCATCAACCCAAAGGACATCATGGCGTACTTGTAATGACCATAATGAGTCCTGAAAGCTGTCTTAGGAATATTCTTCTCTCTCACCCTTCTTTGATGATAACCTGACCTCAAATCAATCTTGGAGAAAATGCCGGATCCCTGCAATTGATCCATCAAGACATCAATTTTAGGCAAAGAATACTTATCCTTCACCGTCACCTTATTCAATTTCCTGTATCCACACATAGTCACATACTGCCATCCTTCTTCTTCACTAACAAAACCGGTGCTTCCTACAAGAAAATACTTGGTCGGATAAATCTATTATTCATTAGTTCCTCCAACTGAACCTAAGCTATGCTAGCTCCAACGATGACATTCTATATGGTGCAATTGAGATTGGTCCTGCTTGCGACATTAGTTCTATCGTGGATTCTATCTCTCGAGGTGGGAGAAATTTAGGTATATCCTTGGGAATTACCTCGGAGAATTCATTCACTATTGGAATCGGATCTAAATTTTGTTTGTCTCCTGACGAGCTAGTGGCTAACAGCACATACCCCTGACACTCACTTCCACTATAATTTACCATAACAAAATTCAGATAATATTTCCCGGCTACTACTGGCCCTTCTAACCCTTCAGAAAAAAGCTGAATAGAATGCTCAAAATAGTCTAGCAACACATGATGCTTCGACAACCAATCCAAGCCCAAAATCAAATCAAGTCCAGTCAATGGCAAGCATATCAAGTCATAAACAAATTGTCTATTTTCTATCTAGAAAGGCACTTATTGACAACATAACTTAATTATCACAACCTTAGAGGCTTTTAGCCCTAAATTCTCAACTTTGTCATATGAGATGAATAAATAAAATGCTCCAATATCATAAAAAGCAGTTAAAGTTTGGTCACCAATTTCACAGTTACCTCGAATCAAAGTATCAGACCTAACAGCTCAACCGGCATCCTGAGCGTCTCGGCATAGATAATACTTAGAGATGTGCCCTAGTAATCCATATTTTTAACATAGGCTTAACTCAGCCCTGCACGACTTATCTGGGTGGTAGCTCCCGCATCTCTAGCACCTTAAATCATCCGATTAAGTCCTCACATGCTTCCCTTTTTCTGTGTCCCTGGCGATTGTCATTTCTTCTAAAATTGTTCTGCCTTGGGTGTATTGCGGCGCATAGCCACTTTGAAACCTTGTCTCCTTGGCACAAAACTCTTTCCTTAATCTTTCTTATAAAACTCCTGTCGGTCACCTTTCACCATAGCAACCTTCCGTAAGCATTCTTCCACCGCTCTACTCTTCGAATCTCCATAGACACTATGGCACTCATGATATCACTCTAACAACCACCTTCATACTTAATGCATTTCCACTCCTCATAACCCTCTAGAGAACCTTAGTAAACTTTAGAAAATTGGCATAACTCCTCAACCTTGTTGGTATATTCAACCACAGTCATAGAACCTTACTTCAGCTGCATCAGTTCCAATTCCTTTACCAGCCTTACTAAATTCAGAAAGTACTTCTTGTAAAGCTCAGTCTTAAAAGCATCCCAAGTAATAACAGATCACCTTAATGCAAGAAATGGTGTGCTCCATGCCACTAGAATTGAGCCTCTCCTTCCAGTCAATAAGTGGCAAACTCTACATATTGAACCTCCGGTATGTGCTGAGCTTGTAGAGCTCTCTCCATAGCTTGGAACCAATTATTAGCCTTAATAAGGTTAGTTGTGCACATGAAAATTGTCAGATTCACCTTCAAGAACATGGCGAACGTAATTGGCCCTCTGTTTCCCCTATTCGATCCATTGGCTCCTCCTCTGTTCCCATTACTAGCCAACTGTCCCAACATCTCAGTAGTAGCCTACATGGCAGTAGCCATGTTCTCTAAAGAGGTCATAAAATTAAACAAATTATCTGCTGGTCCAGGTCCCTCATTACCTCTCTATCTTCATCCTCGACCACATCCACGAGCCACCATTCGAGTCCTATTTAGACTAAATAATTGATATCAAGGTAATCAATCTTAATATCTCAAGTCTAGTGCTTCAAAGTCCCAAAAGAATTCTCATGAATAATTATGCTATATTTATCAAGCAGATATCTTAAATAACACATAAACACAACTCAGAGTATGCTTAGAAGCATAATTAGTCCATTCCTCAGGTTTTTTAGGAACAAACTGCTCTGATACCATAATGTAACACCCTACCACACAAAGCCTTACGCTATAATCGTAAATCGGAGGTGGTGAGGTATTACGATACCTAAAGGCAGATGCATATATAATATTTGAAGGATAACAATATAACTAGGAGCCTGTGAAGGGAAGATAAACAAAATCGACAAGTGCTATTACACACGAAATGTTAAAGTAAAAAACGTCATATATATATATATATATATATATATATATATATATATATATATATAGTTCAGGGTATGATACATAATAATCACTAGTCTCGACTCGCGAAGACAAGGCCGGATTAAATATTACAAACCAGAAAGTGTGAAAAATAATATCCTGTTTCTCTAAAATAAAAACCTCTAAGAGAAATATACAATAATATTTTCAAAGGTGGAAAAATGCTAAATACAAAATAAGTATCAACAAAAGTCTCCTTCACTTCGCCAAAAGAATCCTGCACACTCAACAAAGTGCATCACACCATGTATCTGAAAAATAAAAAATCCATGATGGGTGAGAACCCGAAGGTTCCCAATAGGGTAATAATTCCATATAAAGACTATATAAAGAGACCTGAAACCATTAGGCAATCGTAACCTCTAGTTTCACAAAAGTTCCAGCCTAGGGTTTAAACTAATCCAAATAGGATTAATTTACTAAGTCTCAGTTCTATCAATTTTTTCTTGCCTCAATCATTCCAACATATCATCATTTTTGTCCTCAATGCTATAA
Source organism: Arachis ipaensis (assembly GCF_059453495.1). Classification (NCBI taxonomy): domain Eukaryota; kingdom Viridiplantae; phylum Streptophyta; class Magnoliopsida; order Fabales; family Fabaceae; genus Arachis; species Arachis ipaensis. The sequence continues at coordinate 48,597,883 of NC_142441.1, forward strand.
TTTTTCAGTGCAGTATTCAGTTTAGTATCCAATTCAGTAGTAATAATTTCAAGCACAAGGAAGAATGCAAGCAATCACAATTAAAGTATAATTAAACATGTAAAATAGCTAACAATTAAGCAGGATAAGTAGTTAGGCAACCCAAAGATAATTAGGCACACCTAAATAATAGAAAATAAATGCACATGATGTATACTATTTTACTGGCCATGAGCTCACATGTTGGTTATTATGCCAAATCCTACACAAAATCCAGTTGGCAACTCCCGGATTAGTCCTTTGGTGTGTATGCCTGATGAACGGGATTTTTGACGGTTTAGAATTCACAAATGAATTTTCGTTGCAATATAGTTTCTAAACCAACAAATAATCCTTTCATACAAAAGATTTTTTGTCAATAAAACAAACCCCTAAATTTATAAATCGAAGTATTGGAACCTCAGGTCGTTCTCCCTAGGAATTACGATAAAGTGTCTTGTTATTGGTTATGAGGTATGTTTTGGGGTTTTTGGGATAAAAGACATGAAATGTAAATGGCAATGAAAATAAACTAACAACTAAAAAGGTCTTGGCAAAGGATGGTGGTCAAGAATCTCTATCCTTATCACTAACCATAACATGAGAATTGGCAAGGATCAACCCCACTAAGTCAACCCCTAACTAGTAGTAGAGGAAAGTCAAGTGAGCTATATCAATCCAAGTCCATAAGTCCTAGTTCTCCACTAAATCAATTAGTGAGATCTAGAGTTAATGGCTCCCAATCGTCAATTACTTGGACATTAGTAACTCAAGAGTTCCTAAGTTACCTTTCCAAGCCAAGAGTATAAAATTCTACTCTAAAATCCAACCAAGCATTTTATCAAACACTTGGAAGGCACAAAAGGAAAGCATAGTAAAATTTCAAGGAAAGTAAATCTACACTACTCAAATGTAAGAAATGAAACAACAACAAATCAAATGAACAATAAAGGAACATAAAAACATAAATTGCATTAAAGAGAAATAGAAGAACAAAAATGCATCAACATAAAAGTAGAGTATTACATGAATTAAATGTAAAACTAGAAAGAGAAAAGGTAGAAAAAGAAGAATTTATAAGGGAAAAGTAAATCAAAGCATGAAATTAACCTAGATCTAAGAATTCCTAATCTAGATCTAACCTACTCCTAATTCTAGAAAGAAGAGAGAACTTCTCTCTCTAGAAACTAACTAAAGCATCATAAAACTAAAATAAAACTCAATAACTAACTAGATGTCCCATCCCTCTTCAATCCTTGGGTTAAATAGCATCAGAAATGAGTTGGATTGGGCCCCAAAATGCACCAGAAATTGCTGGCCACGAGTTGCATTAAAGTGGGTCACGTGCAACATCGAAGCGTATGCATATCGTGCGCGGTGCAACTATGGCAAATCTTATATCATTTTGAAGCCCTGGATGTTAGCTTTCCAACGCAATTGGAACCACATCATTTGGACCTTTGTATCTCAAGTTATGGTTGATTAAGTGCGAAGAGGTCGCCTTGACAACTTTTGCAATTCCTTCATTTCTCCATGAGTTCTCCATTTTTACATGCTTTTCCTTCATTCCCTTGATCCAATCTTTGCCTCCTAAACCTGAAATCACTTAACAAACATATCAAGACATCTAATGGAATCAAGGTGAATTAAATTTAGCTATTTTAAGACCCAAAAAGCATGTTTTCACTCTTAAGAACAATTAAAGGAGAATAACAAAAACCATGCTATTTCATTGAATAAATGAGGGAAAAGATGATAAAACCCTCTAAATTCAACACAAGATAAACCCTCCAAATGGGGTTTATCAACCTCCCCACACTTAAACCAAGCATGTCCTCATGCTTAAACCAAAAAGGATAAGAGAAGGGGTATGGGCATTTATTCAATGCAAATAACCTAAATGCATCTATCTATATGAATGCAACTAAATGCAAAATGATTCTACCTACTTGGTTAAAAATAAATCAATCTCCAAGACATACATGGACAAGTAGGGCCAAGATTATATAACGATTCATGAATCCTACCAATTCAAGTATAAAATGAAGTTCCAGTAGACTTGCAAGAAGAACGCTCATGAAAGCCGGGAATCACGGAATTGAGCATCGAACCCTCATCGGAAGTGTTTGCACTCTAGTCGCTCAAGTGTTTAGGGTTGATTCTCTCAATTCTCCTCTATTTCATGCTTTCCAAGATTTGTTTTTCATCTAACAATCAACAATTATTTCAATGCATGCATACATCCATCATAAGGACTTTTCATAAGTTGTAATGGGGTTAGGGTCTAGGTAAGGATGCATATTTGGTCAAGTGGACTTGAAATTTGAATCTTTGATTACCTTAAATTTTCCACCTAACCTATGACAACCTATACAATTCAAAGCTAACCTAACTACCCATTCTTCACTTTTTCACATACTTATGCATTTTCTTTTTCATTTCACAACACTTATGCATTGATTATTATTGAGCTTCACTTGGGGCATTTTGTCCCCTTTTTATTACTTTTCTTTTCTCTTATTTTCTTTCTATTTTCTTTTTTTTTCTTTTTCTTTTGATATCTACATATATTTTTTTCTTTTTATTTTGTTTTTCTCATTTTTTTTGTTTCTTTCAAACTATATACAAGAACACCAATGCATAAGGTCCATACATTTAATCAATACATGAGCATGTACCCAATTTCTAATATTTACAACAAAAATTACAAAACTATCCTTTTATTCACCTAATGTCCCAAGTTTTCCCACACTTGAATTATACTACACTCACTAGCCTAAACTAATCAAAGATCCAAATAAAGGACATTTATTGTTTTTCACTTTAAGACTTGTAATGTGCTAAATTAAGAACAAGTGGGTTAAGCGTAGGCTCAAATTTGCTAACAATGGAGAGTAAAAGGTAGGCTATTTGGGTAAGTGAGCTAATTGAAATGATAGCCTCAATCATATAAATGCATGAATACACAAAATAATGGACATAAAGAATCAAATAAATCAAAGATTACAATCATAGAAAGAGAATAATGCACACAAGAAGGAAAATAAGTGATTATAAGATGTAACCACACCATTAGGCTCAAAACTCACATGCTTGTGTTCTTAGCTCAAAAACCATGTTCCAAAATAAATTCTTTCAAGCAAGTTCAACCAAAAATTTTTCAAATTGGTAGGGTGCCCTAAAACAGTTTCTTGGAAAAAAAATCATCACTCTAACCAAGTAGTCCTAATAGGAAAGAAGTGGCAAAATATATACAAATTCTAACTAACATGAAACCTATCATGCAATGCAACAACTATCTAACATTGGTATTGAAAAAAGAAATTGTTACCCATGGAGATCGGTCGGACGACCTCCCCACACTTGAAGATTGCACCGTCCTCGGTGCATGCAAAGAAGAGCAAAGTGGACGGGTTGCTACAATTGATGAGCTCCTTCAAAAGGTTATGCGGATGACTTGTTTGTTGCCCCATTTAAAAGATTTTACTTTTTCCCTTCGTGGTGGCCAACATAAAAGGGGAGGAAAGAAGAACGACAATTAGGCCTACAACAAAGATATCAAAACAAATAAAACGTAGGCGGGGCTAATGCCAAATAAAAGTAGGGTTCTCACTACATGGTAGCTACAACATGTGAGTGAGAAAACAATGTAAGCTAAGGCATATTAATACTTGATGCAAGAGGAAAATCAAAGCATGAAGAGCATATTGAGCATCAAGTTCAAATAAGAAAAAGTGGGTCATGAAAGACAATATGAGGTCATATCAATGCACAAGAGATACAAGATGAAGCATTGATTTAAAAGTTTCATCACCCAACAATATCAAACAAGTCAAGAAGTACCAAAATAATGCAAGAAATTCTCAACAATTAAGTAGGAAAATGCAACACCATTATTAAAATGAGAAACTTAGAAAAAAAATTGAAAACAAGCTATAAAAACAAAATTAAAATCTAAAGAATAGAAGTATACAAATGCGATAAACAAAAGAAAATGGAAGAGGAGAAATAAACTCTTTTTTTTTACCAGCGCAGACGCGTCATGCACGCTTACGTGTGGATACGCAGATTAGTAGAGGGGCGCGAGCGCGCCATGCACGCTCACGCGTCGATTCGCAGTATTGACCAAAGGACGCGTACGCGCCAGGTGCGTGCACGCGTGGGCTAGGCGCAGGGCACAGCGTCAGCCTAAGGTTGGCCCAACTCTCTGGAACATGTACCAGGAGGGCAGATGGCGCTATCGGCGTACGCGCGCATTGCGCAATTGGCATCAAGGACGCATACGCACCAGGTGCGCATACGCGCGGGTTGGTTTGTGCCTTAGGCCCAATGTTCGCACAGTGCAGGCGTAACTCTCGGGTTTTTGGCTGGGGGTGAAATTTTTGCATCCACGCGTACGTGCCATGTACGCGTGTGCGTGGATGGTCGAAAATGCCTGAAGCGTGCATATGCGCCAGGTGCGCGCACGCGCGGGTGGTGCTCTATTTTTCAAAATTTTTCCAAGTTCTTGCACCAAACCAAGCCTTCCAAACCTCCAAACAGCTACGAAAACACCCTAAAACCTTATTTAACATACCAAACTACCAAATAAACTCAACAAACTAAACAAAACATGAATTTAAACTACTTTTACCAATATGTACAAAAGAGAAAAATGAAAAGAATTTACCATGGTGGGGTGTCTCCCACCTAGCACTTTTGTTTATTGTCGTTAAGTTGGACTTATGGGGAGCTCCTCTCAAGGTGGCTTGAGCTTAAACTCATCTTGGAACATCCACCAATGCTTGAGTCTCCAATAAGCACCATTCTTCAAAATTAATAACTCCAAGCTTGGGTGGAGTTCCTCACAAACCATGGGCTCCCAAAAGTGGTTCTCATCTTGTAATCCGAGATCCCACACTTTATTTTTACACCCGTCTGTAAGTCGAATCTCATTAATTCGTCCAGGTGGCAAGCAAGATGAATTCTCAATGAAGTGGCCAAACATCCTTCTAGACCCATGCACTCTAGTTCTACACCAAACCTTGCAATCAAACTTTGAACATGCCACCATAATGAGCCTTGATTTATAATTCCAACCACTAACCATCTCCCTTTTACTCTTAAAGCCACAAATATGTCTAAGTTGACCATCTGTCTCAAGCAAACCATATTCAAGGGGAATAATAAAGCTCAAGTATAAGGAATTTACCCACTTGAATGAAATAATGGATGGTGATGACTTGGGGAGAGGTATCTCTAATGTCCTTGCAAGCTCTACTCCCTTGTATTTTCCTTGATTGTCTCCACCTCTTTACAAACTACTTCAACTTCAATCCTTTGTTCCCCAATTTCATCTAACTCTTCTCCATCACTCAAATCATAAATGGGAGGTTGAGAGAAATCTACCTCCACATTGCTTTCCATCTCATTGGGAGAAGGTTCTTCAAATTCAAAGGATTAACCACCAAGAAGATTGGATGCATGATCTTCATCTCTAAGGAAACTCAATTTTTGCCCCATTCCTTCCAAGTCTTCATTCAATAATTATTTTGGAGGTTGTGCACTTTCCTCCTCAACATCAAATTCAATCTTCTTGGAGGAATTTTCTATGATTTTAGCTTCCCATGGAGGTTCCGCATCTCCTAGGTCTTCAACCACTTCTTCCTTTTCTTCTATGATCATAGACTTCTCCAATTGTTCTAACACTACATAGCTTTCTTCCATCCCCACCCGAGTTTCCAATCTCTCCTTCATACTTTGTTCTTCAATTGATTCTCCACAGGTGACCATGGGAGTGCTTTGAGTGCTCAAGTATTGGGAGGTTAAAGTGCTTACTACCTTGGTCAAGGTAGCCACAAATTCTAGTGTCTCTCTTTGCATGTCTCCTTGCCCTTGAAGTATAAGGCTAAGGATTTCATCCATTGAGGATTGGGGTGGACAAGAGGGTTCATTGTCTTGGAGAAAGGGTTCATAATAGGAAGGTGGTTCTTCTTGGTAAGGGTATGGTGGTGTGTATTGGGGTGGTTCTTGGGAGTATGGATATTGGAATGGTGGTTCCATGTATGGCTCATATGGTTCAAAAGGTAGTTGGTATGGTGTATTGATAAACCCTGATTTCGTGATTTTGCTTGTGCTTATTTTGGGGAATTTTGTCATCTTTTCTCGCATTTATTCAATGAAATAGCATGGTTTTGTAATTCTCCCTTGAATTTTGCTTAAGTATAAAAACATGCTTTTTAAGCCCTAAATTGGTGATTTTAATTCACTTCAATTCCATTCGATGCCTTGATGGGTTTGATGAGTGAATTCAGGTCCATAAGGCAAGTATTGGATGGAAGAAATGAGGAGAAAAGCATACAAAAAGGGAGAATACATGAGGAAACAAAGATTGAGAATGCACCAAAGGACGCGCACGCGCACCAGGCGCGCACGCGCAAAAGCGGTTTCACCTATAGACGCGCACGCGTACACGCCGCGTCCGCGCGGGTTGAGAATTTGCCAATCGACGCGCACGCGCACATGGCGCGCACGCGCCGATACTCTCACGTGGCCCACTTGAAGGCAAAATGCTGGGGGCGATTTCTGAGCTGCCCAGGCCCAAATCCAACTTGTTTCTGAGTGTATTTCATGCAGAATTGAAGTCCAAGCAAAGGGGGGAGCAATTAGTTTAGCCAACATGAGCCTTTAGTTAGTTTTCTAGAGAGAGAAGCTCTCTCTTCTCTCTAGAATTAGGTTAGGATTAGGTTAGATTATTTTAATTTCATGTTTGATACTTGATCTCATCTTGCTTCGTTGATAATTTCTCATCTCTACATCTTGACTCTCTTAGTTTTTATGTTAATTTCTCATTTTGCTCTCTTTTGTGATGATGACTCATGTTGGATTTGTTTACATTTAATGCAATTTTGATGTTGATGTTTCTTTTGATTGATGAATTGAGTTGTGATCTCCCTTTCTTGCAATTAATAGTGGTAGATTTTAGTATCCTTGCAATTTATGATGTTGACTTTTATCGCATTCTAAGTGTTTGATGAAATGCTCTCTTTAGTTTTTGAGTAGTTTTGTCAACTTTTGGCCTAAGCCAAAGGACTTGAGTGATCTTGAGTTTTTGGGTATAATGGATTTGGTGATTTGAGAACCCTGGGTGATCAATTTGAAGCCCATTGACGCTAATCCACTACTAAGCCAATTAGTAGGTAGGTTAGGACTTAGGGGTGGATGTGATCAAGCCTATTTGACATACTTCAAGTCTAGGAGTAAATGTTACATACTTAAGCCTTCGAGAAGTAGACTTAATAGGTTGGCCTCTCGTAATTGTCATTAATTGGTTTGTTAACTAGGATGGTTGACGATTAGATTTTTGACGGTTTAGAAATTTACTAATAAAATCTCGTTGTAAAGTATAGCTTCTAAACCAACAATAATCCTTTCATACAAAAATTTGTTTGTCACAAGTAACAAACCCCTAAATTCTATAAATCGAAGTATTTAAACCTCGGGTCGTTCTCCCTAGGAATTACAATGAAGTGTCTTGTTATTGGTTATGGATTGTATTTTGGGGTTTTGGGATAAGAGACATGAAATGTAAATGACAATAAAAATAAACTAACAACTAAAAAGCACTTGGCAAGGTTGTGAGAATTAGAAGTCCTATCCTAGTTATCCTCCTCAATTGTGACCACAATTGTCCATTGCTACCACTTAGTTAACCTCTAATAATGGAGGAAAGTCAAGTGGATGAATCAACTTGATTCCACAAGTCCTAGCCAACTCCCAAGGGAAAGACTAGCTTTAGTGGTATCTAAATCAATTAGCAACTTCTAATTATCAATCAACAAAGACATTAGATAACTCAAGCGTCACTAATTACTCTACCATAGCCAAGAGGAACAAAATCTATACTAAAATCCAACCAAGCATTTCATCAAACACTTGGAAGGCATAAAAGAAAAGCAAAGTAAATTGATAACAAAAATAGAATCTAACAACAATTATGGCAATGAATTAACAACAACAATCAAAAGGAACACAATTATTATGAATTACCTCTAATTGAATTGAAAGAAAATGGAATGAACAATAGTAGATCTACAACAAAACATAAAAACAACATAAAGGAAATGACAACAAAGGAATAGAAGAAGATTGAATGTAGCAACAAAGAATTGAGAGATAGAAGTGGAAGAAGCAAAGATTAAAACCTAGATCTAAGAACTAAACCTAATCCTAATCCTAATTCTAGAGAGAAGTGAGAGCTTCTCTCCCTAGAAACTAACTCTCACTACTAAACTAAGCTAATTGGTAACTAACATCTAAAGTATGAAAAGTATAAAAATATGAAAGTATCTTGATTCCCCTTCAATCCTTGGCTTAAATAGCATCAGAAATGAGTTGGATTGGGCCCACAAGGCTTCTAAAATCGCTGGCCACGTTTTGCTTTAAGTGAACTAGGTGGCAGCAACGGCGCGTGCGCGTACTATGCACGTACGCGTCACCATGCGTGGTTCAACCACAGCAAATCTTATATCGTTTCGAAGCCCCGGATGTTAGCTTTCCAACCCAACTAGAACCGTATCAATTGGACCTCTGTAGCTCAAGTTATGGTCGTTTAAGTGCAAAGAGGTCGGCTTGACAGTTTTCCGGTTCTTTCATTTCTTCATGAGTTCTCCAACTTTTCATGCTTTCTTTCTTCATTCCCTTGATCCAATCTTTGCCTCCTAAACCTTAAATCACTTAACAAACATATCAAGGCATCTAGTAGAATCAAGGTGAATTAAATTTAGCTATTTTGAGTCCTAAAAAGCATGTTTTCACATTCAAGCACAATTAAAGGAGAATATACAAAACCATGCTATTTCTTGAATAAATATGGGTAAAAGGTGATAAAATCCCCAAAAATCAATACAAGATAAACCCTACAAATGGGGTTTGTCAACCTCCCCACACTTAAACCAAGCATGTCCTCATGCTTAAACCAAGAATGAAGTAAGGGTATGGCATTTATTCAATGAAAACTAACTAAATGCAATCTACCTATATGCAACTATCTAAATGAATGCAAGTGCTTGGTCAAAATAAATCAATTCCCAAGAAATATATATGCACAAGGGCTAAGGACTAGCAAGTCTAATCCACAATTGAATTGAGTTATTAAGTATTTTTACAAACTTGCATGAAGAATGATGATCATAGGTGAAAACATGTAATTGAGCATCAAACCCTCACCGGATGTGTTTGCACTCTTATTCGCTCAAGTGTTTAGGGTTGATTCACTCAATTCTCCTCTATTTCATGCTTTCCAAGATTTGTTTTTCTTCTAACAATCAACATTTATTTCATGCATGCATACAAGTATCATGAGGTCTTTTCATTGGTTGTAATGGGGCTAGGGTCAAGGTAGGATGCATATTTGGTCAAGTGAGCTTGAAATTTGAATCTTTGATAAGTTTAAACTTCCCACCTAACCTATGACATCCTATACAATTAAATTCTACTCTAACTACCCATTTTTCACCTTTTCACATACTCATGCATTTTCTTTTCATTTCACAACACTTATGCATTGATCTTATTGAGCTTCACCTTGGGGCATTTTGTCCCCTTTTTATTTCTTTCTTTTTCGTTTTCTTTCTTTTTCCATTTTTTTTTTCTATACTTTTCATATATTTTTTTCTTTGTTTTTCTCATTTTTTCTTTCTTTCAAACTATATACAAGAGTACCAATGCATAAGGTCTATACATTTAATCAATACATGAGCATGTACCCAATTCCCAATATTTACAATAATAATACAAAACTACCCTTTTATTCACCCAATGTCCCAAGGTTCCCACACTTGAATGATACATACACTCTAGCCTAAGCTAATCAAAGATCCAAATAAGGACATTTATTGTTTTTCGCTTTAAGGCTTGTAATGTGCTAAAATAAGAATTAGTGGGTTAAGCGTAGGCTCAAATTTGGCTAACAAAGGAAGATAAAAGGTAGGGCTATTTGGGTAAGTGAGCTAATAAAATGATGGCCTCAATCATATAAATGCATGAATACACAAAATAATGGACATAAGGAATCAAACAAATCAAAGATTACAATCATAGAAAGAGAATAATGCACACAAGAAGGAAAAATAAGTGGTTATAAGATGTAACCACACCATTAGGCTCAAATCTCACTTGCTTGTGTTCTTAGCTCAAAACATGATCCACAATATATATAATTCAAGCAAGTTCTATGAAAAGTTTCCACTCAAATCAATTGACATGCCCTATAGATAGAAATCTTGAAAAAATCTCATTATTTTGACTAAGCTTATTGTGTATATGTATGCAAAAATAAGAAAATGCAAGTAAAAATCCTAAAATCCTAGAATGAAATGCAAAAGTATCGGAGTTAGAAATTTGTCACCCAAGATTGCCGATCGGTCGGACGACCTCCCCACACTTAAAAGTTTGCACCGTCCTCGGTGCACTCAAAGATGAGCAAGGGGGTACGGCGACTCTCCGGATTGCTATGTGTTCTTTCTTCCGCTTCCATGGTTGCTTGTGGTGCATTCGTTATGAAAAACAAAAATATAACACCATAAGATGAGAAGATATAAAAGCAAGGAAGCATACATTGTTGGAATGAGGTAAATCACTAGAATAAGGTGAGTGAATTAGTGTGACATTAAGAAATATTAGGTGTGTGAATTCTAAATTGCGCGGTTTAGAATACACATTAGTATAAAAGCTATGTCACAAAAGAAGCATGCACTTCACTTATCCTAGTGTGCTTGAGATGCTTTAAGTAAGCTTGTAAGGTAAGACAAGCATTAGAGAAGCATGAAAGCATTCAAGTCAAACATATGGATGGATATAATCATGAACACAATGCATTAAGGTAAATGCACAACATCATCCATCAAGAGGTTGCCTAATCGAGGGAAAAGGATCCAAATCACATGGTGGCTAGCTACAACATGCAATTCAAAAGAGTTATAAGCTCGAAGACAATTCTCATCACTTGGTATTTTTTTCAAAAGGTAAGCACGAAGAACTCAAAACCAAGTAACAAAATATAACCTCAATCATAGGATCCAACAAAGATTATCTAAAAACATTCATGCTAAAATAGCATTTAGGCAATAAGGGATATAGCAATGTATAGTAAACAAAGTCAATACTCCAATACGTATAATGAAAAGAGAGAAAATAAAATGAAAGCTAAACGAAAACTAACTAATTAACTAACCAACTAACTAATTAACTAACTAAAATAAATGGTTATTCATGGTGTTTGGAAGTGTTGGATGAGGGGTAGGAGAAGGGAAGAAGAAAGGAGAAGGAAAGAATTGGAAAGAGGAGAAGAAAAGAAAAGTGGATGGGAGGAAGAAATCCGCGCGTACGCACACATGGCGCGCGCGCGTCGTTGGCTTATTTCGAGAGTGGCGCGTACGCGTCATGTGCGCGTGTGCGCAAGTGGGGTTTGTGCCAGAGGCATAACGTTGGCGCGGCGCAGGCACAACTCTCTGGAAAATGTATGGAGGTTGGAACTTCTCAATCCACGCGTACACACGCATGGCGCGCGCGCGTGGATGGTCGAAAATACTGGAAGTGCGCGTACGCGCCATGTACGCGTACGCGTGGATGGTGCTCTGTTTTTCAAAAAATTCTTTTCTATGTTTTTGCACCAATCCAAGCATTCCAAACCTCCAAACAGCTACCAAAACACCATAAAACCTTATTTAACATACTTAAACTGCCAAACATACTTAACTAACTAAACAAAACATGAAATTAAGCTAATTCTACCAATATATACAAAAGAGAAAATGAAAGGATTTTACCATGGTGGGTTGTCTCCCACCTAGCACTTTTGTTTATTGTCCTTAAGTTGGACTTATGGGGAGCTCCTCATCAAGGTGGCTTGTGCTTGTATTCATCTTGGAACTCCCACCAATGCTTGGTTCTCCATTGTGCCCCAAGATTCTTCATGGATTAAGCCAAGTCTTGATGGAGTTCTTCACAAGCTTGGGGCTCCCAAAGTTAATCCTCCTCTTGTAATCCGGGATCCCACACTTTGTTTTCACACCCGTCTTGAAGTTGATCATCATTATTAGTCCAACCGGGTGGTGAGTAAGGTGAATTCTCTATATAGTGGCCAACAATCCTCCTAGACCCATCTATTTGAGCACTACTCCAACCTTTATATCTCATGTTTGATGCATCAACCATAATGAGCCTTGATTTGCAACGCCAACCACAAAACCTTTTTCGTTTACGCTTCATCCCACAAAGCTCCCTAAGTTGGCCATCCGTTTCAAGCAAACCATATTCAAGTGGGATAATAAAGCTAATAGAAATAAATTTCACCCACTCAAATGAAGGAGTAGATGGCAACCTAGGCAAAGACAACTCCAAGAGTTTTGATAAAGCGTATTCAATTCCCATCCTCCTTTTTCTAAGGGTTTCCACCTCTTCACAAGACTTCTCAATTATAATCCTTTGTTCAACAATTTTATATAAACATTTTCTCCTACTCAAGTCATAAATGGGAGGGTAAGAAAAATTTACCTCCACATTGCTTTCCATCTTGTTGGGAGAAGGTTCTTCATGCTCAAAGGATTCTTCACCACTAAGGTTTGATGCTTGATCTTCATCACCAAGGGAACTCACTTCTTGCTCTATCCCATTCAAATCTTCATATGGAATATGTCTTGGAGGGTGTGCAATTTCCTTCCTAGCATCAATTTCAATCATCTTGGAGGGGTTTTCTTCAATTCTAGATTCCCATGGAGGCTCCGCATCTCCTAAGTCTTCAACCAATTCTTCCCTTTCTTCAATAATCATAGCTTCCTCCAATTGTTCCAATACAAAGCAACTTCCCTCGTTCTCCACCAATCTCTCCTTCATGTTATGCTCTTCATTTGATTCCCCACATGTAGCCATGGGAGTTCCTTGAGAGTTCAAGCATTGGGATGCTAACCGGTTTACCACCTCATCCAAGGCGGCCGTGAATTTTTGCACATCCCTTTTCATTTCCTCTTGTCCTTGAACAAGGATGTCATCCATTGGAGGTTGGGGTGGATGGAAGGGTTCATCAATTTGGGAGAAGGGTTCATAGTAGGAAGGTGGTTCTTCTTGGTAGAGTTGTGGTGGTTCAATAATTTCCACTCTTTCCACTTGTTGCACAACACACTCCATGGTTGCTTGAAATTGATCCAATGCTTCCTTGAGACGATCCCTTGACTCTTGTTCCTCTTGGATAATATGATTAGGATCATGTGGCTCTTGGATCAATGGATATGAGTATTCTTCCATGGGAGGTTGTGGTGGAAAGTGGTATTCATGTTGTGGTTGAAAATTTTCATACATTTGTGGTTGAAAATTTTCATACAATTGAGATGGTGGTGGCTCTTGGAAATAACATGGAGGGGGTGGCTCTTGGAAGTGGTGATGTTGAGATGGTGGTGGCTCTATATGTGGTTCATATGGCTCATACGGTTGTTGTAATGGTAGATACGGATGAGGGTCATATGAAGGTGGTTGGTAAGAAGGGGCTTGTGAGTATGGTTGGGAGTTATGTTGAGGGTATGGATCATAGGCATATGGTGGTGGTTCTTGAAAGTCACAAGGTGAGTCACCATAACCATTGGATTGATATGCATCATAGAATGGCTCTTCTTCATAGTGCATTGGTGGGGGTTGTTGCCATGAAGATTGATCATATGCATATGGCTCCTCCCACCTTTGGTTGTCCCATCCTTGATACACATCTTCATTGTAGCTCCCATCACCTACAACATAGTTGTAATCACACTCATAGCCAAAATGAGAATTCATGGTGAAAAGATAAAATAAAAACAAAAGCTAATAGAAAACAAAAGAAACAAAATTCTACAACTAGCAAATAAAGCAAAAAGCAAGATATTCACACTATTCACATATGTACAATAACCAATAACATAACACCATTGCAAATCCCCGGCAACGCCGCCATTTTGACGATTAGATTTTTGACGGTTTAGAAATTCACTAATAAAATCTCGTTGTAAAGTATAGCTTCTAAACCGACAATAATCCTTTCATACAAAAATTTGTTTGTCACAAGTAACAAACCCCTAAATTCTATAAACCGAAGTATTTAAACCTCGGGTCGTTCTCCCTAGGAATTACAATGAAGTGTCTTGTTATTGGTTATGGATTGTATTTTGGGGTTTTGGGATAAGAGACATGAAATGTAAATGACAATAAAAATAAACTAACAACTAAAAAGCACTTGGCAAGGTTGTGAGAATTAGAAGTCCTATCCTAGTTATCCTCCTCAATTGTGACCACAATTGTCCATTGCTACCACTTAGTTAACCTCTAATAATGGAGGAAAGTCAAGTGGATGAATCAACTTGATTCCACAAGTCCTAGCCAACTCCCAAGGGAAAGACTAGCTTTAGTGGTATCTAAATCAATTAGCAACTTCTAATTATCAATCAACAAAGACATTAGATAACTCAAGCGTCACTAATTACTCTACCATAGCCAAGAGGAACAAAATCTATACTAAAATCCAACCAAGCATTTCATCAAACACTTGGAAGGCATAAAAGAAAAGCAAAGTAAATTGATAACAAAAATAGAATCTAACAACAATTATGGCAATGAATTAACAACAACAATCAAAAGGAACACAATTATTATGAATTACCTCTAATTGAATTGAAAGAAAATGGAATGAACAATAGTAGATCTACAACAAAACATAAAAACAACATAAAGGAAATGACAACAAAGGAATAGAAGAAGATTGAATGTAGCAACAAAGAATTGAGAGATAGAAGTGGAAGAAGCAAAGATTAAAACCTAGATCTAAGAACTAAACCTAATCCTAATCCTAATTCTAGAGAGAAGTGAGAGCTTCTCTCTCTAGAAACTAACTCTCACTACTAAACTAAGCTAATTGGTAACTAACATCTAAAGTATGAAAAGTATGAAAATATGAAAGTATCTTGATTCCCCTTCAATCCTTGGCTTAAATAGCATCAGAAATGAGTTGGATTGGGCCCACAAGGCTTCTAAAATCGCTGGCCACGTTTTGCTTTAAGTGAACTAGGTGGCAGCAACGGCGCGTGCGTGTACTATGCGCGTACACGTCACCATGCGTGGTTCAACCATAGCAAATCTTATATCGTTTTGAAGCCCCGGATGTTAGCTTTCCAACCCAACTGGAACCGTATCAATTGGACCTCTGTAGCTCAAGTTATGGTCGTTTAAGTGCAAAGAGGTCGGCTTGACAGTTTTCCGGTTCTTTCATTTCTTCATGAGTTCTCCAACTTTTCATGCTTTCTTTCTTCATTCCCTTGATCCAATCTTTGCCTCCTAAACCTTAAATCACTTAACAAACATATCAAGGCATCTAGTAGAATCAAGGTGAATTAAATTTAGCTATTTTGAGTCCTAAAAAGCATGTTTTCACATTCAAGCACAATTAAAGGAGAATATACAAAACCATGCTATTTCTTGAATAAATATGGGTAAAAGGTGATAAAATCCCCAAAAATCAATACAAGATAAACCCTACAAATGGGGTTTGTCAATGGTGATCTCAAGTACCCAAGTCTTAGCCAAGAGTTCTTTATTTTGTTTTCTTTACTTACTCACTCAGTTTACTTTCTTGCCGTTTCATAAACAAAACCCCCTTTTTACCCATCATAGCTAATACGCATGCAATACATTGCTTCCTAGGGAGACGACCCGGAGTCCAAATACTCTGGTTGTTTGTTCTTTGTGACAACCTAAAATTTAATTTGATGCGAGAGTTGTTTGTTGGTTTGGAGCTATACTTGCAACGTAAATATTTTGTGAAATTCCTTACCGACAACAATTCTCGGTTGTCATGTATATGGATTAGGGTCATATGGAGGTGGTTGGTAAGAAGGGGCTTGTGAGTATGGCTGAGGATTATGTTGAGGATATGGCTCAAAGACATATGGTGGTGGTTCTTTAAAGTCACAAGGATGCTCACCATAGCCATTTGATTGGTATGCATCATAGAATGACTCTTCTTCATAGTGCATTGGTGGAGGTTGTTGCCAAGAGGATTGATCATATGCATATGGCTCCTCCCACCTTTGATTGTCCCATCCTTGATACACATTTTCATTGAAGCTCTCATTTCCTACAACATATTTAGAACCAAACTCATAGCCAAAGTGAGAATTCATAATGAAAAGAGAAAATAAGAAACAAAAGCTAATAAGAAATAATGAAACAAAGTCCTAAAGCTAGCAAAAACTAACAAGTAATCCAAAAATAAAGCTATTCACAATATTCACGTATATACAATAACCAATAACACAACACCATGGCAACTCCCCGGCAACGGCGCCATTTTGATGAACGGGATTTTTGACAGTTTAGAATTCACAAATGAATTTTCGTTGCAATATAGTTTCTAAACCATCAAATAATCCTTTCGTACAAAAGATTGTTTGCCACTGAGACAAACCCCTAAATTTGTAAACCGAAGTATTGGAACCTCGGGTCATTCTCCCTAGGAATTACGATAAAGTGTCTTGTTATTGGTTATGAGGTATGTTTTGGGGTTTTTGGGATAAGAAACATGAAATTTAAATGGCAATGAAAATAAACTAACAACTAAAAAGGTCTTGGAAAAGGTTGGTGGTCAAGGATCTCTATCCTTATCACTAACCACAACATGAGAATTGGCAAGGATCAATCCCACTAAGTCAACCCCTAACTAGTAGTAGAGGAAAGTCAAGTGAGCTATATCAATCCAAGTCCATAAGTCCTAGTTCTCCACCAAATCAATTAGTGAGATCTAGAGTTAATGGCTCCCAATCGTCAATTACTTGGACATTAGTAACTCAAGAGTTCCTAAGTTACCTTCCCAAGCCAAGAGTATAAAATTCTACTCTAAAATTCAACCAAGCATTTTATCAAACACTTGGAAGGCACAAAAGGAAAGCATAGTAAAATTGCAAGGAAAGTAAATCTACACTATTCAAATGCAAGAAATTAAACAACAACAAATCAAATGAACAATAAAGGAACATGAAAACATAAATTGCATTAATGAGAAATAGAAGAACAAAAATGTATCAACATAAAAGTAGATAATTACATGAATTAAATGTAAAACTAGAAGGAGGAAAGGTAGAAAAAGAAGAATTGATAAGGGAAAAGTAAATCAAAGCATGAAATTAACCTAGATCTAAGAATTCCTAATCTAGGTCTAACCTACTCCTAATTCTAAAGAGAAGATAGAACTTCTCTCTCTAGAAACTAACTAAAGCATCATAAAACTAAAATAAAACTCACTAACTAACTAGATGTCCCATCCCTCTTCAATCCTTGGGTTAAATAGCATCCGAAATGAGTTGGATTGGGCCCCAAAATGCACCAGAAATCGCTGGCCACGAGTTGCATTAAAGTGGGTCACGTGCAACATCAGCGCATATGCGTACCGTGCGTGGTACAACTATGGTAAATCTTATATCATTTTGAAGTCCTAGATGTTAGCTTTCCAACGCAACTAGAACCACATCATTTAGACCTCTGTATCTCAAGTTATGGTCGATTAAGTGCGAAGAGGTCGGCTTGACAGCTTTTGCAATTCCTTCATTTCTCCATGAGTTCTCCATTTTTACATGCTTTTCCTTCATTCCCTTGATCCAATCTTTGCCTCCTAAACCTGAAATCACTTAACAAATATATCAAGGCATCTAATGGAATCAAGGTGAATTAAATTTAGCTATTTTAAGACCCAAAAATCATGTTTTCACTCTTAAGCACAATTAAAGGAGAATAACAAAAACCATGCTATTTCATTGAATAAATGTGGGAAAAGATGATCAAATCCTCTAAATTCAACACAAGATAAACCCTCCAAATGGGGTTTATCAATTCCTAGGAGGAATTAAATTATGGTACTATTATCTCAACGAAAAGTGCCGCCTCACCTTCTCTTGGTGGTATAAACCGAGCCAAAAATAACGGAGAGTGTCATCTCACTCAACGAAAAGTGTCGTCTCACTTTACAATCCGAGAGAATATGAGCGAGATAAACCCACCATCCCCACATCACACTGCAACCACGAACAAGTAGGATGGAACTACCGTCCTTGCCAGTGCAGGTGCCAAATCAATACGCAAGGGAGACGAAGTCCAAGACCTTGCCACGTAAGCGGGACAAACCTCCGACTTTGCCAATTCAGTCTTTCAGACCACATTCAGTCAAAATCATTTACTCAAATCAATTACACCAACTTTTTTACATTACACCAATTTTTTATCAATTTACCAATTTCGTTATCTCGTGAGCAGAACAGCGCCACCGTCTTTACCATGAGTGGGACGAGCCACCCTCCCCATAACATTTTCATTCGGTTAACCAAGTGTTTATCCAGAAATTAATTAATTTAATTCTTTAGATTTACCCACCCTTTTATTGAGAAAATGACAAAATGATAAAAGGGTGTACCTCACCCAATCACAGCCTCTGGAACAAATTTTCATATCAATAGCTATAATAGGCAATCAAATGACAATTTGTATCCCAATTCAATCATACATATATATTGCTCATCAAGACTCAAATTCTCAAAATTATGCCACAACACATCATCATTCAACCATCAACTAACATTAATTATTCACACTAAACCATCAATATCAACCACATCAATTATTCCAATTCATCACTAACCTAGGGTCACCTAGCCTATGTAACACCCTACCACGCAAAACTTTACGCTATAGTCGTAAATCAGAGGTGTTGAGGTATTACAACCTCTAAAAGTAAAATAGACACATATATAATTAAAGGATAAAAATATAGCTAGGAGCCTGTGAAGAAAGATAATAGAACAAAAGCGCATCACACTCGAAATGTCGAAAGCATAAAGTGTTGATATACAGAAAAGAGTGAAATATATAAATATATACACATAAGATCCAAAAAGATACGTAACAACACTAGTCTCGACCTGCAAAGACAAGGCCAGCTAGATAGTATAATACAACCTAAAAAGACACAAAATATACAACATATTTCTCCATAATTAAGCTCTATGAGGGATATACAGATACAATATACAAAAGTGGAGAATAACAACATCTAAAGCAAAATGAAAAGTCCCAAAAGATAATCTTCACTTCTGAGAGAAAATCAGCACTCTCAACGAGGTGCATCTCATCCTGCATCTGTAAACAAAATCCGATAACGGGTGAAAACTGAAAGGTTCCGAGTAGGGTAATAATTTCAAATAGAGATAATGTAAAAAAAATATGAACCCGCTAGGCAATCCTATACTCCAATGAACCAAATTCAAGCCTAGGGTCTTTCTAAACCGAACAGGGAAATCGAAAACTAAATCTTAGATAATAAGTGATCTCAGACTTTCAATTCCTCTCAATATAAGTCATAAGTACTTTTATTATCACAATGGTTCTAACTCAGTAATTTAGTGTTAAAAATCAGTTTTCCACAACTTTCGATCACCCCATTCATTAGGAACAACCTTCAGCGTCACCACCGCCAGCATAAGGGATTTCTATGTTATGTAAACATATATAAAGCAATACAAAGAATACACAAATAGAGAGAACAGATAGAGCATTTAGATCTAGCATAAAGATACAGTTAATCAACAATGCAATCCAAATACAAGATGCACACCCAAGCAATACATACAAATACAAATGATGCTGCCCTATGGCCAATGAGCACATCTATTGGTGATACAGCTAAACCCGACATGTACTGATAGCGAACCCTGAACAGTCCCTCGATGCGTGCATCCCCAAGAGATATTCACTTCCTTTGGAGGAATTCTCCGAAAAGGTATAAGTGTCTGGCCACATCTTGCGACGGAGGCTCAACAAAGTCTCAAGTCTCAACCCAGAACAAGTGGGGTGAACCATTGTATCTGCCCAGGGAGTCTCAATCTCAACCCAGAGAAAGTGGGGTGAACGACACCATTGCATCTACCCAGGGAGTTCTAATCCTCAACCTGGAGCAAGTGGGGTGAACTACACACTTGCATCTACCCAGGGAGGTATCATATCAATCAATTTCAATTTATTATGCAAGCAGAATAACACTCAGACCTCACTATAAATAGATATCCAATTAATACACAAGCATGATATCACCCAGACCTTGCCAATTCAGCCAATCGGGCCATACTCAGTCATCGTCAATCTCATCGTTCATGTCTTATATCAATTTAGTATACAGTAAATTCATTACTCTCAAGCTTTCATTAATATTCATAATTTTAATCCACAATCTCATCCAAAATATCAATTTAATCCAATCCATATGTTCACACTCATTTCCAGGCCCAACAACAAGTTATCAGACCTTAATTAGGGGTTACAAAAGTTTACAAGCATTCTGGGAAGGACAAATAGTCAAAAATAGGGTTTATTCACAAAAACAGGGCTTGTGCGTATGCAACGTCCTTGTGCGTATGCACATGCCAGAGAGCCATTCCCGTTTCATGCGTACGTATATTTTTGTGCATACCCATGACTTGTAAAATTCCTGGGTGTGCGTACGCACACCCTCATGCGTATGTACGAGCACATTTCCACGCTCTGCCTAGTGTGCATGCACCATACTATGCGTGGGCACGCATACTAGAAATCCTAGTTTGCTGCATAATCTCATAATTCAGTTTTTTATACCAGTTTTTATTCGTTCATATCTTTCTCTAAAAAATTCTGATTTCTTCCTGTCTTAAACCATTTTAAAGATCTTTTAATTAGCTTCAATTTAAGATAAATTTCATACAAATCCAAGTTTCGAGCACCAAGTTATGGCACGCTAAAGTTGGTCAAAATTAGGTTTTTACCAATTTCATCAATTTGCCAAATTTCACCAAAATCCAATTCCATTCATTTTCAAAACACCTAATCAAACAAGCTCCAACATGATCATTCCAATTTTATAAGTTTTCCATCAATAATCAACTAACAAGCCATTCACATAATCACATTCTCATCAATCCAAGAACTATTCATTCATGGCAAATTCATCACTTACCGTGACTTACCGTATAGGGGATATCTCACCCTATCTCAGCCTCCGTCTCAGTTTCCACATCAATTGCCATTATAGACAATCATACCATATTAAGTCAATCATACATATAAAATATCATTCATACTATTATATATCACTCATTAAATACCAATTTTACATAATCAACTAAATCACAATTCATCATCAACATTTTCATTCAACGCTAATCTAGGAGAAACTAATCTAGGTTTTCACATAGTCTTACACAATACCTATCTGAAATCAAGATCCGTACCTTTGTTGACGGAGGTCTTAACCTTGAAAGCTTTCCTTCGAAAATCTCCAAAGTCCATCAGTTCAAGCTCTACCAACTCCACACCAAAACGATCTTTGAATCAATTCCGCACCAAAATTCTATCGGGCTAGCTCCGCTTCACCCCATAATTAATCCAAACAAGCTCTATTTCATCTAATCACAAGATTTTACATAATTCATACTAAGTTAATAACTCAAACTTGGTCATAACAAAGACAAAAGATTCTCTTACCTTATTTCTCATAGCCTTGGATCAAAACTCCGCTTGAGATTGTGCTTGAGCTTTCCCTAAAGCATCAAAATCACGATATCTCAATACTCATTTAACCAAACATGCGAAATTAAAGTAAAAGGAGAAATGGGAAAAGATTTAAGGGTTTCTTACCAGAATGTTCAAATAGAAATGAAGAGGATTCCGAAACAAATGCGTGACCACAAACGGCTCGTCAATCGAAACTCCAGATTGAAAGTTATGATCAATTTAAGAAGAGGATGAATAGTGACATTAGGTTTTCTCATTCTCTTCTCTTCACTTCCATGGAACTCAATGAAGAAAGGGGAAATGAGGAATCTTGGCTAAGCTAGAGGAGTTATGTATGTGGGCTTGGGCCCAACATGGGTCTAGTTTACTTGTTTTAGCTTGTTGGCCCAATTTTAGGCCAAACTCTTTAAGATTAGTGTTTTAATTTGTATTCTAGTTATTTTTAATTTTTTCAACTACAAAATTTTAATCTTTTAACCCTTTTTGCTCATGATTAATTTATTAGTTAATTATTTATTATTTAACTGCATTTTACAGCCTAGTTTTTCACATAACATTATATAATATTCCCCCGAAATCAAGACAAGTACCTTTGTTGATGACGGTTTCCAAATCCCTTGAATCTTCTCTCCGATCACACTCAAGCTTTAATCAACACAACCAAGCCTTGCCTGATCATCCTCCATTCAAGTGTTACACCCAAATCCGCACCAAAACCATCAAGCAACTCTACTGAATCTAATTAAACAATTTTCACATTTTTAAGCTAGGATTTCACACATAATTGGAGAAAATCAAAGGAAAAGAGTTCCCTTACCTTGTACTACAAAATTTTGGGTCAAAATCACTCTAGACTCGAGATTAAGCTTCCCTTAAATGTTAAAATTATAAATTTTCAACACCGCAAACTCCAAATTCAAAAATAGAGATAAATGGAGAAATGGGATAAGGTTCGTAGGATTACTCACCACAAAAGTTTGATAGAATCGAAGAGAATGATGAGGTGATCGTGTGGTCACAAACGGGTTTTTGATCGGAGTTCCGAATTGAGAGAAAAGTGAGATTGAATGAGTGGGTGAAAAGCGTTAGGGTTTGAACTCTCTCTCTCTCGATTTTGTAAAACGGGGAAGTGGGAGTCACGCCCTTTACCCCTTAAGTGAGGGACTATTTCGTAATTTTGTCTCTTGGCCTCACCTAAGGCCAAAGTCTTTAAGACAAATATTCCGATTTTTATTCTAAATATCTTTCTAGTTATTTTTACAATTTTATTTTTTTTCATACGCAATATCGGACAGACTTAAGCCTGTACGGTTAATTATAATGCTGTTACACATTTTTTCGTAATTAATTATATTTTCGTACTCAAATTTATTTTCTAAGTTAATTTTTTACTGATAATTTTCTAAATTATAAATTTTAAATATTTTAATCCTTTTACCTCACTTTTAATTTATTAATTAATTATTTATTTATTATTTATTCAAATTTTACATCTATAATTGCATTTATTGTTATTATGATTATTTACCATTCTAAAATTGTAATCATCAAAAGTCAATCTCATACAAATATTTAATCAGATAGAATGGGTGAAACCTAAGAAAAGAAATTATGAAATAAAGAGTTGTTAATTTTTTTTATTTGTGTTTATTCAAATCAAAATTATACTCAAGATGAGATCAGAGCATTCAATATTATAATTTGTGAGACAGTAACAATTTAAAAATTAAGTCAGATTATAGTTTATATTTTAAAATTTTTCATTCACTAATGTTGTTAATAATGTTTACCCAAACATTGCATTATATATTGACATATCAATAAAAGTAACCAATTTTTAAATTCATCAGTTAAAAAAATATTAAACGTATAACTTTGATTGAATAACCATAAAGCTCTTTATATTATCAATATACATTAAAATTTATCTCTATAGTAATGCTAATTAAAATAATAATATAATTATTTCAGCATAAGTAATTACATATTAAATATGTGTCGTACTCTCATAAATTTTACTTTTGACCCCTTTATGATAATTAATTATTTCTATGACAATTTGTGAAACTAATGATTTTGTACTAGTCACATGATTATTATATGAATAAATTATCTAATCAATTAATTTTATTCATTCACTTATTTTTCTTAATAAGCTATGCATTAATTTCACTAGATTAAAACACATAAACAAATAATTATTTTAATTTATTCAAAATTATAAACAAATTATTATTATTGGGATGATTCTAAATAGTAAATATATAAATAATTAATTATATTTCTTTTCAAGTTTTTTATAAAATAAAAGATTATATATAGTATTTTAACTTTTATAATAATGTGAAGGGTTTCTACTCTTTAAATTACAAAATAATAAATATTGTTAATGAATAAATTAAAGGCAAAAAATTTCTATTTTCTTTTTATATATAGTTTTTATTTATGTAAAAGTTAATACATGCATGGTTTATAGTAATTTCATTTATTATTAATAATTTTCATCCAAATTTTTATTTTAAAAAAGTTCAGATAAATACCATTTTCAACCCCTGATCTTTTTCTCGTGAGATATAGCGCAGCCTAATCATCCTTAAACCTTATCTAGGTTCCCATCAACTAAAAAAAATACACAAAACGACCCTGCAACCGGATAGCAAATGATTGTCCGTGCCAGGTGTCAGGTCTTTTGATTACAGGGAATAAAAACTCTCTCTTAACATCTTCCTCTTCTTTTTCATCCTCCTCTTCTTTTCCTTTGTTTTCTTCCTCTTCTTCTTCTTCACTTTTCTCTTCGCATCTCCATTTCCATCTTCATCACCATCATCATCGAGCTTTACCTTCACTACTACCACTACCACTGTGGTTCCCTCTTCCTCATCCTCCTCTTCTTCTCGCCCTAAACCACCACCACCACCCTAAACCACCTTCTATCGGATCAGCCCCGAAACTGCCACGGACACCCAATCCGAATTGCCTCCCATCCAAATCTCTCATCCGTCACAGACACCACTAGCCCTAGGCTCAGCACTACCATCAGGTAAATCTCCAAGAATAAGGCCATGGCTGGCATGAGGAACACTATGGCAGGAGAAGAGAAGGAAAAGAGGAATTTGACGCGGAGGAGAGAGCGGATCTTGGCCAGACTCCTTGAAGACGCGATGTGCCTCGAAGCGGGTGGGCACATTCCACTTGTAATTCTTTATCATTGTTGTTGTTCCCTCTCTGATGTTTCTTTTGCTGGTTACTTCTTCTCTATCATAGACTCCTCTTCTAACACTAGTGGTGGCCGCTGTTAAGGAGTGGCACCGAATAAAGGTGTGAATTTTGTGGTTTTATGTGGGTTTTTAGGAAATTTTTTTTAGTTTGTGGGTAGTCATTGATGATGGTTCTAAAGAAAAGAAAAAAAATTATTAATGATGTCTCTGAAGAAGAGAAAGAAAATAGAGGAGAAGAGGAGGAGGAAGAAAAAGAAGAGGAAGATATTAAGAGAGGGAATTTTTAGTCTCTCCAACCAAAGGACTAACACCTGACACTGGCATCTGTTTATCATCCAGTTGCATGAGTTATTTTGTCTATTTTTTTAGTAGATGGGGCCTAGAAGTTTAAGGATGATTAAGATGCGCTAGATCTCACAGAAAAAAGATTAGGGATCAGAAAAGGTATTTACCCAAAAAATTTACCTTTTATAAAGATAGAATCATTTAAAAACATACACTATTGACGAAGATAAATATTTTCATTTTTAAAAAGTTAAACTTTGAATTTAACAATTATTTTATAAAATTTTATAATAACAATTGCTTTGTGTGTTTTCGTTTAGAAAATTAAAAAACACTTCATATATTTTTATAATACTGACGTTATGGGAGTGGGAGTTGAATACACCTCTTTAAACTAAAATGAATTTCTTAAAACTAAACCATTAAACTATACACAAGCACAACGATCACGTAACAACTACTATGTACAATACCAAAAACGTAAGTTGTTAATAAAATTAGAAATTATTTCAATTGTAGATACATTTTGGTATGGCATGTCCTATGACGGTTATTTGCTACGATATCTAAAAGAAAGAACTATTTGTTGAAAAGGCAAAATATTACAAGTTTTTTTAAGCAAAATGACAGCTAAGTGATCATATCTTCATACTTAAAATTTGACTTATATTGTTTCCAACCATTTAAAAAAAAGATATTTTTTAATTGAAAGGTTGAGCTATGTGTTTGCAAGTGATAGTGTTTATGAGTAGTTTTTATTGGATATATTTGATTTTATTTTTTAAATTTAATTTAATCAAATTCAAACTATTAAAATATAGTTTGGTTTAGTTTATTCGGTTTTTTAAAAATAAAATTTTAACATTTTATTAAAAATTAAGAGCAATTTACGTTGGCAAAACAAACAAATGAATGAACCTTATGTTATATTTCAAAAAAAATTCTCACTAAATAATAATAATAATAATAATAATAATAATAATAATAATAATAATAATAATAATAATAATATAAAAACATGTAACAAATTAATATATTAATGTAACATTTAAATTTAAAAGAAAAAAGTAATAATTTTATATCACATTTTATGCTATGAATTGGATTATTTCAGTACGTTTTAAGAAGTTGATATAAAATCTGATCTAATCTATGCAGTTTGTCAAAAATAAAATTTGATATAATCTAAATACGTTTATTTTCAACTTTATTTTCATATGTTTAATTATTTAAATTTGAAGTCTTAACTTGTACTCCTCATTTATTTTATTTGATTTGTTAATACTATAAATATTATTTAGATAACTTTTAACTACCAAAATTTAGTGTTATATGTATTATAAAACTCTATCATTGTTGTCCACTTTGTCCGAAAAATATTTCATATACATTTGTGCTATGTGTTTGCAAGTGATAGTGTTTATGAGTAGTTTTTATTGGATATATTTGATTTTATTTTTTAAATTTAATTTAATCAAATTCAAACTATTAAAATATAGTTTGGTTTAGTTTATTCGGTTTTTTTAAAAATAAAATTTTAACATTTTATTAAAAATTAAGAGCAATTTACGTTGGCAAAACAAACAAATGAATGAACCTTATGTTATATTTCAAAAAAAATTCTCACTAAATAATAATAATAATAATAATAATAATAATAATAATAATAATAATAATAATAATAATAATAATATAAAAACATGTAACAAATTAATATATTAATGTAACATTTAAATTTAAAAGAAAAAAGTAATAATTTTATATCACATTTTATGCTATGAATTGGATTATTTCAGTACGTTTTAAGAAGTTGATATAAAATCTGATCTAATCTATGCAGTTTGTCAAAAATAAAATTTGATATAATCTAAATACGTTTATTTTCAACTTTATTTTCATATGTTTAATTATTTAAATTTGAAGTCTTAACTTGTACTCCTCATTTATTTTATTTGATTTGTTAATACTATAAATATTATTTAGATAACTTTTAACTACCAAAATTTAGTGTTATATGTATTATAAAACTCTATCATTGTTGTCCACTTTGTCCGAAAAATATTTCATATACATTTGTAATTGCCTCATAAATGTCTTAGAAGTGAGATTTTAACCGATGTTTCTTTAAATGCTAAAAATTATTACCAGCGTCTTCTTTTAAATACTCAGAAAATGTATGAAATTTTAGAGTTAAATTTCAAAGTGGTCCTTCAACTTGCAATCGAGTTTTAAACTCGATCCTAAACTTAAAATTGCTCTAAATTTGTCCTTGACCTTAACAATGATCGTCCCTAAGGTATATTCTGGCAAATATTTGCAAAATGAGTGATAATGTGTGTCGAGAGATGCCACGGTGGATAATAAGGGCTATATTATGTGACAAATACAAGTTTGTAACTCAATTTGGTCTCTATTATTAGGCTAAAAATGCTAATCTCAATTTGAGCTCCAAAAGTTCTCTTGCACCATTAGAAGTCGTTTCTGTTCATCTTCTCCACCATTGTTAAGGGGATTTCAAAAGACTGATGATGGGAGGAGGCAGCAACATGGTTGGTAGCTCCAACAACCGACACTATGAGGGAAGCTATGGGAGGAGGACGATCAAAAGTAGCCATGAATTACTTTCAAAGAAGTATGGGTGTGGTAGTTGACCGGTCCTCAAATAGCCAGGAATAGATGTAAATCTAGGGAGATCATTTTTTAGCTGTCCAAACTATAACGTAAGTGTGTTTTGTTAATTTAGCTAGGCTAGTGTTGTTAATTTTTTTAATATTTAATTTGTTCTTCATGGTTCTTTAATGTGGTTGTAGAGTGTTGGCAAGACGTGGTTCGGTCTCTTTATCTGGACTGACAAAGTTCATGATGAAAAAGAAGTTAATGGTAGAGAAAATCCTGATTTTGAAATAGATGAATGGAGGTTGAAATTTGTGCAAAAGATTGGGAGCTTAAAATCTGAAGTTAGGGCACTAAAATTGGCATTTTGTTTGTTGATAGTTATCATATTAGCAATTGTTGTATCTATGTTTGTAGTGTGGAAGTAGTGATGTCAAATTTGGCTAATGTTACTATAAAAATCTTAAATATGAGCAATTATATATCTTACTTCTTGTACCTATAAACACATGAATACAATTATTTTTTGTGTTTTTTTGTAACTGGTGGTTTGATAATATAATCTCAATCTAGAGGGAGAATCAAATAATAAAACACTAATAAAAAGAAAATCACCATTACCACTATCAAGTGTATCTCAAATATAGTTTATGTAATTTTACACACCATCAAAAAAACATAACATGCCACATAGAGTATATAAAAGTAAATTTTTAATAACAAAACATAAAAGTCCTAACATAGACTTAGTAACATATAACAAAAAGCAAATCCCTAATTTTCAAAATGACACAAACAATAAGCACTTCCATAAGTAACAAAAGATGATCGTGTTATATACTTCCTGGCTACTGTTGTTCTATGAGTCCCTTTATTGACATCTTTATTTGATGATAGACCCTTCTTCTTTACCACATTCTCAGTTGGCATAGGTTTATTCTTGGAGCTACCTTTAGATGGAGGCACTCTAATCGATTGTGAATACATCACTAGTTTTGGAGTAGATTTGGTAACAGGGTTTGAATTGATTATTGGAGAGGATTCTTGAGTAGGATTATTATTTGGGATGGGTTGAGTACAAATAGGATTTCTATTTTGGATGGGTAGAATAGGAGTTGGAATTAGGTTGGGAATGAGATTAATCCTAGAGGTTGGAGTTTCAATAGCTTCAGATTGCTTGACTGATGGATTGGAAATTAGAGTAAGAGGTATGGACATAGAGGTTGATCTTGTTCTCAGTTGAACTGGATGAATTGGGACTTCAATCACCACTTCCTTACTTTTTTTAGATAGTGGTTGTTCCAAATACTCTGGTACAAAGGTTCCATTCTCATAGTACATATGCACCAATTCATTATTTATTTATTTTTTTGCATGGAAGCACATCTCCATAAGTTTAGCATGAGTATGAAGTCCTCTTAAACTGGTCTCCAATGGTCTGTTGGGAACCAACCACCAACAACATTCCACTTTATCATACCCAAGCTGTTCGTAGTAGTCTTTGATGAAGAACACATCTAGCAGGTCTAGATCAAGCCTAGGCATCTCTAAAGTATGGTCCCTAGTGTATGAAATAACACCATCTACACTCGTCACAAAGGATCTCCCATGAGGATACACAATAATAATCAAAGCCATCTGTAAATAAAAACTGATGATCAATATCACCATCATAATCTTCAAAAAAAAAAAAAAACCTAGGGTGAGACAGCTTCAAACAGGAACGTACACTTAACCTAAGTCCTAACCAACCATAAAAACTAATAAACTACATATAAACAACTATTTCTAGCACATTCCCACCATAGCTACCATGATGACAATGAAAGAAAAAAAACAACATCACAGGAATCAAACCATAACACAAAACTAACAAAAAATACACAAATGCAAAAAATAGATAAATGAATGGATATCGACTTAGCAATGCAAAAAAAAAATGAAGAGACATCTATGATCAAGAAAAATAGAGGAGTAGATAATGGCTATTTAGTTTATCATTTCTATTTTGCTTACCTCTCTCAACTAAAATGCCTCCTGATGCCAAGGCATCTTAGGCTAGTTTCACTAGTATTTTTCTGTTAGTTTTAGTGGTTTTATGCATTTTCTTGAGCTTAAAGTAACCAAGAATGGTTAAAAGAATAACAAAGCAATGAACCATCCAAACAATATGATTTTGATGCAAATTCCATGAGTTTTAGTTATATTACTTGAATGCTATGAATGGAAGATTTCTCATGAATTTTTGCAAGACTTTGATGCATTTGTTTGGATGATTTCAGGGAAGAAGAGGCTAAGCAAGGAAGCAACAAAATCAATAAAGGAAGCTTGAATATCACATGTGGAGTTTAAGTTCCAGTTTAAGCCTAAACTGGAGCTTAAACGCCAGAATCATGAAGGCTAAGAAATGCTGGAATTGAAGTTTAACCTCCAGTTTAACCTTAAACTGGAGGTTAAACGCCAGAATGAAAGTCTCACCAAAGAAGCATTCCACGTTTAACCTCCAGTTTAACCTTAAACCGGAGGTTAAACGCCAGAATGATAATGCCACTCAGGAAGGAGTTCCACGTTTAACCTCCAGTTTAACCTTAAACTGGAGGTTAAACGCCAGAATGGGAAAAGCACCAGGGAGCCATTTCCACGTTTAAGCTCCAGTTTGACCTCAAACTGGAGCTTAAACGTGTTCGACCAAGTTTTCTCCTCCAGGGTTGCTCTCTCCATTTCCACGTTTAAGCTCCAGTTTGACCTCAAACTGGAGCTTAAACGTGTTCGACACCTCCAGGGCTACCCTTCTAAGCTTCCACGTTTAACCTCCAGTTTAACCTTAAACTGGAGGTTAAACGTGTTCGACCTCCAGGATGCCTCCTTCCATTTCCACTTTTAACCTCCAGTTTAACCTTAAACTGGAGGTTAAACGTGTTCGACCTCCAAGGCTGCCCTTCCTATATCCACGTTTAAGCTTCAGTTTAACCTTAAACTGAAGCTTAAACGTGTTCGACTACATGACTCTCCAGGGCTGCTTTCTTCCATTTCCACGTTTAAGCTTCAGTTTAACCTTAAACTGAAGCTTAAACGTGCTTCTACAAAAGGCCTCACTGGAAGTGTCTGGCGTTTAAGCTGCAGTTTAAGCTTAAACTGCAACTTAAACGCCACTCTTGGAAAAGGTTTCTGGACCAAAAATATTGTGGTTTAAGTTAGTATTTGAGCACAAACATTAACTTAAACTTATTCTGGTATGACACCCAATTGAATATCATGGTTTATGGGATTGGGCCTGAAGGATTGATGAGTCTGAAATCTCAATTTATTGAGTCATGTGTCATTATTTGATTATCACTAAGTTGGCTCAATGAATGTTACAGAATTTGGATCAACAGCCCCATCAAGATTATGGATCATAAACCCAAGGTAAAAGGAAAGCAGGGAGAGGCCTCAAAGCCCAAGAAACACAACAGAAGCTCAATATAGAAAGTGTATAAATAGGATAGAATTTAAGTTAGAAAGGACTTTTACCTTCACTTTTAGCTAGTTTTCATATCTTTGTAATTGAATTCAGAGCTATGACTCACTAAACCCCCTTTTCATTGGGTTAGGGAGCTCTATTGTAATTCAATGAATCAATAATAGTTTATCTTCTTCTTCAATCTTTTCTCTTGAATTTTGTTAGAAAGCTTCTCGATCTAATTCCATTGGGTAGTTGTCTTGGGAAAGAAACTACCCATAATTGGAATCCTTCGGAACCTTGGGAAAGGAATGGAGGATTCATGCTAGAGAAGCTTTCTCACAGTGAATTGGATTGGGGTTTGGATGGATATTGTGACATGTAATCCTACCAAATTGTGGTTCATGAAACTGTGTGGTATAATCAGTGATCGAGCATCATCTCTTCTTATGAACATTTAAACCAAGGGATTGGGAATTTGTTCATTTTTAGAGAGAATTGGTGAGCCAAGGGATTGGGATCCAATCATATAAGATTGCCAAGCAAAATTCAATGAACGCATTGCTTGAGGAAGAGATAAACATGTTTTGATTCGGAGATCTCAATATCTCCTATAACCCAATGAATTCCCCAATTCTGATTTACATCTTCTCTTTACATTCTGCAACTCAATTCATGCAATCACCCCCATTCCCTTTTAATTTCAGCAATTTAGTTTCTGCTCTTTAATTCATGCAATTTAAGATTCCGCCATTTCAATTTCTTGTCATTTACTTTTCCCGCCAATTTTACATTCCGCAATTCTCATCTCAATCTTGATTCCGCTCAACTAGAACACACTTCTAATCCGAATTACTCACTCAACCAATCCTTGTGGGATTCGACCTCACTCTATTGTGAGTTTTTACTTGACGATAACCGGTGCACTTGCCGGAAGGAATTTTGCCGATCGTGCAATTTCCTAAATCGTAGCATAACTAGTTTATGCGCATCAAGTTTATGGCGCCGTTGCCGGGGATTGGTTTTCGATTGACAATTCTCCAACTGGAAGCTAACTAGATTGAGCAATTTCTCTTGCTTTGTTAATTCTGTTCAAGTTACTTGTTGAATTTTAATTTCTGCACTCGGTTACATGCTTTCTTTCTTTATGCCTTTAAATTCAAGCAACTAACTCACTGACTCACTAACTCTTTGAATTAATTCCTCAATTGCTCTAACCATACTCTTCCATTAACCAAGAGTATTTCACTTGTTTGTGCCTGTGCTGTGTTCTTGTATGACAGGTAGGAGAGGAGAGACATCAACTCCTCCATATACCGAACCAGAGAGGACCCTTCATAGACTGAGAAGGGAAGCAAGAGGGAAGAGAGTAGTGGGAGAAGAGGAATCTGAAGGAGAATTTGAGGACAATTTTGAGGAAGCTTTAGATCTCAACATGGATAGAGAAGTTCACAACCATGAGAGAGCTGATGGAAACAATGCCATTCCTGAGAGGAGGGTTCTTAGTTCATACATAAACCCAACCTCTGGGAATTGTGGTAGCAGCATCCAGAAACCACCCATTCAGGCCAACAATTTTGAACTCAAACCACAGCTAATATCACTTGTGGAGAATCATTGTTCATTTGATGGAAGTGCTAATGAAGACCCAAACCAACATCTCACAAAATTCCTGAGAATTTGTGACACTGTGAAGTCCAATGGAGTCCAGGAAGATGCATATAAACTGCTTTTGTTCCCATTTTCACTTAGGGACAAGGCAGCTAAGTGGCTGGAATCATTCCCAAGGGGGAGTCTAACAACATGGGATGAGGTGGAAAGCAAGTTTCTGGCACGTTTCTACCCCCCACAAAAGGTCAATAGGCTTCGATCTGAGGTTCAGACTTTTAGACAACAAGATGGTGAAACTCTCTACGAGGCATGGGAGAGATTCAAGGACTTGACAAGGAAATGCCCACCAGACATGTTCCATGATTGGGTGCAATTGCATATTTTCTATGATGGACTCTCTTATGAATCAAGGAAGGCTGTAGACCATTCATCAGGAGGTTCATTGAACAGGAAAAAGACTGTGGAAGAGGCCATTGAGGTGATTGAGACAGTGGCTGAGAATGAGTACTACTATGCATCAGAAAGGCACAACACTAAGGGAGTCATGGAGCTGAACCATGTTGATACAATTCTTGCCCAAAACAAGGTGTTTGCCAAGCAACTAGCAGAGCTTACCAGGCAATTAGAAACAAAGCAAGTGGCTGCAATACACACACAAGATCAAGAGGAAGTAAGCATTGAAGGAGGTGATTGGGAAGAGGCCAACTATGTGGGAAACCAACAAAGGCAATCATATGATCCACATTCCAACACTTACAACCCAGGATGGAAAAATCACCCAAACTTTGGGTGGGGGAACCAACAAACCCAACCACAAAACCACAAACCTTACAACCACAACCAACATAACAATTCCACATACCAAAACTCCAACCAAAGATCATACCAAGCCACACAAAACACTTACCCCCAACCATCATATCATGGCCAAAATAATCAACCTACCCAACTTAATCCGAACCAACAATTTCAAGATCAATTAAACCGGATAGAAGGAATGCTTGCAACCATGAGTCAAGACATAACCGAATTGAAAGCTTTTAAGGAAAAAAGTAAACTCTAACCTGCAAAACCAAGGAGCTGCCATCCAGAAGCTAGAAAATCAAATTGTGTATTTGTCTAAGCAAACCCCTGGGACAAGCGCTTCTCATGCTGCCAAGGCTATTGCAAGGGAAGAATGTAAAGCCATAACCCTCAGAAGTGGAAAGAATCTGAAGGAGATCTCAAAGGAAACCACAGAGGATGAAGCAAAGGAAAATGTGAAAGACAAAGAACAAGGACAATCTTTTACACCGTCTGCAACAAAAGAAAAAGAAAAAGAGGTCCTGAAGCCTTATACACCTAAAGCACCTTATCCTCAACGTTTGATGAAAAGTGAAAAGGATGGCCAATTCTCCAGGTTCTTGGAGATTTTCAAGAAGCTTCAAATCAACATTCCCTTTGCTGAGGCAATAGAGCAAATGCCACTATATGCAAAATTCTTAAAGGAATTGATGACCAAGAAGAGAAGCTGGAGAAATGAGGAAACTGTGTTGTTAACTGAAGAATGCAGTGCCATCATTCAGCACAAATTGCCTCAGAAATTGAAGGATCCAGGCAGTTTCCAAATCCCCTGCATCATAGGAGAAGTCATGGTGGAGAAGGCCTTGTGTGACTTAGGGGCCAGTATCAATTTGATGTCTCTAACAATGATGAGAAGAATGAAGATTGAGGAAGCCAAACCAACAAGAATGGCCCTCCAATTGGCAGATCGAACTTTTAAATTCCCTCATGGGATAGTTGAGGATTTGTTGGTGAAAGTGGGAGATTTTATATTTCCTGCTGATTTTGTGGTGTTAGATATGGAGGAAGAAGCCAAAGCTTCAATAATTCTGGGAAGACCCTTCCTGGCTACTGCTGGAGCCATAATAGATGTACAAAAGGGTGAACTCACTCTTAGACTACATGATGATAAATTGGTGTTTAACGTATTCAAGGCAATGAGCTATCCATCAGAATCACTAAGGGAATGCATGAGGATTGATGTAGTGGACATTGCAGTACAAGAAACTTTTGAGGAAACAATAAAGGAAGTGGCAGAGGAGGAGTTCACCAAGGATATTGAAGTTAGTGACATCAAGGCTGCTGAAACAACCATGCCAAGCATGCCAGAGAGAGTGAAAGAAGAGAAGGAAGCACCAAAACCTGAGCTCAAAGCATTGCCCCCTAATCTCAAGTATGCATACTTGGGTAGTGATGAGAGTCACCCTGTTATCATTAGCTCTGCCCTGAGCCAAGAACAGGAAGAAGAATTGATCAAGGTGCTACAAACTCATCAAGATGCCATTGGATGGACCCTAGCCGATTTGAAGGGGATAAGTTCATCCATATGCATGCATAAAATCTTGTTAGAAGAGGATGCTAGACCCTCCATTCAAGCTCAGAGAAGATTGAATCCCGTCATGAAAGAAGTGGTACAAAAGGAAGTCATGAAGTTATGGCAGGCAGGGGTAATCTACCCCATTTCTGATAGCCCATGGGTTAGTCCCATCCATGTAGTTCCCAAGAAAGGTGGCATAACTGTGGTGCCAAATGAGAAGAACGAACTCATACCCACAAGAACCGTCACTGGGTGGAGGATGTGCATAGACTACAGGAAGCTCAATGAAGCCACCAGAAAGGATCATTTCCCACTCCCATTCATGGATCAGATGCTTGAAAGGCTTGCCGGACATGCTTACTATTGTTTTTTAGATGGATATTCAGGCTACAACCAAATAGTAGTTGATCCTAAAGATCAAGAGAAAACATCATTTGTTTGTCCATATGGAGTTTTTGCTTATAGACGCATGCCCTTTGGATTGTGCAATGCACCAGACACTTTCCAAAGATGCATGCTGTCCATCTTTTCGGACATGATTGAAAAATTTATTGAGGTCTTCATGGACGATTTTTCTGTGTTTAGAGATTCTTTTCCTAGCTGCCTACACCACCTTGCCTTGGTGCTTAAGAGATGCCAAGAGACTAACCTAGTATTAAACTGGGAAAAGTGTCATTTCATGGTCACAGAAGGAATAGTCCTTGGCCACAAAATCTCTAATAGAGGCATTGAGGTGGACAGAGCTAAGGTGGAACTCATTGAAAAATTACCTCCACCAAGTAATGTAAGGGCAGTTAGGAGTTTTTTGGGACACGCTGGTTTTTACAGAAGGTTTATTAGAGACTTTTCTAAAATAGCCAAACCTTTGAGTAACTTGCTTGTCTATGATACACCCTTTGTATTTGATAAAAATTGCATGCTAGCCTATGAACTTTTGAAGCAAAAACTTTCCTCTGCACCTATCATTGCCCCACCTGATTGGAACTTACCTTTTGAACTGATGTGTGATGCATCAGACCTTGCTATTGGGGCAGTGTTAGGACAAAGGAAAGACAATTTGGTACATGTGATTTATTATGCCAGTAAGGTCTTGAATGATAACCAAAGGAATTACACAACCACTGAAAAAGAACTCTTGGCAATAGTCTTTGCATTTGACAAATTTAGATCCTATCTCATTGGATCTAAAGTCATTGTCTTCACTGATCATTCAGCTTTAAAATACTTACTTGCTAAACAAGAATCCAAACCAAGACTTATTAGATGGGTTCTTTTGTTGCAGGAATTTGACATTGAAATCAAAGACAAGAAGGGTGTAGAGAACAAGGTGGCAGACCATTTATCAAGAATACCATGTGAAGAAGGAAGCGCACAAAGCACACATATAAATGAGTGCTTTCCTGATGAACAACTCATGGTAATTCACAAAGCACCCTGGTTTGCAGACATAGCAAACTTCAAGGCCACTGGGAGTTTACCGTTGGAATTTAACAAACATCAAAGGAAGAAATTGGTAAATGATGCCAAATACTTCATCTGGGACGAACCATACTTGTTCAAAAAATGTTCCGATGGCATACTCAGAAGATGCATATCCGAGGAAGAAGGAAGGGAAGTCTTATGGGACTGCCATGGCTCCACTTATGGAGGACATTTTGCAGGAGAAAGAACAGCAGCTAAGGTGTTGCAGTGTGGTTTTTATTGGCCCACTATCTTCAAAGATGCAAAAGAATTAGTGAAGCACTGCCATGAATGCCAGAAAGCGGGGAACCTGCCAAGAAGAAATGAAATGCCACAACAATTCATTCTGGAACTTGAATTGTTTGATGTATGGGGGATAGATTTCATGGGACCCTTTCCCTCCTCATACTCAAATAATTACATTCTTGTGGCAGTAGACTATGTCTCCAAATGGGTTGAAGCAATAGCAACTCCAACCAATGATAATAAGGTAGTCATGAACTTCCTCAGAAAACACATTTTTTGCCGTTTTGGGGTTCCAAGAGCAATCATCAGTGATGGAGGAAGCCACTTCTGCAACAAACCATTAGAGGCATTGCTTCTAAAATATGGAGTCAAACACAAGGTAGCCACACCATACCATCCACAGACAAGTGGGCAAGCCGAAATATCTAACAGAGAACTCAAAAGGATCCTGGAAAAGACTGTGGGAACTTCAAGGAAGGACTGGTCGATTAAGCTAGATGATGCTCTTTGGGCATATAGGACAGCTTTCAAAACACCAATTGGAATGTCCCCTTACCAACTAGTATATGGAAAAGCTTGCCATTTGCCACTGGAGTTGGAGCACAAGGCATACTGGGCCTTGAAACTTTTGAACTTGGACAACAAAGCTGCTGGAGAAAGAAGGATGTTGCAAATTCAAGAGTTGGAAGAATTCAGAGCGGAAGCTTATGAGAATGCCAAAATTTACAAAGAAAGAGCAAAGAAGAAGCATGACAGCAACATAGCCCCAAGGAAATTTGAAGAAGGACAAAAAGTATTGCTCTACAATTCTAGGCTGAAGCTATTTCCAGGGAAGCTAAAATCAAGGTGGTCTAGACCATTCCTTGTCACCAAGGTCTCCAAATATGGACAAGTAGAAATCATGGAAGAAAAGTCACAACGAACCTTCATTGTGAACGGTCAAAGACTCAAACATTACTTGGGAGATGTAGATGAGAAGGACAAAGTTAAATATCACCTCAACTGAGGAAGCTGACCGTCAAGCTAATGACGTTAAAGAAGCGCTTGTTGGGAGGCAACCCAACCTGAGGTAATACCCTTTTGCTGTTTCTTTTATTTGTTTCAATAAAAAGGGTGAAGTAGTTTCTGTGCATTGCAAAGAATTAAGTTTGGTGTTTCACACCAAACAATGAATTCGTGGATCAATAATTCAAAGGGGAATGTGTGACTCTA
The DNA here is from genome assembly GCF_059453495.1 of Arachis ipaensis. Classification (NCBI taxonomy): domain Eukaryota; kingdom Viridiplantae; phylum Streptophyta; class Magnoliopsida; order Fabales; family Fabaceae; genus Arachis; species Arachis ipaensis. The sequence continues at coordinate 48,635,930 of NC_142441.1, forward strand.
AGTTTGGTGTTCCACCATAAAGATCACTTGAACACAACAACCTTTGAATTATAAGAAAGGAACAACTATTCTAAGCAGTCACAGAAATGCTTAAAACCCTTAGTAGCAACTTCATTCCAAAGAGAACTCAAGGATTCAAAGAACAGAGAAGTAAGTGGGAGACTAAGTTTGGTGTTCACACACCAATTTAAAACTCAGATACTTACCCACACAGAGTTGAGCTAACCACTCAAGTGCTTGAGAAGCAAGCAACTTCATCACTCTTTGCAGGAAAGGAAACAAGGATCTTAAAACATTAAGCAACAATTAGGAGAAGAAGAAGAAATCAAGGTGTTTCCTGGCAACAAAGAGAAAACAAGGAATTTCACAAGGTGGTATTGTTCCTTGATAATTCTTTAAAAAGGGCAAACAAAAGCATACTTGTTCTGGTTTAAACTGTAAATGTTAAATCTTTCTGGAATGTGAAGTTTTTAGTATATTTGTCTGTTTATTGCTTTGAATAAAGTGAGCACCTAGATGTTTGGATATAACTTCACCTTCTTAAACAAGTGCTTGCCATGCTTGTTCTGTTTCCAAAAATAAAAGAAAAGTTTGAACAAAAGTAACTTGGCTAAATTAGTGACAAATCAAGTAGAATTAAGTGGTGGTATGCATGCTTGATTGTTTAGTCAGATCACTGGAAATAGAGTGTAGAATTATCATTTTTATGTAGAAATTGAAAACTGTCTATGGATCTTGATGAATAAATGTCTTTGGCCATGAAAAAGAAAGAAAAGGAAGAAGAAAAAGCCACTGAAAAAGGGCAACCAAAAAGAAAAAAATTGAGAAAATAAGCTAGGCACCAATGGTTTGAACTTCTGAGACAAATGCCTGTGGTGTTCATGTATTAAGGATATGCTTGGATGAATAGGTTCTGAGGAGTGTTTCAACACTTGGTAACTTGGGTTAACTAACCCGGGATTATCAACCAAAAGTCCATTATCAAGAGCAACCTAAATACAAAACATTTAGTCACACAAAGAGGTGCTGGGCACCAATGTCTCAAGAAGAAATGTGAACTAAAATGCCTAAAGTGGATATGTGTAGTGCACTGATAAGAAAAAGAAAATGCCAAAGGCTTGTGCAACACATGACACTAAGCAAACAAGGAGCAAAGTAGCTCTAAGAAAAAGAAAAGAAAAACAAAGAAGAGAAAAGTGCCAAAGACATAAGAATAACAAGAGGCCATAGCAGTGTTTGATGGATGCAATGAAAAAGTGATAATCTTACCTGATAAGTATGAAAAAGTGATGCTGCAACTTTCTGCATAAAACCCTTCTGAGGAACTTCAAATGCTTGCTAATATAGCCAATGTAATTGCTTTCTGTTTCATACTTTCTTCTTAAATAACTCAGGACTTGCTTAGGGACAAGCAAGTATTAAGTTTGGTGTTGTGATACCAAGGCATCTTAGGCTAGTTTCACTAGTATTTTTCTGTTAGTTTTAGTGGTTTTATGCATTTTCTTGAGCTTAAAGTAACCAAGAATGGTTAAAAGAATAACAAAGCAATGAACCATCCAAACAATATGATTTTGATGCAAATTCCATGAGTTTTAGTTATATTACTTGAATGCTATGAATGGAAGATTTCTCATGAATTTTTGCAAGACTTTGATGCATTTGTTTGGATGATTTCAGGGAAGAAGAGGCTAAGCAAGGAAGCAACAAAATCAATAAAGGAAGCTTGAATATCACATGTGGAGTTTAAGTTCCAGTTTAAGCCTAAACTGGAGCTTAAACGCCAGAATCATGAAGGCTAAGAAATGCTGGAATTGAAGTTTAACCTCCAGTTTAACCTTAAACTGGAGGTTAAATGCCAGAATGAAAGTCTCACCAAAGAAGCATTCCACGTTTAACCTCCAGTTTAACCTTAAACCGGAGGTTAAACGCCAGAATGATAATGCCACTCAGGAAGGAGTTCCACGTTTAACCTCCAGTTTAACCTTAAACTGGAGGTTAAACGCCAGAATGGGAAAAGCACCAGGGAGCCATTTCCACGTTTAAGCTCCAGTTTGACCTCAAACTGGAGCTTAAACGTGTTCGACCAAGTTTTCTCCTCCAGGGTTGCTCTCTCCATTTCCACGTTTAAGCTCCAGTTTGACCTCAAACTGGAGCTTAAACGTGTTCGACACCTCCAGGGCTACCCTTCTAAGCTTCCACGTTTAACCTCCAGTTTAACCTTAAACTGGAGGTTAAACGTGTTCGACCTCCAGGATGCCTCCTTCCATTTCCACGTTTAACCTCCAGTTTAACCTTAAACTGGAGGTTAAACGTGTTCGACCTCCAAGGCTGCCCTTCCTATATCCACGTTTAAGCTTCAGTTTAACCTTAAACTGAAGCTTAAACGTGTTCGACTACATGACTCTCCAGGGCTGCTTTCTTCCATTTCCACGTTTAAGCTTCAGTTTAACCTTAAACTGAAGCTTAAACGTGCTTCTACAAAAGGCCTCACTGGAAGTGTCTGGCGTTTAAGCTGCAGTTTAAGCTTAAACTGCAACTTAAACGCCACTCTTGGAAAAGGTTTCTGGACCAAAAATATTGTGGTTTAAGTTAGTATTTGAGCACAAACATTAACTTAAACTTATTCTGGTATGAAACCCAATTGAATATCATGGTTTATGGGATTGGGCCTGAAGGATTGATGAGTCTGAAATCTCAATTTATTGAGTCATGTGTCATTATTTGATTATCACTAAGTTGGCTCAATGAATGTTACAGAATTTGGATCAACAGCCCCATCAAGATTATGGATCATAAACCCAAGGCAAAAGGAAAGCAGGGAGAGGCCTCAAAGCCCAAGAAACACAACAGAAGCTCAATATAGAAAGTGTATAAATAGGATAGAATTTAAGTTAGAAAGGACTTTTACCTTCACTTTTAGCTAGTTTTCATATCTTTGTAATTGAATTCAGAGCTATGACTCACTAAACCCCCTTTTCATTGGGTTAGGGAGCTCTATTGTAATTCAATGAATCAATAATAGTTTATCTTCTTCTTCAATCTTTTCTCTTGAATTTTGTTAGAAAGCTTCTCGATCTAATTCCATTGGGTAGTTGTCTTGGGAAAGAAACTACCCATAATTGGAATCCTTCGGAACCTTGGGAAAGGAATGGAGGATTCATGCTAGAGAAGCTTTCTCACAGTGAATTGGATTGGGGTTTGGATGGATATTGTGACATGTAATCCTACCAAATTGTGGTTCATGAAACTGTGTGGTATAATCAGTGATCGAGCATCATCTCTTCTTATGAACATTTAAACCAAGGGATTGGGAATTTGTTCATTTTTAGAGAGAATTGGTGAGCCAAGGGATTGGGATCCAATCATATAAGATTGCCAAGCAAAATTCAATGAACGCATTGCTTGAGGAAGAGATAAACATGTTTTGATTCGGAGATCTCAATATCTCCTATAACCCAATGAATTCCCCAATTCTGATTTACATCTTCTCTTTACATTCTGCAACTCAATTCATGCAATCACCCCCATTCCCTTTTAATTTCAGCAATTTAGTTTCTGCTCTTTAATTCATGCAATTTAAGATTCCGCCATTTCAATTTCTTGTCATTTACTTTTCTCGCCAATTTTACATTCCGCAATTCTCATCTCAATCTTGATTCCGCTCAACTAGAACACACTTCTAATCCGAATTGCTCACTCAACCAATCCTTGTGGGATTCGACCTCACTCTATTGTGAGTTTTTACTTGACGATAACCGGTGCACTTGCCGGAAGGAATTTTGCCGATCGTGCAATTTCCTAAATCGTAGCATAACTAGTTTATGCGCATCACCTCCCCCGGACTACTCCATGTATAACAGAGATGAGATTATTACAATATGGTTACTTTCCTTCAGATAGAACACTAGAAAAAATTTCTTTCAAAATGGCGCCATTGAAGAAAATAAGGAGAAGAAGAGGCTTCGTGCGAGGTGGAGAACAGAATCTCCAACATGTTAAAACCCCTGAAAATACCCTAAACAATATTTCTATTCTTTTTGAGTGCCAAAAATGAAACGGCGATATTTTACCCATCTAGTGTAGATCCAGCGTAGCCTCCGTCCAACCACGTCATCTTTTTATCACTGAAAAGTATCTTAGGAACAACCGTGATTCAGTATTGTTAAGTTCAGGGACAAAGTTGGGGCTATTGCAAGTTGAGGGATGACATTGGCTAAAGAATAGCTATAGGAAAGCTAAACTTTAGAAGGAATGAGTTAAAATAAATAATATCAATCACATTGGTCCTTATAACACATCTAAGAAAAAAAAGCATACATTTGATAAAGATACGCCGGTTGTGTATTGTGGAGAAGGGGTTTGGCTTTATTTATGGTGATGGAGTATGACAACGACATTTTCTTAGAGCTTGATTTCGATTGAAATTCACTCAAATGGTGAAATGCACTAAATTGTAATTCAAATGGCATTGCATTTTTACTCCTTTATTATAGAATAATGAGGTACACTTAAGGTTTAAAATACTATGAGATGTAATTGAGGATTTCAAATTCAAGATCTAACTCGATTACCCTCATGTTATTGAGAACTAAACTCATAATTTGGAAAAATACTCCTTGGTTAGTGGTGCACGAAATTGTAATGTAATGCTCACATTACTCTCTTACAACTTCGCACAACTAACCAGCAAGTGCACTGGGTCGTCCAAGTAATACCTTACGTGAGTAAGGGTCGAATCCCACGGAGATTGTTGGTTTGAAGCAAGCTTTGGTTATCTTATTATTCTTAGTCAGGATGCTAACAACAGTGTTTTTCAAGTTCAATTGTAAAAAATGAGAGGGCATAAATATAAATACTTATTGTGCAATGATGGAGAATATGTTGGAGTTTTAGAGATGCTTTGTCTTCTGAAATTCTGCTTTCCTCTGTTTTCTGATTCACGCACGCAAGTCCTCCTATGGCAAGCTGTGTGTTGGTGGATCACCGTTGTCAATGGCTACCATCCATCCTTCCAGTGAAAAGGGTCCAGGTGCGCTGTCACCGCACGGCTAATCATCTACAGGTTCTCAATCGTACCGGAATAAGATTTACTATCCTTTTGCGTCTGTCACTACGCCTAGCACTCGCGAGTTTGAAGCTCGTCACAGTCATTCAATCCCTGAATCCTAATCAGAATACCACAGACAAGGTTTAAACTTTCCGGATTCTCTTGAATGCTGCCATCAATCTAGCTTATACCACGAAGATTCTGATTAAGAGATCCAAGAGATATTCATTCATTCTACGGTGAACGGGAGTGGTTGTCAGGCACGCGTTCGTGGGTGAATAATGATGATTGTCACGTTCATCACATTCAGGTTGAAGTGCGAATGGATATCTTAGATAGGAACACGCATGGTTGAATAGAAAACAGAAACACTTGCATTAATTCATCGAGACACAGCAGAGCTCCTCACCCCCAACAATGGAGTTTAGAAACTCATGCTATCAAAGAGTACAAAATTTAGATCTAAAAATGTCATGAGATCCAAAATAAATCTCTAAAAGTTGTTTAAATACTAAACTAGCAACCTAGGTTTACAGAAAATGAGTAAACTATGATAGATAGTGCAGAAATCTACTTCTGGGGCCCACTTGGTGTGTGCTGGGGCTGAGACTAAAGCTTCTCACGTACCTGGGCTGTTTTGGGCGTTCAACGCCAGGCTGTAACCTGTTTCTGGCGTTGAACTCCAACTTGTAACGTGTTTTTGGCGCTGGACGCCAGACTGCAACATGGAACTGGCGTTGGATGCCAGTTTACGTCGTCTATCCTTGAGCAAAGTATGGACTATTATATATTGCTGGAAAGCCCTGGATGTCCAACGCAATTGGAAGCGCGTCAATTGGACTCTTGCCCAACAGCATCAGCAGTCCTTTTTCAGCCTGAATCAGATTTTTGCTCAGCTCCCTCAATTTCAGCCAGAAATTAATTGAAATTACAGAAAAACACACAAACTCATAATAAAGTCCAGAAATAGGAATTTTTCCTAGAAACTAATGAAAATAAACTAAAAACTAACTAAAACACACTAAAAACTATATGAAATTAACCCCAAAAAGCGTATAAAATATCCGCTCATCACAACACCAAACTTAAACTGTTGCTTGTCCTCAAGCAACTAGATAAATAATATAGAACACAAATGAGTCAAGAAACAATAATATCTAAGAGTTTTTGAGTGAAGCTCAGATTCTAATTAAATGAGCGAGGCTAGTAGCTTTTTGCTTCCGAACAGTTTTGGCATCTCACTTTATCCATTGAAGCTCAGAATGATTGGCATCTATAGGAACTTAAAATTCAGATAGTGTTATTGATTCTCCTAGTTCAATATGTTGATTCTTGAACACAGCTACTTTTATGAGTCTTGGCCGTGGCCCTAAGCACTTTGTTTTCCAATATTACCACCGGATACATAAATGCCACAGACACATGATTGGGTGAACCTTTTCAGATTGTGACTCAGCTTTGCTAAAGCCCCCAATTAGAGGTGTCCAGGGTTCTTAAGCACACTCTTCTCTTTGCTTTGGACCTTGACTTTAACCGCTCAGTCTCAAGTTTTCACTTGACACCTTCACGCCACAAGCACATGGTTAGGGACAGCTTGGTTTAGCCGCTTAGACCAGGATTTGATTTCCTTAGGCCCTCCTATCCACTGATGCTCAAAGCCTTGGATCCTTTTTATTACCCTTGCCTTTTGGTTTTAAGGGTTATTGGCTTTTTCTGCTTGCTTTTTTTTTTTTTGCAAGCTTTGTATTCACTGCTTTTTCTTGCTTTAAGAATCATTTTTATGATTTTTCAGATTACCAATAACATGTCTCATGTTTATCATTCTTTCAAGAGCCAACATATTTAACATTCAAGAACATCAAATTCCAAAGACATATGCACTGTTCAAGCATTCATTCAGAAGGCAGAAAGCATTGCCACCACATGTAAACAATTAGAATTTGTTTTATTAAAAACTCGAAAATTATTGCCTCCTTGTTCTAAAGAAAATTTTCTATTTTATTCATGTTTAATGATGATGAGAAAAATAAATTATAGCTTAATTGGCGATAAAATCAAAATATAAATACTAATTACCATTATATGACTCCTAAGGTGATGAACTTGAATAAGCCAACATCTTTGCAGAGCATAGAGATTAGGCTTGGATAAATACTAATCACCATTATATGTTTAATATAAATACTAATTACCATTATATAAATACTAATTATTCATGTTATTTCCATCTTTACTCCAACATCTTTGCAGAGCATAGAGATTAGGCTTGGATAAGCCAACCTGGCATCCTTGGAGTTCTTATTGGTAAGTATGTAGAATTCAGATGGGATCAGTTGATGAACTTCTACTTCTTTTTCCAACATAATGCAATGGATCATCACTGCTCTTCTAATATTGACTTCAGAACGGTTGCTGGTGGGCAATATAGAACGCCCAATGAAGTCCAGCCATCCTCTGGCGACTGGTTTGAGATCTTCTCTCTTGAGTTGATTTGGGGCACCCTTCGTGCTGGTGGTCCACCTAGCTCCAGGGATGCATATATCCTCTAGAATCTTATCCAGGCCCTTGTTTATTCTCATCATTCTCCTATTGAAGGAGTCTGGATCATCTTTCAGCTGAGGTAGCTTAAAGATCTCCCTGATTTTGTCAGGGTGGATGTGAACAATCTTTCCTCTGACCACAGTCCTATAGTCATAGAGGGCAGCTCCAGATATTCTCTGCCTGTCTGTTTGCCACAGATTAGCGTAGAATTCTTGAACCATATTCCTTCCCTCTTTCGTTTCAGGATTAGCTAGGACTTCCGAGTTCCTGTTTCGAATCTGCTCTTGGATCTCTGGATATTCATCTTCTTTCAGATCGAACTTGACTTTCGGGATCATAGATCTTAGACCCATTATTTTGTAGTAATGGTCTGAATGTTCTTTGGTTAAGAACCTCCCTTGATTCCAAAGTGGTTTTGGAACACTCTCTTTCTTGCCTCTTGGAGTGGGTTATTTTTCTTTAGAAGCCATGATCTTAGTGGGTATGGTTTAGTGATCACGGATAAACACACCAAACTTAGAGGATTGCTTGTCCTCAAGCAAAAGAAAAGAAAGGAGAGGGATAGAAGGAGAGCTAGTGTTGAATGGTGGATGAGAGGAAGGAGGCCGAATGTGTTTTTAAAAGGGAGGGGGGTGGGTTTTCGAAAATAGGGAGAAAGATAAGATAGAAGATATGATTTAAAAAGATATAAGTATGATAAGAAAAGATATAATTTAAAATTGAAAAGATATGAAAGATATTTGAAAAAGATAAATTTGGATTTTTGAAAAAGATAATATGGAGATTTGAAAAAGATATTAATTAGTTGAAAAGATTTTTGAATGAAAAGAGATAGATTTGTTTTGAAAATTTGAAAAAGAGTTGAATTGGATTGAAAAAAAAGGATTTGTGCTTATGGATTAAGATACATTTGATATATTTTTTTTTAAAGTAGGTTTTTTTTTTTTAGAAATTAGGGATTTTAGAAATCAGGGTTTTTAACATGTTTATGCAAGAAATCATGAATTGAAACATGAAAATTAAGATTAAAATGAAAAATATGAAGAAAAAAAGAATTTACCTCCTCCCCACCATCCTGGCGTTTGAACGCCCAAACGCTGCATGTTTTGGGCGTTCAACGCCCAACTGCTGCTTCTCCTGGGCGTTCAACACCCAGCTGTTGCTTCTTTCTGGCGTTGAACGCCAGGAACTCCTTTGTCACTGGGCGTTTTTCTGAATGCCCAGGACGCTGTAAATCTGGCGTTAAACGCCCAGAAGGAGCTTCTTTCTGGCGTTCAACGCCTAGAAGATGCTTCTTTCTGGCGTTTAACGCCCAGATGGCTATCCTTACTGGCGTTCAACGCCCAGTGGATGCTTCTTTGGGGCCTTGAACGCCCAAAACAGACTTTTACTGGCGTTTTCTTGCCAGTGAGCTCTTTTTCTCTGTTTTGTGTGCAGAATCCTTCTGTAACCCTGTAAACTTATACAATTGACTCTTTACCTTAGTATCAATGAACTTTATATAAACAAATAAAATCAAGAATAGGGCAAAATGCTTAGAGGAAGTGATGCCCCATGGCTGGGTTGCCTCCCAGCAAGCGCTTCTTTATTGTCTTTAGGTGGAATTTGCTGAGTTTTTAATCTAGCCTCAGCCTTGAGCACTCTTGCTCAACATTGCCTTTAAGATAGTGCTTGATTCTCTATCCATTAACAATGAACTTCTTATCAGAATCAATATCTTGAAGCTCCACATAACCATATGGCGATACACTTGTAATCACATATGGTCCTCTCCATCGGGACTTCAGTTTCCCGGGAAATAGCCTGAGCCTAGAGTTAAACAACAGAACCTTTTGTCCTGGTTCAAAGATTCTAGATGACAGCTTTCTGTCATGCCACCTTTTTTATTTCTCTTTGTAAAGCTTGGCATTTTCGAAAGTAGTGAATCTGAATTCCTCTAGCTCATTCAGCTGGAGCAATCTTTTTTCTCCAGCTAATTTGGCATCAAAGTTTAGGAATCTGGTTGCCCAGTAGGCTTTATGTTCCAGTTCCACGGGCAGGTGGCATGCCTTACCATACACAAATTGGTATGGAGAGGTCCCTATAGGAGTCTTGAATGCTGTTCTGTAAGCCCACAGATCATCATCCAAGCTTCGTGCCCAATCCTTTCTACGGGTACTCACAGTCCGTTCCAGGATTCTTTTTAGTTCTCTGTTAGAAACTTCAGCTTGTCCATTTGTCTGCGGATGATATGGAGTTGCCACCTTATGTCAAATCCCATACCGGACCATGGCAGAGTAAAGCTGTTTGTTGCAGAAGTGAGTGCCCCCATCACTGATTAGTACCCTAGGGACACCAAATCTGCTGAATATATGTTTCTGGAGGAACTTTAGTACTGTTTTAGTATCATTGGTGGGTGTGGCAATGGCCTCTACCCATTTTGATACATAGTCAACTGCCACCAGAATATAAGTGTTTGAGTATGATGGTGGGAAAGGCCCCATGAAATCAATTCCCCATACATCAAATAATTCAATCTCCAAGATTCCTTGTTGAGGCATGGCATAACCATGAGGCAAATTACCAGCTCTCTGGCAACTATCACAGTTACGTACAAACTCTCGGGAATCTCTATAGAGTGTAGGCCAGTAGAAACCACATTGGAGGACCTTGGTGGCTGTTCGCTCACCTCCGAAATGGCCTCCATATTGTGATCCATGGCAATGCCATAGGATCCTCTGCGCTTCTTCTCTAGGCACACACCTACGAATTATTCCGTTTGCACATCTCTTAAAGAGATAGGGTTCATCCCACAAGTAGTACTTTGCATCAGTAATTAATTTTTTCTTTTGTTGCCTGCTGTACTCTTTGGGAATGAACCTTGCAGCTTTGTAGTTTGCAATGTCTGCAAACCATGGTAATTCCTGAATGGCGAACAAATGCTCATCCGGAAAGGTTTCAGAGATCTCAATAGAAGGGGAGGACGCCCCTTCCACTGGTTCTATCCGGGACAGATGGTCAGTCACTTGGTTTTCTGTCACTTTTCTGTCTCTTATTTCTAAATCAAACTCTTGCAGAAGTAACACCCATCTTATGAGTCTGGGTTTTGAATCCTGCTTTATGAGTAGATATTTAAGAGTAGCATGATCTGTGTACACAATCACCTTTGATCCTACTAAGTATGACCTAAACTTGTCAATGGCATAAACCACTGCAAGCAATTCTTTTTCTGTGGTTGTGTAATTTTTCTGGGCATCATTCAGAACACGGCTAGCGTAATAAATGACATGCAGAAGCTTGTCATGCCTCTGCCCCAGTACTGCACCAATGGCGTGATCACTGGTATCACACATTAATTCGAATGGCAATGTCCAGTCTGGTGCAGAGATAACTGGTGCTGTGACCAGCTTAGCTTTCAGAGTTTCAAACGCCTGTAGGCATTCTGTGTCAAACACAAATGGCGTGTCAGCAGCTAGCAGGTTGCTTAGAGGTTTTGCAATTTTTGAAAAATCCTTTATAAACCTCCTATAGAATCCTGCATGCCCCAGAAAGCTTCTGATTGCCTTAACATTGGCAGGTGGTGGTAATTTTTCAATTACCTCTATTTTAGCTTGATCCACCTCTATTCCCTTGTTTGAAATTTTATGCCCAAGGACAATCCCTTCAATCACCATAAAGTGACATTTTTTCCAGTTTAAAACTAGGTTGGTCTCTTGGCATCTTTTCAAAACCAGTGTCAGGTGATCAAGACAGGAGCTGAATGAGTCTCCATATACTGAGAAGTCATCCATGAAGACTTCCAGAAATTTTTCCACTATATCAGAGAAAATAGAGAGCATGCAACTCTGAAAGGTTGCAGGCGCATTACACAGCCCAAAAGGCATCCTTCTGTAAGCAAATACTCCAGATGGACATGTGAATGCTGTTTTCTCTTGATCCTGGGGATCTACTACAATTTGGTTGTAGCCTGAATAGCCATCCAAAAAGCAGTAGTAATTATGACCTGCTAGTCTTTCTAACATCTGGTCTATGAATGGTAAAGGAAAATGATCCTTTCTGGTGGCTGTATTGAGCCTTCTGTAATCAATACACATGCGCCACCCTGTAACTGTTCTTGTAGGAACCAGTTCATTTTTTTCATTATAAATCACTGTCATGCCTCCCTTTTTAGGGACAACTTGAACAGGACTCACCCAGGGGCTATCAGAAATAGGATAAATAATCCCAGCCTCCAGTAATTTAGTGACCTCTTTCTGCACCACTTCCTTCATGGCTGGATTTAGCCACCTCTGTGGTTGAACCACTGGCTTAGCATCATCCTCCAATAGGATTTTGTACATGCATCTAGCTGGGCTTATGCCCCTAAGGTCACTTATAGACCACCCAAGAGCTGCCTTGTGTGTCCTTAGCACTTGGATTAGTGCTTCCTCTTTCTGTGGATTTAAAGCAGAGCTTATGATCACTGGAAAAGTATCACCTTCTCCCAGAAATGCATATTTCAGGGATGGTGGTAATGGTTTGAGCTAGGGTTTAGGAGGTTTTTCCTCTCCCTGAGGAAATTTCAGAGGCTTTTTCAATTCCTCTGAATCCTCTAGATCAGGCGGAACATCTTTAAAGATGTCTTCCAGCTCTGATTCGAGACTCTCAGCCATGTTGATCTCCTCCACCAGAGAGTCAATAAGATCAACTTTCATGCAGTCTTTTGGTGTGTCTGGATGCTGCATGGCATTGACAGCATTCAATTTAAACTCATCCTCATTGACTCTCAGGATGACTTCCCCCTTTTGAACATCAATGACAGTTCGTCCAGTTGCTAGGAAAGGTCTTCCTAGAATGAGAGTAGCACTCTTGTGCTCCTCCATTTCCAGCACAACAAAGTCAGTGGGAAAGGCGAATGGCCCAACCCTGACAATCATGTCCTCAATCACGCCTGATGGGTATTTAATGGAGCCATCAGCAAGTTGGAGACATATCCGAGTTGGCTTAACTTCTTCAATTAAACCAAGCGTTCTGATGGTGGATGCAGGTATTAGGTTGATGCTTGCCCCAAGATCACATAAAGCTGTCCTGGTGCAATTTCCCTCTAATGTGCATGGTATCAGAAAGCTTCCGGGATCTTTAAGCTTTTCAGAAAAGCTTTTCAGAATGACTGCACTGCATTCTTCAGTGAGGAGAACTCTTTCAGTTTCTCTCCAATCCTTCTTATGACTCAAGATCTCTTTCATGAACTTGGCGTAAGAAGGTATTTGCTCAAGTGCTTCTGCAAACGGAATCTTTATTTCAAGAGTCCTGAGATAATCTGCAAAGCGAGCAAATTGCTTATCCTGCTCCTCTTGGCGGAGTTTTTGAGGATAAGGTATCTTGGCTTTATATTCCTCAACCTTGGTTGTTGTAGGTTTATTTCCTACAGAAGTGGTTGAAGAAGCCTTTTAAGACGGGTTGTCATCAGCACTTGTGTGTGTCTGATCCCTCTCTGGCAATTGAGTGCCAGAGTTAGAAGCTGGAGTGACGTTAGACGCCAACTCCTCATCTGTTCTTGGCGTCTGAACGCCAGAACTGCGCTTCTTTTGGGCGTTCAACGCCAGTTCCTTGCTTGTTTCTGGCGTTGAACGCCAGTCCTGAGCATGGTCTGGGCGTTCAGCGCCAGCCTTCCACCCAATCTCTGGCGTTTTAACGCCAGAATTATTTTTTCCTGGGCTCTTACTGTCCTCAGATGGATTTTGGGTGGTTTGCTCATTTCTTGGCTTCCTGCTGCCTTGAGATGGGGTATTTAATGTTTTCCCACTTCTTAATTGAACTACTTGGCATTCTTCTGTTATTTGTTTTGACAGCTGCTGTTTTGTTTGCTTCAATTATTCTTCCATATTTATATTAGCCATCCTTGTCTCTTGTAGTCTATCTTTGAATTCGGCTAACTGCTGTGTTAGAAAGTCCAATTGTTGATTGAATTCAGTAGCTTGTTCAACAGGACTGGGTTCAGTAGTTACTGTTTTAGCCTCTTCTTTCATGGAAGGGTCACTACTTAGGTACAGATGCTGATTTCTGGCAACTGTATCAATGTGCTCTTGAAATTCTTCAATTGTCTTCCTCATGTGGATAGATCCACCAGCTGAGTAGTCTAGAGACATCTGAGCTCTTTCTGTAAGCCCATAATAGAAGATGTCTAGCTGAACCCACTCTGAAAACATCTCAGAGGGGCATTTTCTTAGCATCTCTCTGTATCTCTCCCAGGCATCATAAAGAGATTCATTATCTCCTTGTTTAAAGCCTTGGATGTCCAGCCTTAGCTGTGTCATCCGTTTTGGAGGAAAGTATTGATTCAGGAATTTTTCTGTCAGCTGTTTCTATGTCTTTATGCTAGCCTTAGGTTGGTTATTTAACCACCTCTTAGCTTGGTCTTTTACAGCAAATGGGAACAGTAATAATCTGTAGACATCCTGGTCTACTTTTTTATCATGTATTGTGTCAGCAATTTGTAAAAACTGTGCCAGAAACTCTGTAGGTTCTTCCTGTGGAAGACCGGAATACTGGCATCTTTGCTGCACCATGATAATGAGCTGAGGATTCAACTCAAAGCTACTGACTCCAATGGAGGGTATGCAGATACTACTCCCATATGAAGCAGTAGAGGGGTTAGCATATGACCCCATTGTCCTTCTGGACTGTTCATTTTCGCTTAGATCCATGATGGAGAAAGGGAGATGATGTAAAATAGAGAAGAAATATTTTTATTTATTTAATTATTTATTTATTTCGAAAACAAAATAAATTAAAATAAAAATGGGTGAAGATTTTCAAAAAAATGAGGAGAGAGAAAGTAGTTAGGAAGTTTTGAAAAAGATATGAAGTTTTTTTTTTTTTGAAAAAGGTTTTAAATTTTGAAATAAAAATCTGAATTTTAAAGATAAATTTCGAAAATTTGCTTTAAAATAGAGAGAAAAAATATTTTTGAATTTAAAGAGGAGAGTGAAAAACAATAAGATAGCACACGATTTAAAAATTTTTAGATCTAATGCTCCTTGTTTTCAAAAATTTTGGAGGGAAAACACCAAGGAACATCAAACTTAAAAATTTTAAGATCAAGACACAAGGAAAACTTAAGAACACCTTGAAGACTCACAAGAACACAAGAACATGAAGAAAGAACACCAAACTTAAAATTTTTAGAAAACCAAAATAAGATTTTTGAAAACCAAAGAAAAATTAACAAGAAAATACCAAACTTAAAGTTTGGCACAAGATTTAATGTAAAAATTATTTTTTGAAAAAGAATTTTAAAAAGAAGGTACCTAATTACCAAGAACACAGACCAACACTCTAGCCAATTGGGCAGTAAATGTAACACTTGTTTTTTTTTTTTGGTGACTTAAATGTAACACTTGTTTTGAAAAAGTATTTTTAATAACTAAGAAAAAATATTATAAAATTTTTTTTGAAGAGAATATAAAAGACTCTGACCCAAAAGACAAAATTTCCTGATCTAAGCAATAGGATCCACCGTCAGTTGTTCAAACTCAAACAATCCCTGACAACGGCGCCAAAAACTTGGTGCACGAAATTGTAATGTCAATGTTCACATTACTCTCTTACAACTTCGCACAACTAACCAGCAAGTGCACTGAGTCGTCCAAGTAATACCTTACGTGAGTAAGGGTCGAATCCCACGGAGATTGTTGGTTTGAAGCAAGCTATGGTTATCTTATTATTCTTAGTCAGGATGCCAACAACAGTGTTTTTCAAGTTCAATTGTAAAAAATGAGAGGGCATAAATATAAATACTTATTGTGCAATGATGGAGAATATGTTGGAGTTTTGGAGATGCTTTGTCTTCTGAAATTCTGCTTTTCTCTGTTTTCTGATTCATGCACGCAAGTCCTCCTATGGCAAGCTGTGTGTTGGTGGATCACCGTTGTCAATGGCTACCATCCATCCTTCCAGTGAAAAGGGTCCAGGTGCGCTGTCACCGCACGGCTAATCATCTGCAGGTTCTCAATCGTACCGGAATAAGATTTACTATCCTTTTGCGTCTGTCACTATGCCCAGCACTCGCGAGTTTGAAGCTCGTCACAGTCATTCAATCCCTGAATCCTACTCGGAATACCACAGACAAGGTTTAGACTTTCTGGATTCTCTTGAATGCTGCCATCAATCTAGCTTATACCACGAAGATTCTGATTAAGAGATCCAAGAGATATTCATTCATTCTACGATGAACGGGAGTGGTTGTCAGGCACGCGTTCGTGGGTGAATAATGATGATTGTCACGTTCATCACATTCAGGTTGAAGTGCGAATGGATATCTTAGATAGGAACACGCATGGTTGAATAGAAAACAAAAACACTTGCATTAATTCATCGAGACACAGCAGAGCTCCTCACCCCCAACAATGGAGTTTAGAAACTCATGCTGTCAAAGAGTACAAAATTCAGATCTAAAAATGTCATGAGATCCAAAATAAATCTCTAAAAGTTGTTTAAATACTAAACTAGTAACCTAGGTTTACAGAAAATGAGTAAACTATGATAGATAGTGCAGAAATCTACTTCTGGGGTCCACTTGGTGTGTGCTGGGGCTAAGACTAAAGCTTCTCACGTGCCTGGGCTGTTTTGGGCATTCAACACCAGGCTGTAACCTATTTCTGGCGTTGAACTCCAACTTGTAACGTGTTTCTGGCGCTGGACGCCAGACTGCAACATGGAACTGGCGTTGAACGCTAGTTTACGTCGTCTATCCTTGAGCAAAGTATGGACTATTATATATTACTGGAAAGCCCTGGATGTCTACTTTCCAACGCAATTAGAAGCGTCAATTGGACTCTTGTAGCTCCAGAAATTCCATTCCGAGTGCAGAGAGGTCAGGATCCAACAGCATCAGTAGTCCTTTTTCAGCCTGAATCAGATTTTTGCTCAGCTCCCTCAATTTCAGCCAGAAATTACCTGAAATTATAGAAAAACACACAAACTCATAATAAAGTCTAGAAATATGAATTTTTCCTAGAAACTAATGAAAATAAACTAAAAACTAACTAAAACACACAAAAAACTATATGAAATTAACCCCAAAAAGCGTATAAAATATCCACTCATCAGTTAGTAGGTACTATTATGAAGCAGTTGATAAATTCTTGAGTGAAATCTTTTTTTTTTATTACACAACAAAGATTTACCTTTTGAAAAAAAATAGTTGTTTCAGATGGGCAAATTGACTTCGATTCTTGAATAATCAATATCACTTTTATTTCTATTATAATAAAATCTTTTCTTTTTTGTGGAAAGAGCCTGTATCAATAATTATTATTTTATGTATGGACAGGTCAAGAGTTTAAACACAAAACCTTTCTATCACTCTACAAGAGCTAAGACAAGATATTGTGTATTCATATTGTCTTTAGCAGTTTCGATAGGTGTTTAATTAAAATTATTAAACTTTAAATTTAATTAAATTTATAAAATTTTTATAACAAAAATTACTATGTATATTTTTACTTAAAAAAATTATTTTATATATTTTTATATATTATCCTGTGCAGAACATGAGTATATATACTTTTTTTTTGTCGGAGGGGATCAAAGACCACAAAGAAAACAAGAAAGACTAACAAAACCTCTTAATACTGAGGTGCTAGAAACATCAGATAAAAGAGCTAGACTAATAGCAGCTAGTGCCACATAAAAAATATGGACCCCAAGGGAGAAATTTTGCTCGTGTTTAGCAAGCTTATCAGTAATAAAATTTTCTTCTCAAGGAATGAACATCCAAGTGACATTTTAGAGGCGAGCTTCAAGAATCTTTATCTCCTCAACAAGAGAGGCGTAGGATGTGTAGTAGGTTGCTGTTGAGTTATAAATTTCATAGTCACACTAGAATCCAATTCAACAACAATATGATACAACCCATTTGTGATAGCAATTTATAGTCCATGGATAATGGCCCAAAGCTCGGCATGCATAATGGAACAACTCCTGAGGTCACAAGAGAATCATTTCAAGAAGACATTCAAATGATTTCTAAAGATACCCTCGCAAGTTGCGTTATTGGCACGTGTCATGAAAACTCTATCAACATTGAGTTTAATGATTCCTTCTTGGAGAGGCAGCCATCAGATAAGGCAGTCAGCATTGCAGTTGATAGTCTTTGGTTGGAGGATAGATCGAGAGAGACGAGTATATTCATCATTCCTCGCCTTAATTTGTTCTATTGCTGCTCGAATGGAGTTCGAGCTACTATCGAAGACCAGCTTGTTATGAAGATACCATAAAGAGGATATAGTAACTCCGAACATGCACTGCCAATCCTTAGTCTTTAAGAAATTTACAAATAAATAGTCTTATGAGTTTGCATTGAATAATTCAACTATTTAAGTTAGTGGCAGGAGTGAGCGCCAAATACACATTGCATACCAGCAATACTATAGCACATGAGTGGTCCTTTCCTCTTGCATGTTACAACGAGGTCAACCAACAATGGAAAAAAGGTGACATCGTCTTCTTTTTGCATTAGTTAGTATAGCCTCATACACAACTAACCAAAGAAGAAAACAAATATACTTAGGACCACACCAGTGTTAGATCAAATTAAAAATTCTATTAAGTATTGGAGAATTGCCAAGAAGGACAAAGTAGGTATTCTTGAGCTTAAAAGATCCATCCAGGGAGAGGTTCCACACAACATGGTTAGGCTACTCCCAAGAAGAAGAAGGGGACATTGCTGCTATTTTTCGCACCGCAAGTAAAATTAGCATTCGGATCGGATGAGTTTTTTACTCAAAATCGATTCGAACCGCATTGTGAACACTCCTACTCAAGTGTAGCAACTTAAAAGGCAAAAACTTTGTACTCTTAGGCTTGGTTCGGTAAATCTTTTCGAAGAGGTGCTTGTACTTTTTAAAAGCTCAAGCTCCTCATTTTGTGTTTGGTAAATCAAAAAGACCATGTGCTTATGCTTATAGCTTTTAAAAGATCGAGGTATTTTTGAAAGCATCTAAAATAGAACTTTTTAAAGTTGGCTTGTACTTTTCAAAATTTAAAAGTCTAATATAAATTCATATGTTAACTAATTTTTAAATTTAATACTTGTATTTATATCTATTATAGTATTTTTAAATTTTAAAAAGTATTTTACCAAACACAATTATTATTATTTGTATTTATTAAAAATTATTTTTAATTTAAATTACCAAAAATAAATGCTACAACTTTTAAAAAATAAAAATTTTACCAACCTAAACTTTAATAGGTCTCAGCTACGAATTCGAAGTATTGATAATGCATATTTGCTATCTTTTTGGCTATGTAGATTGTAGCATTCTTTGGACCAGTATATGGGCTTCTAATGTCCGTAGCAATTTCATAGTGCAAGTTGATTATACAT
Organism: Arachis ipaensis; assembly: GCF_059453495.1. Taxonomy (NCBI): domain Eukaryota; kingdom Viridiplantae; phylum Streptophyta; class Magnoliopsida; order Fabales; family Fabaceae; genus Arachis; species Arachis ipaensis. The sequence goes on from NC_142441.1 coordinate 48,654,868, forward strand.
TACATTTTTAGTTGCATTTAATAGAAACTCGCATGAAGATATTCAGATTTATTTTTATGTTAAAATATAAATGATAAATATTTATATACTCACATAATTAGTTTAATTAAAAATAATTCATAAACCACTATTTTATGGTTTATCTTGTGCTCATTTGAGTGATTTTTATTAAGTCTTTGCTCACTTATTCATATAATTTGCATGATTTTACAATTCCTTCCTAAATTCTGTGATATAGTTGAAAACATATTTCCTAAGCTTTTAAACTGTTAATTTTAATTATATTTTATTACCATTCGATGCCGTGATCTGTGTGTAAAGTGTTTCCAGGCTTTATAGGGCAAGAATGGCTTAGAGGATGGAAAGGAAACATGCAAAAGTGGAAGGAACGTGAAAAATGAAGTTTTGAGAAGCTGGCAGCGACGCGCACGCGTGCCTAGCGCAGAAGACGAGCGACGCGTACGCGTGACAAGGAATTTGGCCAAATGACGCGCACGTGTGAGTGACGCGTACACGTGACAGACGCCACATGCAAAAAGTTACAGAAAGTGCTGGGGACGATTTCTGGGTTCCTTTTTGGCCCAATTCCAAGCCCGAGAACACAGAATAGAGGCTGCAGAATGGGAGAATCACAATCATACTTTCATTCACATAATTTTAGGTTTAGATGTAGTTTCTAGAGAGAGGCTCTCTCCTCTCTCTAGGTTTTAGGATTTCTCTTAGTTTTAGGTTTATTTCTTCTCAATTCCAGGTTCAATGTTCCTTTAATTTAATTTCTTTTCTACTTTTATTTGTCTTGGTATTCTACTTTATCTATTTCCCCTATTGATTACTTTATGTTGCTACTTGGTTTATGAATTCTCATGTTTAATTTGATTTTCTATTTAATGCAATTTGAAGTATTTCATATTTATGATTTTAATCTAGCTTTTTACATTCTTAGCTTGAATTGATTAACTGGAGACACTTGAGTTATCAAACTCCTTGTTGATTGATAATTAGAATTTACTGGTTAGTTTGGATCCCTCTAAAGCTAGTCTTTCCTTAGGAGTTGACTAGGACTTGAGGAATCAAATTGATTAGTCCACTCAACTTTCCTTTATTTAGTAAGGGTTAACTAAGTGGGAGCAATGAACAATTCTCATCACAATTAATAAGGATAACTAGGATAGGACGTCCAGTTCTCATACTTTGCTAAGAGCTTTATTAGTTATTATTTTAATTCTTGAAATTTACTTTTCCTGTTCATTATTCAAAATCCAAAAAGATACAATCCCATAACCAATAATAACCACAGCTCCCTGCAATTCCTTGAGAGACGACCCAAGGTTTAAATAATTCAGTTATTATTTTTATTGTGTTTGCTTAAGTGACAAACAAAACTTTTGTATGAAAGGATTCTTGTTGGTTTAGAAACTATACTTTCAACGAGACTTTAATTGTGAAATTCTTTACTGGCAAAAAAACCGTTCATCAAAATGGCGCCGTTGCCGGGGATTCTATTTCATTTAATAGCTTATTGGATTGTGAATTCTATCTCTTTCTGACTCACTTCATGCTTTGGCTTTCATTCCTCTTTTGCCCATCTACTGCTTCTGTTACTTCAATACTGTTTGCCTTCCTGTTTCTTTGCTTTAGTTTGATAAATAGTATCCTGGAATTTCTGTTTTTTAAGATATCTGATCTAAAAGGGGAAGGCAAGGCTAAAGCCGGCACGGGTAAAAGGAAAAGAGGACAGTCAGCTGTCGCTCTGTCAGATATTCTGCATGATGAATCCTGGCGTGAGAAGAACTTCATTCTGAAGGAAAAAGAAGATCAACTAGTGCCTGCTTCTGACCCAGTTAAATTTGTAAACCTCTACTGTGAATTAAAATTTCCGGTCTTTGCGGAAAAGAGGCACCTCTATTTTGAAAGGACTCTCAGAATTTCACCTGCCTTACAGCACTACACTACAGAGCAAATTAAACAGAGGGGTTGGTTCTTTCTAGAGAGGAATCTGACAGCGTTAACGCGTCCTGGGTCCGTGAATTCTACTGCAACTATTACAAGACGATCCTGGATGCAGTACAGCTAACAGGAAATCAGATCTTGGTTACTGAGGAGGCCATAGAATATATCCTCCATTTTTAGCCTAAATCAAACGAGCCAGATGGTTATCAGAAGGCTGAGGAGTCCCTTAGGTTTTTGAGCTTTAACGGGGATGCTGTGAGGCACACCATAGCCATTGATCCTGCTGTTCCCTGGGCTATGGGTAAGTCGACGGTGACTCCAAAGGGTATCAAGATTATCTATCTTAATGATGAGGCTCGCTATGGCAACAAATCCTAAGTAACTATGTGATGCCGAGCACTCACGAGTTAGAGGTGCCAGCTGCTATGATCATTCTCATCTGGTGCGTTATGGAAGGCAAGTACCTGTACCTTTTGCGGTTCATCAGGAAGTACATGGGTAGGGTTCATGTTCGAGGCACTCTGCCATTTTCCTATCTAATTACCCAAATGGCCCACCGAGTTGAGGTGCCTTGGGAGCTTGAGGATGAGAAGCCACCATCTGCCGACTACAAGAAGATTATCCCACATGGCAAGCGGTTCGAAACTTTAGGCCACAGACCACCTTCTATTACTGCCTCTACTGACGCGGCCACATCCTCCGCAGCACCTTCAGTGCCTGCCCAACCTCCCACACCCACAGCACCATCTTCTGCTTCCCAGCCCATCTACCATCTAGTGCACCGCCTCTTTGAGCGCATCGATTAGATAGAGTGCCGCACTCAGCAGCGTATTGAGCAGTCTCAGTGTCGCAACAAGCAATGCTATGAGCATCTAAAGCTGATGATGAGGACTGGACACACTGACATCCCTTCCAAGCCTGACACACCATCAAAGCACTCTGAGCAAGAGAAGAATGAGCAGGAAGAGGAGACACAGGTGGCGATCCAGCCGCCTGCGTAGCAGGAGGAGCCTCAGCTTGAGTGGCAGGCAAAGCCACAGGCCCCTACACAGCCAGAGTCCACAGAGCCAGCAGCATCACCCCTTCAGGAGGCGATGAATCTTCACACTGAGCTTGACTGAGCATCGAGGACGATGCTGTGATATAAGTGTGGGGAGATCGCCATCTATGGCAGGTTCTATTTTTAGGTGAACTATTTTAGACCTTCTATCCTATTTTGCCTTGTTTTCTTTTTGCTTTATTTTCTTTTATTTTATTTTACTTTATTTTTCTTTTAGCACTTGCACATTCAATTTCTACTGTACTTCTGTTTATTTCTACTTTAGTACATTTTGCACCTCTGTATATATTTTAGATATTTAGCTTAAATTGCACCTTTAGTTTATTAGTGGTGATATGGAAAAATATGGATTATTAAGTTTAGTTTACCCTTTTAGCATATGAGAATTTGGTTTAATTGAAAATAGAGAGTAAACTAAAAATTTTTAGTTTTCCATAATCACAACAATCCATTTAGTATATATATATATAGTGATAAATGTTGGTCAATTGATGACAATTTCATTGAATATATTTATTTTTAGGAAAGGCATTTAAAGATTTACATTGCTTTGAGTTAAAACTTTTTATCTTTACTTGCATGATATACATGACTGGAATATGGTTTTGAGCCAAAGAACACTGATGAGCGGATAATTTATACGCTTTTTGGCATTGTTTTTAGTATGTTTTTAGTATATTTTAGTTAGTTTTTATTATATTTTTATTAGTTTTTATTCAAAAATCACATTTATGAACTTTACTATGAGTTTGTGTATTTTTTTTGTGATTTCAGGTATTTTCTGGCTGAAATTGAGGGACCTGAGCAAAAATCTGATTCAGAGGCTGAAAAATGATTGCAGATGCTGTTGGATTCTGACCTCCCTGCACTCGAAGTGGATTTTCGGGAGCTACAGAAGCCCAATTGGCGTGCTCTCAATTGCGTTGAAAAGTAGACATCCTGGGCTTTCTAGCAATATATAATAGTTCATACTTTGCCAGAGATTTGATGGCCCAAATCGGCGTTCCAAGTCAGCATAGAAATTCTGGCGTCAAAACGCCAGAACTGGCATGAAAGCTGGAGTTAAACGCCCAAACTGGCACAAAAGCTAGCGTTTTACACTAACTGTAAGACCCAGAACTTTTGAAAAGTCTTATTATGCTCAAGTCTCAAATCATACGGTTATTTATAGCCTTAATTTCGGAAATCATTTTATTAAAGATAATTAAGGCAAGTTTTGATTTATGGGATTTGAGATAAGTTATGATTATTATCCAATTTCACAATTATTGGATTATTTTCTATATTCAGAGTATAAAGTTGGTAGTTGTGAAATAATAAGGATTTCTATATGATTTGAATTAAATAATTAATATTTTCAATATTAATACTGCTACTTTGGAAAATAAAGGATTTAATTATATTACTCCTAATTATTTGATTTGGATATTTTATTAAAAATAATTTGTGAAATTGGTGAGCAAATAGTATTTTCTATACATAATTAGTGTTGGATTTAAATTGGGTTTCAATTACTATATTACCCTTACTTTTATTTGAAATTACAAAAGTAACCCTAATCCTAATTTTTGAAAATGAAACCCTAACCCCGAAAACCCTAACCCGGCCCGTTTCCCCCACAACCCAACATCTGCAGCCTCTCCTTCCCAATCAACGCGCACAGCTTCCCTCACCCAGCAGCAAGCAATACACTTTCCCCCTTTTCTCCAACGGAATGCAACACATACACAAAACTATGAAAGAAATATGAAACAGAAGGGGGAGAGGGGTGAGGAATCCACGGAGAAGGAAGAAAGAGGGGAAGGGGGGAGCGTCGCCGCCGCACCGTCACCGGCTCGTCTAGCTGCCGCCCTGCCGCCGTCATCCTCGCAGGCATGAAGGAAGCCCCTTGCTGCCACTGCTACCCGTGAAGCCGCCGCCGTCGCGATGGAAGAGGGAACCGCGCCCTTCAGCCGCTGTCTATGAAGCCTGGGTCACCGTTCTGCCTCGCCATCACCACTGAAGCTGCACCCAGCCTAGCCGCGCCGCCGTCCCTGCGCCATCGCAGAGCAGATCTGAGGCGAGGGAGAGGACCGCGATGGGGGAAAGAGTCACGCCACCCAGTCGCTGGCCTGCTCGCCGCCAGCATCCCCGGTGTTGTCGCGAGGAAAAGAGAGAGAGCTCCGCCGGAGGAGAACCGTTGCGGAGGTGTCCCTGCCACTGCGCCCAGCTGCTGTTGGGAGCCTTGTCGCCGCTCATGGGGGTGCGCCGGTAAGCCTCTGCCGCCGAAAAACACCACTGCCGTCACCGGAAGGCTTTGTCGGTAAGGATTTTTAAGCTGGTTCTCCTTTTCTATTGAGCTTCTGGGAACTTCATTGTCGCTACATGTTGTTCAGGTCCCTGCTGCCACTTGAGGTGGCAGCCGGGCTACCGCCGAACCGGTTCAGAGACCGTCGCTATTCGGTTCAGCCATTCTCCCTCAGTCTTGGTAAGCGTTTTGGTTCGAGGAGCCTTTTGTCGCTATTCTGATAATTTTGGCTGAGGCGTTGTAGCGTTATTTGTCACAGGGTTGTATATCGATGCTTGCGTGTCGTGCTCGGAGTTCGCGGCTGCTTCGCTTCGCTAGTTCAGTAAGTATTTATGTTTCGGAAAGCCTCGCGTTAGTATTCTGTGGTGTTTGGTTAATGAATATGAGTTTTGATAATGTGGGGTCGAGTCCTGATCACTATGTGTTGCGATTAGAGTCGTGGCTGCTGAAAAAGCAAGTGGAACCGAGTTGTTGGTTGCCGTCAATTCGGGTTGAGGCGGAAAGGACTCAGTGAGGTGTTTGGGCTGTAGTTTCGCGTGTCGAGGTAGGGGCGCTTTCCAAAAACTATGTTTTGTGTATTGGAATTATTACATATGGATACTGGTGCGAGATATTGTGTATTTGGTGATTGTATCTGCCTTATGTATTATTTGATTGACTTGAATGACTATGGATGTTGGTTTGGCTGAATTGTTGTGCGGCTTTGTGAAATGTAATGTATGAAGTTGATTCTTTAAAGATTTGAAATATGAGTTTCATTCGTTGAGGATTGGTTTGAATTGAGTCAATTATTTTGATGATGTGAAAGATAGAATACTCTTGAAATTCAGCCTGGGTTGCTTTAATTGATTTGGTTTTGATAAACGATTTATTGCTGAACCGATTCTTTAAAGCTTTGGAAATGAGTTAAATCGGTTGATATTGAGTTGACTTTGAAATGGTTTTCTTGAGATATGCCACTGGGGCGACTGTTGGATTTAGCTTGCTTTGAATTGATTTCTGGTTTGAGCCGTTGAAAAGGAATGAGAAACGGTTTAGTTGGGACCCGAACCGGGTGGCAAAAGTCCAAGTTTTAGGGGAGGTGCTGCCGAAATTTTTACAAAATCCTAGTCTTGTTTGAAAAGTTATTTAAAAAGGATTGGATTTGAGAAGTTTTATTATTTGATTTATTAAGAGAATATTTATATTTTCAAGCTTAATTTATTTAGTGAACTTTATGCCTTGAGTTTGACTTATTTAGAAATGAACTATTTTTACCGTTTGAATCACTGAAGGAAAGAATGATGCTCTAATATTGATTTCAATATAAAAAGGAGCTTTTAGTGATTTCAAAGGAATCTAGACTTTTGGTTGAGTAATTAAGTTTGAGGCATTTTGGAAGAGTTAGAAAAATGGATTCCAAAAAGAAACCTGAAAATGGTTTGATTCAAATGAACCGGTTTCTTTTCAAATGAGTTGATTTTTGGACCGGGTTGGAACTTGTGATTTTGTATGGTCAGTTTCATAATAAATTCATTTTTATTTACTTGAACCGAGAATCCATGATTTTAAGAGTTTCAATGAATTTTAAGGAATTGATATAGGTTGACCTTCCCTAAATACTTGGGACTCTACCGAGAAACTTTTGTTATGAAATCCCTTTGTTGTATGGGTGATTTTGGATACTTTGAAATAAATCCTTAACTTGCCATGGATTTGGAAGTTTTGGAAAGAGAATGCCGAGAGTGGCTTTGTTTTAAAAAGGGAACTCACTTTGAGTAATTTTGGCTTATGAGCTTGAGATGATTTGAGAAACAAGATTTCTAAAGCCAAGGCTGAAAAGAGTTGAAACTTGATTTCAAAGTGAAGCGATTTGAGAAAAAGTGATTTATGGCTTAAATGCCGGTTTTATGAATTTGATGATGTTGGATGGTGGAAGTGCTGTTTTGTTATAGGCCGGAATGGCTGTGTATGATTATGAATATTGGCTGGTTCTGGATTGAACCGTGAGCCGGAATGGCTGTATATGATATTGATTTATGGCTGATTGCCGAATGAGTTATGGGCCGTATGGCTGACTATGAATTATGAATTTAAGCCAGATGGCTGAGATGGATGTTGATCCATGGCTAGGACTGAATGAATATATGCTTGAGATACTTGGGTAGTAGCAAGGGTTGTGGTTCGTCCCACTTACTCCAGGTCAGAGACTGTGATGCCTGGATAGTAGCAGTAGTAGTGGTGATTCCACTCGCTCCAGGTTGAGCTTTTAAACACCTGCCTGGGTAGTAGCCGCAGTAGTGGTTATTCCACTGGCTCTGGGTTGAGCGGGTAGTAGCAATGGGGTTGTAGCTCAAACCTACTTGCTCCGCAATGGGTGTTTCTGTCCATGGTTAGCTACCAGGACGTGTCAGGTTGGCTATATAACCGACAGATGATATCATCAGCCACTAGGGACAGGCATGCATCATATGCATCTATGTGACATTGTTTGGGTGTGCATATTATACTTGGTTTGCCTATGTGATTAATTGCTAATTGTTCTACTTGCAATAACTGTTTGTTTGTTTTTGCATCTTCCTAATTGTGTTTGCTACTGGGACTCTGTTGGACTGTGGTGATTGGTTGATGGTTGGATTGTTTGGGCCTAGGGCCATGGTTGGAATGAGATGAACCGATGGTTGATTTCGGTTTTGTGTTTCTAGTTTGGAATAAAATATGAAAGGCTATTTTGTTTCAGCATAGATAAACCGTTTTGAAAGGCTTTTGAGTCTTTGAGAATTGAATGGTTCCTCTTTTAGAAAAGATTTTTTACTTTACTTTCATTGTAAACCGTTGTTTTTGAAAAGAGGCATGAGACGATTATTAATCACTGGTACGGTTTATCTTCATGTATCCTATTACAGTAATTCCCGAAAACCCTCTACTGAGAACCCTTTCGAGATTGATGTTCTCACCCCCCTACATTTTTCCCCTTTCAGGATATGGGCGCAGAAGTTACGAAGAGCTTATTTAATTGTTGTCGTGATGCTCTGTATTGTTTTAGTTATGGTTTATTGTACCCTCGCCTTTATCTTGCTTGATATAATCTGTAAGAGGGATAGGAATTGTATTGGATTATGTTTGTAATATTACTTATATATATGTATGTATATATATGGATGTATTCTTTATGAGTTTTTTTAAGTTGTATGGTATCTATGGAAGTACGTTATCGAACAAAAGTAATTTTGGGAGCGGTATTGCGGTTTAAAGTTTTAAACAGGCTCATATTTTAGTATTAAATAGTATAAGTGTCGTCGTAATGTCCGAGCTATCAGAGTAGCGCAGCCGGAAACGTGAACTTTGGTAGTTAGGGTGTTACATTATGGTATCAGAGCAGTCCTTCTTGTAGAGCCTGAGGAATGGACCGACTATACTTCAATTGCATACTCTGGGCATTTGTCATGTACTAAGTCTTGTCGAATGACGAGAATTAGAGCTTTATGCACATGACGGTCTATTGATTAACGCTGTTAGTCTCGCATTGCATAATTCTTGGTATTAAGTTTGGCTGGCTTAATACTAGTGAATTTTGTATATGAAAGCACTGATGGGTTATCATAGATGAAATACGAGTTTTGAGTAAAGTGAATCGCGGGTTTTGGGAACGTTAAAAACTATTTCTCGAGGCTATTTAGTTGTGTGTCTTGAATTCTATTCGAGTCGATCTGTTCTTTTATACCCTAACCTGAAGTTCTTGTTTGCTAATCCTCTTGAAAAGCAGCTTGATTTTTTCAACTCTATTCCCCTATTCATATGCATTCTTGTTTGATCTTAATTGCATATGCTTGTTTGGAATCCTTGTTGCTTCTATCTTCCTCTGTTTGAGTTCTTCTTGATTCAAGTGTTCTTTGATATAGCTTTGAACTTGTCTTAATGCGATGTGCCTTTTAACTCCGGGTTCTGAGTTCATTCTTTGAGAAATTGTTGATTCAGTTTTCTCTTATTTGACAGTGAGTACAGCCAATTTTGAGATTTTTATAAAAAGTGCTGTTGATTAGATATATATACTTATCTATATATGAAACTCGAGATTTCTTATACAGTTTAACAATTATTTATTTCTAATACCTCACCTGTACTTTTACTGGTTTGCGGAACTGCATTTACTACAATTTGACTTTCTAGTAATTTTACTATAGTTCTAATGCACATCTTCGTTTGATTATTTATTTGGGGTATTTTTCAAAATTCTGGAAAGAAAGGGAATTTTTCACTTTTATCCCGGTTGAGTTTCATTTGATAAACTTTACTTAATTCATTTTTATTTGAGTTTGATTTAGCATACTACATGGTTTATGCCATTGTTGATCTTTTGAAAATGTTGGACTCATAGCTTTCTTCTTATGAACGGACTTGCTCCCTCTTAAGCTTTTCACCTCTATGGATGTCATACGTGATTCTGTTTTTAATTATACCTCTACCTTTTGGGAGCACTACAACCAATCTCAGCTTTCCTTTCTCTGGTGAATCTCATCCTTATATGAGTCAACTTGATTTGTTTCAATTTCGTGCATCGTTTATTCTCTCATTATCTCTACCAGAGAATTTAATCAAAGATTTACCTTTGAGAAATTACTAATGATTGAGTTGTCTTTTCCTATGACTTTTGTATTCTTTTGAATCAATTGGAAGCTTGTTTGATGACTCATGCCTAGTGAATCTTGTTTGGACCACTTTGGTTTAAGATCCTTTCTTACAAGGCTGGACTCCTTTTTAGTACATCTTAAACTTCTTGAATGTTCTTCTGAGATAGTGATTTTAAGAACACTTTTGGGAGTCTTGTTCTGAACTTTTTAAAGAAGTTTTGAATTCTCTTGTAAGAAGTTTTAAACGGAATTTATTTTCTGTTGCTTGATTTAGATTGAAACCATTGTTCAATTTTGACGAAGTTAATTTAAAGTTGGGATGCACTATTTTAAATGAAGTTTTGAAAAGTTTTCTTGTTTAGTGGAAACCGGTTCGTTTGTAATACACCACTTATTTCCTTTACCAAATTGTAAGCAAATTTTTACTTCGGAGTTTCTTTTCTAAAAAGAGTTTAACTTCCTCTTTCGTACTTGCTATAAATGTTATACACGCTTGTTTGAATATGAAATTTTGAGAATTTTGAACAAGCATTTGATTACTTCCGAGTTTTTATGAACTGCTTTTGGTTAGGTTGTGCATCTAACTATCCTTCTAAAATATTTGAGGAAATATTTTAGCTCTTAGCCAAACTTGTGTGCATTTTGTTTTTAAAACTCGACATGATCTATTTCAACATGAAATTGTATTGAAGTAAAGCCACGTTTATGCTTTTGCTACTCTCTTGAAGAATGTTTGTTGCTCAACTTTTCTTCTAGACTGCAAAGTGGTTTTTTCGCAAGTTTTCGATTCTTTTATAAACAATGTATTTGGAAGTATTTTTAATCATGCTCTTAAGTTCTGTGAGTTTTGCCTTGGGTTTGAGATATTCTTTTCTGTAAATCTCATACTTCTTTGGCTCAGCTTGAATTGGTATCAAGCTAATGCGTTGACTTTCTTCTTATTTGTCCTGTTGAATTTTCTTGATCCAAGGGTTATTTTTGAAGTTGTCGATGAAATTGTGTCTAGCAAACTTCATTACTTGAGTATCCTTGTTTAACTAGAATTGGATACATTCTCTCAAATCTATGAGTGCTACCCTTGATATTTGACTCTTCTTTCTAAATGTGGTATCCTTTTGAGTAGGCTCGAGAATTGTTTTGATATCACGTGCGATCTGTAGATGTAGTAACGTGATGCGTTAGTTCTTTAAGATGTGATATGTGTATACGGAAGTTGAAGCAGTAAGTGTGCAACGTTATGAGTTGTGGATGTTTTGTTCCTTGCGAACGGGTTGCGATCGTTAGGCTTATGATCGGATATGGGGATTGTAAAGTGCTTGATGGAGTTGGAAAGTTGAAGCTTTGAGGTTGATGTGAGATTAGTGTGCAGATGTTGAGCACGTCGTTTTAACTCCATCCTGTTTTATAGCCTTCGATGCCTCGTTCTTCTACCACATGTCGAACCATGTCACCTTTTTGCCTTGAGCCTGTCTTGTAATGTTTGCTTTGCAACCATACTCCTACCTTTACATCCTTATGCTTATAACAATCAAAGTATTTGAAAAATCGTATATATATGATTATATTTTGAGATATTTTTGCTTATTCCTTAAATGTGTTCAAGGGTGAACTGTTATGGAATTTCTTTCATTTTGTATCAATTTTCGAGGGCAAAAATTTTTATAAGGTGGGTAGAATGTAAGACCCAGAACTTTTGAAAAGTCTTATTATGATCAAGTCTCAAATCATACGGTTATTTATAGCCTTAATTTCAGAAATCATTTTATTAAAGATAATTAAGGCAAGTTTTGATTTATGGGATTTGAGATAAGTTATGATTATTATCCAATTTCACAATTATTGGATTATTTTCTATATTCAGAGTATAAAGTTGGTAGTTGTGAAATAATAAGGATTTCTATATGATTTGAATTAAATAATTAATATTTTCAATATTAATACTGCTACTTTAGAAAATAAAGGATTTAATTATATTACTCCTAATTATTTGATTTGGATATTTTATTGAAAATAATTTGTGAAATTGGTGAGCAAATAGTATTTTCTATACATAATTAGTGTTGGATTTAAATTGGGTTTCAATTACTATATTACCCTTACTTTTATTTGAAATTACAAAAGTAACCCTAATCCTAATTTTTGAAAATGAAACCCTAACCCTGAAAACCCTAACCGGCCCGTTTCCCCCACAACCAACATCTGCAGCCTCTCCTTCCTAATCAACGCGCACAGCTTCCCTCACCCAGCAGTAAGTAATAACTTCCCCCCTTTTCTCCAACGGAATGCAACACATACATAAAACTATGAAAGAAATATGAAACAGAAGGGGGAGTGGGGTGAGGAATCCACGGAGAAGGAAGGAAGAGGGGAAGGGGGGAGCGTCGCCGCCGCGCCGTCGCCGGCTCGTCTAGCTGCCGCCCTACCGCCGTCATCCTCGTAGGTGATGACAAGTCATCCTAGCCTATTTTAGCTAGTCTTTTTCTCTTGTTTTCATTAGAATTATGCACTTTCTTGAGCTACAAGCAAGCTAATTGAGTAGATATTCATGTTTCCCTTGATTGAACCAACCATATATGAATTCATGCCATTTCATGAGGTTTTATGCTACATTTGTTGCATATTATGAAAGAATGAATATCTCATGATTTTGAGCATAGCTTTGATGAGTTTGGTTGATTAATGATAGGTGAAGAAAGCTTGGAGAAAGGTTGAAGCAAGAAGGAATGGCTAGGAGTGAAGAGAGGACAATGGAATAAGTGAAATTGAACCAGGAAGCAAAAAGCTGGACCTAAAGTTAGCATCAAACTTTTGCACAAACTTTTGGTTGAAAAGTTAGCCCCAACGTTAGCCCCCTAACTTGGAGGCTAACGTTGGAACTTGAAAATTCTCCCCTGGGCTTCAAAAGTTTGCGCCAACGTTAGCCCCCTAACTTTGAGGCTAACGTTGGCACAAGAATTTCTCCCCTGGGCTTCAAAAGTTTGCGCCAACGTTAGCCCCCTAACTTTGAGGCTAACGTTGGCACATGAATTTCTCCCCTGGGCACCAAAAGTTTGCGCCAACGTTAGACCCCTAACTTGGAGGCTAACGTTGGCACATGAAAATTCAAGGAAGAGGAGCAAAAGTTTGCGCCAACGTTAGCCCCCTAACTTGGTGGCTAACGTTGGCGCCACTAGCACACAAGGCAAGGCCAACGTTAGGGTCAAAGTTAGACCCCTAACGTTGGCACCAACGTTCATACCAGCAAGTTTTGTGGGCTGCTATGAAAAGTTGGAGCCAAAGTTAGACCCCTAACTTTAGCTCCAACTTTTGGTCTAACTTTTGCAAAACTCAAACCCGGTTCAATTGGTTCACTTTGGTTCTTCTTCAAACTTCAAGAGCAATCAACCAAGGCCTCTTTCAACCCAATTCCACCAAGAGCAAAGGCCCAACTCAAGGCTTGAAGATCATTGGAAGAAAGTGTATAAATAGGATAGAATTCAAGTTCTTTGGAGAGCTTTCCTTTTGGAATTTTCATAATAGTTTTCGGAGAGCTTTTGTTATTGAGTGAACTTTAATTTCTTTGTTTTCATTGCTTTCAATTTCATTTTACACTTGTCTTGGATCTTGGATTGGGGAATTGAAGAAATTCTGTTTCAATCTCAATCTTGGATCTCTGTTTCTTTACTGCTAATTGAATTTCATTTCCGGTTAATTGCTCTTCATCTATTTTCCTAGCAATTTACAATTTCCTTGCAATTGTTCTTGTTGGATCTAGGAAGGCATTGAGATCTAGACTTGGTTTCCTAGTCTCTGGGTCCTGAGATCTGAATTTCCCATTTCACTTCTCTGTTTACTGCTTTCTATGTTCATTTACTTTTCTGCTTCATATCCGGTTCAATCCCAATTCCCTTTCCCTCTTCTGTTTAATGCAATTCAACTTTTCCTTGTTTAATTTCTGCAACCCACGTCCCAATCCCCTTTACATTTCAAGCAATTTACATTTCTTGCACTTTAAGATTCCGCAATTTACATTTCTTGCATTCTAAGTTTCTGTTATTTAATTTCTTGTTCTTTAAGATTCAGCAATTTATTTCATGTTCTCTTTAATTCCATGCACTTTAATTTACATTCTGCAAAATCACAAAACACTCAACCAAACCTTGATTCGCTTGACTAAATTAACCACTAAGCTAAAATTGCTCACAAAACACTCCAACATCTTTGCAGAGCATAGAGATTAGGCTTGGATAAGCCAACCTGGCATCCTTGGAGTTCTTATTGGTAAGTATGTAGAATTCAGATGGGATCAGTTGATGAACTTCTACTTCTTTTTCCAACATAATGCAATGGATCATCACTGCTCTTCTAATATTGACTTCAGAACGGTTGCTGGTGGGCAATATAGAACGCCCAATGAAGTCCAGCCATCCTCTGGCGACTGGTTTGAGATCTTCTCTCTTGAGTTGATTTGGGGCACCCTTCGTGCTGGTGGTCCACCTAGCTCCAGGGATGCATATATCCTCTAGAATCTTATCCAGGCCCTTATTTATTCTCATCATTCTCCTATTGAAGGAGTCTGGATCATCTTTCAACTGAGGTAGCTTAAAGATCTCCCTGATTTTGTCAGGGTGGATGTGAACAATCTTTCCTCTGACCACAGTCCTATAGTCATAGAGGGCAGCTCCAGATATTCTCTGCCTGTCTGTTTGCCACAGATTAGCGTAGAATTCTTGAACCATATTCCTTCCCTCTTTCATTTCAGGATTAGCTAGGACTTCCGAGTTCCTATTTCGAATCTGCTCTTGGATCTCTGGATATTCATCTTCTTTCAGATCGAACTTGACTTTCGGGATCATAGATCTTAGACCCATTATTTTGTAGTAATGGTCTGAATGTTCTTTGGTTAAGAACCTCCCTTGATTCCAAAGTGGTTTTGGAACACTCTCTTTCTTGCCTCTTGGAGTGGGTTATTTTTCTTTAGAAGCCATGATCTTAGTGGGTATGGTTTAGTGATCACGGATAAACACACCAAACTTAGAGGATTACTTGTCCTCAAGCAAAAGAAAAGAAAGGAGAGGGATAGAAGGAGAGCTAGTGTTGAATGGTGGATGAGAGGAAGGAGGCCGAATGTGTTTTTAAAAGGGAGGGGGGTGGGTTTTCGAAAATAGGGAGAAAGATAAGATAGAAGATATGATTTAAAAAGATATAAGTATGATAAGAAAAGATATAATTTAAAATTGAAAAGATATGAAAGATATTTGAAAAAGATAAATTTGGATTTTTGAAAAAGATAATATGGAGATTTGAAAAAGATATTAATTAGTTGAAAAGATTTTTGAATGAAAAGAGATAGATTTGTTTTGAAAATTTGAAAAAGAGTTGAATTGGATTGAAAAAAAAGGATTTGTGCTTATGGATTAAGATACATTTGATATATTTTTTTTTAAAGTAGGTTTTTTTTTTTTAGAAATTAGGGATTTTAGAAATCAGGGTTTTTAACATGTTTATGCAAGAAATCATGAATTGAAACATGAAAATTAAGATTAAAATGAAAAATATGAAGAAAAAAAGAATTTACCTCCTCCCCACCATCCTGGCGTTTGAACGCCCAAACGCTGCATGTTTTGGGCGTTCAACGCCCAACTGCTGCTTCTCCTGGGCGTTCAACACCCAGCTGTTGCTTCTTTCTGGCGTTGAACGCCAGGAACTCCTTTGTCACTGGGCGTTTTTCTGAATGCCCAGGACGCTGTAAATCTGGCGTTAAACGCCCAGAAGGAGCTTCTTTCTGGCGTTCAACGCCTAGAAGATGCTTCTTTCTGGCGTTTAACGCCCAGATGGCTATCCTTACTGGAGTTCAACGCCCAGTGGATGCTTCTTTGGGGCCTTGAACGCCCAAAACAGACTTTTACTGGCGTTTTCTTGCCAGTGAGCTCTTTTTCTCTGTTTTGTGTGCAGAATCCTTCTGTAACCCTGTAAACTTATACAATTGACTCTTTACCTTAGTATCAATGAACTTTATATAAACAAATAAAATCAAGAATAGGGCAAAATGCTTAGAGGAAGTGATGCCCCATGGCTGGGTTGCCTCCCAGCAAGCGCTTCTTTATTGTCTTTAGGTGGAATTTGCTGAGTTTTTAATCTAGCCTCAGCCTTGAGCACTCTTGCTCAACATTGCCTTTAAGATAGTGCTTGATTCTCTATCCATTAACAATGAACTTCTTATCAGAATCAATATCTTGAAGCTCCACATAACCATATGGCGATACACTTGTAATCACATATGGTCCTCTCCATCGGGACTTCAGTTTCCCGGGAAATAGCCTGAGCCTAGAGTTAAACAACAGAACCTTTTGTCCTGGTTCAAAGATTCTAGATGACAGCTTTCTGTCATGCCACCTTTTTTATTTCTCTTTGTAAAGCTTGGCATTTTCGAAAGTAGTGAATCTGAATTCCTCTAGCTCATTCAGCTGGAGCAATCTTTTTTCTCCAGCTAATTTGGCATCAAAGTTTAGGAATCTGGTTGCCCAGTAGGCTTTATGTTCCAGTTCCACGGGCAGGTGGCATGCCTTACCATACACAAATTGGTATGGAGAGGTCCCTATAGGAGTCTTGAATGCTGTTCTGTAAGCCCACAGATCATCATCCAAGCTTCGTGCCCAATCCTTTCTACGGGTACTCACAGTCCGTTCCAGGATTCTTTTTAGTTCTCTGTTAGAAACTTCAGCTTGTCCATTTGTCTGCGGATGATATGGAGTTGCCACCTTATGTCAAATCCCATACCGGACCATGGCAGAGTAAAGCTGTTTGTTGCAGAAGTGAGTGCCCCCATCACTGATTAGTACCCTAGGGACACCAAATCTGCTGAATATATGTTTCTGGAGGAACTTTAGTACTGTTTTAGTATCATTGGTGGGTGTGGCAATGGCCTCTACCCATTTTGATACATAGTCAACTGCCACCAGAATATAAGTGTTTGAGTATGATGGTGGGAAAGGCCCCATGAAATCAATTCCCCATACATCAAATAATTCAATCTCCAAGATTCCTTGTTGAGGCATGGCATAACCATGAGGCAAATTACCAGCTCTCTGGCAACTATCACAGTTACGTACAAACTCTCGGGAATCTCTATAGAGTGTAGGCCAGTAGAAACCACATTGGAGGACCTTGGTGGCTGTTCGCTCACCTCCGAAATGGCCTCCATATTGTGATCCATGGCAATGCCATAGGATCCTCTGCGCTTCTTCTCTAGGCACACACCTACGAATTATTCCGTTTGCACATCTCTTAAAGAGATAGGGTTCATCCCACAAGTAGTACTTTGCATCAGTAATTAATTTTTTCTTTTGTTGCCTGCTGTACTCTTTGGGAATGAACCTTGCAGCTTTGTAGTTTGCAATGTCTGCAAACCATGGTAATTCCTGAATGGCGAACAAATGCTCATCCGGAAAGGTTTCAGAGATCTCAATAGAAGGGGAGGACGCCCCTTCCACTGGTTCTATCCGGGACAGATGGTCAGTCACTTGGTTTTCTGTCACTTTTCTGTCTCTTATTTCTAAATCAAACTCTTGCAGAAGTAACACCCATCTTATGAGTCTGGGTTTTGAATCCTGCTTTATGAGTAGATATTTAAGAGTAGCATGATCTGTGTACACAATCACCTTTGATCCTACTAAGTATGACCTAAACTTGTCAATGGCATAAACCACTGCAAGCAATTCTTTTTCTGTGGTTGTGTAATTTTTCTGGGCATCATTCAGAACACGGCTAGCGTAATAAATGACATACAGAAGCTTGTCATGCCTCTGCCCCAGTACTGCACCAATGGCGTGATCACTGGTATCACACATTAATTCGAATGGCAATGTCCAGTCTGGTGCAGAGATAACTGGTGCTGTGACCAGCTTAGCTTTCAGAGTTTCAAACGCCTGTAGGCATTCTGTGTCAAACACAAATGGCGTGTCAGCAGCTAGCAGGTTGCTTAGAGGTTTTGCAATTTTTGAAAAATCCTTTATAAACCTCCTATAGAATCCTGCATGCCCCAGAAAGCTTCTGATTGCCTTAACATTGGCAGGTGGTGGTAATTTTTCAATTACCTCTATTTTAGCTTGATCCACCTCTATTCCCTTGTTTGAAATTTTATGCCCAAGGACAATCCCTTCAATCACCATAAAGTGACATTTTTTCCAGTTTAAAACTAGGTTGGTCTCTTGGCATCTTTTCAAAACCAGTGTCAGGTGATCAAGACAGGAGCTGAATGAGTCTCCATATACTGAGAAGTCATCCATGAAGACTTCCAGAAATTTTTCCACTATATCAGAGAAAATAGAGAGCATGCAACTCTGAAAGGTTGCAGGCGCATTACACAGCCCAAAAGGCATCCTTCTGTAAGCAAATACTCCAGATGGACATGTGAATGCTGTTTTCTCTTGATCCTGGGGATCTACTACAATTTGGTTGTAGCCTGAATAGCCATCCAAAAAGCAGTAGTAATTATGACCTGCTAGTCTTTCTAACATCTGGTCTATGAATGGTAAAGGAAAATGATCCTTTCTGGTGGCTGTATTGAGCCTTCTGTAATCAATACACATGCGCCACCCTGTAACTGTTCTTGTAGGAACCAGTTCATTTTTTTCATTATAAATCACTGTCATGCCTCCCTTTTTAGGGACAACTTGAACAGGACTCACCCAGGGGCTATCAGAAATAGGATAAATAATCCCAGCCTCCAGTAATTTAGTGACCTCTTTCTGCACCACTTCCTTCATGGCTGGATTTAGCCACCTCTGTGGTTGAACCACTGGCTTAGCATCATCCTCCAATAGGATTTTGTACATGCATCTAGCTGGGCTTATGCCCCTAAGGTCACTTATAGACCACCCAAGAGCTGCCTTGTGTGTCCTTAGCACTTGGATTAGTGCTTCCTCTTTCTGTGGATTTAAAGCAGAGCTTATGATCACTGGAAAAGTATCACCTTCTCCCAGAAATGCATATTTCAGGGATGGTGGTAATGGTTTGAGCTCGGGTTTAGGAGGTTTTTCCTCTCCCTGAGGAAATTTCAGAGGCTTTTTCAATTCCTCTGAATCCTCTAGATCAGGCGGAACATCTTTAAAGATGTCTTCCAGCTCTGATTCGAGACTCTCAGCCATGTTGATCTCCTCCACCAGAGAGTCAATAAGATCAACTTTCATGCAGTCTTTTGGTGTGTCTGGATGCTGCATGGCATTGACAGCATTCAATTTAAACTCATCCTCATTGACTCTCAGGATGACTTCCCCCTTTTGAACATCAATGACAGTTCGTCCAGTTGCTAGGAAAGGTCTTCCTAGAATGAGAGTAGCACTCTTGTGCTCCTCCATTTCCAGCACAACAAAGTCAGTGGGAAAGGCGAATGGCCCAACCCTGACAATCATGTCCTCAATCACGCCTGATGGGTATTTAATGGAGCCATCAGCAAGTTGGAGACATATCCGAGTTGGCTTAACTTCTTCAATTAAACCAAGCGTTCTGATGGTGGATGCAGGTATTAGGTTGATGCTTGCCCCAAGATCACATAAAGCTGTCCTGGTGCAATTTCCCTCTAATGTGCATGGTATCAGAAAGCTTCCGGGATCTTTAAGCTTTTCAGAAAAGCTTTTCAGAATGACTGCACTGCATTCTTCAGTGAGGAGAACTCTTTCAGTTTCTCTCCAATCCTTCTTATGACTCAAGATCTCTTTCATGAACTTGGCGTAAGAAGGTATTTGCTCAAGTGCTTCTGCAAACGGAATCTTTATTTCAAGAGTCCTGAGATAATCTGCAAAGCGAGCAAATTGCTTATCCTGCTCCTCTTGGCGGAGTTTTTGAGGATAAGGTATCTTGGCTTTATATTCCTCAACCTTGGTTGTTGTAGGTTTATTTCCTACTGAAGTGGTTGAAGAAGCCTTTTAAGATGGGTTGTCATCAGCACTTGTGTGTGTCTGATCCCTCTCTGGCAATTGAGTGCCAGAGTTAGAAGCTGGAGTGACGTTAGACGCCAACTCCTCATCTGTTCTTGGCGTCTGAACGCCAGAACTGCGCTTCTTTTGGGCGTTCAACGCCAGTTCCTTGCTTGTTTCTGGCGTTGAACGCCAGTCCTGAGCATGGTCTGGGCGTTCAGCGCCAGCCTTCCACCCAATCTCTGGCGTTTTAACGCCAGAATTATTTTTTCCTGGGCTCTTACTGTCCTCAGATGGATTTTGGGTGGTTTGCTCATTTCTTGGCTTCCTGCTGCCTTGAGATGGGGTATTTAATGTTTTCCCACTTCTTAATTGAACTACTTGGCATTCTTCTGTTATTTGTTTTGACAGCTGCTGTTTTGTTTGCTTCAATTGTTCTTCCATATTTATATTAGCCATCCTTGTCTCTTGTAGTCTATCTTTGAATTCGGCTAACTGCTGTGTTAGAAAGTCCAATTGTTGATTGAATTCAGTAGCTTGTTCAACAGGACTGGGTTCAGTAGTTACTGTTTTAGCCTCTTCTTTCATGGAAGGGTCACTACTTAGGTACAGATGCTGATTTCTGGCAACTGTATCAATGTGCTCTTGAAATTCTTCAATTGTCTTCCTCATGTGGATAGATCCACCAGCTGAGTAGTCTAGAGACATCTGAGCTCTTTCTGTAAGCCCATAATAGAAGATGTCTAGCTGAACCCACTCTGAAAACATCTCAGAGGGGCATTTTCTTAGCATCTCTCTGTATCTCTCCCAGGCATCATAAAGAGATTCATTATCTCCTTGTTTAAAGCCTTGGATGTCCAGCCTTAGCTGTGTCATCCGTTTTGGAGGAAAGTATTGATTCAGGAATTTTTCTGTCAGCTGTTTCTATGTCTTTATGCTAGCCTTAGGTTGGTTATTTAACCACCTCTTAGCTTGGTCTTTTACAGCAAATGGGAACAGTAATAATCTGTAGACATCCTGGTCTACTTTTTTATCATGTATTGTGTCAGCAATTTGTAAAAACTGTGCCAGAAACTCTGTAGGTTCTTCCTGTGGAAGACCGGAATACTGGCATCTTTGCTGCACCATGATAATAAGCTGAGGATTCAACTCAAAGCTACTGACTCCAATGGAGGGTATGCAGATACTACTCCCATATGAAGCAGTAGAGGGGTTAGCATATGACCCCATTGTCCTTCTGGACTGTTCATTTTCGCTTAGATCCATGATGGAGAAAGGGAGATGATGTAAAATAGAGAAGAAATATTTTTATTTATTTAATTATTTATTTATTTCGAAAACAAAATAAATTAAAATAAAATAAATAAAAATGGGTGAAGATTTTCAAAAAAATGAGGAGAGAGAAAGTAGTTAGGAAGTTTTGAAAAAGATATGAAGTTTTTTTTTTTTTTGAAAAAGGTTTTAAATTTTGAAATAAAAATCTGAATTTTAAAGATAAATTTCGAAAATTTGCTTTAAAATAGAGAGAAAAAATATTTTTGAATTTAAAGAGGAGAGTGAAAAACAATAAGATAGCACACGATTTAAAAATTTTTAGATCTAATGCTCCTTGTTTTCAAAAATTTTGGAGGGAAAACACCAAGGAACATCAAACTTAAAAATTTTAAGATCAAGACACAAGGAAAACTTAAGAACACCTTGAAGACTCACAAGAACACAAGAACATGAAGAAAGAACACCAAACTTAAAATTTTTAGAAAACCAAAATAAGATTTTTGAAAACCAAAGAAAAATTAACAAGAAAATACCAAACTTAAAGTTTGGCACAAGATTTAATGTAAAAATTATTTTTTGAAAAAGAATTTTAAAAAGAAGGTACCTAATTACCAAGAACACAGACCAACACTCTAGCCAATTGGGCAGTAAATGTAACACTTGTTTTTTTTTTTTGGTGACTTAAATGTAACACTTGTTTTGAAAAAGTATTTTTAATAACTAAGAAAAAATATTATAAAATTTTTTTTGAAGAGAATATAAAAGACTCTGACCCAAAAGACAAAATTTCCTGATCTAAGCAATAGGATCCACCGTCAGTTGTTCAAACTCAAACAATCCCTGACAACGGCGCCAAAAACTTGGTGCACGAAATTGTAATGTCAATGTTCACATTACTCTCTTACAACTTCGCACAACTAACCAGCAAGTGCACTGAGTCGTCCAAGTAATACCTTACGTGAGTAAGGGTCGAATCCCACGGAGATTGTTGGTTTGAAGCAAGCTATGGTTATCTTATTATTCTTAGTCAGGATGCCAACAACAGTGTTTTTCAAGTTCAATTGTAAAAAATGAGAGGGCATAAATATAAATACTTATTGTGCAATGATGGAGAATATGTTGGAGTTTTGGAGATGCTTTGTCTTCTGAAATTCTGCTTTTCTCTGTTTTCTGATTCATGCACGCAAGTCCTCCTATGGCAAGCTGTGTGTTGGTGGATCACCGTTGTCAATGGCTACCATCCATCCTTCTAGTGAAAAGGGTCCAGGTGCGCTGTCACCGCACGGCTAATCATCTGCAGGTTCTCAATCGTACCGGAATAAGATTTACTATCCTTTTGCGTCTGTCACTATGCCCAGCACTCGCGAGTTTGAAGCTCGTCACAGTCATTCAATCCCTGAATCCTACTCGGAATACCACAGACAAGGTTTAGACTTTCTGGATTCTCTTGAATGCTGCCATCAATCTAGCTTATACCACGAAGATTCTGATTAAGAGATCCAAGAGATATTCATTCATTCTACGATGAACGGGAGTGGTTGTCAGGCACGCGTTCGTGGGTGAATAATGATGATTGTCACGTTCATCACATTCAGGTTGAAGTGCGAATGGATATCTTAGATAGGAACACGCATGGTTGAATAGAAAACAAAAACACTTGCATTAATTCATCGAGACATAGCAGAGCTCCTCACCCCCAACAATGGAGTTTAGAAACTCATGCTGTCAAAGAGTACAAAATTCAGATCTAAAAATGTCATGAGATCCAAAATAAATCTCTAAAAGTTGTTTAAATACTAAACTAGTAACCTAGGTTTACAGAAAATGAGTAAACTATGATAGATAGTGCAGAAATCTACTTCTGGGGTCCACTTGGTGTGTGCTGGGGCTAAGACTAAAGCTTCTCACGTGCCTGGGCTGTTTTGGGCATTCAACACCAGGCTGTAACCTATTTCTGGCGTTGAACTCCAACTTGTAACGTGTTTCTGGCGCTGGACGCCAGACTGCAACATGGAACTGGCGTTGAACGCTAGTTTACGTCGTCTATCCTTGAGCAAAGTATGGACTATTATATATTGCTGGAAAGCCCTGGATGTCTACTTTCCAACGCAATTAGAAGCGTCAATTGGACTCTTGTAGCTCCAGAAATTCCATTCCGAGTGCAGAGAGGTCAGGATCCAACAGCATCAGTAGTCCTTTTTCAGCCTGAATCAGATTTTTGCTCAGCTCCCTCAATTTCAGCCAGAAATTACCTGAAATTATAGAAAAACACACAAACTCATAATAAAGTCTAGAAATATGAATTTTTCCTAGAAACTAATGAAAATAAACTAAAAACTAACTAAAACACACAAAAAACTATATGAAATTAACCCCAAAAAGCGTATAAAATATCCACTCATCAGTTAGTAGGTACTATTATGAAGCAGTTGATAAATTCTTGAGTGAAATCTTTTTTTTTTATTACACAACAAAGATTTACCTTTTGAAAAAAAATAGTTGTTTCAGATGGGCAAATTGACTTCGATTCTTGAATAATCAATATCACTTTTATTTCTATTATAATAAAATCTTTTCTTTTTTGTGGAAAGAGCCTGTATCAATAATTATTATTTTATGTATGGACAGGTCAAGAGTTTAAACACAAAACCTTTCTATCACTCTACAAGAGCTAAGACAAGATATTGTGTATTCATATTGTCTTTAGCAGTTTCGATAGGTGTTTAATTAAAATTATTAAACTTTAAATTTAATTAAATTTATAAAATTTTTATAACAAAAATTACTATGTATATTTTTACTTAAAAAAATTATTTTATATATTTTTATATATTATCCTGTGCAGAACATGAGTATATATACTTTTTTTTTGTCGGAGGGGATCAAAGACCACAAAGAAAACAAGAAAGACTAACAAAACCTCTTAATACTGAGGTGCTAGAAACATCAGATAAAAGAGCTAGACTAATAGCAGCTAGTGCCACATAAAAAATATGGACCCCAAGGGAGAAATTTTGCTCGTGTTTAGCAAGCTTATCAGTAATAAAATTTTCTTCTCAAGGAATGAACATCCAAGTGACATTTTAGAGGCGAGCTTCAAGAATCTTTATCTCCTCAACAAGAGAGGCGTAGGATGTGTAGTAGGTTGCTGTTGAGTTATAAATTTCATAGTCACACTAGAATCCAATTCAACAACAATATGATACAACCCATTTGTGATAGCAATTTATAGTCCATGGATAATGGCCCAAAGCTCGGCATGCATAATGGAACAACTCCTGAGGTCACAAGAGAATCATTTCAAGAAGACATTCAAATGATTTCTAAAGATACCCTCGCAAGTTGCGTTATTGGCACGTGCCATGAAAACTCTATCAACATTGAGTTTAATGATTCCTTCTTGGAGAGGCAGCCATCAGATAAGGCAGTCAGCATTGCAGTTGATAGTCTTTGGTTGGAGGATAGATCGAGAGAGACGAGTATATTCATCATTCCTCGCCTTAATTTGTTCTATTGCTGCTCGAATGGAGTTCGAGCTACTATCGAAGACCAGCTTGTTATGAAGATACCATAAAGAGGATATAGTAACTCCGAACATGCACTGCCAATCCTTAGTCTTTAAGAAATTTACAAATAAATAGTCTTATGAGTTTGCATTGAATAATTCAACTATTTAAGTTAGTGGCAGGAGTGAGCGCCAAATACACATTGCATACCAGCAATACTATAGCACATGAGTGGTCCTTTCCTCTTGCATGTTACAACGAGGTCAACCAACAATGGAAAAAAGGTGACATCGTCTTCTTTTTGCATTAGTTAGTATAGCCTCATACACAACTAACCAAAGAAGAAAACAAATATACTTAGGACCACACCAGTGTTAGATCAAATTAAAAATTCTATTAAGTATTGGAGAATTGCCAAGAAGGACAAAGTAGGTATTCTTGAGCTTAAAAGATCCATCCAGGGAGAGGTTCCACACAACATGGTTAGGCTACTCCCAAGAAGAAGAAGGGGACATTGCTGCTATTTTTCGCACCGCAAGTAAAATTAGCATTCGGATCGGATGAGTTTTTTACTCAAAATCGATTCGAACCGCATTGTGAACACTCCTACTCAAGTGTAGCAACTTAAAAGGCAAAAACTTTGTACTCTTAGGCTTGGTTCGGTAAATCTTTTCGAAGAGGTGCTTGTACTTTTTAAAAGCTCAAGCTCCTCATTTTGTGTTTGGTAAATCAAAAAGACCATGTGCTTATGCTTATAGCTTTTAAAAGATCGAGGTATTTTTGAAAGCATCTAAAATAGAACTTTTTAAAGTTGGCTTGTACTTTTCAAAATTTAAAAGTCTAATATAAATTCATATGTTAACTAATTTTTAAATTTAATACTTGTATTTATATCTATTATAGTATTTTTAAATTTTAAAAAGTATTTTACCAAACACAATTATTATTATTTGTATTTATTAAAAATTATTTTTAATTTAAATTACCAAAAATAAATGCTACAACTTTTAAAAAATAAAAATTTTACCAACCTAAACTTTAATAGGTCTCAGCTACGAATTCGAAGTATTGATAATGCATATTTGCTATCTTTTTGGCTATATAGATTGTAGCATTCTTTGGACCAGTATATGGGCTTCTAATGTCCGTAACAATTTCATAGTGCAAGTTGATTATACATTACATTTTTAGTTGCATTTAATAGAAACTCGCATGAAGATATTCAGATTTATTTTTATGTTAAAATATAAATGATAAATATTTATATACTCACATAATTAGTTTAATTAAAAATAATTCATAAACCACTATTTTATGGTTTATCTTGTGCTCATTTGAGTGATTTTTATTAAGTCTTTGCTCACTTATTCATATAATTTGCATGATTTTACAATTCCTTCCTAAATTCTGTGATATAGTTGAAAACATATTTCCTAAGCCTTTAAACTGTTAATTTTAATTATATTTTATTACCATTCGATGCCGTGATCTGTGTGTAAAGTGTTTCCAGGCTTTATAGGGCAAGAATGGCTTAGAGGATGGAAAGGAAACATGCAAAAGTGGAAGGAACGTGAAAAATGAAGTTTTGAGAAGCTGGCAGCGACGCGCACGCGTGCCTAGCGCAGAAGACAAGCGACGCGTACGCGTGACAAGGAATTTGGCCAAATGACGCGCACGTGTGAGTGACGCGTACACGTGACAGACGCCACATGCAAAAAGTTACAGAAAGTGCTGGGGACGATTTCTGGGTTCCTTTTTGGCCCAATTCCAAGCCCGAGAACACAGAATAGAGGCTGCAGAATGGGAGAATCACAATCATACTTTCATTCACATAATTTTAGGTTTAGATGTAGTTTCTAGAGAGGCTCTCTCCTCTCTCTAGGTTTTAGGATTTCTCTTAGTTTTAGGTTTATTTCTTCTCAATTCCAGGTTCAATGTTCCTTTAATTTAATTTCTTTTCTACTTTTATTTGTCTTGGTATTCTACTTTATCTATTTCCCCTATTGATTACTTTATGTTGCTACTTGGTTTATGAATTCTCATGTTTAATTTGATTTTCTATTTAATTCAATTTGAAGTATTTCATATTTATGATTTTAATCTAGCTTTTTACATTCTTAGCTTGAATTGATTAACTGGAGACACTTGAGTTATCAAACTCCTTGTTGATTGATAATTAGAATTTACTGGTTAGTTTGGATCCCTCTAAAGCTAGTCTTTCCTTAGGAGTTGACTAGGACTTGAGGAATCAAATTGATTAGTCCACTCAACTTTCCTTTATTTAGTAAGGGTTAACTAAGTGGGAGCAATGAACAATTCTCATCACAATTAATAAGGATAACTAGGATAGGACGTCCAGTTCTCATACTTTGCTAAGAGCTTTATTAGTTATTATTTTAATTCTTGAAATTTACTTTTCCTGTTCATTATTCAAAATCCAAAAAGATACAATCCCATAACCAATAATAACCACAGCTCCCTGCAATTCCTTGAGAGACGACCCAAGGTTTAAATAATTCAGTTATTATTTTTATTGTGTTTGCTTAAGTGACAAACAAAACTTTTGTATGAAAGGATTCTTGTTGGTTTAGAAACTATACTTTCAACGAGACTTTAATTGTGAAATTCTTTACTGGCAAAAAAACCGTTCATCAAAATGGCGCCGTTGCCGGGGATTCTATTTCATTTAATAGCTTATTGGATTGTGAATTCTATCTCTTTCTGACTCACTTCATGCTTTGGCTTTCATTCCTCTTTTGCCCATCTACTGCTTCTGTTACTTCAATACTGTTTGCCTTCCTGTTTCTTTGCTTTAGTTTGATAAATAGTATCCTGGAATTTCTGTTTTTTAAGATATCTGATCTAAAAGGGGAAGGCAAGGCTAAAGCCGGCACGGGTAAAAGGAAAAGAGGACAGTCAGCTGTCGCTCTGTCAGATATTCTGCATGATGAATCCTGGCGTGAGAAGAACTTCATTCTGAAGGAAAAAGAAGATCAACTAGTGCCTGCTTCTGACCCAGTTAAATTTGTAAACCTCTACTGTGAATTAAAATTTCCGGTCTTTGCGGAAAAGAGGCACCTCTATTTTGAAAGGACTCTCAGAATTTCACCTGCCTTACAGCACTACACTACAGAGCAAATTAAACAGAGGGGTTGGTTCTTTCTAGAGAGGAATCTGACAGCGTTAACGCGTCCTGGGTCCGTGAATTCTACTGCAACTATTACAAGACGATCCTGGATGCAGTACAGCTAACAGGAAATCAGATCTTGGTTACTGAGGAGGCCATAGAATATATCCTCTATTTTTAGCCTAAATCAAACGAGCCAGATGGTTATCAGAAGGCTGAGGAGTCCCTTAGGTTTTTGAGCTTTGACGGGGATGCTGTGAGGCACACCATAGCCATTGATCCTGCTGTTCCCTGGGCTATGGGTAAGTCGACGGTGACTCCAAAGGGTATCAAGATTATCTATCTTAATGATGAGGCTCGCTATGGCAACAAATCCTAAGTAACTATGTGATGCCGAGCACTCACGAGTTAGAGGTGCCAGCTGCTATGATCATTCTCATCTGGTGCGTTATGGAAGGCAAGTACCTGTACCTTTTGCGGTTCATCAGGAAGTACATGGGTAGGGTTCATGTTCGAGGCACTCTGCCATTTTCCTATCTAATTACCCAAATGGCCCACCGAGTTGAGGTGCCTTGGGAGCTTGAGGATGAGAAGCCACCATCTGCCGACTACAAGAAGATTATCCCACATGGCAAGCGGTTCGAAACTTTAGGCCACAGACCACCTTCTATTACTGCCTCTACTGACGCGGCCACATCCTCCGCAGCACCTTCAGTGCCTGCCCAACCTCCCACACCCACAGCACCATCTTCTGCTTCCCAGCCCATCTACCATCTAGTGCACCGCCTCTTTGAGCGCATCGATTAGATAGAGTGCCGCACTCAGCAGCGTATTGAGCAGTCTCAGTGTCGCAACAAGCAATGCTATGAGCATCTAAAGCTGATGATGAGGACTGGACACACTGACATCCCTTCCAAGCCTGACACACCATCAAAGCACTCTGAGCAAGAGAAGAATGAGCAGGAAGAGGAGACACAGGTGGCGATCCAGCCGCCTGCGTAGCAGGAGGAGCCTCAGCTTGAGTGGCAGGCAAAGCCACAGGCCCCTACACAGCCAGAGTCCACAGAGCCAGCAGCAGCACCCCTTCAGGAGGCGATGAATCTTCACACTGAGCTTGACTGAGCATCGAGGACGATGCTGTGATATAAGTGTGGGGAGATCGCCATCTATGGCAGGTTCTATTTTTAGGTGAACTATTTTAGACCTTCTATCCTATTTTGCCTTGTTTTCTTTTTGCTTTATTTTCTTTTATTTTATTTTACTTTATTTTTCTTTTAGCACTTGCACATTCAATTTCTACTGTACTTCTGTTTATTTCTACTTTAGTACATTTTGCACCTCTGTATATATTTTAGATATTTAGCTTAAATTGCACCTTTAGTTTATTAGTGGTGATATGGAAAAATATGGATTATTAAGTTTAGTTTACCCTTTTAGCATATGAGAATTTGGTTTAATTGAAAATAGAGAGTAAACTAAAAATTTTTAGTTTTCCATAATCACAACAATCCATTTAGTATATATATATATAGTGATAAATGTTGGTCAATTGATGACAATTTCATTGAATATATTTATTTTTAGGAAAGGCATTTAAAGATTTACATTGCTTTGAGTTAAAACTTTTTATCTTTACTTGCATGATATACATGACTGGAATATGGTTTTGAGCCAAAGAACACTGATGAGCGGATAATTTATACGCTTTTTGGCATTGTTTTTAGTATGTTTTTAGTATATTTTAGTTAGTTTTTATTATATTTTTATTAGTTTTTATTCAAAAATCACATTTATGAACTTTACTATGAGTTTGTGTATTTTTTTTGTGATTTCAGGTATTTTCTGGCTGAAATTGAGGGACCTGAGCAAAAATCTGATTCAGAGGCTGAAAAATGATTGCAGATGCTGTTGGATTCTGACCTCCCTGCACTCGAAGTGGATTTTCGGGAGCTACAGAAGCCCAATTGGCGTGCTCTCAATTGCGTTGAAAAGTAGACATCCTGGGCTTTCTAGAAATATATAATAGTTCATACTTTGCCAGAGATTTGATGGCCCAAATCGGTGTTCCAAGTCAGCATAGAAATTCTGGCGTCAAAACGCTAGAACTGGCATGAAAGCTGGAGTTAAACGTCCAAACTGGCACAAAAGCTGGCGTTTTACACTAACTGTAAGACCCAGAACTTTTGAAAAGTCTTATTATGCTCAAGTCTCAAATCATACGGTTATTTATAGCCTTAATTTCGGAAATCATTTTATTAAAGATAATTAAGGCAAGTTTTGATTTATGGGATTTGAGATAAGTTATGATTATTATCCAATTTCACAATTATTGGATTATTTTCTATATTCAGAGTATAAAGTTGGTAGTTGTGAAATAATAAGGATTTCTATATGATTTGAATTAAATAATTAATATTTTCAATATTAATACTGCTACTTTGGAAAATAAAGGATTTAATTATATTACTCCTAATTATTTGATTTGGATATTTTATTAAAAATAATTTGTGAAATTGGTGAGCAAATAGTATTTTCTATACATAATTAGTGTTGGATTTAAATTGGGTTTCAATTACTATATTACCCTTACTTTTATTTGAAATTACAAAAGTAACCCTAATCCTAATTTTTGAAAATGAAACCCTAACCCCGAAAACCCTAACCCGGCCCGTTTCCCCCACAACCCAACATCTGCAGCCTCTCCTTCCCAATCAACGCGCACAGCTTCCCTCACCCAGCAGCAAGCAATACACTTTCCCCCTTTTCTCCAACGGAATGCAACACATACACAAAACTATGAAAGAAATATGAAACAGAAGGGGGAGAGGGGTGAGGAATCCACGGAGAAGGAAGGAAGAGGGGAAGGGGGGAGCGTCGCCGCCGCGCCGTCACCGGCTCGTCTAGCTGCCGCCCTGCCGCCGTCATCCTCGCAGGCATGAAGGAAGCCCCTTGCTGCCACTGCTACCCGTGAAGCCGCCGCCGTCGCGATGGAAGAGGGAACCGCGCCCTTCAGCCGCTGTCTATGAAGCCTGGGTCACCGTTCTGCCTCGCCATCACCACTGAAGCTGCACCCAACCTAGCCGCGCCGCCGTCCCTGCGCCATCGCAGAGCAGATCTGAGGCGAGGGAGAGGACCGCGATGGGGGAAAGAGTCACGCCACCCAGTCGCTGGCCTGCTCGCCGCCAGCATCCCCGGTGTTGTCGCGAGGAAAAGAGAGAGAGCTCCGCCAGAGGAGAACCGTTGCGGAGGTGTCCCTGCCACTGCGCCCAGCTGCTGTTGGGAGCCTTGTCGCCGCTCATGGGGGTGCGCCGGTAAGCCTCTGCCGCCGAAAAACACCACTGCCGTCACCGGAAGGCTTTGTCGGTAAGGATTTTTAAGCTGGTTCTCCTTTTCTATTGAGCTTCTGGGAACTTCATTGTCGCTACATGTTGTTCAGGTCCCTGCTGCCACTTGAGGTGGCAGCCGGGCTACCGCCGAACCGGTTCAGAGACCGTCGCTATTCGGTTCAGCCATTCTCCCTCAGTCTTGGTAAGCGTTTTGGTTCGAGGAGCCTTTTGTCGCTATTCTGATAATTTTGGCTGAGGCGTTGTAGCGTTATTTGTCACAGGGTTGTATATCGATGCTTGCGTGTCGTGCTCGGAGTTCGCGGCTGCTTCGCTTCGCTAGTTCAGTAAGTATTTATGTTTCGGAAAGCCTCGCGTTAGTATTCTGTGGTGTTTGGTTAATGAATATGAGTTTTGATAATGTGGGGTCGAGTCCTGATCACTATGTGTTGCGATTAGAGTCGTGGCTGCTGAAAAAGCAAGTGGAACCGAGTTGTTGGTTGCCGTCAATTCGGGTTGAGGCGGAAAGGACTCAGTGAGGTGTTTGGGCTGTAGTTTCGCGTGTCGAGGTAGGGGCGCTTTCCAAAAACTATGTTTTGTGTATTGGAATTATTACATATGGATACTGGTGCGAGATATTGTGTATTTGGTGATTGTATCTGCCTTATGTATTATTTGATTGACTTGAATGACTATGGATGTTGGTTTGGCTGAATTGTTGTGCGGCTTTGTGAAATGTAATGTATGAAGTTGATTCTTTAAAGATTTGAAATATGAGTTTCATTCGTTGAGGATTGGTTTGAATTGAGTCAATTATTTTGATGATGTGAAAGATAGAATACTCTTGAAATTCAGCCTGGGTTGCTTTAATTGATTTGGTTTTGATAAACGATTTATTGCTGAACCGATTCTTTAAAGCTTTGGAAATGAGTTAAATCGGTTGATATTGAGTTGACTTTGAAATGGTTTTCTTGAGATATGCCACTGGGGCGACTGTTGGATTTAGCTTGCTTTGAATTGATTTCTGGTTTGAGCCGTTGAAAAGGAATGAGAAACGGTTTAGTTGGGACCCGAACCGGGTGGCAAAAGTCCAAGTTTTAGGGGAGGTGCTGCCGAAATTTTTACAAAATCCTAGTCTTGTTTGAAAAGTTATTTAAAAAGGATTGGATTTGAGAAGTTTTATTATTTGATTTATTAAGAGAATATTTATATTTTCAAGCTTAATTTATTTAGTGAACTTTATGCCTTGAGTTTGACTTATTTAGAAATGAACTATTTTTACCATTTGAATCACTGAAGGAAAGAATGATGCTCTAATATTGATTTCAATATAAAAAGGAGCTTTTAGTGATTTCAAAGGAATCTAGACTTTTGGTTGAGTAATTAAGTTTGAGGCATTTTGGAAGAGTTAGAAAAATGGATTCCAAAAAGAAACCTGAAAATGGTTTGATTCAAATGAACCGGTTTCTTTTCAAATGAGTTGATTTTTGGACCGGGTTGGAACTTGTGATTTTGTATGGTCAGTTTCATAATAAATTCATTTTTATTTACTTGAACCGAGAATCCATGATTTTAAGAGTTTCAATGAATTTTAAGGAATTGATATAGGTTGACCTTCCCTAAATACTTGGGACTCTACCGAGAAACTTTTGTTATGAAATCCCTTTGTTGTATGGGTGATTTTGGATACTTTGAAATAAATCCTTAACTTGCCATGGATTTGGAAGTTTTGGAAAGAGAATGCCGAGAGTGGCTTTGTTTTAAAAAGGGAACTCACTTTGAGTAATTTTGGCTTATGAGCTTGAGATGATTTGAGAAACAAGATTTCTAAAGCCAAGGCTGAAAAGAGTTGAAACTTGATTTCAAAGTGAAGCGATTTGAGAAAAAGTGATTTATGGCTTAAATGCCGGTTTTATGAATTTGATGATGTTGGATGGTGGAAGTGCTGTTTTGTTATAGGCCGGAATGGCTGTGTATGATTATGAATATTGGCTGGTTCTGGATTGAACCGTGAGCCGGAATGGCTGTGTATGATATTGATTTATGGCTGATTGCCGAATGAGTTATGGGCCGTATGGCTGACTATGAATTATGAATTTAAGCCAGATGGCTGAGATGGATGTTGATCCATGGCTAGGACTGAATGAATATATGCTTGAGATACTTGGGTAGTAGCAAGGGTTGTGGTTCGTCCCACTTACTCCAGGTCAGAGACTGTGATGCCTGGATAGTAGCAGTAGTAGTGGTGATTCCACTCGCTCCAGGTTGAGCTTTTAAACACCTGCCTGGGTAGTAGCCGCAGTAGTGGTTATTCCACTGGCTCTGGGTTGAGCGGGTAGTAGCAATGGGGTTGTAGCTCAAACCTACTTGCTCCGCAATGGGTGTTTCTGTCCATGGTTAGCTACCAGGACGTGTCAGGTTGGCTATATAACCGACAGATGATATCATCAGCCACTAGGGACAGGCATGCATCATATGCATCTATGTGACATTGTTTGGGTGTGCATATTATACTTGGTTTGCCTATGTGATTAATTGCTAATTGTTCTACTTGCAATAACTGTTTGTTTGTTTTTGCATCTTCCTAATTGTGTTTGCTACTGGGACTCTGTTGGACTGTGGCGATTGGTTGATGGTTGGATTGTTTGGGCCTAGGGCCATGGTTGGAATGAGATGAACCGATGGTTGATTTCGGTTTTGTGTTTCTAGTTTGGAATAAAATATGAAAGGCTATTTTGTTTCAGCATAGATAAACCGTTTTGAAAGGCTTTTGAGTCTTTGAGAATTGAATGGTTCCTCTTTTAGAAAAGATTTTTTACTTTACTTTCATTGTAAACCGTTGTTTTTGAAAAGAGGCATGAGACGATTATTAATCACTGGTACGGTTTATCTTCATGTATCCTATTACAGTAATTCCCGAAAACCCTCTACTGAGAACCCTTTCGAGATTGATGTTCTCACCCCCCTACATTTTTCCCCTTTCAGGATATGGGCGCAGAAGTTACGAAGAGCTTATTTAATTGTTGTCGTGATGCTCTGTATTGTTTTAGTTATGGTTTATTGTACCCTCGCCTTTATCTTGCTTGATATAATCTGTAAGAGGGATAGGAATTGTATTGGATTATGTTTGTAATATTACTTATATATATGTATGTATATATATGGATGTATTCTTTATGAGTTTTTTTAAGTTGTATGGTATCTATGGAAGTACGTTATCGAACAAAAGTAATTTTGGGAGCGGTATTGCGGTTTAAAGTTTTAAACAGGCTCATATTTTAGTATTAAATAGTATAAGTGTCGTCGTAATGTCCGAGCTATCAGAGTAGCGCAGCCGGAAACGTGAACTTTGGTAGTTAGGGTGTTACATTATGGTATCAGAGCAGTCCTTCTTGTAGAGCCTGAGGAATGGACCGACTATACTTCAATTGCATACTCTGGGCGTTTGTCATGTACTAAGTCTTGTCGAATGACGAGAATTAGAGCTTTATGCACATGACGGTCTATTGATTAACGCTGTTAGTCTCGCATTGCATAATTCTTGGTATTAAGTTTGGCTGGCTTAATACTAGTGAATTTTGTATATGAAAGCACTGATGGGTTATCATAGATGAAATACGAGTTTTGAGTAAAGTGAATCGCGGGTTTTGGGAACGTTAAAAACTATTTCTCGAGGCTATTTAGTTGTGTGTCTTGAATTCTATTCGAGTCGATCTGTTCTTTTATACCCTAACCTGAAGTTCTTGTTTGCTAATCCTCTTGAAAAGCAGCTTGATTTTTTCAACTCTATTCCCCTATTCATATGCATTCTTGTTTGATCTTAATTGCATATGCTTGTTTGGAATCCTTGTTGCTTCTATCTTCCTCTGTTTGAGTTCTTCTTGATTCAAGTGTTCTTTGATATAGCTTTGAACTTGTCTTAATGCGATGTGCCTTTTAACTCCGGGTTCTGAGTTCATTCTTTGAGAAATTGTTGATTCAGTTTTCTCTTATTTGACAGTGAGTACAGCCAATTTTGAGATTTTTATAAAAAGTGCTGTTGATTAGATATATATACTTATCTATATATGAAACTCGAGATTTCTTATACAGTTTAACAATTATTTATTTCTAATACCTCACCTGTACTTTTACTGGTTTGCGGAACTGCATTTACTACAATTTGACTTTCTAGTAATTTTACTATAGTTCTAATGCACATCTTCGTTTGATTATTTATTTGGGGTATTTTTCAAAATTCTGGAAAGAAAGGGAATTTTTCACTTTTATCCCGGTTGAGTTTCATTTGATAAACTTTACTTAATTCATTTTTATTTGAGTTTGATTTAGCATACTACATGGTTTATGCCATTGTTGATCTTTTGAAAATGTTGGACTCATAGCTTTCTTCTTATGAACGGACTTGCTCCCTCTTAAGCTTTTCACCTCTATGGATGTCATACGTGATTCTGTTTTTAATTATACCTCTACCTTTTGGGAGCACTACAACCAATCTCAGCTTTCCTTTCTCTGGTGAATCTCATCCTTATATGAGTCAACTTGATTTGTTTCAATTTCGTGCATCGTTTATTCTCTCATTATCTCTACCAGAGAATTTAATCAAAGATTTACCTTTGAGAAATTACTAATGATTGAGTTGTCTTTTCCTATGACTTTTGTATTCTTTTGAATCAATTGGAAGCTTGTTTGATGACTCATGCCTAGTGAATCTTGTTTGGACCACTTTGGTTTAAGATCCTTTCTTACAAGGCTGGACTCCTTTTTAGTACATCTTAAACTTCTTGAATGTTCTTCTGAGATAGTGATTTTAAGAACACTTTTGGGAGTCTTGTTCTGAACTTTTTAAAGAAGTTTTGAATTCTCTTGTAAGAAGTTTTAAACGGAATTTATTTTCTGTTGCTTGATTTAGATTGAAACCATTGTTCAATTTTGACGAAGTTAATTTAAAGTTGGGATGCACTATTTTAAATGAAGTTTTGAAAATTTTTCTTGTTTAGTGGAAACCGGTTCGTTTGTAATACACCACTTATTTCCTTTACCAAATTGTAAGCAAATTTTTACTTCGGAGTTTCTTTTCTAAAAAGAGTTTAACTTCCTCTTTCGTACTTGCTATAAATATTATACACGCTTGTTTGAATATGAAATTTTGAGAATTTTGAACAAGCATTTGATTACTTCCGAGTTTTTATGAACTGCTTTTGGTTAGGTTGTGCATCTAACTATCCTTCTAAAATATTTGAGGAAATATTTTAGCTCTTAGCCAAACTTGTGTGCATTTTGTTTTTAAAACTCTACATGATCTATTTCAACATGAAATTGTATTGAAGTAAAGCCACGTTTATGCTTTTGCTACTCTCTTGAAGAATGTTTGTTGCTCAACTTTTCTTCTAGACTGCAAAGTGGTTTTTTCGCAAGTTTTCGATTCTTTTATAAACAATGTATTTGGAAGTATTTTTAATCATGCTCTTAAGTTCTGTGAGTTTTGCCTTGGGTTTGAGATATTCTTTTCTGTAAATCTCATACTTCTTTGGCTCAGCTTGAATTGGTATCAAGCTAATGCGTTGACTTTCTTCTTATTTGTCCTGTTGAATTTTCTTGATCCAAGGGTTATTTTTGAAGTTGTCGATGAAATTGTGTCTAGCAAACTTCATTACTTGAGTATCCTTGTTTAACTAGAATTGGATACATTCTCTCAAATCTATGAGTGCGACCCTTGATATTTGACTCTTCTTTCTAAATGTGGTATCCTTTTGAGTAGGCTCGAGAATTGTTTTGATATCACGTGCGATCTGTAGATGTAGTAACGTGATGCGTTAGTTCTTTAAGATGTGATATGTGTATACGGAAGTTGAAGCAGTAAGTGTGCAACGTTATGAGTTGTGGATGTTTTGTTCCTTGCGAACGGGTTGCGATCGTTAGGCTTATGATCGGATATGGGGATTGTAAAGTGCTTGATGGAGTTGGAAAGTTGAAGCTTTGAGGTTGATGTGAGATTAGTGTGCAGATGTTGAGCACGTCGTTTTAACTCCATCCTGTTTTATAGCCTTCGATGCCTCGTTCTTCTACCACATGTCGAACCATGTCACCTTTTTGCCTTGAGCCTGTCTTGTAATGTTTGCTTTGCAACCATACTCCTACCTTTACATCCTTATGCTTATAACAATCAAAGTATTTGAAAAATCGTATATATATGATTATATTTTGAGATATTTTTGCTTATTCCTTAAATGTGTTCAAG
This sequence comes from Arachis ipaensis, assembly GCF_059453495.1. Classification (NCBI taxonomy): domain Eukaryota; kingdom Viridiplantae; phylum Streptophyta; class Magnoliopsida; order Fabales; family Fabaceae; genus Arachis; species Arachis ipaensis. The sequence continues at coordinate 48,692,140 of NC_142441.1, forward strand.
GGTGAACTGTTATGGAATTTCTTTCATTTTGTATCAATTTTCGAGGGCAAAAATTTTTATAAGGTGGGTAGAATGTAAGACCCAGAACTTTTGAAAAGTCTTATTATGATCAAGTCTCAAATCATACGGTTATTTATAGCCTTAATTTCAGAAATCATTTTATTAAAGATAATTAAGGCAAGTTTTGATTTATGGGATTTGAGATAAGTTATGATTATTATCCAATTTCACAATTATTGGATTATTTTCTATATTCAGAGTATAAAGTTGGTAGTTGTGAAATAATAAGGATTTCTATATGATTTGAATTAAATAATTAATATTTTCAATATTAATACTGCTACTTTAGAAAATAAAGGATTTAATTATATTACTCCTAATTATTTGATTTGGATATTTTATTGAAAATAATTTGTGAAATTGGTGAGCAAATAGTATTTTCTATACATAATTAGTGTTGGATTTAAATTGGGTTTCAATTACTATATTACCCTTACTTTTATTTGAAATTACAAAAGTAACCCTAATCCTAATTTTTGAAAATGAAACCCTAACCCTGAAAACCCTAACCGGCCCGTTTCCCCCACAACCAACATCTGCAGCCTCTCCTTCCTAATCAACGCGCACAGCTTCCCTCACCCAGCAGTAAGTAATAACTTCCCCCCTTTTCTCCAACGGAATGCAACACATACATAAAACTATGAAAGAAATATGAAACAGAAGGGGGAGTGGGGTGAGGAATCCACGGAGAAGGAAGGAAGAGGGGAAGGGGGGAGCGTCGCCGCCGCGCCGTCGCCGGCTCGTCTAGCTGCCGCCCTACCGCCGTCATCCTCGTAGGTGATGACAAGTCATCCTAGCCTATTTTAGCTAGTCTTTTTCTCTTGTTTTCATTAGAATTATGCACTTTCTTGAGCTACAAGCAAGCTAATTGAGTAGATATTCATGTTTCCCTTGATTGAACCAACCATATATGAATTCATGCCATTTCATGAGGTTTTATGCTACATTTGTTGCATATTATGAAAGAATGAATATCTCATGATTTTGAGCATAGCTTTGATGAGTTTGGTTGATTAATGATAGGTGAAGAAAGCTTGGAGAAAGGTTGAAGCAAGAAGGAATGGCTAGGAGTGAAGAGAGGACAATGGAATAAGTGAAATTGAACCAGGAAGCAAAAAGCTGGACCTAAAGTTAGCATCAAACTTTTGCACAAACTTTTGGTTGAAAAGTTAGCCCCAACGTTAGCCCCCTAACTTGGAGGCTAACGTTGGAACTTGAAAATTCTCCCCTGGGCTTCAAAAGTTTGCGCCAACGTTAGCCCCCTAACTTTGAGGCTAACGTTGGCACAAGAATTTCTCCCCTGGGCTTCAAAAGTTTGCGCCAACGTTAGCCCCCTAACTTTGAGGCTAACGTTGGCACATGAATTTCTCCCCTGGGCACCAAAAGTTTGCGCCAACGTTAGACCCCTAACTTGGAGGCTAACGTTGGCACATGAAAATTCAAGGAAGAGGAGCAAAAGTTTGCGCCAACGTTAGCCCCCTAACTTGGTGGCTAACGTTGGCGCCACTAGCACACAAGGCAAGGCCAATGTTAGGGTCAAAGTTAGACCCCTAACGTTGGCACCAACGTTCATACCAGCAAGTTTTGTGGGCTGCTATGAAAAGTTGGAGCCAAAGTTAGACCCCTAACTTTAGCTCAAACTTTTGGTCCAACTTTTGCAAAACTCAAACCCGGTTCAATTGGTTCACTTTGGTTCTTCTTCAAACTTCAAGAGCAATCAACCAAGGCCTCTTTCAACCCAATTCCACCAAGAGCAAAGGCCCAACTCAAGGCTTGAAGATCATTGGAAGAAAGTGTATAAATAGGATAGAATTCAAGTTCTTTGGAGAGCTTTCCTTTTGGAATTTTCATAATAGTTTTCGGAGAGCTTTTGTTATTGAGTGAACTTTAATTTCTTTGTTTTCATTGCTTTCAATTTCATTTTACACTTGTCTTGGATCTTGGATTGGGGAATTGAAGAAATTCTATTTCAATCTCAATCTTGGATCTCTGTTTCTTTACTGCTAATTGAATTTCATTTCCGGTTAATTGCTCTTCATCTATTTTCCTAGCAATTTACAATTTCCTTGCAATTGTTCTTGTTGGATCTAGGAAGGCATTGAGATCTAGACTTGGTTTTCTAGTCTCTGGGTCCTGAGATCTGAATTTCCCATTTCACTTCTCTGTTTACTGCTTTCTATGTTCATTTACTTTTCTGCTTCATATCCGGTTCAATCCCAATTCCCTTTCCCTCTTCTGTTTAATGCAATTCAACTTTTCCTTGTTTAATTTCTGCAACCCACGTCCCAATCCCCTTTACATTTCAAGCAATTTACATTTCTTGCACTTTAAGATTCCGCAATTTACATTTCTTGCATTCTAAGTTTCTGTTATTTAATTTCTTGTTCTTTAAGATTCAGCAATTTATTTCATGTTCTCTTTAATTCCATGCACTTTAATTTACATTCTGCAAAATCACAAAACACTCAACCAAACCTTGATTCGCTTGACTAAATTAACCACTAAGCTAAAATTGCTCAATCCTTCAATCCCTGTGGGATCGACCTCACTCCCGTGAGTTTTTATTACTTGATGCGACCCGGTGCACTTGCCGGTTAGATTTGTGTGTTTTGGGAGAAAATTATTTTTCCTCCAAAATACTCATCAAGTTTTTGGCGCCGTTGCCGGGGATTGATTAGATTGACAATGATTAAGTGAGGTGGTAATCTAGATCAAGCACTTTTTCTTTATTTTTCTCTAATTTTGACTAACCCACTAACTGTTTGAAGTTTTGTCTCAACCGGCTACACTCAATTTTCAAGAGAATCACTATGTTTTCTATTGATTGATTCATATGTCACAGGAAAGAAGAACATCCCAACATGAAGCCGCAACTCATTACACTAATAGAGAACAATTGTTCTTATGGTGGAAATCCCTTGGAAGATTCTGAACAGCATCTATCTATTTTTCTGAGGATCTGCGATGTTGTCAATCATGATGTGTACAAGCTCTTGCTATTCCCTTTCTCACTAAAGGATGAGGCAGCACAATGGCTTGAAACTCTTCCCCAAGGAAGTATCACTAGTTGGGATGGTCTGGTTGCCAAATTTCTAGCCAAATTCTCTACATCCCGACAAAACATCAAGATGAAAGAGGAAACACATCCATTCATGCAAGGAGAGGAAGAACCATTGCTCAAAGCATGGGAAAAATACAAGAAAGCAAATGACAAAGTGGCTTTCCAAGCATTTTATGAAGGATTAACCCCAGAAATGAGAAGAGCAGTAGATCACTCCTCAAATGATTTACTCAGAGCAACAGCAACTAGTCAAGGAACTGCAAGGTTCAACGACAAGAGAACCAACAACCAACACTCATTTGAGACACCACAGAATGCAACTTTGGAGGAAGATACAATGAATTTTGAAGGAGTGAAGGCAGTCATGAATCAAAGCAAACAGCTACATCAGCAAACTCAGCAACAATTGGAGTCAATGGCCAGACAAATTGATTTTCTCCACTCCACCACAGTGAATGAACGATTTCCACCATGGAAGCCACACTCTTATTTCAGAATGAGAGAACCTCAACATCAGGAACCAAGGAACTTCAACTCCAACAACCAACTCACTAACCAAAATGCCTGCCACCCACCACCCACATCTCACAACCCACCACAAGCACCACCTGAACCTCAAAGACTCACCAACTTGGAGACCTTGATAGAAAAAATGATGAAACACCAAGAAATAACAAACAAAAACCATGAAGCCTCATTGAAGATCCTGGAGAGGCAGATTGGGCAGCTCTCCAAGCAAATTTCTATTGAGAGACCTTCAAGCTCACTGCCCAGTGACACAATCCCAAATTTGCAACAACATCACCACACAATCTCACAGAATTCTCAAAGGATCTCCAATCTAGAAAGTGGAGTAGAGAGAATGATGACACATCTAAAGAGGATGAACAAACACTATGAGGACCTACTCGGGGGAATTGGGAAGCAAATAGAACAATTAGCCAAAAACCCCACAGAAACAAGTAAGAAGGAAGCAAAGCCTCACTTAGATGGACAATGGGACAAGGAGAAGAAAGCTCAGAATCTGAAATAAGCAAGCACAGAGGATGTCAAGCTAGTGACAATAAAAGAGCGCTTGTTGGGAGGCAACCCAACCTGAGGTAGTTTTCCTTTCATAACTATTTTAATAAAAAGGTTAATTAGTTTATCTACATTGCAAGAAGCTAAGTTTGGTGTTGCACACCAAAACAATATAAGGGAGAATGAAGGATTCTAAGTTTGGTGTTTCACCAAAATCCCATCATAAAACACATTCTCATTTTCTGCATAATGCTGGCTTCAAGCATGATGGATGAACTAGTTAACTATTCTGCTGTTTCCTAGTTTTCAGTTTTGTCATTTTTGAAAAAGAAAAAGAGTTTTACACATGGTTAATCTGATGCACAAGAACCATTGGCAAGGTACTAAGTTTGGTGTTCTCACACCAAAGTAAGTACAAAGGCCCACAAATAAATCCTGCATGCTAACCATTGTTTCTAAGTGCTTGGGAAACAAGCAACTTCCAATATCATTGCAGAGCATCATACAAGCCTTTGGAGGGATTAAGAATCATCAACCAAAGAAACAAAAGATGAACATAAAGGTCAGCAATGGTGATGAGAAGGAAAGCAAGTGAACTCCAACAGGTTGTATTGTTAAGTGACTGTTTACATCAAATATTGCTGCTATTGCAAGTTGCTGCCTGTCTGCATAATATAGTTTTTTTATATACCCCTGCCTGCATGCATAGCATGGTTTTCCTTTATAATTCAATAAGCAAGATGCCTGATCATTCACAACATTCTTATCTTCAAAACTTGTTTGCACTCAATTTTCAAGAAATGCATCACATGAAAGTTCTTTGAAAAGAAGGATTGAGGAATTAAACAATTTTGAGGCAAGCAAAAGATTAGGAGAAGTGGTGGTTCTAGTTGTATGATTATGTATTGAGGTTGCATGCTTGTGAAAACTTGCATGGGAGCTCATAGGCGGGACATGAAGTTCAAAGAAGTATTGTGGAGATTCTCAAAAATCTTTTGATCCAAGAAGCAGCAAACAAAACAAAAGAAAAGAAAGAAAATAAAAAAAAAACAAAAAGAACATGGCCCAAAGCTCTGAGCATTAATTACTAGGCAGAAAAAGAAAGAAGAAACAAAACTCAAAGAGTTGTTAGCCTAGTAAATGCTTGTGGTTGAAGTGTGTCAAGGAAAGAGGCTTGAGCAAGTAAATCCTTAGGGGTGCTTTAACACCTAATACCTTAAAACCAACTGGTTTAGGAGTATTGATTGAAAGCTTATCTAAAGAGCCGCCTTGAGACATGATACTTAGAGTCGAGGCCAGAGCACAGAAACTATAAGCTGCTTCAAGGTGATTACATATAAAGAGATCTCCATGATACCATTTGGATGAAAATCCTAAGACCTACGACTCCCAATATGTAAGGACTAGTGAGCACTGAAGCCCTTGCATAAACATATGATTTAGAGTTCACCCCACTGTTACTTGATCACTTCACTCACTGTACTTTACAAGTGTTCCTCAATCCATCTTAATTGAAAGAATCTCTGGGCATAATTCATTTCTTGCTTGAGGACAAGCAAGCTTTAAGTTTGGTGTTGTGATGACAAGTCATCCTAGCCTATTTTAGCTAGTCTTTTTCTCTTGTTTTCATTAGAATTATGCACTTTCTTGAGCTACAAGCAAGCTAATTGAGTAGATATTCATGTTTCCCTTGATTGAACCAACCATATATGAATTCATGCCATTTCATGAGGTTTTATGCTACATTTGTTGCATATTATGAAAGAATGAATATCTCATGATTTTGAGCATAGCTTTGATGAGTTTGGTTGATTAATGATAGGTGAAGAAAGCTTGGAGAAAGGTTGAAGCAAGAAGGAATGGCTAGGAGTGAAGAGAGGACAATGGAATAAGTGAAATTGAACCAGGAAGCAAAAAGCTGGACCTAAAGTTAGCATCAAACTTTTGCACAAACTTTTGGTTGAAAAGTTAGCCCCAACGTTAGCCCCCTAACTTGGAGGCTAACGTTGGAACTTGAAAATTCTCCCCTGGGCTTCAAAAGTTTGCGCCAACGTTAGCCCCCTAACTTTGAGGCTAACGTTGGCACAAGAATTTCTCCCCTGGGCTTCAAAAGTTTGCGCCAACGTTAGCCCCCTAACTTTGAGGCTAACGTTGGCACATGAATTTCTCCCCTGGGCACCAAAAGTTTGCGCCAACGTTAGACCCCTAACTTGGAGGCTAACGTTGGCACATGAAAATTCAAGGAAGAGGAGCAAAAGTTTGCGCCAACGTTAGCCCCCTAACTTGGTGGCTAACGTTGGCGCCACTAGCACACAAGGCAAGGCCAACGTTAGGGTCAAAGTTAGACCCCTAACGTTGGCACCAACGTTCATACCAGCAAGTTTTGTGGGCTGCTATGAAAAGTTGGAGCCAAAGTTAGACCCCTAACTTTAGCTCCAACTTTTGGTCCAACTTTTGCAAAACTCAAACCCGGTTCAATTGGTTCACTTTGGTTCTTCTTCAAACTTCAAGAGCAATCAACCAAGGCCTCTTTCAACCCAATTCCACCAAGAGCAAAGGCCCAACTCAAGGCTTGAAGATCATTGGAAGAAAGTGTATAAATAGGATAGAATTCAAGTTCTTTGGAGAGCTTTCCTTTTGGAATTTTCATAATAGTTTTCGGAGAGCTTTTGTTATTGAGTGAACTTTAATTTCTTTGTTTTCATTGCTTTCAATTTCATTTTACACTTGTCTTGGATCTTGGATTGGGGAATTGAAGAAATTCTATTTCAATCTCAATCTTGGATCTCTGTTTCTTTACTGCTAATTGAATTTCATTTCCGGTTAATTGCTCTTCATCTATTTTCCTAGCAATTTACAATTTCCTTGCAATTGTTCTTGTTGGATCTAGGAAGGCATTGAGATCTAGACTTGGTTTTCTAGTCTCTGGGTCCTGAGATCTGAATTTCCCATTTCACTTCTCTGTTTACTGCTTTCTATGTTCATTTACTTTTCTGCTTCATATCCGGTTCAATCCCAATTCCCTTTCCCTCTTCTGTTTAATGCAATTCAACTTTTCCTTGTTTAATTTCTGCAACCCACGTCCCAATCCCCTTTACATTTCAAGCAATTTACATTTCTTGCACTTTAAGATTCCGCAATTTACATTTCTTGCATTCTAAGTTTCTGTTATTTAATTTCTTGTTCTTTAAGATTCAGCAATTTATTTCATGTTCTCTTTAATTCCATGTACTTTAATTTACATTCTGCAAAATCACAAAACACTCAACCAAACCTTGATTCGCTTGACTAAATTAACCACTAAGCTAAAATTGCTCAATCCTTCAATCCCTGTGGGATCGACCTCACTCCCGTGAGTTTTTATTACTTGATGCGACCCGGTGCACTTGCCGGTTAGATTTGTGTGTTTTGGGAGAAAATTATTTTTCCTCTAAAGTACTCATCAGTAGGCATGAAGGAAGCCCCTTGCTGCCACTGCTACCCGTGAAGCTGCCGCCGTCGCGATCGAGGAGGGAACCGCGCCCTTCAGCCGCTGTCTGTAAAGCCTGGGTTACCGTTCTGCCTCGCCATCGCCACTGAAGCTGCACCCAGCCCAGCCGCGCCGCCGTCCCTGCGCCGTCGCAGAGCAGATCTGAGGTGAGGGAGAGGACCGCGATGGGGGAAAGAGTCACGCCACCCAGTCGCTGGCCTGTTCACCGCCAGCATCCCCGGTGTTGTCGCGAGGAAAAGAGAGAGAGCCCCGCCGGAGGAGAACCATTACGGAGGTGTCCCTGCCACTGCGCCCAGCTACTGTTGGGAGCCTTGTCGCCGCTCATGGGGGTGCGCCGGTAAGCCTCTGCTGCCGGAAAACACCACTGCCGTCACCGGAAGGCTTTGTCGGTAAGGATTTTTAAGCTGGTTCTCCTTTTCTATTTAGCTTCTGGGAACTTCATTGTCGCTACATATTGTTCAGGTCCCTGCTGCCGCTTGAGGTGGCTGCCGGGCTACCGCCGAACCGGTTCAGAGACCGTCGCTATTTGGTTCAGCCATTCTCCCTCGGTCTTGGTAAGAGTTTTGGTTCGAGGAGCCTTTTGTTGCTGTTCTGATAATTTCAGCTGAGGCGTTGTAGCGTTATTTGTCACAGGATTGTATATCGATGCTTGCGTGTCATGCTCGGAGTTCGCGGTTACTTTGCTTCGCTAGTTCAGTAAGTATTTATGTTTCGGAAAGCCTCGCGATAGTATTCTGTGGTGTTTGGTTAATGAATATGAGTTTTGATAACGTGGGGTCGAGTCCTAATCACTATGTGTTGCGATTAGAGTCGTGGCTGCTGAGAAAGCAAGTGGAACCGAGTTGTTGGTTGCCGTCAATTCAGGTTGAGGCGGAAAGGACTCAGTGAGGTGTTTGGGCTGTAGTTTCGAATGTCGAGGTAGGGGCGCTTTCCAAAAACTATGTTTTGTGTATTGGAGTTATTACATATGGATACTGGTGCGAGATATTGTGTATTTGGTGATTGTATCTGCCTTATGTATTATTTGATTGACTCGAATGACTATGGATGTTGGTTTAGCTGAATTGTTGTGCGGCTTTGTGAAATGTAATGTATGAAGTTGATTCCTTAAAGATTTGAAATATGAGTTTAATTCGTTGAGGATTGGTTTGAATTAAGTCAATTATTTTGATGATGTGAAAGATAGAATACTCTTGAAATTCAGCCTGGGTTGCTTTAATTGATTTAGTTTTAATAAACGATTTATTGCTGAACCGATTCTTTAAAGCTTTGGAAATGAGTTAAATCGGTTGATATTGAGTTGACTTTGAAATGGTTTTCTTGAGATATGCCACTGAGGCGACTGTTGGATTTAGCTTGCTTTGAATTGATTTCTGGTTTGAGCCGTTGAAAAGGAATGAGAAACGGTTTAGTTGGGACCCGAACCGGGTGGCAAAAGTCCAAGTTTTAGGGGAGGTGCTGCCGAAATTTCGACAAAATCCTAGTCTTGTTTGAAAAGTTATTTAAAAAGGATTGGATTTGAGAAGTTGTATTATTTGATTTATTAAGAGAATATTTATATTTTCAAGCTTAATTTATTTAGTAAACTTTATGCCTTGAGTTTGACTTATTTAGAAATGAACTATTTTTACCATTTGAATCACTGAAGGAAAGAATGATGCTCTAATATTGATTTCAATATAAAAAGGAGCTTTTAGTGATTTCAAAGGAATCTAGACTTTTGGTTGAGTAATTAAGTTTGAGGCATTTTGGAAGAGTTAGAAAAATGGATTCCAAAAAGAAACCTGAAAGTGGTTTGATTCAAATGAACCGGTTCCTTTTCAAATGAGTTGATTTTTGGACCGGGTTGGAACTTGTGATTTTGTATGGTCGGTTTCATAATAAATTCAGTTTTATTTACTTGAACCGAGAATCCATGATTTTAAGAGTTTCAATGAATTTTAAGGAATTGATATAGGTTGACCTTCCCTAAAGACTTGGGACTCTGCCGAGAAACTTTTGTTATGAAATTCCATTGTTGTATGGGTGATTTTGAATACTTTGAAATAAATCCTTAACTTGCCATGGTTTTGGAAGTTTTAGAAAGAGAATGCCGAGAGTGGCTTTGTTTTAAAAAGGGAACTCACTTTGAGTAAATTTGGCTTATGAGCCTGAGATGATTTGAGAAACGAGATTTCTAAAGCTAAGGCTGAAAAGAGTTGAAACTTGATTTCAAAGTGAAGCGATTTGAGAAAAAGTGATTTATGGCTTAAATGCCGGTTTTATGAATTTGATGTTGTTGGATGGTGGAAGTGCTGTTTTGTTATGGGCCGGAATGGCTGTGTATGATTATGAATATTGGCTGGTTTTGGATTGAACCGTGAGCCGGAATGGCTGTGTATGATATTGATTTATGGCTGATTGCCGAATGAGTTATGGGCCGTATGGCTGACTATGAATTATGAATTTAAGCCAGATGGCTGAGATGGATGTTGATCCATGGCTAGGACTGAATGAATATATGCTTGAGATACTTGGGTAGTAGCAAGGGTTGTGGTTCGTCCCACTTACTCCAGGTCAGAGACTGTGATGCCTGGATAGTAGCAGTAGTAGTGGTGATTCCACTCGCTCCAGGTTGAGCTTTTAAACACCTGCCTGGGTAGTAGCCGCAGTAGTGGTTATTCCACTGGCTCTGGGTTGAGCGGGTAGTAGCAATGGGGTTGTAGCTCAAACCTACTTGCTCCGCAATGGGTGTTTCTGTCCATGGTTAGCTACCAGGACGTGTCAGGTTGGCTATATAACCGACAGATGATATCATCAGCCACTAGGGACAGGCATGCATCATATGCATCTATTTGACATTGTTTGGGTGTGCATATTATACTTGGTTTGCCTATGTGATTAATTGCTAATTGTTCTACTTGCAATAACTGTTTGTTTGTGCTTGCATCTTCCTAATTGTGTTTGCTACTAGGACTCTGTTGGACTGTGGCGATTGGTTAATGGTTGGATTGTTTGGGCCTAGGGCCGTGGTTGGAATGAGATGAACCGATGGTTGATTTCGGTTTTGTGTTTCTGGTTTGGAATAAAATATGAAAGGCTATTTTGTTTCAGCATAGATAAACCGTTTTGAAAGGCTTTTGAGTCTTTGAGAATTGAATGGTTCCTCTTTTAGAAAAGATTTCCGACTTTACTTTCATTGTAAACCGTTGTTTTTGAAAAGAGGCATGAGACGGTTTTTAATCACTGGTACGATTTATCTTCATGTATCCTATTACAGTAATTCCCAAAAACCCTCTACTGAGAACCCTTTCGAGGATGATGTTCTCACCCCCCCTACATTTTTCCCCTTTCAGGATATGGGCGCAGAAGTTACGAAGAGCTTATTTAATTGTTGTCGTGATGCTCTGTATTGTTTTAGTTATGGTTTATTGTACCCTCGCCTTTATCTTGCTTGATATAATCTGTAAGAGGGATAGGAATTGTATTGGATTATGTTTGTAATATTACTTATATATATGTATGTATATATATGGATGTATTCTTTATGAATTTTTTTAAGTTGTATGGTATCTATGGAAGTACGTTATCGAACGAAAGTAATTTTGGGAGCGGTATTGCGGTTTAAAGTTTTAAACAGGCTCATATTTTAGTATTAAATAGTATAAGTGTCGTCGTAATGTCCGAGCTATCAGAGTAGCGCAGCCGGAAGCATGAGCTTTGGTAGTTAGGGTGTTACACTAACTATTCTAGCTTACTCATTTTCTGTAACCCTAGGTCACTAGTTTATTATAAAAACTATTTTTAGTGATTCATCTTGTACCTCATGACACTCTACACGTTTCATATTGTATCTTCTACGGCATGAGTATCTAAACCCCATGGTTGGGGGTGAGGAGCTCTGCTGTGTTTTGATGAATTAATGCAATTACTACTGTTTTCCATTCAATCACGCTTGCTTCCATTCTAAGATATTCACTCGTACTTCAACTTGATGAATGTGATGATCTGTGACACTCATAACCATTCTCAACCTATGAACGCATGCCTGACAACTACCTCCGTTCTACTTTAAACTGAGTGCTTATCTCTTAGCCTCCTGGTTCAGATCAGAGTCTTCGTGGTATAAGCTAGAATCAATTGGTAGCATTCTTGAGATCCGGAACGTCTAAACCTTGTCTGCGGTATTCTGAGTAGGATCTGGGATAGGATGACTGTGACGACCTTCAAACTCACAAGTGCTGGGCGTAGTGACAGACGCAAAATGATCAATGGATCCTATTCCAGCATGAGTGAGAACCGACAGATGATTAGCCGTGCGGTGACAGCGCATTTGGACCATTTTCACTGAGAGGATGGATGGTAGCCATTAACAACGGTGATCCACCAACCACTACCACAAATATGGGCTTTAACAATGCCAAAATTTGTAATGCCTTAAAACCGTTCTCTTAGATGGTTTTAGAGAACGGTTTTTTAAACTATTGCTAATGAAGTTCAATTTTTTACTACGTTATAGCGACAACATAAAACCGTTCTCTTTGACTATTTCAAAGAACGGTTTTATAACCGTTATAATGATTTGTTTTTAGGCAACGGTTTTTTATTGTTGTTTAAATATTTGTACAAAGGATACGCATAAGAACCGTTGCCAATATTGTAATACTTTAAAATCGTTCTATTAGATGATCTTAGAGAACGGTTTTTACAATGTTGCTGTTGAAATTCAATTTTTCACTATGTTATAGCAACAAAATAAAACCGTTCTCTTTGACTATTTTAAAGAACGATTTTACAACCATTACATCAATTGTTTTATTAAGAAATAATTTTCTAATGTTGTTTAAATAATTTAATAAATATTATTTATGGAGAAAATAAATTTAAAACAAAGATTAGTTTTTGTTCCATTCAATTTTCGCTCTAAAATTTAACATATAATATTTTTTTACACTTAAAGAAAAACTAAAAAAAACAATTAGAACCCTAACGCAAACTTTCTGCTCATTCCTTTTCCCTCCCTCTAGTGACCCCTAACCCACCACCATAACCCATTATTCATCATCTTTCTTCTCTCTACTAGTGAGTCCTAACCCACCACCATAATCCACCATTCATCATCGTACGTTAGCCATCATCGCATAACTTCACGCAACTCTCACCGTACCATCGAGCCCCAATCCGCCATAATATGAACTCTTTATTTTTATAAATTAATCAATTAAGAGTAATTAAATTAGTTTTATTAATATTTAGAGTTAAGTTAACTAATATTCTTGTGTAATTTTTATAATTGGTTATTTCACATAATTTGAAATTAAAAATTCAATAATGAAAAAACTATATATAATTTAATTTAATTAATTTCTATTATGAATAAATTATAATTTATTTTATTAATTTGAGTTCTTAGAAAATTAATTTATTAAAAATGATTAAATTGATTTTTATAAATACTTCAAGTTTAAGTTAATTAATATTTATGTACAATTTTTATTATAATTAGTTATTTTATATAAATTAAAATTAAAGAGTTGATAATAAAAAAATAATAAAAATTTATATCATTTAATTTGAATAATTGATATTTTTAGTTCAAACTGTCTTTCACAAAATGTGATTAATATATTTATTTTATAATTTAAAATTAGAAATAATTATTTAAGCTCATTAAATTCTAAAAATAATTTTTAGAGTAATTCTAATTATATATTTTATCTAACACTAAATTCCCAAATAAAACCCTAATTTAACGATTCCTAACCTTAACAAAATGTAAACATACACACAGTCACATAAAGAACACAGTCACATAAAGAAGGGGAAACACAGAGAGGAGGAGGGGGGAACGAGAGAAGAGGGGGAGCTCGAAGAGGGAGGGGGAGGGGATCAGAGAACGGGAAGGAGAGGAGAGGGGAAGGGAGAAAGGCACTGCCGGTGGTGACCACAGCCACCATCACTGCTGACCTTGAGGGGAAAACGAGAGTGAGAGAGAGAGAAACAAACAGAACGCGCGACGCGAGGAAGAGAAGGAGCTTGTCTTCATTGCCGCCGTCGCCGCGCCTTGCCGCCGCTGCCGTGCCTTGCCGCCGCTGTCGCTGGAAGGAACCAAATAAGGATAGGAGGTCGCTGTTGATGCTACTGCAGAGAGAAAGGAAGGGACGCGTGTGAGAAAGTGACGCAACAGAGGAGGAGTCGTTCCTCTGCCGCCGCCGCCGCCGGAATTCCTGGTCGCCGCCGTCGTTCATGGTGAGTTGGTTGTGCCCTAGCTACCACAACCACCATTTCTAAACTCTTATTGCTCTGTAATAATCCTATAGCTCAGGCAAGTCAATTTTTCGTTGTGAATCCTTTTTTCAAATTGTGTTCTATGTAGCTTGTAGACTGGTTGTGCCCTAGCATTCATTTATTATTCTGTGTCTGATCTTCACAATTTGTTACAGAATGCTGCTGTATTAATTGCTTTCCTGATTTTTGTTGTGTTCCACAAGGTGTGTGTATCTCTCTCTAATGCTATTTTATCTAATGAAAGAAGCTTCCATTATTTTCTTTTCTTTGGTTTGAGAAGTTGAAGGAAGGTGATGTTGCCCCAGTCGTAGTCATTACCTCTAAAGTATTATTTCTCGTTTTACCCTTAACAAGTGGTGTGACTATTGGGGAAGGATTGATATATAAGACACAAATTTGTGACTGACTTCTAGATTTCTAGTTACCAAAAACCTCAAGTACCTGGTAGTTTCTAAATGAATTCTCATGTGACACAAACAAATACTATTCTGCTTCCTAATTTCCAACAAGTGTTTTCATTGTGACGGAGCTGAAATTAAAAACCATCTGTAGCATCTGAACTATGTCTTCAATAAAGCCTTTCATTCATTTCTGCAAGCTTGCCAGGATCTCTGCTACCAGAAAATGGTGTTGTCGTCACCAGACGTCACTGCTGGAGCCTCTGCCAGCTTGCTTTCCATTGGTTGCGCCACTACCGGGGCTGCTGCTGCTCTATCGTTCTGTTTTTTCATAGCTGCAGTGAGTTTCTGATCTAAAACCTTTATCGTTATTGTTGTGTTATATGCTTATTAAGGGTTTTGGGTGTTAACGTTTCAGCGTTGAACCACTGTAACTATGAAGCGTTTTGTGGCTAATGCCGCTGCTATTTGTTTGGTTCAAGACTGTTGCTGCTGCTACTGCTGCGAGTTAGGACGAAGGGGTCAGGCTTAATTTCTGTGGATTTCGATACGTTGAGGTAGGGGATTCGTTTCCAAACTAAAGATTTTAAATCATGAATGCCAATAAAGTTTATCGAATAATTGTAAATAATTTATGATTGTCTAGAATGACTAAATGATGAGTTTGAGTTTATCGAATAATTACAAATAATTTATGATTGTTTGGGAATGTTGAAAATTCTTATTGTTAGCTGATTGTAATGAGAATTTGTTTAGTTTGTGGCTATGAATGGTGATGGATTTGGAATTATTTATTAAATTAAAATATGATAAATTGATTTTGAAAAAGTTGTTGGTAATTGTTAAAAAGAAGATTGGTGGATTGTTGAGATAGAGGGACCCTTAAGGGTGGTTAAGTCCACTTTTAGGGGAGGTTATGTCCGAATTTTTATAAAAATATAAAAATTTAGTTATTGATGAAGATTTTAGCTTTAGTACTTAGAGACAATTTAATTAGTTGAATTCATAAGTTACAAAAGAGCTAAAGCCAAATGAAGTAATGTTCAGAAATTCCCTAAGGTAAACTAATCCCTTCTTAATTTTAGTTTAGTACTGCTTCATTACTAAGTTAAGCCCCTCATTTATGGCAAAGAGGAAAACTCTTTTAAGAGACTTCTAGAAGCATAAAACTCAATTTAGGATCTACATTCTTAAGATAAGCCATGGTTATACTAATAATTTCCTAAGCGATAGAAATTCACATGCCAAAGAATTTGTATTGTTACTATTATTATACTTTTATTAAGGTTCAAGCACTTGGTATCTTGGTAGTTACATTGAAATGCTGGTTCTGTTATTTCTGCTTGGTGTTTTGATCAGGTAAGTCAAAGCAGAGGTCTTTACTCCCTTTGTGAGATCATCCAGAGAAAGCTCCTGAGCTTGAGTCAGTACCTGACTGCTCAGATTCAACTGTCAAAACTGAACTCTAGCATCATGCTAATTCAAACTGATCTTTGGTAATAATTTTGTTGTTGGTTGTTTTAACACTTATCTGTATCTTTAAAAAATTGTTTTGGAAGTGTTATTATTTTAATTAGTTCTATTTTAGAATTAGGTATACACAGTAGTTATCCTTTGAGATTGTGGGGGATGGTTGCTTGATCCTTTTGATGCCTTCAGCAGTCAAAATTTTTTGCTGCCAGCATTGATAAAACTCTTTAGAAGAAGATTGAATTCCTTTCTAGGGTTGGGGTTTCTGAAGTTTATCTTTCTGAGGTAATCAGAAAATATTTTGAATTATTTGTAACCGACACTGATAACACTATACTGAATTTGGAATTTTTTTGTTCACTAAGTATATAATTGTTTATTTTTTTATGGTAAATGTTCAATTAGTTTTCGTTAGTAATTTGATTCAAATAGTTAAGGTTATTTATTGATACAAACTTTAAAAATAATTGGAACTAATTACAATGCAACATGAAAAAATTATTGTAAATAAAGAATTATATAATTAAAAAAAACTGTTGTAAAAAGTCACAAAAGGCAATGGTATTAAAACCGTTTGTCAAAAGCAGCTATAAAATAACAATGGTATTAAAACCGTTCCAAAAAGAAAAACAACACCAAAGGCAACGCTTTTAAACTGTTGTCTTTGTGAAAAACAAAACTACAACAGCTTAAAACCGTTGCCTGTCCAGTTATGGTTTTAAACCGTTACGTCATGAAAGAGAACGGTTTTAAACCGTTGCCTATCCAGTAACGGTTCTAAACCGTTCCTTAAAATTTATCGTCAAAACCGTTGTCTATGCCAGTAACTATGGCAATGGTTTTTTGGTTGCCGTTGCCTTAGGTAAAAAACAGTTGCCTTTGAGCATTGGCAACGGCCGTATATACCACAGGTCAAAAACCGTTGCTAAAGCGTTGCCTAAAGTTTTAGGAATGGTTTTCTTATCTATGGCAACGGTTTTTGACCGTTGTGAAAACCCTTATTTGTTGTAGTGAACATACAGCTTGCCATGGAAGGAACCTTGCATGCATGAAGAAGAAGACGGTAGGAAAGCAGAAATTCAGAAGATAGAGCATCTCCAAAACCTCAACCTGTTCTCCATTACTGCTTAACAAGTATTTATTTCATGTTCTTTTACTTTTTACAATTAAATCTAAGAATTATTGATATCCTGACTAAGAGTTACAAGATAACCATAGCTTGCTTCAAGCCGACAATCTCCGTGGGATCGACCCTTACTTACGTAAGGTATTACTTGGATGACCCAGTGCACTTGCTGGTTAGTTGTGCGGAATTGCAAAAGTGTGATTGTGATTTCGTGCACCAAGTTTTTGGCGCCGTTGCCGGGGATTGTTCGAGTTTGGACAACTAACGGTTTATCTTGTTGCTTAGATTAGGAATAATTTATTTTTGTTGGTTTAGAGTCACTAAATTTGAGTCTTTTATTTGAGTTAGTTTTATATTTTAAGTTTGGTGTCAATTGCATGCTTTTATTTTCTTTTAATTTTTCGAATTTGCATGTTCTTAGTTCTTTCTTGATCTTTAAAAATTCTAAGTTTGGTGTCTTCTTTGTGTTTTCCTTTAAATTTTCAAAAATTTGTGTTTGATTTTCTAAAAATTTTAAATTTGGTTTTTTTTGTGCTTTTATTTACTAAAAATTTTTTCAAAAATTTGTTCTTGGTGTTCATCTTGATCTTCAAAGTGTTCTTGGTGTTCATCTTGACATTCAAAGTTTTCTTATTTGTTCTCTTTGTTTTGATCTAAAATTTCTAAGTTTAGTGTCATTTTGTTATTTTTCTCTTTCCTCATTAAAATTCAAAAATTAAAAAAAAAATATCTTTTCCTTATTTTACTCATAAATTTCGAAATTTTGCATTAAATTAGTCAAAGATTTTCAAAATCATATTATTTTTTTAGTCAAGTCAAAATTCTAATTTCAAAAATTGATCTTTCCAAATCTTTTTCAAAAATCAAATCTTTTTAATTTCTTCAATCATATCTTTTCAATCATACCTTTTTTTTAATAAATTGCAATCATATCTTCTCAATCATATCTTTTTAAAATAATTTTCAATCATATCTTTTTTATTACTAATTTCCAAAATCTTTTTAATCAATTAATTAAGTTAGTTTTCAATTTGCTTTTATTTTCTTCTAATTTTTGAAAGTTTTATTTTATCTTCCATTTATTTTGTTTTATTTTTTTCGGTTACTTTTAATTAAAAAAATAAAATTTAAAAATTTAATTTAATTGCAATCCATATCAATTCCCTTTTCTCCATTATGGACATAACTGGAAATGAACAGTCCAGAAGGACTCTGGGGTCATATGCTAACCCCATTACAGCTGCGTATGGGAGTAGCACCTGTATACCTGCCATCAAAGCAAGTAGTTTTGAGCTAAATCCTCAGCTCATTATCATGGTGCAGCAAAATTGCTAGTATTCCGGTCTTCCACAGGAAGAACCTACTGAGTTTCTAGCACAGTTCCTACAAATTGTTGACATAGTACGTGATAAAGAAGTGGATCAGGATGTCTACGGATTATTACTGTTTCCATTTGCTATAAAAGATCAAGCTAAAAGGTGGATAAATAACCAACCCACAGCAAGCATAAAAACATGGAGACAGCTATCAGACAAATTCCTGAATCAATTTTTCCCTCCAAAAAGGATGACACAGCTGAGGCTAGACATCCAAGGCTTTAAACAAGAGGGTCATGAATCCCTTTATAATGCCTGGGAGAGGTACAGAGGGATGCTAAGGAAATGCCCCTCTAAAATATTTTCAGAGTGGGTACAGTTAGACATCTTCTATTATGGGCTTACAGAAAGAGCTCAAATGTCTCTAGACTACTCAGCTGGTGGATCCGTACACATGAGAAAGACGATTGAAGAAGCTCAAGAACTCATTGACACGGTTGCTAGAAATCAACATCTATACTCAAGCAGTGAGTTCTTTATAAAAGAAGAGGCTAGGACAGTAACTACTGATCCTAATCCTCAAGAACAGATTGTTGAACTTAATTAGCAATTACTCCTTATAACAAAACAATTAGCAGAATTTAAAGAGATGCTCTAAGACACTAAAAATGCTAACAAGAATATGGAAGCACAATTGAATCAGACAAGACAGTAGCTATCTAAACAGTTAACAGAAGAATGCCAAGCTGTCCAACTAAGGAGCGGGTAGACATTGAATAATTCAGCTCAAAGTAGCAAAAAGCTAAGAAAGGAACAACTGACAGAGGATGACCAAACCACTTCCCAAAATCCCTCTGAGGACAGCAAGAGCCCAGAGAGGAATAATTCTGGCGTTCAAACGCCAGAAAAGGGTGAAAGATTGGCGTCAAACGCCCAGTGGATGCCCACTTCTGGCGTTCAAACGCCAGAAAAGGGAGAAAAGTTGGCGTTGAACGCCCATTCCTTGCCCAGTTCTAGCGTTCAAATGCCAGAAAAGGGTGGGAAGCTGGCGTTAAATGCCCATCCAGCACCCAATCCTGGCGTTCAAATGCAAATGAGGGATCAGACACCTGCAAGTGCTGATAGTAACCCCTCTAAGAAGGCTTCTCCAACCACCTCTATAGGGAATAAACCTGCAGCAACTAAGGTTGAAGAATATAAAGCCAAGATGCCTTATCCTCAGAAACTCCGCCAAGCAGAGCAGGATAAATAATTTGCCCGCTTTGCAGACTATCTCAGGACTCTTGAAATAAAGATCCCATTTGCAGAGGCACTTGAGCAAATACCCTCTTATGCTAAGTTCATGAAAGAGATCTTAAGTCATAAGAAGGATTGGAGAGAAACTGAAAAGGTGTTTCTCACTGAAGAATGCAGTGCAGTCATTCTGAAAAGCTTACTAGAAAAGCTTCAAGATCCAGGAAGCTTTATGATACCATGCATATTAGAGGGTACTTGTACCAAGACAGCTCTATGTGACCTTGGAGCAAGTATCAACCTAATACCTGCATCCACTATTAGAAAGCTTGGCTTGACTGAAGAAGTCAAACCAACCTGGATATGTCTTCAACTTGCTGATGGCTCCATTAAATATCCATCAGGCATAATTGAGGACATGATTGTCAAGGTTGGGCCATTTGCCTTTCCCATTGACTTTGTAGTGCTGGAAATAGAGGAGCACAAGAGTGCAACTCTCATTCTAGGAAGACCTTTCCTGGCAACTGGACGAACTCTTATTGATGTACAAAAAGGGGAAGTGACCCTGAGAGTCAATGATGATGAGTTCAAGTTAAATGCTGTCAAAGCTATGCAGCATCCAGACACATCAAATGACTGCATGAGCACTGATATTATTGACTCTTTGGTGGAAGAGATCAATATGACTGAAAGTCTCGAATCAGAGCTAGAGGACATGTTTAAAGATGTTCAGCCTGATCTGGAGGAATCAGAGAAAATAAAAGAACCTCTGAAAATTCCTTAGGAAGAGGATAAGCCTCCTAAACCCGAGTTCAAACCACTACCACCATCCCTGAAATATGCATTTCTGGGAGAAGGTAACACTTTTCCAATGATCATAAGCTCTGCTTTAAATCCACAGGAAGAGAAAGCACTAATTCAAGTGCTAAGGACACACAAGACAGCTCTTGGGTGGTCCATAAGTGATCTTAAAGGCATTAGCCCAGCAAGATGCATGCACAAGATCCTATTGGAGGATGATGCTAAGCCAGTGGTTCAACCACAGAGGCGGCTAAATCCAGCCATAAAGGAGGTGGTGCAGAAAGAGGTCACTAAGTTACTAGAGGCTGAGATTATTTATCCTATTTCTGATAGCCCTGGGTAAGCCCTGTCCAAGTTGTACCTAAAAAGGAGGCATGACAGTGGTTCAAAACAAAAAGAATGAACTGGTTCCCACAAGAACAGTTATAGGGTGGCGTATGTGTATTGACTATAGAAGGCTCAATACAGCCACCAGAAAGGATCATTTTCCTTTACCATTCATAGACCAGATGCTAGAGAGACTAGCAGGTCATGATTATTACTGCTTTTTGGATGGCTATTCAGGTTACAACCAAATTGCAGTAGATCCTCAAGACCAAGAGAAAACAGCATTCACATATCCATCTGGAGTATTTTCCTACAGAAGGATGTCTTTTGGTCTGTGCAATGCACCTGCAACTTTTCAGAGGTGCATGCTTTCTATCTTCTCTAATATGGTAGAGAAATTTTTGGAAGTCTTCATGGATGACTTTTCAGTATTCGGAGACTCGTTCAGCTCCTGTCTTGACCATTTAGCACTTGTTCTGAAAAGATGCCAAGAGACCAACCTAGTTTTAAACTGGGAAAAATGTCACTTTATGGTGACTGAAGGAATTGTCCTTGGGCATAAAATTTCAAACAAGGGAATAGAGGTGGATCAAGCTAAGGTAGAGGTACTTGAAAAATTACCACCACCTGCCAATGTAAAGGCAATCAGAAGCTTTCTAGGACATGTAGGATTCTACAGGAGGTTTATAAAGGATTTTTCAAAAATCACAAAACCTCTAAGTAATCTGCTAGCTGCTGATACACCATTTGTCTTTGACACAGAGTGTCTGCGGGCGTTTGAAACCCTGAAAGCTAAGCTGGTCACAGCACCAGTCATCTCTGCACCAGACTGGATATTACCATTCGAACTAATATGTGATGCCAGTGACCATGCCATTGGTGCAGTATTGGGACAGAGGCATAACAAGCTTCTGCACGTCATTTACTATGCTAGCCATGTTTTAAATGATGCACAGAAGAATTACACAATCACAGAAAAAGAGTTGCTTGCAGTGGTTTATGCCATTGACAAGTTTCGATCCTATTTAGTAGGTTCAAAGGTGATTGTGTATACTGACCATGCTGCTCTTAAATACCTACTCACAAAGCAGAATTCAAAACCCAGACTCATAAGATGGGTGTTGCTTCTACAAGAGTTTGATATAGAAATAAGAGACAAAAAAGGGGCAGAGAACCAGGTAGCTGATCACCTGTCCCGGATAGAACCAGTAGCAGGGGCGTCCCTCCCTCCTACTGAGATATCTGAGACCTTTCCTGATGAGCAACTCTTCGCCATTCAGTAAGCACTATGGTTTGCAGACATTGTAAATTATAAAGCTGTGAGGTTCATACCTAAGGAGTATAGCAGAGTGCAAACAAAAAAACTAATTTCTGATGCAAAGTACTACTTATGGGATGAACCATATCTCTTTAAGAGATGTGCAGACGGAATGATCCGCAGATGCGTACCCAGAGAAGAGGCACAAAAGATCCTATGGCACTGCCATGGATCACAGTATGGAAGAAATTTCGGAGGTGAGCGAACAGCCACCAAGGTCCTCCAATGTGGGTTCTACTGGCCTACCGTCCACAGAGATGCCTGAGAGTTTGTGCGTAACTGTGACAGTTGCCAAAGAGCTGGCAACTTGCCTCATGGTTATGCCATGCCTCAACAAGGGATCTTAGAGATTGAGTTGTTTGATGTATGGGGTATTGACTTCATGGGTCCTTTCCCACCATCATACTCAAACACTTACATTCTGGTGGCAGTAGACCACGTATCTAAATGGGTAGAAGCAATTGCCACACCCACTAATGATACTAAGACCGTGTTGAAGTTCCTCCAGAAATATATCTTCAGCAGATTTGGCGTCCCCAGAGTACTAATCAGTGACGGAAGCACTCATTTCTGCAATAAACAGCTATACTCTGCTATGGTCCGATATGGAATTAGCCACAAAGTAGCAACTCCATATCACCCACAGACAAATGGGCAGGCTGAAGTCTCAAATAGAGAACTAAAAAGAATTCTGGAACGGACTGTAATTGCCCGTAGAAAGGATTGGGCAAAAAGCTTGGATGATGCTCTGTGGGCATATAGAACAGCATTCAAGACTCCTATAGGAACCTCTCCATACCAGCTTGTGTATGGCAAGGCCTGTCATCTGCCCGTGGAACTGGAACATAAGGCCTACTGGGCAACCAGATTCCTAAACTTGGATGCTAAGTTAGCTGGAGAGAAAAGATTGCTCCAGCTGAATGAGCTAGAGGAATTCAGACTCAATGCTTTTGAAAATGCAAAAATTTATAAGGAAAAAGCAAAAAGGTGGCATGACAAGAAACTGTCATCTAGAGTTTTTGAGCCAGGACAGAAGGTTCTGCTGTTTAACTCTAGACTTAGATTATTCCCCGGAAAATTGAAATCCCGGTGGAGAGGACCATATGTGATTACAAGTGTGTCACCATATGGATATGTTGAGTTTCAGGATATTGATTCTGACAAAAACTTCATTGTTAATGGACAGAGAATCAAACACTATCTTGAAAGAAATTTTGAGCAAGAATGCTCAAAACTGATACTAGAATAAAACTCAGTCAAGGTCTAGCTAAAGACAATAAAGAAGCGCTTGTTGGGAGGCAACCCAATTTTATTATATCTATTTATTTTCTATTGTTATTTTATATTTTCTGTAGGTTGATGATCATGTGAAGTCACAAAAACAACTGAAAAAGCAAAAATAGAATGAAAAATAGTATTAAAAATAGCACACCCTGGAGGAGAAGTTTACTAGCATTTAAACGCCAGTAAGGGTAGAAGAATGGGCGTTAAACGCCCAGTCTGGCACCATTCTGGGCGTTTAACTCCAGAAAGGGGCACAAAACTGGCGTTTAACGCCAAAAAGGGGCACAGAACTGGCGTTTAACGCCAGAAATGGGCACAAAGCTGGCGTTTAAACGCCAGAAAGGGGAGAAAAGCTGGCGTTAAATGCCAGAAATGGGTAGCAACCTGGCATTTAATGCCATGATTGGCAAGCAAGGGGCATTTACACGCCAATATGGTGCAGGGATGAGAAATCCTTGACACCTCAGGATCTGTGGACCCCACGGGATTCCCACCTACCTCACCTCTCTCTCTCTTCTTCACACCCTTCCCCAAATACTCTTTCCCATCACCTCTTAACCACTTACACATCTCCATCTCCTCCATTTTCTTCTTCTTCTCCTCCCTTCTTTCTTTTTTTGCTCGAGGACGAGCAAACCTTCTAAGTTTGGTGTGGAAAAAGCATTGCTTTTGTGTTTCTATAACCATTTATGGCACCTAAGACCAGAGAAACCTCTAGAAAGAGAAAAGGGAAGGAAAAAGCTTCCACCTCTGAGTCATGGGAGATGGAGAGATTCATCTCAAAAGCCCATCACTAAGAAAAAGATGGAGCAAACAAGAGAGCCCACTCATGGACCTCAACAAGAGCATTCCACTATCCTCCATGAAATTAGAGAGGACCAAAAGGCCATGAGAGAAGCAACAAAGGCAAGGAAGAGACATAGAGGAGCTAAAGCACGTCACAAGATCTTCAAGAGGAAGAACAAGCCGCCATCACTAAGGTGGACCCGTTCTTTATTTTCCTTGTTCTTTACTTTCTGTTTTTCGTTCCCATTGCTTTATGTTTTATTTATGTTTGTGTCTTATTACATGATCATTAGTGTCTTAGTGTCTATGCCTTAAAGCTATGAATGTCCTATGAATCCATCACCTTTCTTAAATGAAAAATGTTTTCTGAAAAAGAAAAAGAAGTACATGAATTTTAAATTGTAAAACAGATTAATTATTTTGATGTGGTGGCAATACTTTTTATTTTTCTGAATGAATGCTTGAACAGTGCATATTTTTGAATTTGTTGTTTATGAATGTTAAAATTGTTGGCTCTTGAAAGAATGATGAAAAATGAGAAATGTTATTGATAATCTGAAAAATCATAAAAATGATTCTTGAAGCAAGAAAAAGCAGTGAAAAGCTTGTGAAAAAAAAAGTAATAAAAGAAAAAGAAAGAAAAAGAAAAAGCAAGCAGAAAAAGCCAATAGCCCTTTAAACCAAAAGGCAAGGGTAATAAAAAGGACCCAAGGCTTTGAGCATCAGTGGATAGGAGGGCCCACAGGAATAAAATCCTGGCTTAAGCGGCTAAACCAAGCTGTCCCTAACCATGTGTTTGTGGCGTGAAGGTGTCAAGTAAAAACTTGAGACTGAGCGGTTAAAGTCATGGTCCAAAGGAAAAAGAGTGTGCTTAAGAGCTCTGGACACCTCTAATTGGGGACTCTAGCAAAGCTGAGTTACAATCTGAAAAGGTTCACCCAGTTATGTGTCTGTGGCATTTATGTATCCGGTGGTAATACTGAAAAACAAAATGCTTAGGGTCACGGCCAAGACTCATAAAGTAACTGTGTTCAAGAATCAACAATACTGAACTAGAATAATCAATAACACTATCTAAATTCGGAGTTCCTAGAGATGCCAATCATTCTAAACTTCAAGGGATAAAGTGAGATCCCAAAACTGTTCAGAGGCAAAAAGCTACTAGTCCCGCTCATCTAATTGGAGCTAAGTTTCATTGATAATTTAGAATTTATAGTATATTCTCTTATTTTTATCCTATTTGATTTTCAGTTGCTTGGGGACAAGCAACAATTTAAGTTTGGTGTTGTGATGAGCGGATAATTTATACGCTTTTTGGCATTATTTTTAGTATGTTTTTAGTATATTTTAGTTAGTTTTTATTATGTTTTTATTAGTTTTTATTCAAAAATCATATTTCTGGAATTTACTATGACTTTTTTTGTTTTTCTGTGATTTCAGGTATTTTCAAGCTGAAATTGAGGGACCTAAGCGAAAATCTGATTCAGAGGCTGAAAAAGGACTGTAGATGCTGTTGGATTCTGACCTCCCTGTACTCGAAGTGGATTTTCGGGAGCTACAGAAGCCCAATTAGTGCGCTCTCAATTGCGTTGGAAAATAGACATCCTGGGCTTTCCAGTAATATATAATAGTCCATACTTTGCCCGATATTTAATGGCCCAAACCGCGTTCCAAGTCAGCATAGAAATTATGGCGTCAAAACGCCAGAACTGGCATGAAAGCTGGAGTTAAATGCCCAAACTGGCACAAAAGCTGGCGTTTAACTCCAAGAAACGTCTCTATATGTGAAAGCTTCAATTCTCAACCCAAGCACACACCAAGTGGGCCCTGGAAGTGGATTTTTACACTAACTATTCTAGCTTACTCATTTTCTGTAACCCTAGGTCACTAGTTTATTATAAAAACTACTTTTAGTGATTCATCTTGTACCTCATGACACTCTACACATTTCATATTGTATCTTCTACGGCATGAGTCTCTAAACCCCATGGTTGGGGGTGAGGAACTCTGCTGTGTTTTGATGAATTAATGCAATTACTACTGTTTTTCATTCAATCACGCTTGCTTCCATTCTAAGATATTCACTCGTACTTCAACTTGATGAATGTGATGATCTGTGACACTCATCACCATTCTCAACCTATGAACGCGTGCCTGACAACCACCTCTGTTCTACCTTAGACTGAGTGCTTATCTCTTAGCCTCCTGGTTCAGATCAGAGTCTTCGTGGTATAAGCTAGAATCAATTGGCAGCATTCTTGAGATCCGGAACGTCTAAACCTTGTCTGTTGTATTCTGAGTAGGATCTGAGATAGGATGACTGTGACGAGCTTCAAACTCACAAGTGCTGGGCGTAGTGACAGACGCAAAAGGATCAATGGATCCTATTCCAGCATGAGTGAGAACCGACAGATGATTAGTCGTGCTGTGACAGCGCATTTGGACCATTTTCACTGAGAGGACGGATGGTAGCCATTGACAACGGTGATCCACCAACATACAGCTTGCCATGGAAGGAACCTTGCGTGCATGAAGAAGAAGATGGTAGGAAAGCAGAAATTCAGAAGACAGAGCATCTCCAAAACCTCAACCTATTCTCCATTACTGCATAACAAATATTTATTTCATGTTCTTTTACTTTTTACAATTAAATCTAAGAATTTTTGACATCCTGACTAAGAGTTACAAGATAACCATAGCTTGCTTCAAGCCGACAATCTCCGTGGGATCGACCCTTACTCACGTAAGGTATTACTTGGACGACCCAATGCACTTGCTGGTTAGTTGTGTGGAATTGCAAAAGTGTGATTGTGATTTCGTGCACCAAACACACAACCCGTGAGTTTTTGAGCTTAATTATATGGTTACACTATTTAGCCATAATATTTTATTCTTATGTGTTTCTTCACTATGATTGCAAACTTTACTTTGTTCCATTCTATATGTCCACTGTTTAATGTATTTACATGCTTGCATATGATTGAGGCCATTATTTGATTTTTGCTCACTTATCCCAAACAGCCTACCCTTTCAATCACCTTTGTTAGCCACCATGAGCCTTTTAATCCCCATTTATTATGTATTTTACCACATC
Organism: Arachis ipaensis; assembly: GCF_059453495.1. Taxonomy (NCBI): domain Eukaryota; kingdom Viridiplantae; phylum Streptophyta; class Magnoliopsida; order Fabales; family Fabaceae; genus Arachis; species Arachis ipaensis. The sequence continues at coordinate 48,719,191 of NC_142441.1, forward strand.
ACTAGCCTTAAGCAGAAAAACAAATTAATTAACCCAAATTGAATATTTGGTTAGCTTAAGATAGAGATTGTGTATCAATTAAGTATGGAAAACCAGGGGAACTTGGGTTGATAAGAAAGTGTTGAATTGACAAGATATCTGGAATTTGGGTACCTACTCATGTGAGACCAAAATAATTAAAATACAATGTGCATTGATATGTTATGTTTATTTCAAAAAAAAAGTCTACAATATAAACAAACAAATAAATAAGGGGACAAAATTACCTCAATGTTAAGTTAATGAAAAATCAATGCATACGTGATAAAATTAAAGAAAATTTGGTGCATGAGTATGTGATACAAAAGTGGAAATTTTGGGTAGTTAGGCATGATTTTAGAATTACATAGAATATGTGTATGTTAGCTAAAAACTTAGGCTAGTCAAGGATTCAATTTATAACTCACTTGGCCATACATATATCCTCACCCTTGCCTTAACCCCATTAAAACCTTGAAAAGACCTCATGATGTTTGCATTTGTACATTAAATATTTGTTGATTGGTTAGATGAAGAACAAAGTCTTAGAAAGCATGATTAGAGAAGAGTAGAGCGTTTATATATATATATATATATATATATATATATATATATATATATATATATATATATATATATATATATATAGGTAGATAGTAATTAGAATTGCATGATTCATGTAGGTAGCTTGCATTTAGATAGATTGCATTGCATGAGTTCCACCATTTCTGTCTTCACTCTTTTACAGTTTCTCTTGAGCTTAGCATGAGAACATGCTAATGTTTAAGTGTGGGGAGATTGATAAACCACTATTTTATGGTTTATCTTGTGCTCATTTGAGTGGTTTTTATCAAGTCTTTTCTCACTTATTCATATAATTTGCATGATTTTACAATTCCTTCCTAAATTCTGTGATATAGTTGAAAACATGTTTCCTAAGCCTTTAAACTATTAATTTTAATTATCTTTTATTACCATTTGATGCCGTGATCTGTGTGTTAAGTGTTTCCAGGATTTATAGGGCAGGAATGGCTTAGAGAATGGAAAGGAAACATGCAAAAGTGGAAGGAACGTGAAAAATGAAGTTTTGAGAAGCTGGCAGCGACGCGCACGCGTGCCTAGCACAGAAGACAAGCGACGCGTACGCGTGACTGATGCGTACGCGTGACAAGGAATTTGGCCAAATAACGCGCACGTGTGAGTGACGCGTACGCGTGACAGACGCCACATGCAGAAAGTTGCAGAAAGCGCTGGGGACGATTTCTGGGTTCCTTTTTGGCCCAATTCCAAGCCCGAGAACACAGAATAGAGGCTGCAGAATGGGGGAATCACAATCATACTTTCATTCACATAATTTTAGGTTTAAATGTAGTTTCTAGAGAGAGGCTCTCTTCTCTCTCTAGGTTTTAGGATTTCTCTTAGTTTTTGGTTTATTTCTTCTCAATTCCAGGTTCAATGTTCCTTTAATTTAGTTTCTTTTCTACTTTTATTTGTCTTATTATTCTACTTTATCTATTTCCCCTATTGATTACTTTATGTTGCTACTTGGTTTATGAATTCTCATGTTTAATTTGATTTTCTATTTAATACAATTTGAAGTATCTCATATTTATGATTTTAATCTAGCTTTTTACATTCTTAGCTTGAATTGATTAACTGGAGATACTTGAGTTATCAAACTCCTTGTTGATTGATAATTAGAATTTGCTGGTTAGTTTGGATCCCTCTAAAACTAGTCTTTCCTTAGGAGTTGACTAGGACTTGAGGAATCAAATTGATTAGTCCACTCAACTTTCCTTTATTTAGTAAGGGTTAACTAAGTGGGAGCAATGAACAATTCTCATCACAATTGATAAGGATAACTAGGATAGGACGTCCAGTTCTCATACCTTGCTAAGAGCTTTATTAGTTATTATTTTAATTCTTGTAATTTACTTTTCCTGTTCATTATTCAAAACCCAAAAAGATATAATCCCATAACCAATAATAACTACACCTCCCTGCAATTTCTTGAGAGACAACCCGAGGTTTAAATACTTCGATTATTATTTTTATTGTGTTTGCTTAAGTAACAAACAAAACTTTTGTATGAAAGGATTCTTGTTGGTTTAGAAACTATACTTTCAACGAGACTTTGATTGTGAAATTCTTTACTAGCAAAAAATCCATTCATCAAAATGGCGCCGTTGCCGGGGATTCTATTTCATTTAATAGCTTATTAGATTGTGAATTCTATCTCTTTCTGACTCACTTCATGCTTTGGCTTTCATTCCTCTTTTGCCCATCTACTGCTTCTGTTGCTTGCATACTGTTTGCCTTCCTGTTTCTTTGCTTTAGTTTGATAAATAGTATCCTGAAATTTCTGTTTTTCAGGATATCTGATCCAAAAGGGAAAGGCAAGGCTAAAGCCGGCACGAGTAAAAGGAAAAGAGGACAGTCATCTGTCGCTCTATCAGATATTCTGCATGATGAATCCTGGCGTGAGAAGAACTTCACTCCGCAGGAAAAAGAAGATCAACTAGTGCCTGTTTCTGACCCAGTTAAATTTGCAAACCTCTACTATGAATTAAAATTTCCGGTCTTTGCGGAAAAGAGGCACCTCTATTTGGAAAGAACTCTCAGAATTTCACCTGCCTTATAGCAGTACACTGCAGAGCAAATCAAACAAAGGGGTTGGTTCTTTCTAGAGAGGAATCTGACAGAGGTTAACGCGTCCTGGGTCTGTGAATTCTACTGCAACTATTACAAGACGACCTTGGATGCAGTACAGCTAACAGGAAATCAGATCTTGGTTACTGAGGAGGCCATAGAATATATCCTCCATTTTCAGCCTAAATCAGACGAGCCAGATGGTTATCAGAAGGCTGAGGAGTCCCTTAGGTTTATGAGCTTTGACTGGGATGCTGTGAGGCGCACCATAGCCATTGATCCTGTTGTTCCCTGGGCTATGGGTAAGTCGACGGTGACTCCAAAGGGCATCAAGATTATCTATCTTAATGATGAGGCTCGGCTATGGCAACAAATCCTGAGTAACTATGTTATGCCGAGCACTCACGAGTCAGAGATGCCGGTTGCTATGATCATTCTCATCTGGTGCGTTATGGAAGGCAAGTACCTGTACCTTTTGCGGTTCATCAGGAAGTACATGGCTAGGGTTCATGTTCGAGGCACTCTGCCATTTTCCTATCTGATTACCTAGATGGCCCGCCGAGTTGAGGTGCATTGGGAGCTTGAGGATGAGAAGCCACCAGCTGCCGACTGCAAGAAGATTATCCAACATGGCAAGCGGTTCGAAGCTTTAGGCCACAGACCACCTTCTCTTACTGCCTCTACTGACGCGGCCACATACCCCGCAGCACCTTCAGCAACTGCCGCACCTCCCGCACCTACAGCACCATCTTCTACTTCCCATCCCATCTACCATCTAGTGCACCGCCTCTTTGAGCGCATCGATTAGATGGAGCACCGCACTCAGCAGCGTATTGAGCAGTCTGAGCGTCGCAACAAGTGACGCTATGAGCATCTGAAGCTGATGATGAGGACTGGACACACTGACATCCCCTCCGAGCCTAACACACCATCAGAGCACTCTTAGCAGGAGGAGGATGAGCAGGAGGAGGATGAGCAGGAGGAGGAGACACAGGTGGCGGACCAGCCGCCTACGTAGCAGGAGGAGCCTCAACTTGAGCGGCAGGCAAAGCCACAGGCCCCTACACAGCCAGAGCCCACAGAGCCAGCAGCAGCACCCCTTCAGGAGGCGATGACCCTTCACACTGAGCTTGACTGAGCATCGAGGACGATACTGTGATATAAGTGTGGGGAGATCGCCATCTCTGGTGGGTTCTATTTTTGGGTGAACTATTTTAGACCTTCTATCCTATTTTGCCTTGTTTTCTTTTTGCTTTATTTTCTTTTATTTTATTTTACTTTATTTTTCTTTTAGCACTTGCACATTCTATTTTTACTGAACTTCTGTTTATTTCTACTTTAGTACATTTTGCACCTTGGGCTGTATATATATTAGATATTTAGCTTAAATTGCACCTTTAGTTTATTAGTGGTGATATGGAAAAACATGGATTATTAAGTTTAGTTTACCCTTTTAGCATATGAGAATTTGGTTTAATTGAAAATAGAGAGTAAACTAAAAATTTTTAGTTTTCATAATCACAAGAATCCATTTAGTATATATATATAGTGATAAATGTTGGTCAATTGATGACATTTTCAAGGAATGTATTTATTTTTAGGAAAGGCATTTAAAGATTTACATTGCTTTGAGTTAAAACTTTTTATCTTTACTTGCATGATATACATGACTGGAATATGGTTTTGAGCCAAAGAACACACAACCCGTGAGTTTTTTAGCTTAATTATATGGTTACACTATTTAGCCATAATATTTTATTCTTGTGTGTTTCTTCACTATGATTGCAAACTTTACTTTGTTCCATTCTATATGTCCACTGTTTAATGTATTTACATGCTTGCATATGATTGAGGCCATTATTTGATTTTTGCTCACGTATCCTAAATAGCCTACCCTTTCAATCACCTTTGTTAGCCACCTTGAGCCTTTTAATCCCTATTTATTCTGTATTTTACCACATCACTAGCCTTAAGCAGAAAAATAAATTAATTAACCCAAATTGAATCTTTGGTTAGCTTAAGATAGAGATTGTGTATCAATTAAGTATGGAAAACCAGGGGAACTTGGGTTGATAAGAAAGTGTTGAATTGACAAGATATCTGGAATTTGGGTACCTACTCATGTGAGACCAAAATAATTAAAATACTATGTGCATTGATGTGTTATGTTTATTTCAAAAAAAAAGTCTACAATATAAACAAACAAATAAAAAAGGGGACAAAATTATCCCAATGTTAAGTTAATCAAAAATTAATGCATACGTGATAAAATTAAAGAAAATTTGGTGCATGAGTATGTGATACAAAAGTGGGAATTTTGGGTAGTTAGGCATGATTTAGAATTACATAGAATATGTGTATGTTAGGTGAAAACTTAGGCTAGTCAAGGATTCAATTTATAACTCACTTGGCCATACATATATCCTCACCCTTGCCTTAACCCCATTACAACCTTGAAAAGACCTCATGATGTTTGTATTTGTACATTAAATATTTGTTGATTGGTTAGATAAAGAACAATGTCTTAGAAAACATGTAGAGAAGAGTAGAGTGTTTAACCCCAAACACTGAGTGATTAGAGTGCATACACGAATCCAGTGAGGGTTCAATGGCTCATCTCCAAAAGTCCATGTTTGATCATTGCTTGTCTTGCAAGTTTGTGAACTCTTTTGTTTAACTCAACTCAATTGTGAATGTGTTTCAATATGATTTAGCCCTTGATTGTGCATATATGATTCCTTGAAATTTTGACTCAATTTAACCACATGTATGCTTATATATATATATATATATATATATATATATATATATATATATATATATATATATATATATATATATATATATATATATAAAAGTAGATAGTAATTAGAATTGCATGATTCATGTAGGTAGCTTGCATGAGTTCCACCATTCTGCCTTCACTCTTTTACAGTTTCTCTTGAGCTTAGCATGAGAACATGCTAATGTTTAAGCGTGGGAAGATTGATAAACCACTATTTTATGGTTTATCTTGTGCTCATTTGAGTGGTTTTTATCAAGTCTTTGCTCACTTATTCATATAATTTGCATGATTTTACAATTCCTTCCTAAATTCTGTGATATAGTTGAAAACATGTTTCCTAAGCCTTTAAACTGTTAATTTTAATTATCTTTTATTACCATTCGATGCCGTGATCTGTGTGTTAAGTGTTTCCAGACTTTATAGGGCAAGAATGACTTAGACTATGGAAAGAAAACATGCAAAAATGGAAGGAACGTGAAAAATGAAGTTTTGAGAAGCTGGCAGCGATGCGCACGCGTGCTTAGCGCAGAAGATGAGCGACGCGTACGCGTGACAAGGAATTTGGCCAAATGACGCGCACGTGTGAGTGACGCATACGCGTGACAGACACCACATGCAGAAAGTTGCAGAAAGCGCTGGGTCAATTTCTGGGTTCCTTTTTGGCCTAATTCCAAGCCCGAGAACACAGAATAGAGGCTGCAGAATGGGGGAATCACAATCATACTTTCATTCACATAATTTTAGGTTTAGATGTAGTTTCTAGAGAGAGGCTCTCTCCTCTCTCTATGTTTTATGATTTCTCTTAGTTTTTGGTTTATTTCTTCTCAATTCCAGGTTCAATGTTCCTTTAATTTAGTTTCTTTTCTACTTTTATTTGTCTTAGTATTCTACTTTATCTATTTTCCCTATTGATTACTTTATGTTGCTACTTGGTTTATGAATTCTCATGTTTAATTTGATTTTCTATTTAATGCAATTTGAAGTATTTCATATTTATGATTTTAATCTAGCTTTTTACATTCTTAGCTTGAATTGATTTACTGTAGATACTTGAGTTATCAAACTCCTTGTTGATTGATAATTGAAATTTGCTAGTTAGTTTGGATGCCTCTAAAGCTAGTCTTTCCTTAGAAGTTGACTAGGTCTTGAGGAATCAAATTGATTAGTCCACTCGACTTTCCTTTATTTAGTAAGGGTTAACTAAGTGGGAGCAATGAACAATTCTCATCACAATTGATAAGGATAACTAGGATAGGACGTCCAGTTCTCAGACCTTGCTAAGAGCTTTATTAGTTATTATTTTAATTCTTGCAATTTACTTTTCCTGTTCATTATTCAAAACCCAAAAAGATACAATCCCATAACCAATAATAACTATACCTCCCTGCAATTCTTTGAGAGACGACACGAAGTTTAAATACTTCGGTTATTATTTTTATTGGGTTTGCTTAAGTGACAAACAAAACTTTTGTATGAAAGAATTCTTATTGGTTTAGAAACTATACTTTCAACGAGACTTTAATTGTAAAATTCTTTACTAGTAAAAAATCCGTTCATCAATCATCAATTTATTTTTTCAGAGCCATATCAATCAATTTTTTTATTTAGAAGATCAACATTATTAAGATTAAATGCTATTTTAAGATAGATGCAAGGTGATAATTGGAAATTTGTAATTCATTATCCACTTTTTCTTCTTTTCTTCATGGGAATAGGGGGAACGGTTGGGTGGTTGGGTGGTTGGGTTCGGTTAATCAGTAAATTACTAAATTCAGAATCCCACTACCACTCCGCCACTCGTGTCTCATCCTCTATCTCTTTTGACGATATATCGTTTACCGCAACAAACAAACCCAGCAGTCCTTCGATAAATCCGAAACAAAAAAATAATATGGAAGAGGATTCAGCAATAAACAGCAGTGTGATTGTGTGAAGCCGAAGTGAGAGACAGAGAGAGAAAAGTTGCAGTTCTCTGCTCCCTCTTCTTCTTCATCTTCTACTCGGCACAGTACCAATAGTAATAGTACTCGTATATCACACTAAAATTAAAAACCCTTTTAACATCAGCAGAAGAATCACCACTACTCCTGAAAGATTAGAAAATAGCGTTGGATTAGAGAGAAGAAGAAGAAGAAGAAGATGGGAATATTACAGGATGATGTGGTGATTATAAGGCAGCCAGACAAAGAAGGTGGCCCGACCGTCATAACCGTGAATTGCCCTGACAAGACTGGTCTTGGTTGTGATTTGTGCCGCATCATTCTCTTCTTTGGTCTTAGCATTGTGCGAGGAGGTAAGCCCCCAATTTTTCACTATCTATGCACACTTCAAGCAAGGTCATTTTGGGCATAACACTTTTTTGTTTTGATGGAATATTGGAAGATGTTTCAACGGATGGGAAATGGTGCTACATAGTGTTGTGGGTGGTGGGGAGAGAGAAGACAAGGTGGAGTTTGTTGAAGAAGAGGCTAATTGGGGCATGCCCTTCTTGTTCCTCTGCCTCTGGAATCTCTTATTACCGCTCTGAGTTGCAGCAACCACCGAAGCCCCCTGATGTCTTCCTCTTGAAGTTTTGTTGCCATGATCGTAGAGGCCTTTTGCATGGTAAGTTAGGGACCCCCCCTCCCCTCTTCCTTTTTTGGAAACCCTCTGTTTATTTGTAAATTGGTAACTCTAAAATTGTTGACTTTTCAGGAGAAGCAAATAGATACAGAAACATGCAAAATATCTCTGTCCTAGGACAAAATTTCCTCTATTTCGGTGTTTTCTATATTTTCTATCCTAGACAATAAGAGTTATGTTTGATTGTTGTGAAAATCATACTAAATCGAATGTAAACTCACAGGTTTAGATTGGCAAATGTTGTTGTTATAGTCTAAAACATTTCTAATTCTAAAATTTCATTGTGTATATTGATTAGAAGTTATCTAGTTTTTTCTTTTTTTTTTTTTACACCATCATTGATTCTTGAGGAAATAGACTAATTGAATCTCTTTATTGTTGGGACAGATGTTACAGAGGTTCTTTGTGAGCTAGAGTTAACCATAAAGAAGGTGAAGGTATCTACTACACCTGACGGCAAAGTGATGGATCTGTTTTTCATCACCGACACAAGGTTCTACATTTCTGTTTTTAGTATTCGTGGAACAGGCTTGCCATGTGAATTGTGATTGAGTACCCTCTAGTTATTTGTTTATTTCAACTCGAGTTTCTTAGTCTATTTACTAAGACTGGATGTGGTGTACCATTGTGAAGTACTCTTTTATTAAAACATACAAGGAACTTGAGTGCTGCTAATAAGGTAGCTAAGTAAAATATTGTGATGAACTATGGTTGTCCTGGTAGTTACCCTGTCCCATTCTTATAAATAGATTTTTGGGTTTTCCAAGGAAGTGAGCTAATCATGTTGTGAAGTTTTGTTTTGCAAAACTTTTATACCAAACAATTTTGATGACAGTTCCAGCTGGTATTAGCTAGCTTACTCCTTAATTGTGTATATATCAGGGAACTTCTGCATACACCAAAAAGAAGGGACGACACGATTCAACAGTTGACAGATACTTTGAAGGATGCGTTAATTTCAATTGAAATTGAATTGGTTGGTCCAGAAATTGCTGCTTGCTCTCAAGCATCCTCATTTCTTCCAACTGCCATCACAGAAGATATATTCAATTTGGAATTGCCCGATCCTGGTCGAGGTGGGGTTTTCACATCAGATTCTATCTCCATTGTTATGGACAATTTACTGAGTCCTTCCCACACACTTGTCCAAATTATGTGCCAAGACCACAAAGGTCTTCTTTATGACATCATGCGAACTCTGAAGGACTATAATATTCAGGTATAGCCATTTGAAACATAAATGATACAACATTCCAAACACCCGATTTTGGTTGAAGTGATACAGGTTATTGTATATGAATTGCAAAAAGTACATATTCTTCTCCCTCGGCATGTTGCTTGAACAGTGCTTTGTCACTTTAACAGATTTCTTATGGACGCTTCATGACAAAACCTAGAGGAAAATGTGAGCTTGACTTGTTCATCATGCAAGCAGATGGCAAAAAGATTGTCGACTCGAGCAAGCAGAAGTCTTTGTCTGCTCGCCTTAGGACCGAGCTACTCCGTCCTCTCAAAGTCACTGTTGTGAGCAGGGGCCCTGATACGGAGCTACTGGTCGCAAACCCCGTGGAGTTGTCCGACAAGGGACGGCCTCTTGTGTTTCATGATATTACTCTTGCACTTAAAATGCTAGGCATATGCATCTTTTCGGTAATGATCAAATCTATGCTGCGTCATTGCTTCCTATCTTTTAGTTCAAAATTTTCACATCCCCCTTCCCAAGTTCTTGCATTGATCATTTGCAGCATGCCAATTTTCTGACTGATAACTGATTGTTTTGACAGGCTGAAATCGGAAGACATGCGATCGGAGACCGGGAATGGGAAGTTTATAGAATCTTGCTGGATGAAGGGGAGGGATCGCCGCTTCCAAGGAACAAGATTGAGAAAGGTGTATGGAATATGTTGATGGGCTGGGAGTGATCCATGGTTTGGGCATTGTTCCCTTTTGAATGGATTGGTGCCCTATACAGATAACAACACTATTAATCTCACAGCAAACCTGCTAAGTAACCTGTCATTTTCATATTGATAAGTCGTTATAACTTTTCTGGTACATTCATAAATCAATGTATTTGGATGCAATTTGTATATATACATTGATTTATGAGTGTACAAGAAAAGTGAAACACCTTGTTGGTATGAAACGGATGGAGACTGTACCAGATGCAACTGTAAAATATCTTTGCTGCAAATCGTTTTATTTTGTTCTATATTTTAGAGCTTATGTGTTTCTGTAGACTGTAGTATTCTAACTTGATCTGTAAATAGAATTGAGAAAAGCAAGGTGTACTAGTCAAACCATATTATAAATGAAATTGAAATATTGTAAAGTTGTTATATATATTCTGTTTTATACATTTATGTTATTCATTGTGCTTCAAATTGAAGAGTAACATTGTAAAGTAGTGTAAACTGTAAAGTGGCAGAAGTTCCCAAATTCAACAACAAAGAAAGTAGAAGCGACAAGATTGATGGAATTAAAACGTCTTAAACATTGTTTCTTGCGTGATTATTGGAAAGAAAAAGACTCTCAATGCTTTGCTGCCATCTGTAACATAAAATTTTATGAGCTATATAGTCACTGACTTTGACCCGCAAATTGTCAATATTGAATAAAAACTAATTAGAAATAATATAATTCTTTATTTTTACTCATTAATTAATTTATTGATAGGTTGCTTTAACTGAAGCCTACACCAGATGTCCCCTCCACGGACGTCAAATGGAACACTATGTTACATCAAATCATTATAATTATAGTTTGTTTGTAGTAACATGTTCAACGGTCCCTAGACATTGTTTCATTTGCTGCTAATATCTTTTTAGGACACGTTTTCAGTCTTTGGCATTGTTTGCTCATTGATTTCATATTGGAGATATTAATTGCAAGTAAAGAAACGTCGGCACAAATTATGGGCAATGCTACGTAACTAAAATATTATATATAATAAATAAAGGTATTTGATTAATAGTATTTGCGTTGATAAGAGAGTGTGAATCACTCTCCTAATTTAATTGACGCAATTAATTTCTTTTTATCATTAATTATCTTTCCTTATTTAATTATACTAAAAGTTAATTCCAAATTTAATGTGAATCAGATTGCAAAAATTTCTCCTTCATTATTATTACATGTATTTATAATTGTATAATTTTTTTCTTCCAAATAAAAATTTCAAATTATTATATTTTTAATTAAAAAAAATCTCAAATCACCTCAACACATTTTATAAAAAATAAAATATTTTAAATTTGATCAATTTTTATTTATTGAAAATTAAAAATATCTAAAATTGTTGGTTCATAACTTGCAAAATAAAATAATAAATAATAATAAATTAGCACCAATTTATTGATTATGGATATTATATATATAGAATTATAAATATTATACGTATAAAAATATGGATGTTAAATTAGAGAATTTAACAACTTCTGGTATACAACTCATATTTTACATATAGGTTATTATAAAATAAAAAAATTAAAATTAAAAAATAAAATTTAAAAAATAATTATTAACTCGTCGTATTAAAATCAATAAATAAGTATACATATGAATAGTAAATAAAAATATTAAAATTTGGTAATATTAATTGTAAAAATTTGTTAATTATAAATATTATATGTATGAAATTATGAATGTTATGAGTATGAAATTATGGATGTTATTAATATAAAATTTTGGATGTTATGTGTATCTTACTTAATTATGGATGTTATGTGTATGAACTTGTAGATGTTATGAATAAATTTGTCAATTGAATAAATTGATTTAGGTATTTGACATTTTTTTTCAAATCTAATTATAATAAAATTTAGAAATATATGTGAATTAAAATAAATCATTTTCACTTTGAAAAACATGAAATAAATTTTTAAATTATCAAAGACGGTGATTTAAAAAATTATAAGTTGATTTAAATGTATAATGTCTTCAAAAATAAAATATTAAAATATTTGGAATCATGATTTATTATATATGTAAAAGAATTTGAACTACATAATAAAATATAGTTTAAATAATTGATGATAAATACCATAACGGACAAAGAATCAATTGCAATTATTTAATATAATTGATATTATAATTACCGTTCTTAAATATAATTATTATTAATCTTTATTGTATTTTTATATATAAAAACTAAATTATAAAAAAGAATATTAAGTATTGATTACAATAGTGCCTAATAAAAAGAGATATGATTTTCTAATTAATATCATTAATTAGCAGATTTGATAAGAACGGTGATAAGTAGAATGATAAGAAAGTGAAGTAAAAAATAAAACTGTTATTAAGTGATATAAATGAAGTAAAATATAGAAAATTTTGGCTGATTATAGCTGAAAAATTTTGGTTACCAAATTTTTTCCACAAATTATATACTATGTCCGATATTTTGTTACCGTAAACTTTAAGATTGTTTACCCCCTCCCCTTAATACGTTCACATCAAGTAGAAAACTACACATTATTGTTCTACCGTTCTACGTCAAAAACTTATTGCACATTGGTATATAATTTAAGAGATATACTGTAGCGGGATCAGAATTTATTATTTTTTATTATTATTTTTAGTTATTGATTTGTTACTAATACATCAACTTATATTAGCTATAAATCAGAACTATATAGATAAAACGTGCTAAATTAATGGTACGTGTTTTTTTTTTTAACGAATTTTTTTGGTATAAATTCAAATAACGTTCAAGTGCGATTATCACAAAATCAGCTAACATTTCTAACAACTCTGTAATAATAGGTCAATTTAGTAACACAATATAACGTTCAAATTCAAACACTCTATATATAAAAAAAAAACAAAACAAGAAAAATACGTTATTCACTTTGAATACACATTATATTCATCTCTTACTCTTATTTGAGCGATAGAGTGTCTTTGAGGTGTCCACTGACGCCAATTCTTTGAGAGCCGACCTATACCTCTTTAACTTCAGACGAAAAAAACTCAATTCCTAAACAAGATGACTTATACCTACTACCAGAGTTACTATGCAGGAACATTTGGCGCCTACCGTGGAACAGGAGTTTAAATCTAACTCCAGTATCATCTTTTTTGCTGGATTTTTTGCTTAATTTTTTTACCTTCTTTTGTAGGTTATAATAAAGGCAGAAGAGGTCGAACTATTTGCTATCAATGAGTCGCTGAGAGCAGAAGTTCAGCGGGTGACCGAATTATTAAAATAAAACAGACTGATTAAAGCAATGAGGAGGAATAGAAAAATCCTGGTAATCGCGATGATGACGACGACCATACCTTAAAAGTCAAGACTGCAATGGTAGTCACTCCAAAGTCGTCAGTAAAAAGAACCAACTTTTTTCCAAAACATATAATGAGCTTTCAAATGCCTAGAAACTTCACTTTATCGACAATGCTGAAAACCTACGACAAAATCAGTGACCCTAATATCTACATCACCAAGTTTTATTCGATGATATTTCTTAGCAGTGCTTCTGACCTAATATTATGTCACTTTTTTCCCACTTTTTTAGATGGTACTGTTTTATTTAGGTTTTTATCTTTACCTGCAGGTTCTATCTCTACTTTTCAAGAACTGGCGACCTATTCACCAACAATTTTGTAGCATCCAAAATCTATGTCCATGATTTCGACTACATTAGCACAATCAAATAAGGTCAACATGAAAGTCTCCATAACTACATGACGAGGTTCAATAAGATAGCAATGGAGATTTCCAACTTTAACCCCGACGTCCACCTCCATGCCCTTACGAGTGGTCTTCGCCCTGGTAAGTTCCAGGAAACTATTGTTGTCGCCAAGCTGAAGAATTCAGCAAAGTTTCAAGAAAAAGTAGATGGACAGATAAAAATCGAAGAACTTAGACAAGCTCGGCGAATCAATAAACCAACTCAATCAAAAGAGGACAACCAAAAGGACCTTTTCGAATCAGCAAAGGGACTTATACCTTTCAAACACTACTACGTAAAAAACTACCTGGTACATGGAATGCAGGATCTCTGAAGCTATACCATAGCTAAGTTGTAAGTCAAGACTCGAAGATGTACTCTTTTATCCACTCACAAAATTTTTCTCACACTAGGTTTTGCTTAGAAGGGTTTTAACAAGGCACTTCATCCTGTACCTTCTATATTAAGAGGGTAATCTTCAATAAATAATACATTATTTTTAACTCATCATTTTTTATTTTTAATTACTATTCCTACCTTTAATTCAACTACTATTAAAGTTGGCATACAAAAACAAACTGAAAGTTATCAGTCGAAAGCAATCCAAACAAGTCAGACACCTATAAGTCAGAATCACTTCTAACAAACTAGTAACTATAAGTCGGAATCAATCCAAACAAACCGGCACTTATAAGTCAGAATCATTTAAAACAAATCGACAATTATAAGTACGAATCACTCCAAACAAATTGGCATTTATAAGTCCGAATCAGTCTAAACAAGACGACACCTATAAGTCGAGATCAATCCAATAAACAATCAACTATGAGCTCGTCTAAAAATACACTGATATAAGCAACACAATTTTTCCTATGAGACTAATTCTCATATGTCCAAATTATAACACAAATCATATCTTTTTCATATCCTATCGAGTTATAACTCGATTTTCATAAAAGTTCAACCTGCTTCTCTTAAAAAATAAACATGTCAAGTTTAGAGACTCACCTTATTATCATTATTCATAATAACTCTTAGTTTTATTTTTATTTGATTTAGACTCTTCTCTCTAGTGTGACTATTATTTTTCAGGTACAACAACTTGAGTTTGGGGGTTACCACTTATTGTTACAATGACGATTTATAAGTCAAAAAATTATCTAAGTTCGACCTGTCTTATTGTAAAATATCATAGATCAAGTTTGGAGTCTATGATCCGTTACTAATATCTCAACCTATACTGTCTATAAATTAGAGCTATATAAATAAAATGTGTTAAATCAAAGGTATCTGTTTTTTCTTTTTAACAAACTTTTTGGTATAAATTTAAATAACGTTCGTAAGCGGTTATTACAAAATCAGGCTAACATCTCCAATAGCTCCGCAATAATAGGTCAACTTAATAACCACAATATAGCACGTTCGAATAGAAAACACTAAAAGGAAAAAATCAAAACAAAAAAGGTATGATATTTACTCTAAATACATATTATACTCATCTCTTACTCTTATTAGAGTATTGGAGTGTGTTTGCAGGTGCTCACCACTGCCAGTTCTTTGAAAATCGACGTATACCTTTTTTACTTCAGGCAAAAGAGAACTTAACTCGTGAACAGGACAACTTATACCTACCGCTAGGCTTACTACCATAGTTCTGAAAACCGAACCGGACCGGCCGGGTTAACCGGGAACCGGTCACGAGAACGGTTCAGTCAGTCTGAAAAACCGTGTAGCAAAAAATCGGACAAAAAACCGGTCGAACCGGTGGTTAACCGGTGAACCGGAAAAACCGGTCGGTTTTTTAAAGCTTTTCCGGTTTGGACACCCCCTTCCAAACGTCGCCGTTTTAACCTTAAAAAAAAAAAAAAAAAATTCTAATTCCTACCCCTAACGCAGCCCAGTCCCCCCAGTCTCGGTGTCCCACTCATTTCATCTCCTCTCTCAAAATTGAAAGAACAAAGAATGAAAGAAAAGATTCGAAGAACCCTAGCGGCGTAGCCCCAACCCCTGCAGCCCCCACAGCCCCGCAGAACCCACAGCCACCGCATCTCCTCTGCTCTGTTCGAGCGCTCTCTCTCTCTCTCTCTCTGTGTGTGTGTTTTCACCGTGTTGCGCCGTCTCCTTTGTCGTCGCCGTCATTCTCCTTCCTCTTCGCCGTCGGTAAGCACTGTGATAAATTGATAATAGCTAATTAGTTATGCTGTGTAGTTTTGTTAATAATTTTTGCTGTGTCCCCTTTCTCCTTTGTGGCCCTGTGTCCCTTTACTCCAACTAATAATTGTGTTGCTGGTTTTACTGTGGAGTTTTGTTACTTATAATTGAGCTCCCTCTGAATTATTTTTTTATTTTGCTGATTTTAGTACTTCATATGTTAGATTCGTCGGCTTCTATCATCTTCGTCGTCTGGCCTTCTGTGCTCTCCTGCGGTTTTTGAGTTCTTGGGTTTTGTTTTTTTCAATTAATTTTTTATTCAGTGAGGAATTTAGGGCAGATTTGAGTTCATAACTTCAGATGCAGAGTTCTTGTTTTGAGTTCTTCTGCTTTTCAATTTTTTTTATTTAGGGCAGATTTAATGATATGGATTAATCATTTTGTAATTCTGAATTTTACCGAATATAAGTTTGATAAAAGTTCAATTTTGGGACTCTGGTTTTTGAATTTTGCTATATAAGTTCAATTGTGCTCTATTGAATTCTGCTATATTGAATTTTGGTGAATTAACTGTATGAAATGCTGAATTTAATTATATTGAATGTTGTATGAATTGTATGAATTGATATAATCATCTGGATTTTGAATTGTTGTCATTCTGAATTTTGCTATAGTTTAATCACTTCATTGTTGTATCATCTGAATTTATCAAGTTTGAATTTTATCTAATTTTGGTGCATTTTATGTGCTTGATTTTTGTTATATTGTGTTGGTGGTGAAAGTATCTGAAAGTGATGCTTCTGAACCCCAGGAGGATGTCCCTCATGCATCTCCACCTGAAGATTGTAGAGAGAATGGTGAATGTGAAGATGGGAATGGAATGGCTCTTGATGAACCGTGCAACACAGCAGATGAGCAGGTCAAGAGCAATGAAGAATGCAGCAGGGCAGGGGAGTCAATGAGTAATGCAGATGGAAAAGTTCAAAGGGAATTGAAGCCACCAAGAGCTCTAGAGGTTATAGATTGTTTTTTAATTTTTGTGTTCCATTTACATAATTCATTTTGGTATAGGCATCATCATTGTAGATTTAATAGTTATTGGATAATTTTCTCTTCAATGCATTATGGAACTCCTGTTGTGTTTAATGTGTTTATATATTAAATTTTTAATAATTTTATTTAATATTTAATTAAACCGGTTGAACCCCGGTTGAACCAGTGAACCAGTAAACCAGTCACTTCACCGGTTCATTGACCGGTCCGGTTCTCGTAACCTTGCTTACTACATAGAAACAACCATCAATTCAATTCTTTTAATCTAGTAATCCAATAACATATTTTAGCCCACACTTTTAAATATTGATAGCTAATTAATAGCTAAAAAATAACAAATTCTAATGACTCTTTAGTATTTTTTATAATTTAAATATTAATTAATTAGAATAGCGTTTTGCTAGTATTCTACTATTTCCCATTTGTCTCCATCATATGTAGACCCCGTGAGGGACAAGATTATTTATAGTAATTGACAAAAAACGTTTGTGCTAAACACATACATACACTAGGTGATGCAATTTGCTAGCGTTCTCGGTTTTGGTATAACTAAAATAAGGTGTGGCTGCTCTTCAATTTATCACTTGTTCTTATTGTCGGTTTGAAATGGTAAAGATACACCATATAAATATAAAATCTTAGCATAAAAAAAAAATGTGGAACGGATATTCTTGAGTTTTGTTGCCGCACATTCATTTTTTATTGGTTTAGGGTCAATCAATTTGTTCAAGGGGAGCATAGCAGTATTGACTTCTCAACTGATAAATAACACTGCTTCCTGCGTTTTAGTTTGTTCATTTCGATTAATGTACTGTTGTATTGCCGACTAGTTGATTTCATGACTCTACAAAAGAATAAGAAATGAACTAGCTAGTCATATGAATTGTAAGCTAGAAGATTACGCGCGGGTGGCAAAATAATTTGTATCTTATATATAAATGTTAGAGGAAATTATTATTTATCCAAAAAATTATTACAAATCAATACAATTACCTATTATAAATAAAAGGGATTAACTACTAATTTGGTACTCGAAAGATTTAGTAGTTGACAAAAATTTTTTTGAAACATATTGATAAAACAATCCTAAATATTTTTGTAAGTAACTAAAAAACTTTTATATTTAACAAATCGCTTATTCATTATACCTAAATTTTTGTGGCAATATTTAAATAAATATTTAAAAAGTACACAAAAAAAATTCGAAAAAAATTTGATCTTTAGATTTTTTTTTATTTTTCAAAAACAATGTGATCATTCACAATATAAAAAATTTTAAAAATTCACTTAGACAAAAATTTTTAAATTTTAAGGATAAAAATATCTTTTTTTTATAATAATGATTACAAAAATTTGCATCAAAAATTGATCTCTAAAATTTTTTTAGAATATATATTTAATATTTAATTCTATTTGTCATGTTTTTAAATCTTTCGAAAGCTTATTTGTTGTTAATATTTTTTGGGGTTCGTTTTGTCAACGATAAAAACTTTCGGATACCATTTTTGGGATAAGTACGATTTTGGTCCATCACGTTAAGGGTCAGAATCGAAATCGTCCCCAACGTAATTTCCGATTTATAATCATACTTAACGTTTTTTTTCGTATTAAAATCGTCCTTTTAATTTTTTTGGACAAAAATACCCTCACCACTACCAACACAATTACCTCCTCCACCAGCACCACCAGCACCACCACCACCACCACAACCAGCACCAGCACCAGCACTACCACTAACACCAACACCAATACCAACACCAACACCAACACTAACAACCACCACTAACCACCACCACCACCACCAAGACCACCACCAAGAAAGCAGGAAACAACACCAAACAGAAACAGAAACAACACCAAACAGAAACAGAAAGCAAGAAAGCAGAATTAAGGCGTGAGGCGGAGGCGGAGGCGGAGGCGGCGAGGCGTGAGACGGCAGAAGCGAGGCGGAAGCGGCGAGGTCTCTCCTCTTTCTATCCCCTATCCAAGAACTCTGAAACTCCTCAATCAACTACCAGACAAGCAATGATTCCTCCTTCTTACTTACCACTTATTCTCCGTACATAGGCGATGCACAATCCCTATCATCCAATCTCTGAGATCAGGAAGTGGCCGGGAAGCTTTCCATTTCCGTACGGAAGATGAAGGACGAACCTAAGCCTAAGTAAGGAGTATTCGCGGGCTATCCACAAGCATTCTCCCCCTGACCCGCCTCCCAACCTCAAGATCATCAGCGGACGACGCCTTCTTCCGAAAGCCCATTTGTCTAAGGGCCTCCCTCTTTGCTTTGCCCCAGCGAAAGAGACTGAAACCGTATCGGGTCTTCTACGTAGGTTCGAATCCTGCCTCTCCCACTTGTTTGTTGTAGACTTCAGAGTCGTGAGGCGGCAGAAGCGAGGCGGAGGTGGCGAGGCGTGTGGCAGCAGAAGAAAGGCAGAGGCGGCGACGTGAGGCGGCGACACGGAGGCGGCAGAAGCGAGCCGGAGGCGGCGAGGCGGACTCCAACGGTAGTGGCTCGCCGTCCCCCTCCCCCCTTTCCCCTTCAGCCTCCTCCTCCCCCCACCCCGCGTCCTTTCCCTCTTTCCCTTCCCCCTTCGCGCCGCCGTGCCCCTCCCCCCTTTCCCCTTCCCCCTCCTCCTCCCCCTCTCCCCTTCTCCCCACCCCCACCCCCGCGTCCTTTCCTCCTTCCCCCTTCGCCGCCGCCGTCCCCTCCCCCCTTTCCCCTTCCCCCCGCCCCGAACCCGCATCCCCTTCATTTTCTTCCTCTTCTTCTCCGACTTCTTCCACTTCCCCTCCTCCTTCTCTTCGCCGCCGGCGCCGTCCCCCGCCGTCCCCCCATCCCCCCTTCCCCTTCCCCCTTCCCCCTTTCCTTCCCCTCCCCCTTCGTATACCTTTTTCTCCCCCTTCAACCAACGCGTTTTCTTTTTTTTTTTATTTTATAATTTTGTTTATTATAGGGGTAGTTTAGGAATAAATTAAAAAAAATTTATTAGAAAGGACGATTTTAAATTTAAATACGACTTTAAGGATGATTTTATATCAAAATATATATGAGGGACGATTTTGATTCTGACCCTCAACGTGAGGGACCAAAATCGTACTTATCCCTACCATTTTTAGTAGTCTACTCTAAAAAAAATATAAATCTATAACCGTTATAAGTTAAAATTTGAACACATTTTCGTTGGATAATGTAATTCTTCTTTTACTGAGTTAATTATTAAATTTAGTCATAATATTCTTTTTTTTTAAATGAAGTACATCTCAATTTAATTTTGTAGTGATTGACTGACTTTTTTTTTATAAATTTGAAGTGAACGCGGATTTCATAATTCTTTTTAGTTATTTTTTTATATTTTAAAAAAGCATATTCTCACAGATACACATTATCGATAATTAAGCTTATTTAATAGAATTGCATATTACAGAAAATATTATAATTTATATTATTAAAAAATTATAATGCCCGTTGGAAGCGATAATAATTTATATTAAGAGTATAAAATCACATCTAAATATACTCCAAAATTAAATATTATTGCAAAAAAGAATAAAATTAATAATAAGGATATATAGTATAATTATTTATAAACATTATGATAAATCTTTATATTTCATTATGCTTATATATTGCCATTTATTTTTTATTTTCGTAGAAAAATAACAGTTAAAATTATTTTAATTTTTAAACATTTTGCTCTTAGTACCTTTTTCGTTCTTAAGGTATGAGGTCAAAATCAAAATTGTCCCCAATCTTTTTTCCTTATTAAAATCATCCTCAACGTTTAAAAGCACTTTAAAATTATCCTTTTTAAATTTTTAGACTAAAATGCCCTTCATCATTATCTCTCCTCTTTACCCTCCTCACTCCACTGTTCCTCCGCCACCCTGCTCTATTCTCTTCACCCAAATCTTCAACAACAACAACACCAATTTTTTTTAATTTAAAAAAATTTAACAAAACTAATACAGAATCAACAATAACAATATATTCAGATTCAAAAATCCATCAACAACAACACCACCACATTCAAATTCAAAAATCCATCAACAACAACACCATCACATTCAAATTCAAGACAAAAAATTTCAAAAATCCAATCTTTCAAACTCAAAGAGAGAGAACACAGATTTCAGGAACAAATCGAGGGCTCTCTGCTTCTCCCCTCTCTCCCAATACATGAGCCCAGCGTCCACCATGGCGAGTGTAGATCCATGCGCCGCCGCTTTCTCGAAAGACTCTGTGCCTTTTCTATATTCTGCTTCACCCGTGGGTTTCCGTGCTTGAATTTCTTCCCCCATCGGAGCAGCATCATTGCCTCCCTCAGCAGCCGCAACACCTCCCACCAAGATTGGCACACCACCGACGCCACGTTCAGCAAAATTAACAAAAATTTCAAATCAAACAACAATTTAATAATCATCAACTATGATTTCAGATCCAAAATCAATAATAAAAATTATAGGATTGTAAATTAGTAAATGAAGTAGCAACACAAATTCAGCAACAATATAACCATCTGCACAAACTAAACACTTCATGCCAAACTTAAAAACTAAACAAAAAAATTTCAAATAATTAATGACACAATTTTAGTCACGGAAGAGGGGAAGAGCTAGCTACATGAACAGATCTGGAAAGAGATGAGCTTCAGGTAGCAAAACAGAGAAACAGGAAGCAGAACAGGAAGCAGAATAGATCTGGAAGGAGGTGGGATGCGGTAAGGAGGCAGAACAAAGGTGCAACACTGCAGAAGGCAGAATGGAGGCGCGACGTTGTGAGAGAGGAAGAACGCAGGTCGGCGCTGTGCGAGAAAGAGCGCAACGAGAAGGAGTCGGTGCCGAAGGAGAGAACAGGATTGAATCGGCGCCGAAGGAGAACGTCAACAACGATGTCCTTTCTCGCCAGCGGCGCCTTCTTCTTCCTCTTCTCTTCTTTTTCGTCTTCGTTCTCCACCCTTTCCTCTATTCTTTTCTTCGTTTCTTGCTCTCCCTCCTCTCTATTTGTGTTGTTGAAGGAAAAAGAACAAATGAGATAAATGATGGATGAAGGGCATTTTTGTCCAAAAATTAGAGAAAGGACGATTTTATAATGTTTTGTAACATTGGGGATTATATTAATAATGAAAAAAAGACGGGGACGATTTTGATTTTGACCCAAAACCTTAGGAACGAAAAAAGTACTTAACCCGACTTTTTAACTACACCTAATTTTCAACTATGTTGTTAAACTAAATGATGTCTAAATGTGATATATACTTTTTGTGCAAGTATTATATTAGAAAAAGAAAAAAATAATTTCAATATATAAGATTGTTTGTATGATGAATAAACACCAAATAAAATGTCTAAATGCTCCTGACTACCTAAATAATTTATTCAAAAACAGGCAACAAAAATTCACAAAGCCATAAATTAGATACCAACAATAGAAAAATAATAGAATCTGAATTCAAAATTAAAATATAACATTGTACTCAAAATAAATTATCTACTCCAATTCTGTAATCTACAACTTAAACATATTGATGCCTAGACCATTCTTTCTTACAAAGTTTTTAAAAATCGGACCGATCATCAAAGCATTTTAATTATTAATTTATTGGTCTAACCAATTCACACTACAAGAAACATCTTTAAAATCAACGGCCAAATCGACGGCTTACTATCAAAATTCAATGGCAAAATGGACGGCAGAGGTGGTCGCTATTAAACTTGTCGATTTTTCAAAATTCTAATAAAATCGATGGCTTGCCTAGCCATCGATAATAATTTAATAAAATCAACAGTATTTCTGTCTATATTATGAGTTTGAGAATTTTATCTTCTTACAAAAATCGACAACGTTGCCGTCAATATTATTATATAAAATTGACGCCATTTCTGTCGATATTTGATTCAATAAAATCGACAATATTTTCGTTTATAATATGCTTAATAAAATCGACGACGTTGCCATCGATATTTGATTCAATAAAATCGACACAATTGCTGTCGATTTAATTATTTAGATATCGACAAATTCTTTGTCTATATTTTATTTTTTTTGTCTATTTTAAATTTTAAAATAATGAGTTTACAAACTTATCAAAATAATAAATAATCCTCTAACATAAAGTCTCAACATAAGATAAATAACTAAACTTAGACTTATATTCGTTTAAATTGCAATCCACTAATAATACAAAATATTCAAAGTAAATAAATAACCTACTCATACTCGTCTAAATAATCATCCAAGTCATCAAGATCGTCAAAATCATCCTCCCTTTGAGAATTCTGTGGTTGTCCTGGTCGCTGCAGAATATTTACTATTGAAAGTTCAATACTAAACAACAATCTTTCTCTCCTAGAACCCCTTAAGATCCCACCTAACAGAAAGGAGAGTTTTGAAAGTTCAATATCACAAAAGACAGTCCAATATACATATAACATGCATGTTGTAAAAGCTATTTTTAATCTTCCTCAATATCACAACAAATGGCACTTCACTTCGCTTTTACTTCTCTTGATTAGTTTCCTTTGATTTAATTATTAATATGTTTAATCATCTAAAAATTTTGATATTTTCCGATCTTATTAGATATACAAGGACATCACCACATGGCATGGTTTGCTCCATTTTTATGTATGCATAGTCTAATATGTTAGATTCACTTACATCCATCAACGGTGATTATTATATATATGTACACATCTAAAATATTATGATTCATTCGTATTGAGAACCAATTAATGCAGCGTGAGAAGCATCTTCCACTATAATGATATTTTAAGATGAATAAGTTGAAAAATTAAAATGAAACAAGAAATTAAACTAAGACATTTCTGCCTACAAAATCAAAATAACATCTTATACTAAGGTCAAATAATGCAATTGAAGAAGATTAAAAATTAAACTGTCAGATAAATTACATGCAAAATTTAAAAGCTATTCACTCCTATATCAAACATCCTAAGTGAACTCCATAAAAACCTCACTTGCCTGCTTACCAAATAATGAAGAAATCAGTGATACAGTGCGCTCCTCCAATTCCTCTTGGTACCTTTCCTTTTCGTTCTTTTTATTGACAGGAATCTGAACAACAAAGCACACAACCTGAATTTCAGTCCCATGGACCCCATATTTTACCCATAAGGTAAGCACAAGAAAGTCAAGTACTAATAAAGTTACAAATTAAAAATGCTATGGTTCTGCAAACAATCAACAGTGGGGAAGAAAATGTAGCACTTGCCTTACCCATAAAAACTGCAAACGCCATTTTCAACCCCAAGACATCCACAAACCGTTCACAAGCATTTTTATTATTAAGTATTGTTAATAATAATTAAAATACGAAGAACATATATTAAATGAATATAACTTCAGAAGCATTTTTATTATTAAAAAGAGTTGGTGACAGAAAAAATGAGATACTAACAGCAATGTAAAAATATCGAACATGGACATGAATAATAAAATATAGATATTTTTTATGTGAAAATGGGCCGATGCAATGTAAAAACTCACATTTTAATATTATTATATCACAACACATGAACATGAATTGTATTTGAAGGAATAAGGCCACCATGCTTCATTAGTTCAGTTGATTGAATACTTCATTTTTGTTTTAGAAGTCAGTCTGAATGTTTTCTTAACCTTTCAAATAGCTTTAGTTATTGATAAAAACTTAACTAACAATAATGAGTAATCTCTTCCTCCAAATTTAAATGATAAAGACTAGACTAGACTAGAATAAAGATTGATTGCCCTAAACTTAGAAAAATGGTAGTCAAGTTGAATAGTGATGAATGTGTTCAAAGAGCCATAGAGTGAGAGTTAGTAGAAGCAACATCAAGGCAACTTCCATAGATGTTAATACTAAATAATTTTGAATGAAGACTAAGCTAAGCTTCAATGCATCTTCTTAGTTCTTACTTACTAACCCAAATGGGTCCCACAGCCCCCACATAATGTGGTCTTTAACATAATAGAACAAAATAGAACAGAATAGAACACACTTATCTTCTTCTTCTTCATTCTGTTATCCAATTAGCTAGAAATATAATGGATACTCTTCCAAAAAAGGGGATAATTTAATTTAAGAATCTAAGAAAATGGTTGGTAGCATTCAACAATCAGAAAATGGGCTAACTTAATTTCAGCTAATATGAGCACAATAGATGACTAATTTAACTTTTGATTTTACACAAGAAATGGCAGAAAATAAGTAGAGTCGTAGGATACAACTCTGCAACAACTAGAAACAAGAGTTCCATGTTTTTCAACTACAACAATAACAACAATAACTAAAAATGATGAAAATTGCATTTGAAACCTTCACTGATCCAAATTCCAAAATTTAAATTCTCATCAAAATAGCCACGGTTTTCTTCGAAACCAAAGCATCAAGTATATAAAAAATTCAAAATTACTTCAAAACAACAACAACAACAACAACAACAGATAAAACGAAAGAAAAAGAAAGAAAGGGAAAGAATGGCGCCAACCTTGTGAATGGAATCCAGGGAATGAAAGTGGCGGGATTAGAACAGAACTAGAAATATTGAGATCATAGCTTATATGCTGCCAGTACATTCAACAGAACGATCCACTCCTCTATTGGTTATTTCAGCAATTATCTGTTGAGCAATATTAACATTTTAGTATTTCTTCCCTGAAAATATAAATAATTATGCAAAAAAACTTAGAATGAACAAACCTCTTGTATAGGTTTGTTATGATCTTTTGGGTTCACAAATTCATTAACCCCAATAAGCATGAACAGAATATCATGAAAGAAATTAGCAACGGTTGTGGTAAAGGTGTGTTTGTGACTTTGTGGGTGTCGACATAATAATTGACTTTCAAAATCATATCCGATATTGCTTTAATACAAAATCCAATAGGTTGGCACTTCATACATATATTATGAACAAAATGGCCATGCAAGTTGAAAATGTGCAAATTATTACTACATTACTACTACTTCATATTTACCTAATAATTTCGTTACAAATTGAAAGAAAGATCTCAGCAAAGTATCTATCATGTGGCTCTTAAATGTGGACCATGTGAGTATGAGAATCCACCATTAAGAGTGCTTCTGTTTCCACCAAATAGAGAAATAAAATGATCTTTTGTGAAATTATGGAATTATTAAACTTAGTCTTAGCTCTTAAAATAAAATGGAAACAACTAAACATGACCAGAATTTCTAGATTTAGAAAACAGGATATTACAATTAGGTCAAGTTTACACCTGAAATAGGGGATTTCCAAATGAAACTGAAGTTGGCTTTGGAAAGAGTTCAGTAATAGTTAGAAAACAATACCTGGTTCTTGTGAGCTCAATTTAGAGAGAGCGGGGAAGGACCAAAGTAGGAGGAGCGACGGTAGCAACAGAGAGAAGGAGCGACGGCGGGGCGGCAGCAGTGGAGCGACAAACGGCGCGAGCAAGAGGAGCAACAGTTGGGAGCGACAGCGGCACGACAGCAACAGAGCGCAACGGCGGCGCGAGCAAACGGAGTGATGGTGGCACAACCGTGACGCCGGCAGTGGAGAATGAGGGTTGGTGAATTTGGGGTAAAATGAAGGTTGGTGACGAAATTAACAATATTGTTTTGAACTTGGAGGCGTGTTGGTGAAGAATGCAAAAAAGAAAAGGATAAAACGAAGGTTGGTGAGGAATTTGGTGTCAAATTATGCTTCTGAACTTGGAGGCGGGAAGTGGGCGCGGGGTTGGTATTTTTAGCAATAAAAGTCGACGGTAGAGTTGTCGATTTTAATTTGAAAACAAGCAACATCTTTCGCGTCTATTTTATACATTAAATCCACACCATTTATTTGATTTTAGAAAGTAATTTAGACCGTTTAAATCTATCGACGGAAATGTTGTCGATATTTTAAATATAAAAATAGACGCCATATCCGTTGATTTTAAAATAAAAGTATTTTCAAACCTCTAGTTCGTCGCCAATATGACGATAGTTAAAAAGGGTTTAATGAAGCATAAAAAAATCGACAACAAGGCTGTCGATTTTATTATTTTATTTTTAAATTTCTTTTTTTTAATTAAATATCGATAGCAAGCCGTCGAAAAATATCAACGGGAGAGATAGCGATCGATTTTTTGCGTCAAAAAATACGCTTTTTCTTGTAGTGTCAATTGAGGTTCAACTAAAATAACCATTTTATAATAAAATAATAAATAAAATATAAATAAATATATTAAAGCCTAACATTTGTTAAGCTTATTGATATTGATAATATACTCCAACTTAGAACGAAAATGATAAGGGTTAAAGTCTTGATTTAGACTTCGATACAATGTCAACGACCATCTCTCCTTATATATCTAAAACTATTTGAAACAACAACAACAACAACAACAACAAAGCCTTGTTCCACTAGGTGGGGTTGGCCACATGGATCAAGTGATGCTATTGAGCTCTGATGACAAGTCATCTTATGCTAGTTTTACAAGCATTTTTCATTAGTTTCATTAGGTTTTATGCACTTTCTTGTACCATAAGTAGGTAATTGGAGTGGATTTTCATGATTATCTTAAACCAATCAAACATCATTCATTTTACACAAAATCATAGGTTTTATGCTAGAATTAATTGATTAATCAAATGATGCAAAGATCTAGTGATTTTGGTGGGACTTTGATTAGTTGTTTGGTTGCTTGTAGGTGAAGAAATGATGAAAAAAGGAATTTTTGGCACACTTTTGAAGTTTGAGCACGCTTTGGACCTTAGGCCCCGCTTTCAACCAAGGGAGCGCTCAACCAAAGGAGCGCTCAAGAATTTGAGCGTGGTGCTCCCCATTGCTCACTTTCTCGTGCCTCAAACCAAGAAGGAAGCAAGGCATGCAAAGCTCAAGCAAGGCCAAAGCAAGGGAGCGCTCAAGGAAGTGAGCGCTACGCTTACAAGTGTGAGCATTTTCGTGGCCCTCACCAAGGATCAAAGAGAAGGCACCAAGAGGAAGGCTGGGCGCATCAAGCCAAGGGTAGCGTTGCAAGAAATGAGCGCTACACTCCCTTTTGTTCACTTTTTTGTGGAGCTTGGCAAGGAAGCAAGGCACACAAGGCCAAGCAACACAAGGAAATGCAATGCTCACACCAAGGCTCGAAGAGGGGAACCAAGGTAGCGCGCAACAAGGAAGCCAATGCATGCACAATGAAGAGCAGCGCTAAAAAATTCAAGCACAGCGCTCACTCTTCTTCACTTTTTCGTGCCTCTAGTCCAAGAAACCAAGGAACACAACAAAGAAAAGCTCACTCAGGGAAGCAACAAGGAGTAGCGCTCACAATTTGAGTGTAGCGCTCACTTAGTGAACGTTCTGGGCTAGGAAGGCACACCAAATTGACTCACCAACCAAAAGCAAGGGTAGCGTTCACAAAATCAAATAGAGCGCTCCCCTAGGAGCTGACCCATGCCTCCTGTAAGACCCAAAACCTTTGAAAAAGGGCTATCATTAGCTAATTTCAAATTCAGTGTTTCTGTAGCTTTAATTTCAGAAATTTCTCTATTAAAGAAAATTAAAGCAAGTTTTGATTTATTGAATTTGAAATAAATTGAGATTATTATCCAATTTTACAATTATTGGATTACTTCATTTATTTGTATTATAAATTTGATAGTTATGAAATAATACAAATTTTATATATGATTTGGATTAAATAATTAGTATTTTAAATGTTAATACTACTGTTTTGGGAAAATAGAAAAATTTAATATATTATTTCTAATTATTTGATTTGGGCATTTTATTGAAAATAATTTGTAAAATTGGTGAGCAAATAGTATTTTCTATATACTAGTGTTGGATTTGATTTGGATTTCAATTATTATATTATTCCCAAGTTTATTTGAAATTACTAAAATGCCCCTAACCCTAATTTTTGAAAACGAAACCCTAACCCTAAAACCCTACCCGGTTACCCGTTGCTTCCCCCCATGCCCCAGCAGCCAAACACACACAGTTTCCCCAACTAAATGAAAGAAAGAAAGAATGGGTTAGGAGAAAACGGGAAGAGAGGCAGAGAGGAAGAGATCCGGGGGAAAAAGGGAGATCGGGAAGGAGGGGACTGCGTGCAGTTGTCAGCGCCGCGCCACTGCTCCGTCGTCGTCGCGCCATACCACCACCGTAGTAGAAGGGCCGAGGAGAGAGAGAGCGACACATTCGAAGAGAAGAGAAGGGAGAGGAGGCCCCGCTGCCGCCGCCGCCGTTCGGTCCAGCCACGAGCTGCTGTCGGAATCGTGCGAGGAGGAGCGCGACCTACTGCGCGGAGCTGTGCCGCCGTGTGCTGTCGCCGTCGTCTCGGACTACTGCCGCCAGAGTTGCCACGAAGGAGAGCAAGAGGCAGAGAGCTCACGGTGGGGGAAAGGCCAAGCGCCGCTGTGCTATGGAACAGAGTGAGCTGCGCCGGCGCTGTTGGGGGTCTTACCGCCGCCAGAGAAGGGTCCAGGCTGCCGCTAATGGAACTAGCCGGAAACTGTTCCGGGGTTTTGCCACTCATTCATATCCTGCTCTATTTTGGTTAGTGCCGTCATCATTGTTCTAGCCGCCGGAGAACTCTGCCGTTGATCCACCGGAGCTTCTGGCCGAGCCTCAACCGCCGGAAATGCCGCTGCCGCCACCGAACTCCACTGCCGATAAGGCTTTTAAGTTGAGTTTCCCTTCTGTTGAGTTTCCTGGAACTTCATCGTCGCTGCGTGTGGTTCAGATCGCCGCTGCTGCTTGGGGCTAACTGCCGGGTTGCTGCCGAACCGGTTCGAAGACCGCCGTTGTTTCGGTTCAACCGTTTCTTCTTCGGTTCGGTAAGCGTTTCGATTTGAAAGTCCTTTAGTTACTGTTCTGTTATCATACGCTGAGGTTTGTGGCATTAATTGCTATACGATTGAGTTTCGGTTGTTGTATGTTGCGATTAGAGTTGTTGAGACCATTGCGAAAGTGGCTTAGAATCGAGGTTTTGGCTGCCGGGATTTTGATTGTTGACCTCGGGTCGAGGCGAAAAGGATTCTGTGATGAGTTTGGGCTATGGTTTTGCATTTTGAGGTAGGGGCGCTTTCCAAAAATTATATTTTATATGTTGGAACTATTACATATGGATACTGTTGTGAGACAATTTTGTATTTGGTGATGATATCAGCCTTATGTATTATTGATTGTCTCAAATGATTATGAATGTTTGCTTGGCTGGATTGTTGTGTGTTTTTGTGAAATGCAATGTTTTGAAGTTGATTCTTTAAAGGTCTTAAATATGAGTTTAATCCGTTGAGGATTGATTTGAATTGAGTTAATTAGTTTGATGATGTGAAAAGTCGAATGCACTTTTGAATTCAGCCTGGTTTACTTTAATTGACTTGATCTTGGACAAATGATTTGTTACTGAACCATTTCTTTGAAACTTTGGAAATGAGTTAAATCGGTTGATATTGAGTTGACTTTGAAATGGTTTTCTTGAGATATGCCGCTGAGGCGACTGTTGGATTTAGCTTGCTTTGAATTGATTTTTGGTTTGAGCTGTTGAAAAGGAATGAGAAACGATTTAGTTGGGACCCGAACCGGGTGGCAAAAGTCCAAGTTTTAGGGGAGGTGCTGGCGAAATTTCTACAAAATCCCAGTCTTGTTTAAAAAGTTATTTAAAAAGGATTGGATTTGAGAAGTTGTATTATTTGATTTATTAAGAGAATATTTATATTTTCAAGCTTAATTTATTTAGTGAACTTTATGCCTTGAGTTTGACTTATTTAGAAATGAACTATTTTTACCGTTTGAATCACTGAAGGAAAGAATGATGCTCTAATATTGATTTCAATATAAAAAGGAGCTTTTAGTGATTTCAAAAGAATCTAGACTTTCGATTGAGTAATTAAGTTTGAGGCATTCTGGAAGAGTTAGAAAAATGGATTCCAAAAAGAAACCTGAAAGTGGTTTGATTCAAATGAACCGGTTCCTTTTCAAATGAGTTGATTTTTGGACCGGGTTGGAACTTGTGATTTTGTATGGTCGGTTTCATAATAAATTCAGTTTTATTTACTTGAACCGAGAATCCATGATTTTAAGAGTTTCAATGAATTTTAAGGAATTGATATAGGTTGACCTTCCCTAAAGACTTGGGACTCTGCCGAGAAACTTTTGTTATGAAATCCCATTGTTGTATGGGTGATTTTGAATACTTTAAAATAAATCCTTAACTTGCCATGGTTCTGGAAGTTTTGGAAAGAGAATGCCGAGAGTGGCTTTGTTTTAAAAAGGGAACTCACTTTGAGTAAATTTGGCTTATGAGCCTGAGATGATTTGAGAAACGAGATTTCTAAAGCCAAGGCTGAAAAGAGTTGAAACTTGATTTCAAAGTGAAGCGATTTGAGAAAAAGTGATTTATGGTTTAAATGCCGGTTTTATGAATTTGATGATGTTGGATGGTGGAAGTGCTGTTTTGTTATGGGCCAGAATGGCTGTGTATGATTATGAATATTGGCTGGTTCTGGATTGAACCGTGAGCCGAAATGGCTATGTATAATATTGATTTATGGCTGATTGTCGAATGAGTTATGGGCCGTATGGCTGACTATGAATTATGAATTTAAGCCGGATGGCTGAGATGGATGTTGATCCATGGCTGGGACTGAATGAATATATGCTTGAGATACCTGGGTAGTAGCAAGGGTTGTGGTTCGTCCCACTTGCTGCAGGTTAGAGACTGTGACGCCTGGGTAGTAGCGGTAGTAGTGGTGATTCTACTCGCTCCAGGTTGAGCTTTTAAACACCCGCCTGGGTAGTAGCCGCAGTAGTGGTTATTCCACTGGCTCTGGGTTGAGCGGGTAGTAGCAATGGGGTTGTAGCTCAAACCTACTTGCTCCGTGATGGGTGTTTCTGTCCATGGTTAGCTACCAGGACGTGTCGGGTTGGCTATATAACCGACAGATGATATCATCAGCCATTAGGGACAGGCATGCATCATACGCATCTATGTGACATTGTTTGGGTGTGCCTATTATACTTGGTTTGCCTATGTGATTAATTGCTAATTGTTCTACTTACAATAACTGTTTGTTTGTGCTTGCATCTTCCTAATTGTGTTTGCTACTGGGACTCTGTTGGATTGTGGTGATTGGTTGATGGTTGGATTGTTTGGGCCTAGGGCCGTGGTTGGAATGAGATGAACCGATGGTTGATTTCGGTTTTGTGTTTCTGGTTTCGAATAAAATATGAAAGGCTATTTTGTTTCAGCATAGATAAACCGTTTGGAAAGGCTTTTGAGTATTTGAGAATTGAATGGTTCCTCTTTTAGAAAAGATTTCCGACTTTACTTTCATTGTAAACCGTTGTTTTTGAAAAGAGACATGAGACGGTTATTAATCACTGGTGCGGTTATCTTCATGTATCCTATTACAGTAATTCCTAAAAACCCTCTACTGAGAACCCTTTCGAGGATGATGTTCTCACCCCCCTACATTTTTCCCCTTTCAGGATATGGGCGCAGAAGTTACGAAGAGCTTATTTAATTGTTGTTGTGATGCTCTGTATTGTTTTAGTTATGGTTTATTGTACCCTCGCCTTTATCTTGATATAATCTGTAAGAGGGATAGGAATTGTATTGGATTATGTTTGCAATATTACTTACATATATGTATGTATATATATGGATGTACTCTTTATGAGTTTTTGTAAGTTGTATGGTATCTATGGATGTACGTTATCGAACGAAAGTAATTTTCGGGAGCGGTTTTGCGGTTTAAAATTTTAAACAGGCTCATATTTTAGTATTAAATAGTATAAGTGTCGTCGTAATGTCTGAGCTATCAGAGTCGCGCAGCCGGAAGCGTGAGCTTTGGTAGTTAGGGTGTTACACCTCCACTTTAACTGAGCCAAAGCCAAACCGGATCCATGCCTCCACTTCAATTAAACCAAAGCCAAACCGGACCCATCCTTCTTCAAATCCATTTCTCATTCAAGGCCAACTTTGAAAAGCCCACTCCAAGCTTTGAAGACCAAAATAGAAAGTGTATAAATAGGATTAAGTTTGATTTGTAAGGGACCTTTTTGCTCATTTTTAGTTTTACTTTTAGCTCATTTTGAGTTTTCACTTTTAATTTTCAATTGTTTTGAATTTGGGATTTGGGAATTTGGATATGAGTTTTTCTTTCTGCATTTTCACTTCTTCTGCAACTTTTAATTTCTGTTCTTTGAATTTGAATTGAGATTGAAGAGCTTCATTGATTCTAAGTTTGAGAATCATCTTTTACGTCTCTTCTTAATTGTTCTAAGGATTGGATCTGGGTTTAGTTTTCTGTTTTCAATTTCTTTCATCTGCAACTTCTACTTTTCTATTTTGGGTTTTTAAATTGAGATTGAAGAATTCCATTGAATCTGGATCTGAGAATCATCTTTGCTGTTCTTTCATATAGTTTTGGGAATTGGAGGATTGAATCTAAGTTTCATTTACTATTTTCCTTTTCATTTCTTCTGCAATTACTTTTCTGCTTGATCAAGAGAGCAATTGAGATCTAGATCTGCTTTCTAATCTCATTTCTCTTCTTCGATCTTCAATTTTTCTTTAGGATTTCATAATTGATTCAAGTTTTCTTGCTGTTTTACTTCTTGAAGAAATTTTCCATTTTTGTTCTTGCTATTGAGATCCAGATCTGAAGTCTTGCATCTCAGAGCTTGCTAATTTACTTTAGTTTGTAATTTCTTGTTCAATTCCATGTCCCAACACCCAAATCCATTTATTCTTCAAGCAATTTATATTTTCCAGCAATTTAGATTCAGTAATTTACATTTCTTGCACTTTAAGTTTCTGCAATTTACTTTTCTTGCAATTTAAGTTTCAGCTCTTTTACTTTCTTGTTCTTTAAGTTACATGCAATTTATCTCTTCTGCACTTTATTCTTCTGCTCAATTTACCTTCTGCAACTTTATTTACTTGCAATTTAGCTTCTGTAAATCAAAATTAATCAATTTATCAACTGTTTGCTTAACTAAATTCATCACCTAACTAAAATTGCTCAATCCATCAATCCCTGTGGGATCGACCTCACTCTTGTGAGTTATTACTACTTGATGCGACCCGGTACACTTGCCGGTGAGTTTTGTGTGGAAATCGCTTTTCTACCCATTAAGCTCTATCATGTATCACACTTATAGAGAGACCGTTTACATGTAGATTGATGCGTGAGCATCATTTCTATATTTTTCTTAGTATTTTAGACATAGCTTTATTAAGTTTTTATGAGATTTAGTGTTTTGGGCCTATTTGGATGCTACTTTAATGTGCATTGTGGTTTTTTTAATTTCAGGAAAGATTCGGGCGAGTTTGACAGAGTTCGTACAGAAGGAGAAGGAGGAAATTAGATTTTATTGCGCTGGCGCTAAATGGCGCTACCTGGCATTTAGCGCTAAATGGCGCTACCTGGCGTTTAGCGCCAAACACCTCGTACTTTGTGCAAAGCTTTTGTTGAGCTGGCGCTAAACGCCACGACCTAACGTTTAGCACCAGATGCCTCGTAACCAGTGCCCAGAACCACACGCTACTGGCGCTAAATGCAAACCTCGGCGTTTAGCACCAGGAAGACAGCAACACACACAAGTCTCTCTGTCTCAGCGGCGCTAAATGCCGAGGCTGGCATTTAGCACCAGTAGCGCGCTTTTGGAATCCAAAGAAGGGCTCGTTGTCTTTAGTTTTGTTTATTATTTTCTTTTCTTTTTATTATTATTAAAACAAAACACAATCTTTTAGGTTTTAGTAATTATTATTTTATTTTATTTTCAAATCAATTATGTTAGATATAAAAGAAGAAAAGATTCAGTCATTCGGGCTCTCTTCTCTTTTTTTTTCTCATTAGCACTTTACACAATTTTAGAACCCTGATTTTCTCTAAACCATGGGCAACTAAACCTCATCAGTTAAGGTTAGGAGATCTGTTTATTTTGATGGATTAACACTATTGTCATTCTACTTTTAATTTATGTACTGATTTAAATTCAAGGATTGCTTTCGTTCTTCATCCTAGGAATTAGAGTACATTGGAAGATAACTCTTTTTCTATTTGAATTCTTGTTGAATCTTGGAAAAGTTAACTCACTTGAATAATAGCTTGAAAGTAAATCCTCATAATCCTCTAATTACCTAGACTTAACGTGATATGTGACATATAATCATCTTATCTTTGGGTATTTAGGGTTTGTGTGGCTAATGAACTAGAATTGGACTTAAATCTTTAATTTGAATTAAATGACCAAGGAATTGGTAGTTGATTAGGTTTGAGGAGATTAAATCACTAAGAAATTAGGGTTTAATCAATTAAAGTTTGCCATGAATGAAATCTTGCATGATTAAAGTAGTTGGTAAGAATTGTTAATCTGGAAAAATAAATATCTCTAAAGCCTTAACTATTTTCTCATATTACTCTCACAATCTGTTTACTATTTGCTTTCTTAATTTCGCTGATTACTGTTTAATGCAATTGAACTGAAAACACTCTTGTTTGCTTGTTTGACTAAGTTAATCACTCAATTGTTGTTGCTTGATCCATTAATCCTCGTGGGATCGACTCTCACTCACCTGAAGTATTATTTGGTACGACCCGGTGCACTTTCCGATTAGTTTGTGGTTTTAAAAATCCGCACCATAGATCTTGTTTGACCACCTCATGGATAGTTTTCCTAGGTATTCTTTTGCCTTTCACCCTTTCTCTATCTTCCATCTCATCCATCCTCCTTACTGGGTACTCTGTCGGTCTTCTTCTCACATTTTTAAACCACCTAAGACGCGATTCTACCATCCTTTTCACAATAGGTGCTACTCCAACTCTCTCTCTCCCTCTCTTTCTCTCTCTCTCTCTCTTATATCTTCGTTCTTTATTCTATTCAATTGCGTATGACCACTCATCCCTCCCAACATCTTCATCTCTGCTACGCTTAACTTATGTTCGTGCTCCCCTTTGGCCGCCTAACACTCTGTACCATAAAACATAGCCGGTCTGATAGCTGTGTGATAGAATTTATAAAACTGGTGCCTAAAGTTGTCATTTATAAATACACAAACTTACTCATATTATAATGCATAAACTTACTTAGAGCTAATTTTTAACTTAAAATATAGTTATTTTAAATACGCAAGACTACAACTTCCCTACACATACATTTTTTGAATGCTATATAGTGACAAATCCATAATCTGAACTTAGGTTCTGTTGATCCTATACTTGTCTACTTTGCTGTTGAACAGAGCTAGAAACACAAAACAAAGTTACAAGCAAATTCTAGCTAGTTTCTAACCCTGCCAACCCAATTTTCAGCACCTCTAAATTCTAATAAAATCTTAGTTACTAATATGCAAGGTTAATTATTAGAGTGTGATCCTCAAAATCTTAGTAAAACAACACATAATTTCGATTTAGCAACATTAAACCATGATAATCCATATTGATCAGCATCATGCCATAATTCATCTTTACAAAGTTTTAATTTATTGTGGTCAATGTATTTATAAGCATATATAGATTTATTGTCAAAGATTGGAGTTAATTCCAACATATCTTCAGAAATCAAATAAGAATTCACTAAAGTTATTTATGTCCTCTAAATTACTACCAAATTTATGCCACAATGAAACTTATCTCACATGTGCAATAGTTAGCACTTTAGCAGCTTCTTATGATTATTGCTCTTTAAAAAATCATCCTTCTTATCTAGAATAATTTCTATTTAAAAAACAATTTTTGTCGAAGTGATAAATTACTGTAGTTATAGGAATAGAAGAGCAAGAATAAGCAGTGAATCAGTAATACATGTAATGCAATTTATCAACAAGCAGTAACCAAGTAACAGAGTCATCAAAATTGAAATTTATCATCAGACAGTGAGCAAAGCCAATCAACTAAGAAGGCAAGAACAAACACTAAGCACTGATTGAGTATTATTATCAGAAACACAATGACACACAAAACAGAAGCATAGCAGAACCAAAACTAATCAATAACACAACACATTCAATAATTAATAATCAGTAAATTAAAATAATAAAATCACAACATGGTGACACACAAAATAGCAGCATAGCAGAACCAAAGCTAACCAATAAGCAAGTAATCCTTCACCAAAAATTAAAAACACAACCACAAGCTTCGAACCATGGAGCATAAAAAGTAAAAAACAAAAAAAAAATGTAGAACAAAGTGAAGAACAAGAGACCAAGCCACCGACCTTCGATGACGACGTCAACAGACAGTTGATTGACGGATGACACTGACCAAATAACGGGGAGAAGATGCAGACGACGGTAAGAAGACGTAGACAACAGCGAGAAGATGAAGACGACAGATGGGCCGAGTGTTCATGGAAGAAGAGGGCAGGGGTTGGAAACTTGGCGGTAGTGGCTACAGGGACAGACTGCGGTAGTGGATCGACGGCCCACTGTGGCAACAACTAGGGTTGGAGAAGGGGGGAGTGATTTAGAGTTCTGTAGCTTGAGTGAGATGTGCAGCTAGGGTTGGATCATTTAAACGTTTAAGCAAAAAAGGACGCATTTTTACCTAACCGGCCAATTACTGGTCCGGTCTAACCGGCCGATTCCCTACTGGTTCAAGGGTTTTTCACCAATTTCCATTTTGACGATTTTGTATACCTCATCAGACCGTTAATGTCGTCGGTTTGTAGTTGGACCGGTCTGACCAGCCGGTTCGGTCCAATTTTCGAAACCATGCTTCCTACTCAAAGCAAAGGTTCTTGGTATTATGATTATCTGCCTTATTTTGTTTTAACATTTTGCTAAATCTACCGTAAAAAAATTATGTCCTAGAAATTCATTCAAGAAAAACTATAAAATCATTATTTTTTTTGTTTCCCACGGTATCTCCCAGCCTGGCAGCCCAAGGACTAATATATTGTGGATC
The DNA here is from genome assembly GCF_059453495.1 of Arachis ipaensis. Taxonomy (NCBI): domain Eukaryota; kingdom Viridiplantae; phylum Streptophyta; class Magnoliopsida; order Fabales; family Fabaceae; genus Arachis; species Arachis ipaensis. Next base: position 48,757,035 of record NC_142441.1, read on the forward strand.
AGAGTTCCATTTAATGGTTTATCACTAGCCAATGAGTTACTGCATACACAAAGCGGGAGTCGAACCCCTGACACTTGTTTAAGCAGACTAATGAGCTAACCATTAGATCAACTCAAGTTGGTTACTATAAAATACTGATTGTATGGTAATGATCACTTTGAGAATAATGATTCAACAATCAGAGCATATATTCTTTTTTCCACATCATATTTAAAGCACATGCTAGGTTCACTACAAGAAAATCACGATTTTGTGATGCTTTTAAAGCATGGCGAAAAGTAAAAAAAAAAAGCATAGCGATAGCTTTTCATCACGATTTTTAAGCCTCTGGTACACTTTTGAAAGTGTCACATCTACAAATGTGCTGGTTTCTCTATCAACACATTTTTGTCAATCTATTGGCACGCTTTTTTTTGCCACGCTTTTATCTATTGCTACACTTAAAAGTGTGGCCGTATGTGAAAGATATGACTATATTTTAAAAGCGTGCCAATAGTGGAAGATATGGCTACGCTTTTGAAGCATGCCAATAACTAAAGATACGGCTACGCTTTTAAAATGTGCCAACAGTAAAAGATATGGATACGTTTTTAAAGCATGCCAGTAGTGAATGATATAGCTACACTGCTAATAGAGAGATATGGCTACATTTTTATAGCGTGTCAATAGTGAAAGATATGGCTACGCTTTTGAAGCGTGCCAATAGTGAAAGATTTGGCTACACTTTTAAAGCATAACTGTTGATGACTAATATACAATATGGCCACTTTTTTAAGCGTGACTATAAGTTTGTTTAGTAAACTATTGTTTTTGTTTTAATCTTCGTAATACAACCTTAAAAAATTCATAGATAATTTTAAAATTTAGATAATGACTAGTACTTTTAAATCAACCAATCCAACATATATAAACTTGTCACAAAAAAAGTGTGTTTGATCACATAACATGCTCTAACAAAATACGAAAAATCAAAGTTATAACAACTACTCATGAATTTCTAATATATGAATTACAATTCCAACAATTATTACATTATCTACTTTCTTTATATACTTCATTACAAAATATGAAACTTCATATCAAATAATCATTCACTGTGAGCTCCATTATTTTTACCACTGCACTGTATAATTTTAAATATTGTTATGTTAGTGCATCTTATATTTTACCAAAAAGTGAGAGGACATATATTGAAAACCATATTGTATTCTCTAATATACACAATATTTATCATTTTGTTATGAATAAATACTACACAATATCTCTTTTCAATATACCCTCTTTTTAGTAATCCTATTTATACACTAATTACTACAAGTCTATAACACAGATTCTACCACATAATGGATAGACACCACTAACTAACAACTAACTAGTTCCTAATAGAATCAAGTAACAGAAATAGTTGCACAATCTAATCCACTTCCTTAAAAAACAAAGAACAATCAATAGTACACAACTAGAAAATTCAACAACCAACAATGAATATTCAGCCAGCAACAGTAGCATGAACTATAAATAGAAAATTCAACATAGAAAATGAAATTCTATAGTCCGGAGTAACAAGGTAGTGACCACCTCTTCTTTTTTTATCAGTATCTTTCTATGACAATAATATGGAAAAGATAGTTACGTACATCATCTTTGGGTGGAATGTGAGTTGATTCAGAGTAGCAAATAGTATTTCTTGGTCTGCTACTTGAGGCATCCAAAGGAGAATTTTGGATAGCTTGCACTAAGGTTGTTTCCTCTTTGTCACTCATTTCAGAGTTAATGTGGTGAAACATTATCTTTAATAAACCACATACACCGTCCATCTTCTTCTCTAATGATAAGACCTTGTCATTGTATTTAACTTTGACTTTGTGAACCTCCTCATCCTTTTTAAGAGAGCTTATTGTAATCGAATCCCCATAACAACGAACTCAACCTGATTGGTCCTTTTCTAGCTTGCTCTTCAAATGCATTTTCCACTATTGCGATGGGTTATTTTCTTGTTGGATCTTTTGGGTCTTGAGCTTGTAAGCTAGCCTTCTTATTTTCATCCATGATCTTTTCTCTCTTAATCTTGTATTATGTAGCAATTTAGCACTTGACTTCACTTGTGTAACCTCAAAAGAATTGTTTTTTTTTTGGACTTTTTCCTTTCATTTTTTGTCCTAAGGTAAGTATCCGTTTTCTTTAGTGGTCTCCTCTTTCTTTATTCTGCATATACAAAAGAGTTCCAATGAAAAAAATATTATTTTATTAATAATTAAAAGAACATAATCAACATAAACAAGTAATTAAATAAGCAAAACAACTAAGAAAAGTGAGTGATTTAAATTCTACCAAAAAAATAATACATGAAAACATATCCAGATGTTTCAAATTAGAGTCCTTCATGTACTCATATTTGCTTTCCTCGTCTTCTTTACAATATTGTTTAGCAAACATATCTGGAGCCATATCCATAATGGTTGCTCATAGATCAATCGTCACTAGATCAACTTCACTATTATCATTTGGAAGACTTGAAATCAATTCAGGTTTACATGGTTCCCTTGCATATATTATTGGAAAATTAGACTCAAGATCGTCACTTATCCTAAGTAAATCTCTTGGAATTATTTTTATAACATAGTATTTGTCACTCACATATGGGTCTTACATATAAAAGTATTGGTTTACCTAAGATGCTAGCCCAAATGGTTCTTCTTGATAACATTTTTTACTAAAATACACATATGAGAGACCAAAGTTGTCTTTTACAACTGTATACCACTCACACTTAAACAAGACTACCTTAAATTAGCCATAATAATCTAACTCAAATATATCAACTATTCTACCATAGTAGGTTACTTTTGCTTCAATTGGGTTCTTATCTTTCACACTAGTAAACTAAGAGTCAATGTCTCCAATGTGATACCACTATTTTTGGTTTTACATCTTGCATCACGATGACTTGTATGGAACCTATACCCATTGATAACGTAACCTGAAAATCTTTTCACAACTCTATTTAGACCTCTAGCCAACATTTTTGTCTAACCAGGCACATCTTTTTTCATGGCACGAATTTTGAATCATTCTGAGAACTATTGACTATGGTATTTAGCTTTCTCCAACTTTATTCTTTGTGAATTGTTATCATTAACTACCTCCTCATACTCTTTGAAGAGATCAAATATTCATTAAAAGAGAAACTGTTTCAAGTTTAGGGTTCTTTAAAGGAGAAAGTGTTTTCGGAGAAGTATTTTTTGAAAGAGTGTGCAGTGTAACTTTCATCCGAACAAAACCTTTTCTTTTTTGAAACCTTGTTGCCATACTTTTGAAGCGTGCCCGAAAGAGCCACGCTTTTTTTGGAACCATGTCGCCACACTTTAAAAGCATCCCTATTTTTCTCTATAGCTACGCTTTTGAAGCCTAGCAAAAAAAGCGTGGCCAAATCTCTAATCAATTGCCATCCTTATAAAAGCGTAGTCATTAACTCCTTAAAAACGTGGCCAAATCTATAATCAAATGCCACCTTTAATTATAAAAGCGTGGCCATTGACCACTTTTGACCATACTTTTAAAGCATAATAAAAAAAAAAACGTGACGACAGACTTTTTTCTTATAATGATTGAGAACATTTTCTAATTGAACCCAAATGAGATAAATATCTCTATTTTTTATTGTTTATTAAAAAACAATCTCTTCAAATAAATCATACAACAAAGCCTAGGAAAACTATTTAATTTCAAAGAGCTTAACCAAAATTCTTAACAATCCTCCAGGAAATCTTGCATGAGAAAAGTCGGATACATGATTTTAAGATATAAAAGAAGGCTTTGATTGTGAGAGAGAAGAGCGAATCACCCTTCACCATGTGAGCTTCCTTCATTTAACTTCCATGCCTTTCCATCACTACCGCCCTGTATCCTATATGGAAGCTGCCGCATGAGACCTATTAACCTCTCTGGATGTGAATACTATTTAATTTTTTTTAAATTAGAGAATAAATTATCTCTTGTGATATATTTTTTTTATTATTAATTAAAATAAAATTAATTGACTTATCATGATTAAATTTAATTTTAATCTAACTTAAATTTTATTAATTTAATTAATTAATCATGATATAACTTTTTTTACAAATTATTAAAGTTATTAAAATAATTTAATTTTATAATTTTTTATTTTTTCTCAAATTATATATTTATTAATCAATTTCAATTGAAAAATAAAAAATCTCAAAAGACAAAGAGTAAATAAAAGAAAATTCAAGAGGCACAAAAAATTTAAAATTTTTAAAATTTTCTCTCTCTTGCTTTTTTAAATTTTTTAAAAAAATAATAAAATATAAAATAGAACTTCTCTAATCAATTTTATAATTTGTAAAAAAGTTATACCATAGTTAGTTGATTAAGTTAACAAAATTTAGGTTAGATTAAGAAAAGTTATACTATAGTTAAAAATTATTAGAAAAGTTATATTTTATATATTATTATTTTTCAAAAAATTTAAAAAAACAAAAGAGAGAAAATTTTGAAAATATTTTAAATTTTGTGTTTCTCTTAATTTTTTTTTTATTTATTCTTTGTCTTTGGAGATTTTTTATATTTTATGATTGAAATTGATTAATAAATGTATAATTTGAGAAAAATAAAAAATTACAAAATTAAACCTTTTTTAATAATTTTTATATGTAAAAAAAAAGTTACATCACGACGATGAATTAATTAAATTAATAAAATTTAAGTTAAATTAAAAGTTAAAATTAACCATGATAAATCAATTCGACATATCATAAAGAATGATTTATCCTCTAATTTAGAGAAGATTATATATATATATATATATATATATATATATATATATATATATATAATCATGTTTTTTTGGCTTCTTATTAAGAATATAATAACTGAATTCTGGAACTACATATATACCCTGCTGCTGGTGGGTTTTTATTTTTTATATTATACTACAAATAGTATTTTCTATAATGTAAAAATTTAGTGTATTTTTATTTTATATGGATACTACAAATCTGAGGGTTAGATTTGTAGCTTTTATTCTTTTTTAAAAAAAATTATAAATTTAAGGGTCAGATTTGTATTCTGAAAAAATTTTTAACAAGAAAATTGGACCCTCTGATTTGAGTTTTCTAATTTTTTTTGAAAAAATATACGTAGACAATGAAAATACTAAACAATGTGAACAATAAATATATCGAATGTTCATTTTATTAGGTTAAAAAATATTAAGATTTAGATGAGTAATTTGGAAGTATACTGTGTTTTAATTTAATTGGTGATTGTTCATGTTGTTCAAAAAAATTATTGGTTACCTAGCATAACCTTTTTTTGTTTTTGCTTTTTTTATCCAAAACCAACTTTCAGTTTTCTATCTCTATCCAAAATCGACCCTCAGTTTTTTACTCTCATTCAAAATTTGACCCTCAGTTTTTTACCCCACCCAAATTTGAGCCTCCAATTTGTTGTTTTTAATTTTTTTTTTTTAAAAAAATTATCTCCATATCCAAAAAAAATACCTAAACTTTCTATAACTATGGATAACACACTCCTCCAATCCATTACAAAAAAATTAGCCGCAGCTGGTGCAAATAGCAAACTTTAATAACATGTTTCAATTCCATTTATATGATATCACCTTAAAATTCATTTTCTTCCTTTTGATTGTTAAGAGTTAGGCTAATTTTTTTGGTTTAGGTTTAGGCTAATTTTTCTAATTGAATGTATCTACCATTTATGGACTCTATAACAAAAATAAGCCTAAGCAATTCCTTTTTCTTATTGGGTGAAAAAATACCAACAAATTAAGTAGAACTATAAATCACATGCATATACATTTCTCCAAACGGCTTACCCATATATATCAAGGAATTAATGCTTGACATATTCTAATATTGGTGCACATAAGAATTAAAAGAAATTAAATATATCCATTTTTTCAATCTATTCATCTGTACATTGAGGAAATTAGCTAGCATATTTCACCATAGCATCAGAATGCTATATAAATTAATGATTCACATGCATTTTGAATTGAAAGTTATTATTTAAAGTTAAAAGATAATGTTAGAGATGAAGCAAACCAATTAGATTATATGAAATTCTTCTAATTTTTCTTGCATCTGTTGTGAGATTTAACATTTGATAGCTTGTACCTTCCACATGTATAAAATTCTTCTTACAGCGATTAATATGTAGCGAAAATTAGTAGATGCATTAGGTAAATATAGACTTAGATGCCGAAATATATTCTATATTCATTGAAAGATAAATCGCATAGACTTTAATTTGATAAAAGAAATCCATTTAGCACTAAAATCATTAAAAGGTTATCTTTATTTGAAGCCTGACATCTATGTATCTTAATCTTCATTCAAAGGACTAAACTATGTGCATCTAATCTCTTAAAGGCTACAACACTAAAACAAAAAGTATTCAGAAATTGAATTGTACATATTTCATCCCTTAAGAACTAAGAGTGTTAGATGAAAATGGTTTAGAGACTAAAGCATAGTTTTACTCAATAGTTGTTAACTAAAAAGTACAGATTAGAGGCAATAGACTAATTTGAATTCTTCATCAATACTTATAACTGAAAATTTATCCGGTGCAAAGTCATGGATAGATAGTGACGTTTAAATAATAGAATAAAAATACCTGAATACAATGAGAGAATCCAACCCAAAAATTATACCTGAATTCTATGGAAATAAACACCAAAGCCACTTCAAGCTCTATATTAGTGCACAATCTATAATTTGTGGAAAAATAGTTTTCAGCATTATAACGGGAAAAAAAAAAGTTTGAAGAAAGAAATTTACATGTAATTCAATAGTAACCATGAAGAAGTAATTTTGGTCTCAAATTTTAGTTTTTAATTAATTATTGTTTAAAAATAATTTCAAGTTACTTGTTTGAAATTTTCAAGATCCACTCTCCAGATTTCTTTATTTGAAGGAAGTTTTGATATATGACCATATTCAAGTGTCACTGTATTTTTAAAGTAATAGCGTGTGCAAGAAAAGTGAAAAATCTACCGTATGTGTTTTTTTAGCAGGTAAAATCAACTACTGATTTCTAGAATTCATAAATAAACAAGCATATATGTTCTTGTAAATGCATATTATAATGTATCTAAGAAAGTAAGCAAAAGCAAGTGGTTTAATTATGTCTATTATTTTGACTTTTTCTCGATGTTTTAGGATGTTGAAGTGGGATTAACTCTTTTATAATTACCATATTTGTGGTCAATGACTTGGACAGAAAACATTAATTCTCAATCCTTGCCAAGATAAGTGACATATAATTCAACCTAAGGACTATTCTTGAATCTTCTTTGAAACTAAATCAGATTTGTGCTTCACCTCCTTACTTAAAAAATTGACTAAGAAATTAGCGATTAATTAGGTTAAAGAGAAATTGAATTGCCATGGAATTAGAATTTGATTATTTATGATTTGTCGTGATTGATCATACCTCAAATAAATGAACATAAGGATTGTTTTCCTAAAGAGTGAATATCTCTGAAACATTAACATTCTTTCCATTATTGTTTTCACTCGCTGTTTGCTATTTTATTTGTCTCTGTTCACGTTTAATTCCTTCATTCCTCTGATTTTGATTGTCTAATTAGAATAATTAATTAATAATTATTTCTTAGTCCTTTAATCCTCATGAGAACGATATCTCAATCACCGTGGTATTACTTGATACGATTCGATACACTTGTCGAGTTATGATTTTGTAAAATTCCGCATTTGTTGGATAAGAGAGAGTGTGTGTGTGTCCGCATCAGGCAAGAGAGAGAGAAGGGGGGAGAGAGAGAGTCCTTGAAAATTAAGGTTAAAATTGAAAAATTAAGTAAGGGCAGAATTAGTATTTTGATAAATTGGAGGGTAGAGTAGTAATTAAAAACTAAATGTAATTCATTAAAATTATTTTAAGAACATTATTTATTTATAAACCCACTACTTAGTTTTTAATGAGTACTCTAATTTTAACTTAGAGATATTCTACTTGATTTTCTTTTTTCATAAAAAAATTCATTTCCAAATCTCAATATTCAAATTAAATCATCAAATATTTATTATTTTTCAATTGCTAAAACTTTAAATTTTAAATATGAAAATTACCTAATTATTATAAAATTAGATAAAAATTTGATTTAACTCAAACTCAATTTATCGAAACTTAATTTAGTAACTTTTAATAAAATACTTTCTGAAAATAAAGTCTTGAACAAATAAAATAAATCGAATCAGTTCATAATAAAACTTTAAAAATTTCGAGTCTTACATCTGGCATAAAACTTAATTAATTGATTATATTTAGAGATAGAAAACCTATCTAGAACACGAATGCACAGAATACAGAAGAAAAAATTCTAATTGATCTCAAAGAAATAGCACCGTCCTAATAAAAATGACACCTTATTATATTACACAAAGTGAAACTAATTTAACAAACTAAACAAAGTCTTCTAACACTCTTAATTTCGCCCTACTTAACCTTCCTTAATTTAATTTCTATTTACATTAAATTAACATAATAAATTCTAATCACATACTTCATTACACTAGCTCAATAATTTGATAAAATGCCTAACAAAACTCTAAACTCACAAAAAAAATCTGAAAAAAATACCAAATTCTAATCATAAACTTCATTACAGTAATTAATCAATAATTTGATAAAATACCTAACAAAATGCTAAACTCACAAAAAAATCTGAAAAAAATAAAAATAATATATCAAATCCTAATCACAAAGTTTATTACACTAATTTAATCAATAATTTAATAAATTATCTAACAAAACCCTAAATTCACAAAAAAACTTGAAAAAAATAAAAAATTATGCCAAAATTTCCTCTGATGGGGATTGTAGGATGGTGAAGACATGGTGGTAACAGGAGATGGCAGTGACGGCGACAACGTGACCATCACCAATGGCCACAAACCGACGGCCACGAACGCGAACAGCAGTGGCATTCCTGACAGCTCCAGCAGTGACTGACAGTTTCAGCGGTGGCGGTAGCGGAGGCTCCAGGTGGTGGTGTCAATGACGACAGCATCAGGGCCGAAGAAGGGAGGATGAGAGGAAAGAGACAAGAGGGAGAGTAAGTTCGCAGAAGTGAGGAGGAGGGGGTTCGCATTTGAATTTTACCGTCGGTAAATTGCCTAAACATAGCGTTTAACTAAACCAATATACCGGCGGTTGAATTCGATGGAAGATCCTCGGGTAAAACTGGCGCTACTCAGGTAATGGCGGAACATAAAATCCGACGATAACTAATTCTGAAAACTAAATTATGCTTCTATTCGATGCAAAAAAATGCCACTATATCTGAAGGTAATGGCCGCCGCTAAATTCGACGATAAATCCGACGATATTCAGCATGTTTTTTTTTTGTTGTAACTCAAAAACTTATCAAAATTAAAAGTTTTGTAGGTTGGAAGTTGCTGCTGTCATAACTCGAAAACAAATTTTGCAACAGAAACCATTTAACTTCAAAAATTTATAACTCCCAACTTACTTATCAAAAAATTCTGAAAATTTTTAGGGAATGACCTAGACATCAAGATTTCCTATAAAATTTATTTCATTAATTTTTGGGTGGCTATATTTTTTCCAAAAATTTGAACAAGTTGCTGTAAAAATTCTGCACCAGATTTTGCAGCATGTGATTTGGGCTCTACTTATCAAATTTGTTTTCCTAAACATCTAACTCCGTTGATGAGTCCATATTTTACGATATATTTTCGTTTGATATGAGTGGATTTCATCACATAAACTCCCATTTATTCATTTAGATAGCATGCTTTTGAGATTTCTTCCTAAATTGTGCTTGAGAGTGAAAACATGCTCTTTTGTGCTTAAATTAGTCAATTTTAATTTACTTTAATCCCATTTAGTACCTTGATGTATTTGTTAAGTTATTTCAGGTTTCCAAGGCAAGTATGCGTTGAAGAAGTGAAGGAAAGAGCATGAAAAAGGGAAGAAACCATGAAGAAATGGAGTTTGAAAGTTTCAGCACGCGTGTGTGCGCGCAAGTGCTTGTGCGTACGCACAGGAAGGATTTGCGAGCGACGCGTACGCATGGATGGACTTTTGCAAATCGACGCATACGCGTGACCCACGCGTACGCGTGACCCACGCGTACGCGTGACACGACTTACGTCAGCTTATTAATGCAAATCGCTGGGGCGAATTTTGGGCCTCCAAAACCCAGTCCAACTCATTCTAAAGCTATATGAGGCCAAAGTGAAGCTGAATGAAGGGGGAGGGGCAATTAGGGTTAGCTTATCATGTTTTAGTGTAGTTCTCTAGAGAGAGAAGCTCCCCCTCTCTCTAGAATTAGGGTTCTTTAGTTTAATTTCTTGTAATTTCTATGTTTAATTCTTGTTTTCATTTACTTTTCCTTGTCATTTATTGTTATTGCATCTTTCTTCTTCTTCATTTCTCTTGCTATTTCCTTTATTTTGTCATTTTATATTTTATGAACACTCTTGTCATTTTGATTTCCAATTAATGCAATTTTATGTTTCCATGTCATTTATTGCTTTCTTTAGTTGTCATTGTCACTTTCTTGCTTTGGTAGTTGTAGAATTTATTTTATTGCAATTTAATATTATTTTATTCTCATGCACACCAAGTGTTTGATAAAATGCTTGGCTTAGTTTTCACTTAGTTTTTCTTAACTCTTGGCTTGGAATTGTTGACTTTGGTGATCCTTGAGTCATTGATGTCCATTCTTGTTTGATATATTAGAGTAGTTTATTGATTTGGTCTCCCTTGACTCTATGTGACCCCTTAGTGTTGACATAGGACTTTGGGATTGAAATTAACTATGCCTATTTGACTTATCTTCGATGTAAGGTTGACTAAGTAGGATTAACTCTTCATAATCATCATGTGTTTGTGGTTAATGACTAGGATAGGTAGCCTTAGTTCTCAATTACTTGCCGAGAGATTTCTTGCATTTTAATCTTCCTTTCTTTGACATTTAAGTGCTTTGAATTTTATTGCTTTGATGTTTAATTTCTTGCATGTTTAGTTTTCACACTCTTGGTTGAGAAATTGAATGGTTGGGTGGAATTGAGTTGTGGATGTCCATTCTGCATTGTGTGGGAATAGTTAATTGGTTTGGTTTCCATTGACGCTAGTCTTTCACTAAGTAATTAGTGAGTTGACTAGGACTTTTGGATTGAGATCAATTATAGCTTTTTGACTAATTCTCAAGGAGGATTGACTAGTTTGGATTGATTCCACACAATTGCCATATTTGTGGTTCACAACTAGGATAGGAAACCTAGATTACCCAATTCTTGCCAAGAATCCTTTTTAGCACTTAATTTCCATTTTCATTGCTTTAATTGCTTTCCATTTAATTCCTTGCATGATTGTTTCAATTCTTGATATTTACATTTATTGCTCTTTCTTTCGTTCACAATCCCCATGCTCTCTCTCCCATAGCCAATAATTGTACATTTCATTGCAACTCCTAGGCAAGATGACCCGGGAGCTAAATACTCTCACTTTATATTTTGTATTAGATTTATTATTTGATGTTGAGAATTCATTGTTGGTTTGGACTATGCTACCAACGAATTGATGCTCGTCTTTAATTGATTCTAAACCATCAATAATTCTCATCGTCAAATTTGGCACCGTTGCTGGGGAGTTGCAATGGTGTATGTTGTTGACTATTGTGCATATGTGAATATTGTAAATAGCTTACTTTTTGGTTGATTGTACATATGTTGCTTGCTTGTTTTTGTCTTTTGTAAATATGTTAGTATGTGAATATCTTGCTTCTTATTTGCTATTGTAAATATGCATCTCTTGTTTGCTCTTTGTTTTTCTTGTTGGGAGCTAATAGCTTGTTGGACACTTCATCCAAGCTTGGTGCAATCAATTGGGAATTGTGGAGATTCTAGCATTGTTGGAGTCTCCATGATGAATACAAGCACAAGATTAAAGCTCTCCACAAGTCTAACTTAAAGACATTAAATAAAAGTGTTTGGTAACACCTTTCTAACCCTCTCTTTGTACATAGTTTCAATTTATTGCATTTTGTTTCTTGTAGATAGCTTAGGTTTAGCTTAATTTCAAGCTTAATTTGATTAGATTTTAGTTTAGATCATGTGTTTTTGATGAATAATATGTTTTGGGGTTGAAAAGCTATTTTGGATGTCAAGTTTGGTGCCTTAGAGCACTAAATTTTTTTTTGAGAAAAACAGCGCATGTGCGTGCGCACACACCTGTGCGTACGCACACAACCTCAATTTTTGCGTTCTGTGCGTGCGCACCACCTTGTGCGCGTGCACACCAGCGTATGCACCCTCTGTTGGGAGCGTTAGCACACCTTGTGCGACTGCATCCCCCTTCCTTTGCCGCTCATGCGTCCACACGGACCTGTGTGCGTACGCACACATGGTGTGATAGCCGGCAATTGTGACGCTTCAAAAAAAAATAAAAATAAAAATAAAAATTTTGGCCTTCTGTGCGTGGGCACAACCCTGTGCCCACGCACACATCAAAATATGGTTTCTGCTAGCTGCGTTGGCACGTATAGTGCGAACGCACAACCATTTGAGTTTTTCCATCGACGCGTACGTGTGCTCCACGCGTACGTGTCGCCTTACACATTTCGCCACCTTACGCGCACGCGTCCACGACGCGTACGCGTGACCCTCTGTGCGTGCGCACATCCCTTTATGCGTACGCACGCCCCTGTTTTCTTCTACTGTACTTCTTTTCTTCTCTTCTCTCTACTTCTTCTCTTCTTCTCTCTTCCACCCTCTCTTTTCTTGCTTTTGCCTTCTTCTCTACTTGTTCTACTTTGTTCTATTTGCATTTCATTTTTATTTTAGTAATTCTATGAGTTTTTGTTTAGTTGTTTGTTAATTAAATAAGTTGCAAGTGTTTGTTTAACAATGACTGGGTTGCTTCTTGCTTGAATTTGGTTTCAAGTTTGATAAATATGTGCACTGAGCATTAAAGCCTTGTTTAAATGTCTAGATGAATTGTGAGTTTGATTCATATATTGTAGCTACCATATGCATTAAAATTTATCCTTTTTTGGCATCTTGAATTGTGCACTTTTACTTTAGTGAATTGAGTTGAAACTATTTGTTCATCTTGATTTTCATATCATATGGATCACATGTCCGGTACTTGTTTCTTTTTAATGCTTTGCATTTGTTTGAGTGACTTAACTTGATTCTTATCAAGCTTTTCACTTTTTGCAACAAGTACCTTTACCATGTGAGTACTTCATTATTCTTCATGATGAATAAATAGTTTTCTTTTCATTATTGAATTGGTTGTTGTTTATTGTGCTATTTTGTATCAATCTTGAGCTTTCACTTGCACAATTTCAATATCCAATAATTCCTACATTCAATTCACTCTTGTTGTAATTGCCTAAGCTTGCTTATGTTTAATTGTGGCTCATCTATTGCTTGCATCTTAGGACATTTAATTGAGGAACTCACTCTTCACTTTTAATTGTGTGGATGCCACTTTAACCGACCGTTGTGTGTATTCCGCACCACTACACAACCTTCCTCAATTAGATGCTTATTTACCCTCTCTTTTACCCTATTGTGCTACTTGCCCAATGATTCTAACTATACTTTGTTCTTCTTTTTGAGGATGAGACATGGAGGCAAGGAGCAGGAGAGGAGGACCTTAGGGACATTCTCCCCAAATTGTGTTCGTGCACGGAGGGCCGTGCAACGCTTAAGTGTGGGGGAGGATTCGTCATTTTGGGGAGTAAACTTTCTTTTCCCAAACACTTCGTATTTTATTTTTTGTTTCTTTTTATTATGTTTCTTGTATATATTTGGAGTATTTTTGACTGTTGTATTGCATTGTCCTTTGGTATATATATCATAGTTTATATCTAGCTATTGCATGTTGCATTTTTGCATCTTTTCCTTAGTATATATTTTATAGATAGAAGTTGTGATTGGATGATGTGAATATTATAGCACCTAGTTCAATTTTGTCCTAATTGTTCATGTTAATTTTTTCTTGTTGAAAATTAGGAAAAGAACTAGAAAATTTTTGAAAAATTGCATCCATCACAACATACGTACATACATATAGGAAATAATTTTGGTAAAACAACAAAGAATTTTTAAGAAATCTCTTTTTGGGCATTCCATTGATTAGATTTAAAATTATTTTTGAACTTGCTTGAAGTATCTTTTTATGGAACATAGAAAAGAGCTTGAACAAATACCAAGTGAGATTTGAGCTTTAATTGTGTGGTTGCATATTTTCAATCACAAATTTTGTTCTTGTGTGTATAATCTCCTTTTATGATTGTGATCTTAGATTTGTCTTAGTCTATATGTCCTATATATGTTGTTTTAAATTGCATTTAGTATGATTGAGGCCATCCTTGTATAGCTCACTAACCCATATGGCCAACCCTTGCAGCTATCTTTGCAAACCACTTTTTGAGCCTTTAATTGCCCTTTGTTCTCATTATAAGCACATCATTCACCCTAAGTAAAAAACTATTATGTCCATTGATTATATCTTTGATTAGCTTGGATTTGAGTGTGTGTGTGTTAATCAAGTGTGGGGGAATTTGTGGGAAATATTGGTAGTTAGTGCTTTGGGTGTTCATTGAAAATATTTGGAAAAAATGGGAAAATACTCATGCACTCATTACTTAGAAGCATATGCATCTCCTCTTTGTCAATATATATATATATATATATATATATATATATATATATATATATATATATATAAAAGAGAAAAGAAAAGAAAAAAATGAATAAACAACTAATAATAATAAAAATAAGAGATGCATATGTGGTTGAATTGAAAAGAAAATGCATGAGTAAATGTGAGAAAGGGATAAATGGGTAGCTAGGATTGTTTTGTTATGAATGTAGGATGATATATAGGATTAGGTGGGATACTTGAGCTAATCAAAGATCCAATCTATTAACCCACTTAACCATATTAATCCTACCCTTACCTAAGCCCCATTACAACCCACAAAAGTCCTCATGATATTTGCATTCATACATCAAATATTAGTTGATTGTTAGATGACTTGCAAATCTTTGAGAAACATGATTAAAGGTGGATTGAGTGATTAAACCATACACACTGAGCGATTAGAGTGTAAACACATCCGGTGAGGGTTTCAATTGCTCAATTCTATGTTTTCATTGCTTATCTTGTACCTTCTTGCAAGTTATTGAACTTAATTTTTTGAAATTTTCAAATCAATTCTTTGGACATTGATCATATTGTTATATTTGCTTTGTCTTGCCCCTAAGTCTTTATTTTGGATTGATTGAGATTCTTTTGTTTGTTTTTACCAAACTCATTAGGAATCATATTGTAGACATATATAGATAGCATTTGGTGTAGTTACATGCATATAACTAGTTGCATTGAATAAATCATTTACCCCTTCATTCATCTCCTTTGGTTGTGTTTAGCATGAGGACATGCTTGATTTAAGTGTATGGGAATTGATGAGTCCATATTTTACGATATATTTTGGTTTGATTTGAGTGGATTTCATCACATAAACCCCAATTTATTCATCTAGATAGCATGCTTTTGAGATTTCTTCCTAAATTGTGCTTGAGAGTGAAAACATGCTCTTTTGTGCTTAAATTAGTCATTTTAATTCACTTTAATCCCATTTGGTGCCTTGATGTATTTGTTAAGTGATTTCAGGTTTCCAAGGCAAGTATGGGTTGAAGAAGTGAAGGAAAGAGCAAGCAAAAGGGAAAAAACCATGAAGAAATGGAGTTTGGAAGTTTCAACATGCGTGCGTGCGCACAAGTGCTTGTGCGTACGCACAGGAAGGGTTTGCGAGTGACACGTACGCGTGGATGGACTTTTGCGCATCGACGCATACGCATGACACGACTTACGTCAGCTCATTAATGCAAATCGCTGGGGGCGAATTTTGGGCCTCCAGGACCCAGTCCAACTCATTTCTGAAGCTATATGAGGCCAAAGTGAAGCTGAATGAAGGGGGGGCAATTAGGGTTAGCTTTTATCATGTTTTAGTGTAGTTCTCTAGAGAGAGAAGCTCCCCCATCTCTTTAGAATTAGGGTTCTTTAGTCTAATTTCTTGTAATTTCTATGTTTAATTCTTGTTTTCATTTACTTTTCCTTGTCATTTATTGTTATTGCATCTTTCTTCTTCTTCATTTCTCTTGCTATTTCCTTTATTTTTTCATTTTATGTTTTATGAACACTCTTGTCATTTTGATTTTCAATTAATGCAATTTTATGTTTTCATGTCATTTATTGCTTTCTTTAGTTGTCATTGTCACTTTCTTGCTTTGGTAGTTGTAGAATTTATTTTATTGCAATTTAATATTATTTTATTCTCATGCACACCAAGTGTTTGATAAAATGCTTGGCTTAGTTTTCACTTAGTTTTTCTTAACTCTTGGCTTGGAATTGTTGACTTTGGTAATCCTTGAGTCATTGATGTCCATTCTTGTTTGATATCTTAGAGTAGTTAGTTGATTTGGTCTTCCTTGACTCTATGTGATCCCTTAGTGTTGACATAGGACTTAGGGATTGAAATTAACTATGCCTATTTGACTTATCTTCGATGTAAGGTTGACTAAGTAGGATTAACTCTTCATAATCATCATTTGTTTGTGGTTAATGACTAGGATAGGTAGCCTTAGTTCTCAATTACTTGCCGAGAGATTTCTTGCATTTTAATCTTCCTTGCTTTGACATTTAAGTGCTTTGACTTTTATTGCTTTGATGTTTAATTTCTTGCATGTTTAGTTTTCACACTCTTGGTTGAGAAATTGGATGGTTGGATGGAATTGAGTTGTGGATGTCCATTCCGCATTGTGCGGAAATAGTTAATTGGTTTGGTTTCCATTGACGCTAGTCTTTCACTATGTAATTAGTGAGTTGACTAGGACTTATGGATTGAGATCAATTATGGCTACTATTTGACTAATTCTCAAGGAGGATTGATTAGTTTGGATTGATTCCACACAATTTCCATGTTTTTGGTTCACAACTAGGATAGGAAACCTAGATTACCTAATTCTTGCCAAGAATCCTTTTTAGCACTTAATTTCCATTTCCATTGCTTTAATTTCTTTCCATTTAATTCCTTGCATGATTGTTTCAATTATTGCTATTTACATTTATTGCTCTTTCTTTCATTCACAATCCCCATGCTCTCTCTCCCACAGCCAATAATTGTACATTTCATTGCAACTCCTAGGGAAGACGACCCAGGAGCTAAATACTCTCGGTTTATATTTTGTATTAGATTTATTATTTGATGTTGAGAATTTATTGTTGGTTTGGACTATGCTACCAACGAATTGATGCTCGTCTTTAATTGATTCTAAACCGGCAATAATTCTCATCGTCAAATTTGGCGCCGTTGCTGGGGAGTTGCAATGGTGTATGTTGTTGACTATTGTGCATATGTGAATATTGTAAATAGCTTGCTTTTTGGTTGATTGTACATATGTTACTTGCTTGTTTTTGTCTTTTGTAAATATGTTAGTATGTGAATATCTTGCTTCTTGTTTGCTATTGTAAATTATCATTTGTACTGATAAAAGATACAGATGCTGACAAATGTACCCATATAAGAATAAAACGACAATTGTAACCACGAAAAATGGCTTCCGTGTGCCAAGAGTACCCTAATGGACCAATTGTGTAACCAACATCCGGGTACTCTTGGCACACAGAGGTATCGAAATTTTAAACAAAAATAATTACCGACGCGGTAAAAAATATCGTCACAAAACCCTTTGGTTCTATACATATCCAGCTGATATATAAATATATTTATATATGTTTGTTTGATATGTTGCTTGTTTGATATGTCGCGACATATCATGGTTTTAGAAATTCCTGAGTTTTTTTTACAGAATTTCGAAAAATTACGGCGCAAAAATGGGTTCGTATAAGTTTCTTTCCGCGTCTTCTATCTATTTTTCTATATTAGTGTGGTCTATTTATCTATATCCGCCTTGTGTTTATATTAAAAGATAATTCTTGGAGTTTGTGAGTTTTCGTCACAGAATTTTCGAAAAATAATTCCGTTAAAAGACAGGGTGTTACATCGTGTTGTATTTTGTGTCTGTATTAGTATCCGTGCATCATAGTTATTTATTTTATGAGCCTTGGGCTATGAAAGTTTCGGAATTGACTATTTTATTTCCTTTTTATGCTTGATCACCAATTACTTTACCTGTTATATATGTTATTCTTAATGTTCAGATGCACTAAACATTTTTTATTAGTCTTTTGCCTTTAAAATATTTTTTATTATTATACAATTAATCCTAACATTTGGTAATTCTGAATGTACTTTTTGGCCATACAATTACGTAATGAGAGTGATGAGAATAATTAGTGACATAAATTTTGGGTGTGTTAACACTACAATAAAATTTGGTAATTATAGCAGTTATTTTGGTATTTATGGCGATTTGAACCACTTTTATTATCAAGAGTGGCAGTTTTAGAAAACGACGTAATCTAGAGTGCCATTCTTGTTATTATGGCGGTTTTTGAAAAACCGCCACAATTTTTAGAGTTTAAACAATAATTTTTTAATATGTTAAAACGACTGTTCAAACTGCTATTATTTCTAAATAAAATAATATTTTTTGGTTAGTTAAAACAGTGTTTAAGTAACACATTATTTACTAGACTAAATAGTTAGTAACAGATAGTTAGTTAATTCATGATATATTAAACATTAAGCTTTCCCTTATCACCTTTTTTTTTCCTTCAAATGGTGGGAAAAAAATTAATTAAACACAATACAACTTTTCATGATAAATAGTTTGTAAAATTGTCATTGGAAATTCATCAAGTAGTACTTTATTACAGGCTTTTTTGAAAACTGATAAAAAATTTTTGAAATAGCAAAAGCTTGTTGAAGTTCTTTCCTTATGAGTCTTTTTTTAGTTAATATTGTTATGAAAACAAGTAAAAAATTAGTGACAAATTTTACCTATTTGATTTGTTTTAAAACTTTTGTGATTCGTGAAAAATTAATACATTAGAAGTGGTTACAAGTTTTACTGTGCAAGTATAATAACTATAAAATTTAAATTAAATAAAAATAGTAGTGATTTCTTAAAAATAAAAAATATGATTAATTAAAAATCAAAATAATAGAATGTTAGATTTAAAGGCTGAGTGAAAGATGACATTTTCAAGACCTAAGAAGGAGGGGGTGGGGCCTTAAAGACTTGAGGGCACAAAATATAGCCTTATTAGGAAAATAGTGTTGGCGGATCGCTACTCAGTCTAATTCTATCCTAACTAAAATACTGAAAGGTAAATACTTCAATTATGGAGATGTGATGAATGCAGAAATAGGTAACTTACCTTCTTGAGGATGGCGTAGCATCTTAGAGGATCGCACGTTTATTGAAAAAGGCTTGAATTAGAGAGTTGGCTCTGGTAGCTCCATCCGAGTTTTTCGAGATCCTTGGTTGCTTCCACTGTATTCCTTTCGTATCCCCTGTCACAATACATAGAATCATAGATTCATATGTTATGGGTTAAAGATATGATGAGGCCAGATAAATCGTGGAACCACAACTTGATAGTAAATATTTTTTTCTCTTGAAATTAGAAGAAGAATATGCTTAATTCAACCTAGAGATGGAGAAGATTTGATTCAATGGAGCCTCAATAAATCTAAAGTGTATGTCACAGTTTCAAGCTACAACATTGCTTACCTCTTTTTTCACCCTATTTTAGAGCACTGCCCAAACCATATACAACAGAAGCAGGTGTGGCAGCAGGTGTGTAAGATAAAGATCCCGCCCAGACACTACAAGATTTCTGTTTGTTTATGGGGATTTTTTTGTGGAAGTTTAGGAAAATCTCCATAACATATTTTATTTATGGCAAAATATAAAACCCCCATTAATTAAAACTAGTTTAAATTTTACGCCCAATTTTCTAAACCAATAGCCAGTCCCTAACCTACACTGATTAAATCCAAACAAATATAACTCCAAACAAAAACTTGACCAAAAAATTAGAAGAGGAAGAAGAGTGAGAATGAAACCCTAGCAGATCTACTTGCCGCCGCAGTATTCATCTCTTTGCCATTGTCACCATCAAGCTCGCCGTAGCGTCTGAGATCAGAGGGAGAGTAACTGGCGACGCCCATGACTCCATCCTTGCTGAGGTCCAGGAGCAGGTTTCCATCCTCAACTCCACTTTCTCATGGAAGGAGTCAGATCGAGCCGCCGCCAAGCGCGCCACTCACGCGCTCACCGATCTTGCCAACACGGTAAATCCTTCATTCCTCTTCCTCGATCTCCTAGCGTGTTGCTCCCTTCATTTTGGTTTTTGGAAAATTCGTCGTGCATGTCTCTTAGTGTAAATCCTTCGGTGGTTGTGTCTTGCAGAGGAAGTGGTGAACGTGATTGCCGAAGGAGGAGCTATTCCTTTGGCGCGTCTCCTGAGATCACGACATGGTAACTTTTGAGATCTCCTTCTGCATTCTTTTGTGCATTCCTATGGAAGCTTCTTTTTTGTTAATTTTGTGATTTCCTTTACATTAATTTAGTTTGATTGATTACTTCTCTGATTTCAGATTTGGCTTGTTACTTTTGCGATTATTTAGTAACTTGATGGCGATATAATTAGTGTTGATATTTTTGCTTATCCTAGTTTGATTCTGATTTTTATGTTGAAATAGGCATATGGATAAGCAGAATGAGATCCTTATGGAAGCCTACAAATCAATGCTCGATGAATCGAAAAAACTTCAGGTTCTTTAATAATGTTATAATTGGTTTTGTTCTTCACTTCGAATAGTGTAAGTTATAATGAACTTACTTGGTTCATTTAAAATGGTGTGTTTGTTTGTAAAGTCTGAGACTATTTTTGTATATTGACCTCGTTAATGCAAGGAGTTGGAAGTTTTCAGATGCCACAAATGGCTCTTCCAGATTTCCAGACATTAGAAAAATAACTGGTAATTCTATAATTGAATTAGTTAGTACACCAAAGAAGATAACCGGAGTACATTACGTTCAGGTGAGAATTGAAATATACATTTCACAGAAATTCAGCTATCATAACTCATATAGCTTCTTAATTGTTCTATCATGTGGCATATGCCGAATAGCTAATTAACAAACATATTCATGCTTTTTCCTCAAGGGGTTATTATATTCCATGATGTGTTTGACAATGAATATAATGTTGGTGGTGCCCAGATAAGAGTGGAAGGTGTATATATATGGCCTTTTAGACAGCTTCGGATGGTAGCCAACAGGTGATTTTCATAATATGAATGTCTACTCAAGTTTACATATTAAGCGTGCAAGTTGGCGAATGTTATCATGCTTGTTTATATTTAGAATTTCACCTTGAATCTGTTCTTTAATGCTCTGTTGTATTTGCAGGAAATGCTTAAAATTTCCTTCTCTTTTGAATATGCTCAAGAGTTTCTTTCCTGCTATTGCAGTGGAAAAGAGGGAGAATTGAATCAGGATGGAGATTATATTTTATCCAATCCATACCATCTGGTAACCATCATTTTTTTATGTATCCTTGATGTTTACACATTGTATATTTTTTGTAGAATACTCCCCTCCCCCCCCAAAAAAACAAAATTATATAACGTATACCATATGATAATCTTGATTTGGTGATCAATTTATATTTGTATTGTTTAAACAATCTTTATTAGTTGGGATAATTGATATTCTTTGTACAAGAATTAATACACGTTCTTATACACACCCACCAACACACAAGAGTTCTTCTAATGTGATTTTTATCAATCAAAATGTAACCTTGTTGTAACACCCTAATATTCAAATCCTTATACTCGAGTCATAAGTCAATGATATTACGGTGGTACGACTCTCAGGTGGATTTTTAATACACAACTATAAGTATAATTGAAAGGAGTATTAATCGAGAAGCCTGAAATAAGTAAAAATAAAATCGCAAAGTCGTATCACTCACGTATCGGCAGCTAAAAGGTAAAGTGTGAAGTCAAAAGCGATATACAGATAAAGGCATAAGGGAGAACAAGGGAAAGATAGTATATATAGATATATAACATAAGTAAATAGTCACTAGTCACGACCCGCGAAGTTTAGGCCGGCTAGGGTACAATATGAAAGTTGTTGACAACAGTATCTCCTAATCTCTCCCAGAAGAAACCTAAGAGCCTCTATAGGAAAGTTCAGAAGAGTTCAATACATAATAAAGCTTTTCAAAATAAAGGTGGAGAGATTCTAAGCAAATATGAAGTAGAGAATATAAAGATCTTCACCATCTCTCAGATGAACCACAGCTCACTTCTGAGCACCTAGACCTGTATCTGAAAAACAAGAGATATATACGGAATGAGAACCCCCGACCCATGGGTTCCCAGTACGGTAAAAGTACCAAATAAATACAATGCATTATAATAAAAACTCGCTAAGCATCCTAAACTTTCTTTCACCAAACATTCACCCTATGATCTCGCTAATCCATAAATAGGCAACTGTCGTAAGGGAAATGCTAAGTCTAATTCTTATTCTTCATGTTTCTCAACTCTCTCTAACTCTCCACGAATCAGAAACGTAAACAAAACCATCACCAGTTATTCTGTATCAGCAATTCTATATCAATACATCATATCCTCACCTGGAGCAAGTGAATTCACTTCACTGCGTCTACCTAGGGAGCTCAAATTATCTCATTCAATAATCATCATCATTATTCAATTACATCATTAACTCATCTCATCCAGAACAGCCCTCAGCGTCCACCGACACAAGCATGAGGAACCTCTCAGTTGTACAAACACAAGCAATACAGACAAATAATACACAATTAAAGTACAAGTAGAACAAGTAGCACATAACTAGGTAACATAGCATATATGATATAGCAATCCAAAATAATTAGGCAAACCCAAACAATTCAAACATATGCAAATGATGTATGCCTGCCCTATGGCTGATGATATCATCTGTCGGTTATCAAGCCAACTCGACGTGTCTGGTAGCTAATCCGGGCACAGTCTCTCTGTTGCACATTAATATCATTAGAGGGAGTACGTGCCCTGTCATCATTAGAGGGTATCTGCGCCCTGTCGCCATTAGAGGGTATCTGTGCCCTGTCGCCATTACAACCAGAGAAAAAACACAAGCATACTCACATTCAACATTTTCCAACATTATTCATTTACCACATTCGGTCATTAATCATGTATGCATCTCTGGCATAATCGCCACATGTTAAAGCTTCCTCAATCAATCATCATTGTTTTCAAATCTCAAACATTAACCTGGAGCAAGCGGAACAAACCACAACCCTTGCTACTACCCATGTATCACAGCTACACATTCATTCATAATCACACTTCATTATTACCAATTCTCAAACAATGAACTGAAGCAAGCGGGACGAACCACAACCCTTGCGTCTACCCGGGGAGTCTCTATACTAACCAACCTGGAGCAAGTGGGGCGCAACCACAACCCTTGCATTTACCCAGGAGGTATGTTCTCATATGCCCAGGAGGAACCAAGGAGGGGATCCTAACCTCCCACCATCTCGCTGGGGGTGATTTTACAATACCAGGAGGAACAAGGAAGGGGATCCTCACCTTCCTTCATCTCTCTGGGGTCGCACTTCTGAGAAAGGGAGCTCAAGATAAAACAATCTTTCAAAGCCATATTTTCATTTCCAACCATAAATCAATATTTATCAATGCCATCCGGCTCATGGCATAACCCATAACCAGTCAATAATCATTTTCAAATACAGCCTATTGGCTCACGGCATACACCGCACTACCATCATCATCCTCAACAACTCATACATTCATCATTAATCATAACTCATCATCAATTCTCCCCTTACTTCATCCACAAGTTACCACATCTCCTAGCCTCTTCCCATCGCTAGGTATACTATAAGTATTTAGGACACAAAAGGGTGAGAATGGCGACTTAGAAGTCTGAAATTCGGCTTTGAACACTCAAAATAAGCTTTGGGGTGAAAACAGGGTCACACGTGCGTATCGCTTATGCGCACACGTGGAAAGCAGGAAAGTTACAGTGACGCGTACGCGTCGCCCACACGCACGTGTGGATGGGAGAAAAGTAAAGTGACGCTTGCGCGTCAGCCATACATACGCGTGGGTGCGATTTGCGTCCCACGCACAAAACCAGCACAATACCCGCACAACTCTCGGGAACTTTGGCTGGGCACTTGAACCAGTACATCAACGCGTACGCGTCAGCCAGGCACACATGTGGAGTAGTGAAAATTCGATAGGGACTCGTGCGCGTCGGCCACGCTTACGCGTGGGTGTATGATCTGCCAAAAATTTTACTAAGTTAAAAAGCTGCAGAATTTCTTTTTCAAACCTCAAACTTCCACCACACATAACTTCTTCTACAAAATTCCTTTTTCAACCATTTTTGAACCGTTGGAAAGATATTTAAATAAGCTTTCATAAAAAATCCCTTATTGAAGAATTCCAAACTCCGTGGACTGAGTTACGGACCGCCAAAGTCGGTTAAAAATAAGTTTTTTCCCCAAAAACTAGAAATCACCAATTTTTCTAATGTTCACAAGCCAAATTCATTTTCACTCATCCAAATGACCACCGTCCAACCACATTCACATAATTACACTCAACCAAACCAATCCTACATCCTCTACATAATTTCACCCAAACACTATCAACTTCCACACCTCAATTCCTCAAACCTTATTATTTAATAACTAAACCAATTATTCACACCTTCAATATCTAAATCCATCCAATCTCTTATATTATCACACAATACACATACCAACTTATCTTCCTTACCTCTTGCCGGCCTCTGGCCCAAAATTCATGGCCTCCGGCCCAAATTCACAATTTAAATGCATAGTCCACAAACCAATAATCATTATTCAATTCACACAATTCTCAACCCAATCATTAATTTACATTACATATCAACTATGCATATTAATACCAACCATTCACACAATCCAAACTTATTTCTAGGGGCATCTAGCCTAGGAATTCTCATCACACCACACGGTACTTAAATGAAACTTAAACCGTACCTCTTGTAGCCAAATTAATTGAGCTCCTTTTTGGAAATCTCCACCAACCCTTAGCTCCAAGCTTCACCAAAGCTCCTCAAGCAATATCAATCTTCCAATTGTGCACCAAAATCACCAAATACACTAACACAACCAATTTCACATATATACATCAACCTAGGGTTCATGAAAATGATAAATCACAAGGGTTCGAGGGTTTCATACCATAACCCACTGAAGTTTGTGATGAATACCACTCATGGCTCATACTAGAGTACTCCTAAACAACCAAAATCACAAGATTACTTAACACCCGTAACCAAACTCGAATTTGAGGGGAAAAACGAAAACTGGGCAAAGATGAATGGAATACTCACCACAAAAATTAGATAGAATTGTAGAGGATGAGAAGAGCGACGCGTGGCCGCAAACGGCTCATCAATCGGAGTTCCGTAGCTCAAGTTATGGTATGGTTTGAAGTTGGAACTAGGACTAGGGTTTTCTCCTCCCTTCTCTCTTCACCAAGCTACGCCCTAAACCCTTTTCTTTAGGGTAAATGAGCTGAAATACTCATAACTATTGTTTATATATGTTGGGTCTTGGGCCCACTTGGGCCCAGTTCACTTATTTTTGTCTGTTGGCCCAAATTTGGGCCAAAATCCTCAAGATTATAGCTTTAAATCGCATTTTAAATATTTCCACTTGTCCTAATTATAAATCCTAATTTCTTAGACTTATTTACTTATAATCAATTTTCTCAGCTGCAGTACTAGATAGATCTCAGTCGGTACTGCCGGTCAAAATTCCTCTACGCATTTTTACGCAGAAAACTATTTTTCTGACTCAGAAAAATTCACTGAATCCAAATATCATGTTTAGATTACCAAATTCCGATTGCTAAATTTTCTAACCATATTCACTCCTATTTAATTTATTATTTAATTAATTACGGTTTGACTGGGTTTTACATTCTACCCGCCTAACAGAAATTTTTGCCCTCGAAAATTTCATCCGCCACCACGAGTACGTGAGCGTAGTCTGCCTTTATATCCAACGCATAGTAGTTCCAAGATCTTTTTACTCTGCACGCTTTCGTGGCCGCGCTCTGATTCCCTTATCTTCGAGGGTCTCGATCATTCGTCCAACGCCGACCAACAGCCTCGTTCATTACTTTCATCCTTTCATCAACTCACATCTTATCAAATCTCAATTTATGTCATCAATAATATCACCATCATCATTATAATCAACCAAAAATCATCACTATACCTTAATCATACTCCATCACTATCCTCCCTCTCTGTCAAGCTAATTACCACCAATCACAGCTCAACTCCAAGCATAACTTCTAGAGTTACTTTCTTATTCCCAAACCCTCAAATTTCTATATAACTTGTTGTTTTAAAGTATTTGACTAATTAATCAAAACTCTCTTCGTTTTTTAAAAAAACCAGATGAGTTTGAAATAAAAAGTTAACAAAATCATAAGAACCCGATTCTCTTTAATAATTTATAAAAGCATTCGAAACTCATCTCTTTTGTTAAAGTTACTCAAATCAAAAATAATTTTCAAAATCATAACCAACACTCTTTCAAATTCTTGAGAAATTTCGACAGCACCTCCCCTAAAAACTGGAGTTTACCACCCATTACGGGTTCCCTCAAACCAATCTCAGTACAACATCAGCATTTCAATTTAATAGTTTTTAAATTCGTCTCTGAATCCAATCATTATACATTTAAATCTAAATCCAAGGTCATCATGATCAAATCGTAATACTTATCTCTCAAACATGACGATTGGTACTACTTATCGCCTAATTCTAATTACACACCAACAATTATTTCCGTATCCACTCCAGAATCAGTCAAAGTTCACAGCCATATTCAATTCAAGTACCTGAGAATCATTACTCGCATTAACCCACTAGACCCTTCAAGTATTTCAAGCTTAAGACATTCTAGTCGACTTTACACCTCCTATACATAACTCTCCTGTGTTACTGCTTCCTCTGCGTCATTCTGACTACTTTTATTAAAGACATACCTAATCATTTATGCTAGTCAAACCTTCTATTAAGATAATTTAAGGTACATGTCATGATTTTTCATTCGACCATGTATTATGAGGGAATACCAGTCTCCAGTATTGTCTAAAGTGGTAAAGAATTAAGTTATCAGTTTCCTTATTACCTCAGATGTGAGGATCGGATCCGGCAATACCCCGGTCTCTCCTGTGTGGACAATCTCTGACCAAATGTCTTGGCTACCCGCAATTGTAACACAAACCCGAACCATAACGACACGGCCTATTTGGGTGATGACTTCCACATCTCTGACAGCTCGAAACATCTGAAGCAGCCGCTGTCTGTTTTCCCTTGCCATTCCCTCGGGACTCCTCATTCGTCGCAAAGTTATTCCGTCCTTGGAGAAAGTGTTGTGTGTATCCTCTCTCCTTAAACTCTCGACCCCTTGGTGCGAATCCTTGGTTGTGCTCTCTATGACTCCCTTTCTCTGCAGCCATCTTCTTCACACACTCTTCAGTAATTCTGCTCTTATTCACCAATTTTGAGAAATTTCGGATCTCCATTGGTCCCACTAAACTTAAGATATCACTCCGGAGCCCTCCTTCATACTTAATGCACTTCCATTCCTCGAAGTCTCTCGGAGATCCCTGACACATGCGGGATAACCTGAATAGCTCCTCAAATTTGTCTATATACTCCGATACGGACTTAGCACCTTGATTCAGCTGCAGTAACTCCAATTCCTTGGCCATCCTAGCAGAATTCAGAAAGTACTTCTTATAGAATTCTACCTGGAAGGCATCCCAAGTGATAGGGTCATCACCCTACTGCAGGAGACATCGGGCTCCTTGCCACCAATGCGATGCTTCCCCAGTGAGCAGATAGGTAGCAAATTCAACACACTGCTCTTTAGGTACCAATTGCGCTTACAGTGCTTGCTCCATAGCCTGAAACTAAGTATTGACTTCAGTCGGGTTAGTGGTTCCCTTAAACTTTGGTGGATTAACCTTTAAGAAGGTTGCCAGTGTCATCAGGCCCTTGATGTGCGGAAAACGATCCGACACAAAACTCACCGGCAAGTGCACCGGGTCGCATCAAGTAATAATAACTCACGGGAGTGAGGTCGATCCCACAGGGATTGAAGGATTGAGCAATTTTAGTTTAGTGGTTGAATTAGTCAAGCAAACAAGTGTTGATTGTGTGAAATTGTGTTGACAGGAATTAAATTGCATAGAATGTAAAGGGGAGTGGGTGATTTGCAGGAAATTAAAGGGAACAAAAAAAAAGAAAAAGAGCTGAATCTTAAAGAACAAGAAATTAAATGGCAAAAACTTAGAACGCAAGAAATGTAAATTGCAGAATCTTAAAGTGCAAGAAATATAAATTGCTTGAATTATAAAAGAAGTTGGAAATTGGGATTGCAGAAATTAAACAAGGAAAAGTAAAATTCAACAAACAGAAATATAAAAGATGGATTCAATTAAACCGGATCTCAAATAACAATGAAAATAAACTTGGTGTAGCAACGAAACAAGGAAATTGAAATTGAAAAACGTAGATCTCAGGACCCAAGAGACTAGATAACCAAGTCTAGATCTCAATGCCTTCCTAGATCCAAATTGAGAATTTGATTGCAAGAAAAGTAAAGATCAAGCAGTAGAAGAAAGGAATACAAAAATAAATTTCTCAGAAAGTGCAGTAAATGAAACAGAGAAATCTTAGGATGAGATTGAAACAGAATTCCTTCAATTCTCTAACACCCAAGATTTAAAATCTCCAAAATGCTCAAAACCCAAAAGCTCTCCAAAAACTACTCAGCAAAACCAAAAAGGAAAAGCTCTACTGCAAGTGTTAAAAATTCTAAAAAGAAAAACTCCCCAAAACTTCAAATCCTAAGCTATTTATACACTTTCTTCAAATGATCATTAAGCCTTGAATTGGGCCTTTAGCCTTGATGGAATTGGGTTGAGAATAGCCTCCGTTGATTGCTCTTGGTGTTGGGAAGAAATCCATTAGTGAACCGGGCCATGAACCATTCACGTTTGAGTCAACGTTTGAGGCAAACGTTGACTCAAACGTCCCTTGTGTGACATTATGCAGCTCGGCCAAGTTGCTGTCTTCCACGTTTGAGCCAACATTTGAGGTCAAACGTGAGCTCAAACGTGGTTCCCCCATGCTACTCCTTTGGCCAACGTTTGGCCCAACATTTGAGGCAAACGTTGGCACAAACGTGGCTCACTCAATGCATCAAACAGAGGTGCTCTTCCTTGCTTTGATGGCGCCAACGTTTGACCTCACGTTTGAGGCAAACGTTGGCGCAAACGTTGCCTTCCCTTGCTCCTTCTTCAGCCAATGTTTGCCTCAACGTTTGAGGCAAACGTTGGCGCAAACGTTGGCTCTTCTCCAGGGTGTTCTTCATCTGCTTCTCACGTTTGAGTTAACGTTTGAGGCAAACGTTAGCTCAAATGTGAATCCCTCTTTTCAAGCCCATTCTTGCAACCTTCTTCCAAGCTTTATTCCACCTATCATCAACCAACAATTGCATCAAAGCTATGCTCTAATCATGAGAGTTATTCTTTTTCTTGTCATATAAGCAATTATGGCATAAAACTCATGAAAATGCATCAATTCATCCATAGTTGATTGAATCTAGGGAAACATGATATTCCACCCAATTGGCTTACTTATGGCCCAAGAAAGTGCATAAAACTAAATGAAAACAAAGGAAAAAGACTAGTGAAACTAGGCTAAGATGACTTGTCATCAGCCCTGAGCTCCACTTCTGCCATTGCCATTATTGTTTATCTGTTGCCCAAGAGCCTCCGCAGTGGCCTGCATAGGAGCAACCATATTTTCCAATACCGCCATAAAGTTTACCAGGTCATTTGGGTTGATTCCCGGTCCATGAGCACTAGTACAACCTCCCTCTCGACCTCGACTGCGTCCACGAGGCGCCATTTGGTTCCTGTTCACACAAAACAAGCAATATCATGGTGATTAGTCTCAATATCTCAAGTCAAGTGCTTCAAATTACCAAAGGTACACTCATGGACTTCATGCTAGACGTATCGACTAGATACCCTAACTAGCACAGGCACAAGCTCAGAGTATGCATTGAAGCATATGCAGTTCCATCCCTCAGGCTCACGAGGACGAACTACTCTGATACCAAAATGTAACACCCTAATATTCAAATCCTTATGCTCGAGTCATAAGTCAATCATATTACAGTGGTACGACTCTCAGGTGGATTTTTAATACATAACTATAAGTATAATTGAAGGGAGTATTAATCGAGAAGACTAAAAAGAGTAAAAATAAAATCGCGAAGTCTTATCACTCACGTATTGACAGCTAAAAGGTAAAGCGTGAAGTTGAAAGCGATATACAGATAAAGGCATAAGAGAAAACAAGGGAAAGATAGTATATATAGATATAAAACATAGGTAAATAGCCACTAATCGTGACTTGCGAAGTTTAGGCCGGCTAGGGTACAGTATGAAAGTAGTTGACAACAGTATCTCCTAATCTCTCCCAAAATAAACCTAAGAGCCTCTATAGGAAAGTTTAGAAGAGTTCAATACATAATAAAGCTTTTCAAAATAAAGGTGGAGAGATTCTAAGCAAATATGAAGTAGAGAATATAAAGATCTTTGCTATCTCTCAGATGAACCACAGCTCACTTCTGAGCACCTGCACCTGTATCTGAAAAACAAGAGATATATACGGAATGAGAACCCCCGACCCATGGGTTCCCAGTACGGTAAAAGTGCCAAACAAATACAATGAATTGTAATAAAAACTCGCTAAGCATCCTAAACTTCCTTTCACCAAACATTCACCTATGATCTCGCTAATCCATAAATAGGCAACTGTCATAAGGGAAATGCTAAGTCTAATTCTTATTCTTCATGTTTCTCAACTCTCTCTAACTCTCCACGAATCAAAAACGTAAACAAAACCATCACCAGTTATTCTGTCTCAACAATTCTATATCAATACATCATATCCTCACCTGGAGCAAGTGAATTCACTTCACTGCGTTTACCCAGGGAGCTCAAATGATCTCATTCAATAATCATCATCATTATTCAATTACATCATCAACTCATCTCATCCAGAACAGCCCTCAGCGTTCACCGACACCAACATGATGGACCTCTCAGTTTTACAAACACAAGCAATACAAACAAATAATACACAATTAAAGTACAAGTAGAACAAGTAGCACATAACCAGGTAACATAGCATATATGATATAGCAATCCAAAACAATTAGGCAAACCCAAATAATTCAAACATATGCAAATGATGTATGCCTGCCCTATGGCTGATGATATCATCTGTCGGTTATCAAGCCAACCCGACGTGTCTGGTAGGGCGTAACCACAACCCTTTCATCTACCCGGGGCGTCTACTCGGGGAGTCTCTAAACTAACCAACCTGGAGCAAGTAGGGCGCAACCACAACCCTTTCATCTACCTAGGAGGTACGTTCTCATATGCCCAGGAGGAACCAAGGAGGAGATCCTAACCTCCCACCATCTTGCTGGGGACGATTTCACAATACCAGGAGGAATAAGGAAGGGGATCCTCACATTTCTTCATCTCTCTGGGGTCGCACTTCCGAGAAAGAGAGCTCAAGATAAAACAATCATTCAAAGCCATATTTTTATTTCTAGCCATAAATCAATATTTATCATAGCCATCCGGCTCATGGCATAACCCATAACTAGTTAATAATCATTTTCAAATACAGCCCATTGGCTCACGGCATACACCGCACTACCATCATCACCCTCAGCAACTCATCATTAATTCTCCCCTTACTTCGTCCACAAGTTACCACATCTTTGAGCCTCTTCCCATTGCTAGGAATACTATAAGTATTTAGGACACAAAAGGGAGACAATGGAGACTTAGAAGTCTGAAATTTGGCTTTGAACACACAAAATCAGCTTTGGGGTGAAAACAGGGTAACGCGTGCGCGTCGCCCACGCGCACGCGTGGAAAGCAGAAAAGTTACAGTGATGCATACGCGTTGCCCACACGCACGCATGGATCAGAAAAAAGTAAAGCCACGTCTACGCGTCAGCTACGCGTACGCGTCGGTGCGGTTTGTGTAACACTCCAATTACCCTAAGCCTTACCTCTAGCGGTAAAGCAAAGGTTAATCAGAGGTTACGACAATCCTAAGGCTTATATATATTGATATAGAGAAGGAAATAGTATATTCTAGAAGCCTGATGAAGGCATAAGCTCAAAAATTGAATTACAAAAGTGTGAAACATTCACACGAAGCTAACGCACAAGATACAAGGTATAGGTATAAGAGAATAATACATATTCAAATATAAGAATACAATAATCATAGGGAACTAGCCGCAGCTTGCAGAGTTTAAGCCGACTAGTTACAAATAGATAGATACAGAGTTTTAGAATTAAAACATCTTATACAACCTATCTCTCAAATAAGCCTCTGAGGCCGTAAAGATAAATATACAAAAGATGAGAGTATGCTACGACAAAAGTAAAATAGAAGCATACAAAGAAAGAACCATACTCCGCTCTGTCTCCATATCCACAATCTCACCGAAGTAGATTATGACCTGCATCTGAAAAACACAACAAAGTATGGAATGAGAACCGGAGGTTCTCAGTATGGTAACAGTGCCCAATGATGTAAGATGTAAGGCCCCAGGACGCCGAAGGCAATCCTAGAACTTCACATCACATACGGATATTCAAGCTTAGAACAAAATAACATAATACATAAAGAACTTAAACCATAAACCAGGGTTATCTAAACTTAGGGGATTTCTAACTAATACTAATCACGCCGCTGTATCCCACAGCCTTCGCCAACCTAACCTCCGTGCGATCCCATCACCACCGCCTACCTAACCTCCTCAGCACCAGACAAATCACAATTAATGCAACCAAATAAAACACAAGTAGAAGCATATAAAGCAAGTAGTTCAAGTAAGCAAATAGGCATGTTATACAATTAGGCAAACTCACGTAATTAAAGCAAACAAGCACATAAAAGATGCATATGATGAATGCCTATTTTATTGGCTCGTGATATCACTTGTCGGTCCATAAATGCCAACCCGACACATCCTTTCGGATGTCGCTTTTCTGCCGCACCCACGAATATAGTGTCGGGCACACTCTATTGACCCACGTATATAGTGCCGGGCACACGCTATTCACCCACGGATATAGTGCCGGGCACACTTGCATGCATAACCCAAGGATATAGTGCCTGGCACATTCTTGCAGCAGAAAAGATTATCAATCATAGTTCAATCCCAGGGACATAATACCCTGCTCATTCTCATGCTTAACCCAAGGATATAGTGCCTGGCACACTCTTATTATTCAACAAGATAATCATTCCTCTTGGAATCGTCAACTCATCATAACCATCATCAATTCATTACTTCCCTTCCGGGCTCATTAGTTCATCGATTTCCCAATTCATTGACAACAATCATCATATGCACCACTCTTCCTTCCCTCTCAACTAAATCTTCCACAATACACCAGAAATGTAAACCTCTGTTTGCTAGCTTTTCAGAGAAAAACCCAAATCAAACCCCTTAGGACTTTTTCCATGTTCTAGTACCTGAGAATAAGTCAAAGAGTCTTAAAATGATGTTATAGAAGCTTACAACCTTGTTGGGAAGGTGAAATAGTTGAAAACAAAGTTAAATTTGTGAAACAGGGCGTGTGCATCCGCACAGGGGTGTGCGTGCACATGCCCAGGAAGATTTTGAAAGTGTGCGTACGCACAGGGGTGTGCGTACACATAGGTACAAAAAGTTATAAAGTCTGTTCACTCGCACAAGCTGTGCGAGCACCTCTAACAGACGTCCCTTCCCGACTTGTGCATGCGCACAGGGGTGTACGCCCGCACAGGTCATAATTCTTTATTGATGTGCGCGCACAACTTATGCTAGCGCTACTACCAGAGCCCTTTCCCCTGCCTGTGTGTACGCATAGATCTGTGCGTCCGCACAGAATAATATTTTCGTAGTGTTGTGCGTGCGCACAAGGCTGTGCGTGCGCACATATCAGAAATCCTGAAATTCTGCAACTTTACAGAATTTCAGATTTTTAACACCAACTTTGAATGATCATAACTTCCTCTACAAAATTCCAAATTTTACAAACTCTATATCAATTTGAAGAATTTTCAATAATCTTTAATTCTAAACAAGTTTCAACACTTTTTTGAAAACTGAGACACAAGTTATGATTTGTCAAAGTTCACTAAAAATCTATTTTTACCCAAAAACCACAAAACCTCAATTTTAACCAAACTTCAATCCAATACCAATCAATCACATATCAACCATACCAAAACAACCTAAAATTCATACAAACACTACTTCAACCATTTTTTCACTCACACAACCTTTAAACCATTCCACAACTCAAAAATCCAACATAATATCACATCTCATTCCATTAATACCACCATTCAAATTCTCACATTAATCAAGGCTACAAGTGCCAATTCCTTTATTCCATTATCATCATCCAATCTATTCAAGTCATCAAATTACCTCACTCACTAAATTTCAACATGAACCACAATAACCAATAATAAAAAATAATCATCAACGTCCATAACCATCATAAACACTCATAATCATCATCAACTATCAACAACATCAACAATCACTACAAACCCTTATAAAACTCCCATCCTTCAACAATAATCATCAAATAACGTCAATATTAGCATTCATTATCAACATACACTCTCATCAACATCAACTCACATCATAATATTTCATTGACACCAATAATTCCCAACAATCATCATTAACCACAATAATCAATATTAATCATCAATTAACATCAGTCTCACTTCAACATGTACAATTTCTTCAATCCCCATTAACATGCATACACCACAATATTAATTCAAACAACCATACATCCAATTCAGTCCTATCCTATGGGCCATTAGCCTAAGTGTCCATGAACATTACATATTACATAAAGAAAACCGAAACCATACCTTGGCCGATTTCCAAACGCACCAAACACCAAAATGAAACCACCAAGCTTGATCCAAAGCCTCAACCAACTCCAACAAACACCAAAACTCAATCTAACATCACATATACATACCAACATCAAAACCTAAGATACACAAAATAACTAAACACAAGGGTTTAGTGAAATCTTACCTTACCCAATGTGATTAAGGGTAAAATTCATCATTTACCCGCTACTAGAGATCACCTAAACAAGCAAAACCACAAAATCTACTCAAAGACCAAACATAAAAACGCAGAACTGCTAGGGCACGAAGCTGGAGAGTGAAAAGCGATCTCTTACCAGAAAAACTTAGATGAAAGGAAGATCTCGTCGAGAACTTCGCGTGACCGTAAACGGCTTGTCAATCGGAGCTCCGGATCAAAAGTTATGGCTCCCGGAAGGTGGAGGTGAAAAGAGCACTCTCTCTTCTTCCTCTCTTCACTCTAACCGAACTCTCTCTCTCTCTCTCTCTCTTTATGCTGAAATGAGCTTCCCTGGCTCATTTACTCACTTATATATGTTGGACCTTGGGCCTGGTTTGGGCCCGGTCCAACTCGTTAGCATTTTTGGTCCGTTTGGCCCACGTTGGGCCAAAACCTTTAAGATTAGTGTCCGGTTTTCGATTCTAAATTATTTTTCTCCTTTCAAAACAATAAATCACTTTCCAAAATATTATTTTCCAAAATAAGCAGTGCTAGACAGACCAGAGTCGGTATTGCCAGCTTAATCGCCAGTATGCATTTTTACAAAAAATGTACGAAAGAAATACATTTTCCAACTGAGAAAAATTCACTGAAACCAAATTTCTCATTTATATTTTCAAATTAAAACTTCTAAATTTTGAATCTATTCTGGGCACTAAAATTATTTATTAAAATGGTTTTACGTGAAAATGCGGGTTCTTACATCCTTCCCTCCTTAAAAAGATTTTCGCCCTCGAAAATCCGAGTTACGCGATATATCCCTATCAAAGCGCCCTACCGTGTTGATGTTCCCTTTCTCCTTCCGCTGCGTCACTCTGATTATCGTCATTACGCATCCGAAGTTTTTCTTAAAACAATTACCAATTTGTAATACTTTTTAAAACCTTTAAATCAAGTTCCATATAAATGAGTTCATTGTTAAAACTTTTTCAAAAGAGCCAAAAACCGTTTACTCGAAGGTCAACTACTTGAAATAATGGTTTTCTTAAATAAAAACTTTTCAATTTGAATTCCTTTCGATAAGATAATTTCGAAACCAAATTCACAAATGAACATAATCGAAGAACTCACTTCTTCTTTTTACACAATATCCTCCAAACCAAGAATTTCCGATGTAGTTTCAAAACTAAAGACTGCTTTTGTAACATTTCGCAAAGCTGTGAAAACAAGTTCAATCTCAACCAGTTCATTATGAAAGCTTTTTCAAAAGGCTCAAAAATTCATTTAATCTTAAATCAAAACCTTTCAATTTGAATCCCATTTTGATAAGATAAATTATAAACCAAAATCACAAATCAAGAAGATCATAAAACTCAAACCATATTATTCAGACC
Source organism: Arachis ipaensis (assembly GCF_059453495.1). NCBI lineage: Eukaryota > Viridiplantae > Streptophyta > Magnoliopsida > Fabales > Fabaceae > Arachis > Arachis ipaensis. Next base: position 48,793,739 of record NC_142441.1, read on the forward strand.
AAAAGTTTCAAACCAAATTTCAAAATCATGTTAACTTTTAAACCCTTTTCAACATGATTCAAGACCATATCAGTTAGAAACTGAAAATCATAAGTAAAAACCGCAAAAGCGTCAATCGTTACTTCCATATCCACAAACAGGTCTTAAAGAACTAACGCATTGCATCACTATACCTAAAGATCGCACGTGACATCAAAACAATTCTTGAGTTTACTCAGAAAGATAAAAGACTCTGAAAAAGAAGGACAAACAACAAGGATAATCTTCGCAAGAGTTCTGAAAGAACTGCTGAATCTACAAGTAAACAAGGATGTACAATCGATGAAGAGTATTGAAAAGAAATTCAGCTTAACAACCTCAAGGATGACTCCTGAATCAGAGAGAACTAATAGGAACATAAAAAGGATAAGCAAGGCAGTAGTTTGAAACTAAATCAAGCTGAGTTAAAAAGTATAAAATCATAGAAGAAGGTTAACTAAAGCTAGTGATGGCACTCTCAAGCTTTAAAATTTATGATTAAGTACACATAATACGTTGGAATATAAAGAAGGAAAAACTGAAAGAAGATCGCCTCCTGTGCTAGAAGAAAGGTATGTAACTCACATTTCACAAAAGGGTGACCGAAACATATCTCAAAACTGCAATATGGTTACAAGAAAACTAAATTGTATTTATCCAAATATTTTCCAAGTAAAAGGCAGAATAGGTGAGGTTTGAAAAATAAAAGTCAATTGGTTTAAGGCCAAAACAATATTTTGAAAATCCTGAAAAACATTTAGGTACTCAATCAGATAAAGGTATGCACTGATATTGTGGCAAGGTTGTAAGAAAATAAAATGTTTGTTCAAGAACTCTCAAGGTTTTAAATTCAAACAAGCCTGTATAAAATTTTATAGCAATTATGGAACAAGTTAAACTCTATTTAGAAAAGAAAACTCCGAGGTAAAAATTTTGCTTATCAGTCGGTTTCAAAACTTTATTTAAAATAGTGCATGCCAACTTCAAAACAACTTTGTTAGATTTAAGGAATAGCTATGGATGCAGTTTAAGCAAGAAAGATTGATTTAACTTTCTTAAGAAAAAAAATCCAAAGCTTGCTTTAAAAGTTCACATCAAGACTCCAAGGATACACTTGAAATTGCCATCACATAAGAACATTTCAAGAATATTAAGATGTACCTAAAAAGAAATCAGACCAAACAAGAAAGGATATTAAATCGAGGGAGTTCAAACAAGACCCACAAAGCATGAGACACCAAATAAGCTTTTCATTGGTCCAAAAGAAGGCAACATACGTCAGGAAAGACAACTCAATCAACAGTGAAGTTTCAAGAAGGAACCTTTGACTAAAGAACGACAATTAAGAGGACAAACAACACACTAGATAGAAACAAATTTAAGCTGACTTAGAGGAGTATGAAATTCACAAGAGAAGGAAAACTGAGACTACTGGTGGTGTTCATAAAAGAAAAATATTAGTGACATTCGGATTTCTGCCGGTAAAGAATTTTATAAAATAATCGCGTTGTAAGTATAGTTTCTAAACCAGCAAAGAATCCTTTCGTACAAAAATTTGGTTGTCACAAGTAACAAAACCCAATAAAATTTATAACCAAAGTATTTAAACCTCGGGTCATCTCTCAAGGAATTGTAGGGAAGTATGATTTATTATTGGTTATGAAATTGTATATTTTGGGTTTTTGAAATAAGGAACAAGTAATTTAAATGGCAAGAAAAATAAATTAATAATTAGAAAAATTCTTGGCAAGGTATGAGAACTGGAAATCCCATCCTAGTTATCCTTATCAGATGTGATGAGAATTGTTTATCGCTCCCACTTAGTTAACCCTTACTAAATAAAGGAAAGTCAACTGGACCAATCAATTTGATCCTCAAGTCCTAGTCAACTCCTGCGGAAAGACTAGTGGTGCGCAGAAATTGTGACGGTTCATTCCTTGGTAATGGCGCTAAAAACTTAATACGCACGTTCATAATCTTAGTTCTTTGTCACAACTTCGCACAACTAACCAGAAAGTGTACTGGGTCGTCCAAGTAATAAACCTTACGTGAGTAAAGGTCGATCCCACGGAGATTGTCGGCTTGAAGCAAGCTATGGTCACCTTGTAAATCTCAGTCAGGCGGATTCAATTGATTATGGAGATTTAATAATTAAAAGATAAATAAAACATAAATAAAAGATAGAGATACTTATGTAATTCATTGGTGAGAATTTCAGATAAGCGTATGAAGATGCTTGTTCCTCCTGAACCTCTGCTTTCCTATTGTCTTCATCCAATCATTCATACTCCTTTCTATGGCAAGCTGTATGTTAGGCATCACCGTTGTCAATGTCTACATCCTGTCCTCTCAGTGTAAATGGTCCAATGGGCTGTTACTGCATGGCTAATCATCTGTCGGTTCTCGATCATACTGGAATAGGATCCATTGATCCTTTTGCGTCTGTCACTACGCCCAGCACTCGCGAGTTTGAAGCTCGTCGCAGCCATCCCTTCCCAGATCCTACTCGGAATACCACAGACAAGGTTTAGACTTTTTGGATCTTAAGAATGGCCATCCATGGATTCTAACTTATACCACGAAGACTCTGATTAAGGAATTCCAAAGATACTCATTCAATCTAAGGTAGAACGGAAGTGGTTGTCAGGCACGCGTTCATAGGTTGGGAATGATGATGACTGTCACAATCATCACATTCATATTGAAGTGCGAATGAATATCTTAGAATTGGAATAAGCTTGAATTGAATAGAAAAATGATAATACTTTGTATTAATTCATGAGGAACAGCAGAGCTCCACACCTTAATCTATGGTGTGTAGAAACTCTACCGTTGAAAATACATAAGAACAAGGTCCAGGCATGGCCGAATGGCCAACCCCCATAAAGGTCTAAGATAGCATAAAACTGATCAAAGATGATCCGAAGATCTAAATACAATAGTAAAAAGTCCTACTTATACTAAACTAGTTACTAGGATTTACAGAAATGAGTAATTGATGTAGAAATCCACTTCTGGGGCCCACTTGGTATGTGCATGGGCTGAGCATTGAGCTTTACACGTGTAGAGGCTTCTTTTGGAGTTGAACGCCAGTTTGTAACCTGTTTCTGGCGTTTAACTCCACTTTGCAACCTGTTTCTGTCGTTTAACTCCAGAATACAACATGGAACTGGTGTTGAACGCCAGTTTGCATCGTCTAAACTCGGGCAAAGTATGGACTATTATATATTGCTGGAAAGCGCTGGATGTCTACTTTCCAACGCAATCTAGAGCACGCCATTTGAAGTTTTGTAGCTCTAGAAAATCCCCTTTGAGTGTAGGGAGGTCAGAATCCAACAGCATCTGCAGTCCTTCTTCGACCTCTGAATCTGATTTTTGCTCAAGTCCCTCAATTTCAGCCAGAAATTATCTGAAATCACAGAAAAACACACAAACTCATAGTAAAGTCCAGAAATGTGAATTTTATTTAAAAACTAATAAAAATATACTAAAAACTAGCTAAATCATACTAAAAACTATGTAAAAACAATGCCAAAAAGCGTATAAATTATCTGCTCATCACAACACCAAACTTAAATTATTGCTTGTCCCCAAGAAACTAAAAATCAAATGGGATAAAAAAAAGAAAATATACTATAAATTCCAAAATATCAATGAAACTTAGCTCCAATCAGATGAGCAGGACTTGTAGCTTTTTGCCTCTTGAATAGTTTTGGCATCTCACTTTATCCATTGAAGTTCAGAATGATTGGCATCTATAGGAACTTAGAATTTAGATAGTGTTATTGATTCTCCTAGTTCAGTATGTTGATTCTTGAACACAGCTACTTTATGAGTCTTGGCCGTGGCCCTAAGCACTTTGTTTTCCAGTATTACCACCGGATACATAAATGCCACAGACACATAACTGGGTGAACCTTTTCAGATTGTGACTCAGCTTTGCTAAAGTCCCCAATTAGAGGTGTCCATGGTTCTTAAGCACACTCTTTTTTTTTTTGCTTTGGATCTTGACTTTAACTGCTCAATCTCAAGTTTTCACTTGACACCTTCATGCCACAAGCACATGGTTAGGGACAACTTGGTTCAGCCGCTTAGGCCAGGATTTTATTCCTTTAGGCCCTTCTATCCACTGATGCTCAAAGCCTTGGATCCTTTTTATTTACCCTTGCCTTTTGGTTTTAAGGGCTATTGGCTTTTTGCTCTTGCCTTTTGGTTTAAAGAGCTTTTGGCTTTTTCTTCTTGCTTTTTCTTTTTCTTTCTTCTCTTTTTTTTTTGCCATTTTTCTTTTCTTTAGTTTCTTTTTTTTTACAAGCTTTTGTATTCACTGCTTTTTCTTGCTTCAAGAATCAATTTTTTGATTTTTCAGATTATCAAATAACATGTCTCCTTTTTCATCATTCTTTCAAGAGCCAACATATTTAACATTCATAAACCACAATATCAAAAGACATATGCACTGTTCAAGCATTCATTCAGAAAACAAAAAGTATTGTCACCACACTAAAATAATTAAACTAGTTTCAAGGATGAATTCGAAACCCTGTACTTCTTGTTCTTTTGTTTTTAAAACAGTTTTCATTTAAGAGAGGTGATGGAGTCATAGGACATTCATAGCTTTAAGGAATGGACACTTAAATACTAATGATCATATAGTAAAGACACAAACATAAATAAAACATAAGGCTCAAAAATCGAAAAACAGTAAAATAAATAGACAAGGAGATTAAGGAATGAATCCACCTTAGTGAGGATGGCGTCTTCCTCTTCTTGAAGAACCAATGGTGCTTTTGAGCTCCTCTATGTCTCTTCCTTGCCTTTGTTGCTCATCTCTCATAGCTCTTTGATCTTCTCTAATCTCATGGAGGATGATGGAGTGCTCTTGGTGCTCCATCCTTAGTTGTCCCATGTTGGAACCTAATTCTCCTAGGGAGGTGTTGATTTGCTCCCAATAATTCTGTGGAGAAAGGTGCATCCCCTGAGGCATCTCAGGGATTTCTTGGTGAGGGAATTCCTCATGCTCTTGTTGAGGTCCATGATCTCTTGTTTTGCAGTCAAATCTCTACTACTAAGCTATGGACCCTTGAGATGAATCTCTCCATCTCCCATGACTCAGAGGTGGAAGCTTTTGTCTTCCCTTTCCTCTTTCTAGAGGTTTTTCTGGCCTTAGGTGCCATAAATGGTTATGAAAAAATAAAAAGCAATGCTTTTACCACACCAAACTTAGAAGGTTTGCTCGTCCTCGAGTAAAAGAAGAAAGAAGTGAGTAGAAGAAGAAGAAAATGGAGGAGATGGAGGTGTGTGAATGGTTCGAATTTGAGTGGGTGGGTGTAGGTGGGTTGTATGATGGTTTTGAAGGAGTAATGGAGGTGATTGATGGAGGTTATTTTGGGGAAGAGAGTTATAAAAAGGTGTGAAGAGGAGAGAAGAAGAGGTGGGGATCCTGTGGGGTCCACAAATCCAGTGGGGCCAAGGACTTAACATCCCTGCTCCAATTAGGCGTGTAAAACGCCCTTGCTATACAATCCTGGCGTTTAACGCAAGACTGCTGCTTGTTTCTGGCATTTAACGCCAGGCAGATGCTTGTTTCTGGCGTTAAATGCCAGCTTGGTGCTTGTTTCTAGCGTTAAACGCCAGACAGATGCTTGTTTCTGGTGTTTAAACGCCAGACTGCTCTCCTCCAGGGTATGCTATTTTTAATGCTATTTTTCATTCTGTTTTTGATTTTTCAGTAGTTTTTGTGACTCCACATGATCATCAACCTAAAGAAAACATAAAATAACAATAGAAAATAAGTAAATATAATTAGATAACATTGGGTTGCCTCCCAACAAGCGCTTCTTTAATGTCAATAGCTTGACAGTGAGCTCTCATGGAGCCTCACAGATGTTCAGAGCAAGGTTGGAACCTCCCAACACCAAACTTAGAGTTTGAATGTGGGGGTTCAACACCAAACTTAGAGTTTGGTTGTGGCCTCCCAACATCAAACTTAGAGTTTGACTGTGGGGGCTTTGGTTGACTCTGCAGTGAGAGAAGCTTTTCATGCTTCCTCTCCATGGTTACAGAAGGAGATCCTTGAGTCTTAAACACAAGGTTGTACTCATTCAGTTGAAGGACCAACTCTCCTCTGTCCACATCAATCACAGCTCTTGCTGTGGCTAGGAAGGGTCTTCCAAGGATGATGGATTCATCCTCATCCTTCCCAGTGTCTAGGATTATGAAATCAGCAGGGATGTAAAGGCCTTCAACCTTTACTAACACGTCCTCTACTTGTCCATAAGCCTGTTTTCTTGAGTTGTCTGCCATCTCTAATGAGATTCTGGCAGCTTGCACCTCAAAGATCCCAAGTTTCTCCATTATAGAGAGTGGCATTAAGTTTATTCCTGACCCCAGGTCACACAGAGCCTTCTCAAAGGTCATGGTGCCTATGGTACAGGGTATTAAGAATTTGCCAGGATCCTATTTCTTTTGAGGTAATTTCTGCCTATCCAATGTATTTAGTTCATTGTTGAGCAAGGGAGGTTCATCTTCCCAAGTCTCATTACCAAATAGCTTGGCATTTAGCTTCATGATTGCACCAAGGTATTTAGCAACTTTCTCTTCGGTAATATCTTCATCCTCTTCAGAGGAAGAATACTCATCAGAGCTCATGAAGGGAAGAAGGAGGTTCAATGGAATCTCTATGGTCTCTAGATGAGCCTCAGATTCCTTTGGTTCCTCAAAGGGATACTCCTTATTGGTCACTGAACGTCCCAGGAGGTCATCCTCACTAGGATTCACGTCCTCCTCCTCCCTTGTAGGTTAGGCAATGATGATTAAATCAATGGCCTTGCACTCTCTCTTTGGATTTTCTTCTGTATTCCTTGGGAGAGTACTAGGAGGAGTTTCAGTGACTCTTTTACTCAGCTGGCCCACTTGTGCCTCCAAATTTCTAATGGAGGACCTTGTTTCATTCATGAAACTTAGAGTGCCCTTAGATAGATCAGAGACTATATTTTCTAAGCTAGATGGATTCTGCTCAGAATTCTCTGTCTGTTGCTGAGTGGATGATGGAAAAGGCTTGCTATTGCTAAACCTGTTTCTTCCACCATTATTAAAGCCTTGTTGAGGCTTTTGTTGATCCTTCCATGAGAAATTTGGATGACTTCTCCATGAGGGATTATAGGTGTTTCCATAGGGTTCACCCATGTAATTCACCTCTGCTATTGCAGGGTTCTCAGGATCATAAGCTTCTTCTTCAGAAGATGCCTCTTTAGTACTGTTGGATGATTCCTTCAATCCATTCAGACTCTGAGAGATCATATTGACTTACTGAGTCAATAATTTATTCTAAGCCAATATGGCATTCAGAGTATCAATTTCAAGAACTCCCTTCCTTTGAGGCGTCCCATTACTTACAGGATTCCTCTTAGAAGTGTACATGAACTGGTTATTTGCAACCATGTCAATGAGTTCTTGAGCTTCTGCAGGCGTTTTCTTTAGGTGAATGGATCCACCTGTAGAATGGTCCAATGACATCTTTGATAATTTAGACAGACCATCATAGAATATATCCAGGATGGTCCATTCTGAAAGCATGTCAGAAGGACACTTTTTGGTCAGTTCCTTGTATCTCTGACGTTAGGTATTTTTGCCAGTAAAGAATGTCATAAAAACAGTCGCGTTGTAGATATAGTCTCTAAACCGACAAAAATCCCTTCGTACAAATGTTTGGTTGTCACAAGTAACAAACCCCTAAATAAATTGATAACCGAAGTATTCAAACCTCGGGTCGTCTTCTCAAGGAATTGCAGGGAGGTGTTCTTATTATTGATTATGAAAAAGTGTGTTTTTGGGGAATGTTGAGTTTGGGCAATGGGCACAGGTATATTTAAATGACAAGTAAAATAAATAAATAACTGTAAAATAAACTCTTGGCAAGGTATAAGAACTGGAAGTCCTATCCTGGTTATCCTTATCAATTGTAATGAGAATTGGATTTTTCTTCCACTTGTTAACCTCTAACTATGAAGGTAAGTTAAGTGGATGAATTAATTCTGATTCCTCAGGTCCTAGTCTTTCCTTGAGAAAGGCTAGAGTTATTGGAACTTGAATTAATGAGATGAAGAAATCCAATTTTCAATCAACAATGAGTTTGATAACTCAAGTGTCTCCAATGACTCAACCAAAGCCAAAAGGGAAGAGAATCTACTTGAATGAAAATAATTTGGATAAACACAGGGCATTAATAAATTAAAGAGAGCAATCATAAGTCTGAAATACTTCGAATTATATTAAATAAAATGTTCAAATCATAACATGGGAATTCATAAATTAAATTAGAAAAATAAATAAAAATAAAGAACCTGGGATTGAGAGTCACTCCTAAAACTAAGAGAAATCCTAAATCCTAATCCTAAGAGAGAGGAGAGAACCTCTCTCTCTAAAAACTACATCTACTCCTAAAATTGCGAATATGTGTGAGCCTCCATATGAATGGATGTATTCCCCCACTTTATAGCCTCTAATCTGTGTTTTCTGGGCCGCAAACTGGGTCAAAAACAGTCCAGAATTCGCTGGTTTCAAATTTTGCCACGCTGGATTTCTGTCACTGCGACGCGGCTGCATGGATCACGCGGTCGCATCACCTAGCGTCAGGGGAACTATAGCATATTATATATCAGATCGAAGCCCCGGACGTTAGCTTTCCAACGCAACTGAAACCGCGTCGTTTGGACTTCTGCAGCTCAAGTTATAGCCGTTTGAGTGCAGAGAGGTCAGGTTGGACAGCTTAGCAACTTCTTCAACTTCTTGTATTCCTTCCACTTTTACATGCTTCCTTTCTATCCTCTGAGTCATTCCTGCCCTATAATATCTGAAATCACTCAACACACATATCAAGGCATCTAATGGTAATAAGAGAGGATTAATATTAGCAATTATAAGTCCAAAGAAGCATGTTTTCAATCAAAGCACATAATTAGGAAGGCAAATGTAAAACCATGCAAATAGTATGAATAAGTGGGTAAAGAGTTAATAAAAACCACTCAATTGAGCACAAGATAAACCATAAAATAGTGGTTTATCAATCTCTCCCAAGCTTCATAGAGGGATTCACCTTCCTTCTATCTGAAGGTTTGAACATCCACTCTAAGCTTGCTAAGCTTTTGAGGAGGAAAGAACTTGGCTAAGAAAGCCGTGACCAGCTTATCCCAAGAGTTCAGGCTATCCTTAGGTTGAGAGTCCAACCATATTCTAGCTCTATCTCTTACAGCAAACGGAAAAAGCATGAGCCTGTAGACCTCGGGATCAACCCCATTGGTCTTAACAGTATCACAGATCTGCAAGAATTCAGTTAAGAACTGAAAGGGATCTTCGGATGGAAGTCCATAAAACTTGTAATTCTGTTGCATCAGAGAAACTAGTTGAGGTTTCAGCTCAAAATTGTTTGCTCCAATGGCAGGGATTGAGATGCTTCTTCCATGTAAATTGGAATTTGGTGCAGTGAAGTCACCAAGCATCTTCCTTGCATTGTTATTATTTTCGGCCATGTTTTCTTCTTTTTCGAAAATTTCTGTCAGATTTTCTCCAGAGAGTTGTGCTTTAGCTTCCCTTAGCTTCGTCTTCAGAGTCCTTTCAGGTTCAGAATCAGCCTCAACAAGAATGTTCTTATACTTGTTCCTGCTCATATGAAAAAGAAGAAAACAGAAAATATAGAATCTTCTATGTCACAGTATAGAGATTCCTTTATGTGAGTAGAAGAGAAGAATAAAAGAAGGGGAAGAGAAGTATTAGTAGATGAATAATTAAATAGAAGGAGATGAGAGATGAGAGAATTTGAAAATTAATTAAAATAAAAAAATAAATTTTTTTTTATTTAAAATCAAAGTTATAATTCAAAAATAAAAAAGAAAAATGAAATTAAATTAAATTAAAGTTTAAAACAATTAGTTAATTAAAAAGGAATTTTGAAAAAGAGGGAAGGGATTTTCAAAAATTAGAAAGAGAGAGTTAGTTAGGTAGTTTTGAAAAAGATAATAATCAAACAAAAAGATAAGATTGATTGAAAAAGATTTGAAACTTAATTTTTGAAAAGATAAGAAGTTAGAAAAGAAGTTAGAAAAGATTTTGAAATTGATTTTGAAAAAGATGTGATTGAAACTTATTTTGAGAAAGATTTGAAAAAGAAATTTAAAAAAAAGATTTGATTTTGAAAATTAAATTTGATTACTTGACTAACAAGAAACAAAAAGATATGATTTTAAAATTTAAAGATTGGACCTTTCTTAATAAGCAAGTAACAAACTTAAAATTTTTTGAATCAATCACATTGATTGTTAGTAAAGATTTTGAAATTATGAAATAAAATAAGAAAAAGATTTTTGAAAATTAATTTGAAATTTTCGAAAATCATAAAAGAAAAATGAAAAAGATTTGATTTTTGAAAAAGATTTGAAAAAGATAGAATTTTTAAATTGAAAATTTGATTTGACTCATAATAAACAATCTAGATTTTAAAACTTTTGACTAAATTAAATCAAATTTTCGAAAATTATGAGTGAAATAAGGAGAAAATATTTTTTTTTTATTTTTGAATTTTAATGATGAGAGAGAAAAACATCAAAAAGACTCAATGCATGAAAATTTTGGATCAAAACAAATGATGCATGCAAGAACACTATGAATGTCAAGATGAACACCAATAACACTTTGAAGATCAAGATGAACACCAATAACACTTTGAAGATCAAGATGAACACCAATAACACTTTGAAGATCAAGATGAACATCAAGACTTATTTTTGAAAATTTTTAAGAAAAGAAAAACATGCAAGACATCAAACTTAGAGATTTTTCATGTTTAGACACTATGAATGCAAAAATGCATATGAAAAATAACAAAAGACACAAAACAAGAGAATATGAAGATCAAACAAGAAGACTTGTCAAGAACAACTTGAAGATCATGAAGAACACATGCATGAGTTTTCGAAAAATGCACAAATTTTAAAAACATGCAATTGACGCCAAACTTAAAAACTGACACAAGATTCAAGCAAGAAACACAAAAATTATTTTTGATTTTATGATTTTATAATTTTTTTTGGATTTTTCGAAAATTATTTTGGAAAAACAAAAAAGAAGAAATTTTTTTTTGAATTATTTTCGAAAATAAGAAATAAAAAGCTTAAAAATAAAATAAAATAACCTAATCTGAGCAACAAGATAAACCGTCAGTTGTAAATACGCACGTTCATAATCTTAGTTCTTTGTCACAACTTCGCACAACTAACCAACAAGTGCACTAGGTCGTCCAAGTAATAAACCTTACGTGAGTAAGGGTCAATCCCACGGAGATTGTCGGCTTGAAGCAAGCTATGGTCACCTTGTAAATCTCAGTCAGGCGGATTCAATTGATTATGGAGATTTAATAATTAAAAGATAAATAAAACGTAAATTAAAGATAGAGATACTTATGTAATTCATTGGTGAGAATTTCAGATAAGCGTATGAAGATGCTTGTTCCTCCTGAACCTCTGCTTTCCTATTGTCTTCATCCAATCATTCATAATCCTTTCTATGGCAAGCTGTATGTTAGGCATCACCGTTGTCAATGGCTACATCCTGTCCTCTCAGTGAAAATGGTCCAATGCGCTGTCACTGCATGGCTAATCATCTGTCGGTTCTCGATCATACTGGAATAGGATCTATTGATCCTTTTGCGTCTGTCACTACGCCCAGCACTCGCGAGTTTGAAGCTCGTTGCAGCCATCCCTTCCCAGATCCTACTCGGAATACCACAGACAAGGTTTAGACTTTTCGGATCTCAAGAATGGCCGTCCATGGATTCTAACTTATACCACGAAGACTCTGATTAAGGAATCCCAAAGATACTCATTCAATCTAAGGTAGAACGGAAGTGGTTGTCAGGCACGCGTTCATAGGTTGGGAATGATGATGACTGTCACAATCATCACATTCATATTGAAGTGCGAATGAATATCTTAGAATTGGAATAAGCTTGAATTGAATAGAAAAACGATAGTACTTTGTATTAATTCATGAGGAACAGCAGAGCTCAACACCTTAATCTATGGTGTGTAGAAACTCTACCGTTGAAAATACATAAGAACAAGGTCCAGGCATGGCCAAATGGCCAGCCCCCATAAAGGTCTAAGATAGCATAAAACTAATCAAAGATGATCCGAAGATCTAAATACAATAATAAAAAGTCCTACTTATACTAAACTAGTTACTAGGGTTTACAGAAATGAGTAATTGATGCAGAAATCCACTTCTGGGGCCCACTTGGTGTGTGCATGGGCTGAGCATTGAGCTTTACACGTGTAGAAGCTTCTTTTGGAGTTGAACGCCAGTTTGTAACCTATTTCTGGCGTTTAACTCCACTTTGCAACCTGTTTCTGGCGTTTAACTCCAGAATGCAACATGGAACTGGCGTTGAACGCCAGTTTGCGTCCTCTAAACCCGGGCAAAGTATGGACTATTATATATTTCTGGAAAGCCCTGGATGTCTACTTTCCAACACAATTGAGAGCGCGCCATTTGGAGTTTTGTAGCTCCAGAAAATCCACTTTGAGTGCAGGGAGGTCAGAATCCAACAGCATCTACAGTCCTTCTTCAACCTCTGAATCTGATTTTTGCTCAAGTCCCTCAATTTCAGCCAGAAATTACCTGAAATCACAGAAAAATACAAAAGCTCATAGTAAAGTCCAGAAATGTGAATTTTATTTAAAAACTAATAAAACTATACTAAAAACTAGCTAAATCATACTAAAAACTATGTAAAAACAATGCCAAAAAGCGTATAAATTATCCGCTCATCAACTAGCTTTACAGCGATCCAAATCAATCAGCGAGAATTCCAATTTTCAATCAACTGCTGAGTCTGATAACTCAAGTGTTACTAATTACTTAACCAGAGCCAAAAGGGGAAGAAAATCTACTCGAATAAAAATGCCTTAAATTGGAAGCATCAATAACATAAATAAAAGAAAGCAATCTTATATCTGAAATACCTCAAATTATATTAAATAGAATATTCAAATCTTAACATGAAGAGTTCATAAGCTAAATAGGCTAAATAAATAATTACCAAGTGAAATAGAGCAACTAAAGTAATAGAATAAATAAAAATAGAAGAGAACATAAATTAAAGGAACATTGAACCTGGGATGAAGAAAACGAAGGAATCCTAATCCTAAAATCTAAGAGAAATCCTAATCCTAAATCCTAAGAGAGAGGAGAGAGCCTCTCTCTCTCTCTCTAAAAATTATATCTAAAACCTAATAATTGTGAATTATGAAAGTTGTCTCTGTTCGTTTTTCTTTGATTCCCCCATTCTCTAGCTTCTATTTTGTGTTTCTGGGCTTGGATTTGGGCCGAAAAGGGTCCAGAAATCGCTCGGGGCGACTTCTACAATTTTCTGCACATAACGTCCGTCACGCGTGCGCGTGGATCACGCGTTCGCATCATTTGGAGTTTTTCTTTGTCACGCGTACGCGTCAGTTGTGTTCTGCTCTAGGCACGCGTCTGCGTCGTCGACGCGTACGCGTCACTGCCATTTCACGCTAGGCACACATCCGCATTGTCCACGCGTATGCGTCGCTGCCTTTTTCTTCAAAACTCCACTTTTGTGCTTTCCTTCCAATTTTGTTGCGTGTTTCCTTTCTGTCCTTTAAGCCATTCCTGCCCTATGAAGCCTGGAAATACTTAACACATAGATCACGGCATCGAATGGTAATAAAGGATAATTAAAATTAATATTTTTAAAGCATAAGAAACATGTTTTCACATATATCATAAAATAAGGAAGGAATAGTAAAACCATGCAATTCTCATGAATAAGTGGGTGAAGAATTGATAAAAACACTTATTTGACCACAAGATGAATCATAAAATAGGGGTTTATCAACCTCCCCATACTTAAACACTAGCATGTCCTCATGCTAAATCCAAGAGAAAAGAATGAAGGTAGAATGGTGGAATCTTATGCAATGCAATCTATTCTAAATGCAGGATACCTAAATGAATCATGCAATTCTAATTATTGTCCACCTATATATATAAAGCTTACATGTGGTTAACTTGATTCATATTTTCAAGGAATCTTATATGTACAACTAAGGCCAAATCATATTAAAACACATTCATAATTGAGTTGAGTTAAAAGAATTTACAGACTTGCAAGACAATTAATAATTAAACATGGATATATGGAAATGAGCTATTGAACCCTCACTGGATTTGTGTTTACTCTTTAATCACTCGGTGTTTGGGGTTAATCACTCTATTCTTTTCTAGAGATGCTTTCTAAAACATTGTTCTTCATCTAACCAATCAACAAATATAAAATGTATACATGCAAACATCATGAGGTCTTTTCAAGGTTGTAATGGGGACAAGGTAAAGGTGAGGGTATATATATGGCTAAGTGAGCTATAAATTGAATCCTTGATTAGTCTAAGATCTCACCTAACATATACATACTCCATACAATTTTTGAAATTATGCCTAGCTTCCCATAATTTTCCCACTTTCTTATTACATACTCATGTACCAATTTTATTTTTTTGATTTTATCCCATGTGCATTGATTTTTCTATTAAACTTAATAATGGGGTAATTTTATCCCCTTATTTATTTAAGAAAATATATATATACACAACATATATCAATGCACATGGTATTTTAATTTAAATTGGTTTCACATGAGCATGCTCCCAAATTTCTGATTATTTTATTAATTTAATCCTTTCCTATCAACCCATGTTCCCACGTTTCCCCACTCTTAGTGGATACACAATCTCTATCTTAAGCTAACCAAGGATTCAACTTGGGATTTATAATTTGTTTTTCTGCTTAAGGCTAGTGATGTGGTTATAGAACAGAATAAATGGGGATAAAAAGGCTCAAGGGGGCTAACAAGGGTGATGTAAAAGGTAGGCTTTATTTGGGATAAGTGAGCAAAAATTCAAATAATGGCCTCAATCATATGCAAGTATGTAAATACATTCTATATTGGACATATAGACTGAAACAAAGTAAAGATTGCAAGCATAGAAAAGAAGGGCAAAACACACAGGAATGAAAATTATGGTTAAATATAACCATACAATTAAGCTAAAAAACTCACGTGTTGTGTGTTCTTTGGCTCAAAACCATATATCAGTTATGTATATCATGCAAGTAGAAATCAAGAGTTTCCATTCAACTCAATGTGAATCTTTGAGTGGCTCTTATAAAAATAAGTATTTTCCTTGAAAAATATTATCAATTTACCAACATTTATTGCTATATATATACAGTGTGTGGATTGTTGTGATTCTGAAAATAGTTTACTCTTTTTATTCTCAATTAAACCAAATTATCATATGCTAAAAGGGTAAACTAAACTAATTAATCCATATTTTCTATATCACAACTAATAAGCTAAAAGTGCAAATTAAACTAAATGTCTAAGATATATACAAACCAAAGCGCAAAATGCAGAAATAAAGTAGAAATATAGCAAAAGAAAAAAATGTGCAAATGCTGAAAGACAGATAAGATAAAATAAAACAAAATAAAAATACAGAAAATAAATAAAATAGGATAAAAAAATTAGTCTGAAAGTGGTTCACCAAAAATAAAGTTCGCCGGAGATGGCGACCTCCCCACACTTAAATAATAGCATCGTCCTCGATGCTCTATCAAGCTGGGCGTGAATAAATGGCATCTTCGGAAGGATGTGCTGCTGGTGTCCTGTGGTGGTCTAAGGATCTGTAGTCTGTATGAGTGTCAGAGGATCTGCATGCTGGAGCGGAGGCTCTGTCTATAGAGGGACCTCTGGATCTGCAGGCTGTATCTGATGGGGCTCCTCATGACGTGGCGCAGCCTACTCAGGTCTTGCCTGCTCAGCCTCTGCATGTGCCTCCTTGACGAAAGGGTTTTTACCAGTAAAGAGATTCATAGAAACAGTTGCGTTGTAGATATAGTCTCTAAACCGACAAAAATCCCTTCGTACAAACGTTTTGGGTGTCACAAGTAACAAACCCCTTTAGAAATTGTTAACCGAGTATTCAAACCTCGGGTCGTCTTCTCAAGGAACTGCGAGGAAGTATGTTCTTACTATTGGCTATAAAGGTTGTAATCGGGGTTTAGAAGATGAGAATCAAGTAATTTAAATGACAAGTAAAGTAAATGGCAATTAAAATAGATAAATACTATAAAGCAGACTTTTGGCAAGGTAAGAGAAGTTGGAGGTCCAACGTAGTTATCTCTCTCACTATAATGAAAGTTGAATCTAAACTCCAGTTGATCAACCTGTACTAGGGCAAGGGAAAGTCAAGGGACTAATTAAATTGACCTTTGAATCCTATTTATTTCCTAAGAAAAGGTTGGGATTACTCAAGTTCAGCTCAATTAGCAAGATAATGATTATCAATTATGTTGAGTTTAATAACTGTTGAGTTACTAAATTCTTAACCAGAACCAAGAGGGGAAAAAGTAAAATTGCTGGAATAATAAAAATGTCCTTAGATGGGAAGCAATGGTAACTTAATTCAAAGAAAACAATCATAAACTGAAAATACCTCAATTATCATTAATTCAAATAACAGTCTGTAACATGGAAGAATTCATAAATTAAATTATAATAATCAATTCAAATGTTGGAATAAATAAATAGAAGTAAAACTAAAAGAACATTAAACCTGGGATCCAGAGTTACTCTTAAAACAAGAAGAAATCCTAAATCCTAAAAGAGGGAGAAGATCTCCCTCTCAACTAAATCTAAATCATTGAAAAGTAAAATATGCGAGCTCTCTTTGAATGGGTGCATTCCCACACTTTATAACCTCTGGTCTATGCTGTCTGTACTTGGATCTGGGCTAAAAAGGGCTTCAGAATTTGCTGGGGGCGTATTCTGTAAATTCTGATACATGGCCTCTGTCACGCGTCCGCGTGGGTCACGCGGTCGCGTCATTTGGAGCTTTTCCTTGCCACGCGGTTGCGTCAGTCATGCGACCGCATCATATGCGTTCTGCTTAAGGCGCGCGGTCACGTCAGTCATGCGGCCGCGTCGCTGCTAATTCGTGCTTGGCACACGATCGCGTCATCCATGCGATCGCGTGGATACCAGTTTCCTTAAAGCTCCGTTTTGCTTTCTCCTTCCATTTTAGTATGTTTCCTTTTCCATCCTTTAAGTCATTCTGCCTTAGAAAATCTAAAACTACTCAAAACACCGATCACGGCATTGAATGGAAATAAAGGTAATTAAAATAATTAATTTTTAAAGCTTAGGAAACATGTTTTTCACAATATGACATAATAAAGAAGGGAGAGTAAAACCATGCAATTAATGTGAATAAGCAGGTGAAGGATTGTATAAATCACTCAAATTAAGCACAAAAGAACTCATGAAATATGGGTTTATCAACCTCCCCACACTTAAACACTAGCATGTCCTCATGCTAAATCCAAGGTAAATAATTAAGGTTAAAGTGATGGAATGTCATGCAATGCAACCTAATTTAAATGAAACTACCTAAATGAATGATGCATCATGCAACTCTAATTTATTCACTCATATATAAAGCTTACATGTAGTCAAGTTAATTCACATTCTCAAGAAGTCATGTATATATATAGCCAACCCTTAAATAATAAAGCATTTTAGCAAATGAGATGGGAAAGAAAACTTTGTACAAACTTGCAAAACAATTAGTAAATTTAAGTACAGATATATGTTGATGAGTTATTGAACCCTCACTGGATTTTGTGTTTACTCTCTAGTCACTCAGTGTTTCTTGGGTTTATTCACTCTATTTTTCTTTTTATTCTTAATTTCTATAGCTTTGTTTTTCATCTAACCAATCAACAATTATAGAATATAGTCATACCAAAAAGTCATGAGGGGGGGGGAAGGGGACGCGGAATGGGTTAGGGTTTTGCGTCGAAGGGGGTAAGGGGATTTAAATCCACGCGAACGCATGGATCACGCGATCGCGTGGATGAGGCGGAAAGGCAACGACGCGAACGCATCATTGACGCGATCGCGCGGGTGAGGAATAATGAAAGTGACGCGTACGTGTGGGGCATGCGTACGCGTCGCTCAGAATTGTGCTAAACGCACAATTCCAGCGTCGTTTTGGCGCAACTCTCTGTTTCAATTGAGGGGGCAAGAATTTCCAAGCGACACGTACGCGTCGCCCACACTTTCGCGTGGTGTGTGTGAAATGAAAGTGACACGTTCGCGTCGCTGATGCGAACGCGTGGCCAAAATTGTGCTTAACGCATACCAGCCGCACAATTCCAGCCCAACTTTCTGGGCGTTAGATTGTGACGTCAATTTGCAATCGACGCCCACGCGTGGCCCATGCGCATGCGTGGGGTGCATTTTTTTTTGCAGTATGTAGAATGAAATGCTAATGCGGATGTTATGGATAAATCCAAGTACAATAAAATAAAATAAAATAAAACGAAGAACAAACAAAATGAAATAAAATTAAAATTGAAAAAGGAACGATCATACCATGGTGGGTTGTCTCCCACCTAGCACTTTTGGTTAAAGTCCTTAAGTTGGACATTTGATGAGCTTCTTGCTATGGTGGCTTGTGCTTAAACTCATCCAAAAATCTCCACCAACGTTTGCAATTCCAATGGCTTCCGGGGTCCCATACTAGGCAAGTAAAGCCTTTGAGCAAGTTAAAGCAGGTTTTCAGACTCCAGGAGTATTGACTATCAAGATAAATTCCAGGATCCCAAACCTTGCTTCTGTACCCATCTTTGTCTTGATTTACATTTTTCCAGCCGGGTAGTACGGAATTTGAATTCTCATTAAGATGACCAAACATCTTCCGAGACCTATTTATTGAATCTTGCGTACCAGCTCTGATTGCGAGCCATTTCCCTCTTACTCTTAAAGCCGCAAAGAGCTCTAAGCTGACCATCTGTTTCAAGCAAACCATATTCAAGTGGAAAAGTAAAGATAAAGACTAAGGATTTTACCCACTTGAAGTTTGTATTGGGTGGTAATGTCCTTGGGATAGGTGTTTCCAGTGGTTTTGCAAGCTCTACTCCCTTGTATTCCCTTGTGAATTCCTCCACTTCTTTGCAAACTTCTTCAATTGCAACCACGTCTTGATCAAAGTCTTCGATATCTTCCTCATCACTCATGTCATAAATTGGAGGTTGGGAGAAGTTTACCTCCACATCATCTTCGTATTCACTTGGGGAAGATTCTTCAATCTCAAAGAATTCACTTGCGGATGCAAGTTCGTTTCTAGGATAGCTTAATTCATGATGATCATTACCAAGGAAACTTGCTTCTTTAGCTGTTTCGTCTAGTTCTTCATAAGATATATGCTTCTGGGGTTGTGCACTATCCTCCTTAGCATCAATTGAAAACTGCTTGGCAGAATTCTCCACAATTCTTGATTCCCATGGAGGTTCAGCATCTCCTAAGTCTTCAACCAATTCTTCTTCTTCGATAATTACAGCTTCCTCTACTTGCTCAAGTACAAAGTCATGCTCCGTACTGTCCACTGTAGTTTCTAGTATCTCCTTCATGCTACGTTCTTCATTAGATTGTCCACATGAAGCCATGGGGGTTCTTTGAGTGTCCGAACATCGGGAAGCTAATCGATTGATCGCTTGATCCAATTGGTGAAGGGTTGCATGAAATTTATTCACTATTTCCTTGAGACGGTCCTGTGATTCTCGGGTTGATGGATATGGACATGGTGCATATGGAAATGGTGGTTCTTGGGAGTAATTGGATTGGAATTGGGGTGGGTAAGGGTTAGGGTCATATGGAGGTAAATGGTGGTGGGTGGTTCGTGAGTGTGGTGGTTCATAGCTATGTTGAGGAGGTGGTTCATAGGTATATGATGGGGCTTGTTGGTAACTACAAGGGGGTCCACCGTATCTATTATCTTGGTATGCACCTCAGAATAGCTCTTGACCATAGTATTTGGTGGGTGTTGGTTGTCACGAAGGGGTCCACCATATCTATTGTCTGGGCATGCATTGTAGGATGGTCATTGTCCATGGTATCTTGGAAGGTGTTGTTGCCGAAAGGGTTGATCAGATCCTCGTGGCTCCTTTCAACTTTGATTGTTCCGACCTTGATGCATGTTCCTGTTATAACTTCCATTCCTTCTAACAACATTAGAACCAAACTCAAAGCGACTGGGGTAAGAACTCATAGTAGCTAATAAAAATAAAAAATAAAAATAAAAACAAATAAACGAGCAAAATAAAATATTTACAATAACCAATAATAAGGCACACAATTACAATTCCCCGGCAACGGCGCCATTTTGACGTTTGGATTTCTGCCGGTAAAGAATTTTATAAAATAATCGTGTTGTAAGTATAGTTTCTAAACCAGCAAAGAATCCTTTCGTACAAAAATTTGGTTGTCACAAGTAACAAAACCGAATAAAATTTATAACCGAAGTATTTAAACCTCGGGTCGTCTCTTAAGGAATTGCAGGGAAGTATGATTTATTATTGGTTATGAAATTGTATATTTTTGGGTTTTTGAAATAAGGAACAAGTAATTTAAATGGCAAGAAAAATAAATTAATAATTAGAAAAACTCTTGGCAAGGTATGAGAATTGGAAATCCCATCCTAGTTATCCTTATCAGGTGTGATGAGAATTTTTTATCGCTCCCACTTAGTTAACCCTTACTAAATAAAGGAAAGTCAAGTGGACCAATCAATTTGATCCTCAAGTCCTCGTCAACTCTTGTAGAAAGACTAGCTTTAGAGCGATCCAAATCAATCAGCGAGAATTCCAATTTTCAATCAACTGCTGAGTCTGAAAATTCAAGTGTTACTAATTACTTAACTAGAGCTAAAAGGGGCAGAAAATCTACTCGAATAAAAATGCCTTAAATTGGAAGCATCAATAACATAAATAAAAGAAAGCAATCTTATATCTAAAATACCTCAAATTATATTAAATAGAATATTCAAATCTTAACATGAAGAGTTCATAAGCCAAATAGGCTAGATAAATAATTACCAAGTGAAATAGAGCAACTAAAGTAATAGAATAAATAAAAGTAGAAGAGAACATAAATTAAAGGAACATTGAACCTGGGATGAAGAAAACGAAGGAATCCTAATCCTAAAATCTAAGAGAAATCCTAATCCTAAATCCTAAGAGAGAGGAGAGAGCCTCTCTCTCTTTAAAAACTACATCTAAAACCTAATAATTGTGAATTATGAAAGTTCTCTCTATTAGTTTTTCTTTGATTCCCACATTCTCTGGCTTCTATTCTGTGTTTCTGGTCTTGGATTTGGGCTGAAAAAGGGTCCAAAAATCGCTGGGGGCGACTTCTGCAATTTTCTGCACGTAGCGTCCGTCAGGCGTGCGCGTGGGTCACACGTTCGCGTCATTTGGAGTTTTTCTTTGTCACGCGTACGCGTCAGTCACGCGTATGCATCAGTTGTGTTATGCTCTAGGCACGCGTCCGCGTCGTCCACGCGTACGCGTGATGAGCGGATAATTTATACGCTTTTTGGCATTGTTTTTACATAGTTTTCAGTATAATTTAGTTAGTTTTTAGTATATTTTTATTAGTTTTTAAATAAAAATCAAATTTCTGGACTTTACTATGAGTTTGTGTGTTTTTCTTTAATTTCAGGTATTTTCTGGCTGAAATTGAGGGACTTGAGCAAAAATCAGATTCAGAGGTTGAAGAAGGACTGCAGATGCTGCTGGATTCTAACCTCCCTGCACTCAAAGTGGATTTTCTGGAGCTAATAAACTCCAAATGGCGCGCTCTCAATTGCGTTAGAAAGTAGACATCTAGGGCTTTCCATCAATATATAATAGTCTATACTTTGCTCGAGTTTAGACGACGCAAACTGGCGTTCAACTCCAAGAGAAGCCTCTACACATGTAAAGCTCAATGCTCAGCCCAAGCACACACCATGTGGGCCCCGGAAGTAGATTTCTGCATCAATTACTCATTTCTGTAAACCCTAGTAACTAGTTTAGTATAAATAGGACTTTTTACTATTGTATTTACATCTTTAGATTATCTTTTGATCCTTTGATCATGTTAAGGGGGCTGGCCTCTCGGCCATACCTGGACCTTCATCACTTATGTATTTTCAACGGTAGAGTTTCTACACACCATAGATTAAGGTGTGGAGCTCTGCTGTTCCTCATGAATTAATACAAAGTACTATCATTTTTCTATTCAATTCAAGCTTATTCCGATTCTAAGATATTCATTCTCACCTCAATATGAATGTGATGATCGTGACAGTCATCTTCATTCCCAACCTATGAACGCGTGCCTGACAACCACTTCCGTTCTACCTTAGATTGAATGAGTATCTCTGGGATTCCTTAATCAGAATCTTCGTGGTATAAGTTAGAATCCATGGACGGCCATTCTTGAGATCTGGAAAGTGTAAACCTTGTCTGTGGTATTCCGAGTTGGATCTGGGAAGGGATGGCTTTGACAAGCTTCAAACTCGCGAGTGCTGGGCGTAGTGACAGACGCAAAAGGATCAATGGATCCTATTCCAGTATGATCGAGAACCGACAGATGATTAGCCATGCAGTGACAGCGCATTGGACAATTTTCACTGAGAGGACAGGATGTAGCCATTGACAACGATGACGCCTAACATACAACTTTCCATAGAAAGGAGTATGAATGATTGGATGAAGACAATAGGAAAGCAGAGGTTCAAGAGGAACAAGCATCTTCATACGCTTATCTGAAACTCTCACCAATGAATTACACAAATATCTCTATCTTTAATTTATGTTTTATTTATCTTTTAATTATTAAAACTCCATAATCAATTGAATCCGCCTGACTGAGATTTACAAGGTGACCATAGCTTGCTTCAAGCCGACAATCTCCGTGGGATCGACCCTTACTCACGTAAGGTTTATTACTTGGACGACCCAGTGCACTTGCTGGTTAGTTGTGCAAAGTTGTGACAAAGAACTAAGATTATGAACGTGCGTATTGAGTTTTTAGCGCCGTTACCAAGGAATGGAACCGTCATGATTTCTGCGCACCAAGTTTTTGGCGCCATTGCCGGGGATTGTTCGAGTTTGGACAACTGACGGTTCATCTTGTCGCTCAGATTAGGTAAATTTATTTTAATTTTAACCTTTTTGTTTTTATTATTCTTATTTTCGAAAAAAATAAAAAAAATGTAAAAGAAAAATTACTTCTTTTTCGTTTTTCCCAATTAATTTTTGAAAAATAAAAAAAATTTAATAAAATCATAAAGCCAAAAATATTTTGTGTTTCTTGTTTGAGTCTAGAGTCAAGTTTTAAGTTTGGTGTCAATTGCATTTTTTTTATTTTCTAAAAATTATTTTCGAAAATTTCATGCATTGCATTCTTCATGATCTTCAAGTTGTTCTTGGCCAGTCTTCTTGTTTGATCTTCATATTTTCTTTTTTTTATGTCTTTTCTTGTTTTTCATATGCATTCTTGAATTCTTAATGTTTCAACATTAAAAGTTTTTAAGTTTGGTGTCTTGCATGTTTTTCTTTTGTTAAAAAATTTTCAAAAACATGTTCTTGATGTTCATCTTGACATTCAAAGTGTTCTTGCATGGATTAGTTGTTTTGATTCATGATTTTCATGTTTTGTTTCATTTTTACTGTTTAATAAAAAGTAAAAAAAGAGAAAAACAACAAAAAGATATCTTTTTCTCTTTCTTCAAAAAAAAATTCAAAAATAAAAAAAAATATCTTTCCCTTTTTCTTCTCATCAAATTCGAAAATTTGAGTTGACTTTTTCAAAAAATTTTAAAATCTAGTTGTTTCTCATGAGTCAAATCAAATTTTCAATTTCAAAAATTCTATCTTTTTCAAATCTTTTTCAAAAATCAAATCTTTCTCATTTTTCTTTTATGATTTTCGAAAATTTCAAAATGATTTTCAAAAATGTTTTTCTTATTTTGTTTCATATTTTCGAAATTAATGCTAACAATTAATGTGAATAATTCAAAAATTTTAAGTTTGTTACTTGCCTTTTAAGAAGGGTTCAATCTTTAAATTTTAAATCATATCTTTTTGTTTCTTGTTAGTCAAGTAATTAACTTTAATTTTCAAAATCAAATCTTTTTTAAATTTCTTTTTCAAATCTTTTTCAAAATAAGTTTCAATCACATCTTTTCAAAATCAATTTCAAAATCGTTTCTAACTTCTTTTCTAACCTCTTATCTTTTCAAAAATTGATTTTTAAATCTTTTTCAAACTAATCCTATCTTTTTGTTTGATTCTTATCTTTTTTCAAAACTACCTAACTAATTCTATCTCTAATTTTCGAAAATCACCTTCATCTTTTTCAAAATTCCTTTTTAAATTAACTAATTGTTTTAAATTTAATTTAATTTGATTTAATTTTTCCTTTCTTAATTTTCGAATTTTTAATTTTAATTCTAATTTAAAAACAAAAATACTTTTATTTTATTTTATCTAATTTTTGAAAATTCTTCTCCCTCACCTCCTTCTATTTATTTATTTATTTACTAACACTCCTCTTCATCTAAGAATTCGAACCTACTCCTCACCCTTGTGTTTGATTCTCCTTCTTCTATTCATATCTTCTTCTACTCACATAAAGGAATCTCTATACTGTGACATAGAGGATTCCATATTTTCTGTTCTCTTCTTTTCATATGAACAGGAACAAGGACAAGAACATTCTTGTTGAAGCTGATCCTGAACCTGAAAGAACTCTAAAGAGGAAGCTAAGGGAAGCTAAAGCACAATTCTCTGGAGAAAATCTGACAGAAATTTTTGAAAAAGAAGGAGACATGGCCGAAAATAACAACAATGAAAGGAAGATGCTTGGTGACTTTACTACACCTAATTCCAATTTACATGGAAGAAGCATCTCAATCCCTACCATTGGAGCAAACAATTTTGAGCTGAAGCCTCAATTAGTTTCTCTGATGCAACAGAATTGCAAGTTTCATGGACTTTCATCAGAAGATCATTTTCAGTTCTTAACTGAATTCTTGCAGATATGTGATACTGTTAAGACCAATGGGGTTGATCCCGAGGTCTACAGGCTTATGCTTTTCCCATTTGCTATAAGAGACAAAGCTAGAATATGGTTGGACTCTCAACCTAAAGACAGCCTGAACTCTTGGGATAAGCTGGTCACGGCTTTCTTAGCCAAGTTCTTTCCTCCTTAAAAGCTTAGTAAGCTTAGAGTGGATGTTCAAACCATCAGACAAAAGGAAGGTAAATCCCTCTATGAAGCTTGGGAGAGATACAAGGAACTGACCAAAAAGTGTCCTTCTGACATGCTTTCAGAATGGACCATCCTGGATATATTCTATGATGGTCTGTTTGAATTATCAAAGATGTCATTGGACCATTCTGCAGGTGGATCCATTCACCTAAAGAAAACGCCTGCAGAAGCTCAAGAACTCATTGACATGGTTGCAAATAACCAGTTCATGTACACTTCTGAAAGGAATCCTGTGAGTAATGGGATGCCTCAGAGGAAAGGAGTTTTTGAAATTGATACTCTAAATGCCATATTGGCTCAGAATAAAATATTGACTCAGCAAGTCATATGATCTCTCAGAGTCTGAATGGATTGAAGGAATCATCCAACAGTACTAAAGAGGCATCTTTTGAAGAAGAAGCTTATGATCCTGAGAACCCTGCAATAGCAGAGGTGAATTACATGGGTGAACCCTATGGAAACACCTATAATCCCTCATGGAGAAATCATCCAAATTTCTCATGGAAGGATCAACAAAAGCCTCAACAAGGCTTTAATAATGGTGGAAGAAACAGGTTTAGCAATAGCAAACCTTTTCCATCATCCACTCAGCAACAGACAGGGAATTCTGAGCAGAATCCATCTAGCTTAGCAAATATAGTCTCTGATCTATCTAGGCCACTGTGAGTTTCATGAATGAAACAATGTCCTCCATTAGGAATTTGGAGGCACAAGTGGGCCAGCTAAGTAAAAGAGTCACTGAAATCCCTCCTAGTACTCTCCCAAGCAATACAGAAGAAAATCCAAAAAGAGAGTGCAAGGCCATAGCCTTACATGCTGTGGCCGAACCCAAAGAGGAGGAGGAGAACGTGAATCCTAGTGAGGAAGACCTCCTGGGACGTTCAGTGACCAATAAGGAGTATCCCTTTGAGGAACCAAAGGAATCTGAAGCTCATCTAGAGACCATAGAGATTCCATTGAACCTCCTTCTGCCCTTCATGAGCTCTGATGAGTATTCTTCCTCTGAAGAGGATGAAGACATTACTGAAAAGCAAGTTGCTAAATACCTTGGTGCAATCATGAAGCTGAATGCCAAATTATTTGGTAATGAGACTTGGGAAGATGAACCTCCCTTGCTCACCAATAAACTAAATACATTGGATAAGCAGAAATTACCTCAAAAAAAAACAGGATCCAGGCAAATTCTTAATACCCTGTACCATAGGCACCATGACCTTTGAGAAGGCTCTGTGTGACCTGGGGTCAGAAATAAACTTAATGCCACTCTCTGTAATGGAGAAACTAGGGATCTTTGAGGTGCAAGCTGCTAGAATCTCATTAGAGATGGCAGACAACTCAAGAAAACAGGCTTATAGACAAGTACAGGACATGTTAGTAAAGGTTGAAGGCCTTTACATCCCTGCTGATTTCATAATCCTAGACACTGGGAAGGAAGAGGATGAATCCATCATCCTTGGAAGACCCTTCCTAGCCACAGCAAGAGCTGTAATTGATGTGGACAGAGGAGAGTTAGTCCTTCAACTGAATGAGGACAACCTTGTGTTTAAAACTCAAGGATCTCCTTCTGTAACCATGGAGAGGAAGCATGAAAAGCTTCTCTCACTACAGAGTCAACCAAAGCCCCCACAGTCAAACTCTAAGTTTGGTGTTGGGAGGCCATAACCAAACTCTAAGTTTGGTGTTGAACCCCCACATTCAAACTCTAAGTTTAGTGTTGGGAGGTCCCAACAATACTCTGAACATCTGTGAGGCTCCATGAGAGCTCACTATCAAGCTATTGACGTTAAAGAAGCGCTTATTGGGAGGCAACCCAATGTTATTTAATCATATCTATTTTCTTTTCTTTTTGTTATTTCGTGTTTTATTAGGTTGATGATCATGTGGAGTCACAAAAACTACTGAAAAATTAAAAAACAGAATAAAAAATAGCTTTAAAAATAGCACACCCTAGAGGAGAGCAGTCTGGCGTTTAACGCCAGAAACAAGCATCTGTCTGGCGTTTAACGCCAGAAACAGGCACCAAGCTGGCGTTTAACGCTAGAAACAAGCATCTGCCTGGCGTTAAACGCCAGAAACAAGCTACATTTGGGCGTTTAACGCCAGAAACAGGCAGCAGTCTGGCATTAAACGCCAGGATTGCACAGCAAGGGCGTTTTACATACCTAATTGGAGCAGGGATGTTAAGTCCTTGACCCCACTTGATCTGTAGACCCCACAGGATCCCCACATTTTTTTCTCTCCTCTTCACACTTTTTCATAACTCTCTTCCCCAAATACTCTTTCCCATCACCTCTTCACCACTCACATCCATCCTCTCTTCCCCATAAACCCCACCTACCTTCAAAATTCAAACTAATTTCCCTCCCAAACCCAACCCTAATGGCCGAACCCTACACCCCCCCTCACTCCTATATAAACCCCTCACTCCTTCTTCATTTTCACACAACACAACCCTCTCTTCTTCTCCTTGGCCGAATACATCTTCTTCCCCCATCTCATCCATTTTCTTCTTCTTCTACTACTTTCTTTCTTCTTTTGCTCGGGGACGAGCAAACATTTTAAGTTTGGTGTGGTAAAAGCATAGCTTTTTGTTTTTCCATAACCATTTAGGACACCTAAGGCCAGAGAAACCTCTAGAAAGAGGAAAGGGAAGCCAATTGCTTCCATCTCTGAGTCATGGGAGATGGAGAGATTCATCTCAAAGGTCCATCAAGACCACTTCTATGAAATTGTGGCCAAGAAAAAAGTGATCCCTGAGGTTCCTTTCAAGCTAAAAAAGAATGAGTATCCGGAGATCCGACTTGAGATCCAAAGAAGAGGTTGGGAAGTTCTCACCAACCCCATTTAACAAGTTGGGATCCTAATGGTTCAAGAGTTCTATGCAAACGCATGGATCACTAGGAACCATGATTAAAGTGTGAACCCGAATCCAAAGCATTGGCTTACCATGGTTCGGGGGAAATACTTAGATTTCAGTTCGGAAAATGTAAGGCTGGCGTTTAACTTGCCAATGATGGAAGAAAACGCACGCCCCTACACAAGAAGGGTCAACTCTGATCAAAAGGTTGGACCAAGTCCTCATAGACATATGTGAGGAAGGAGCTCAATGGAAAATTGACTCAAGAGGCAAGCCGGTTCAACTAAGAAGGCATGACCTCAAATCAGTGGCTAGGGGATGGTTAGAGTTCATTCAACACTCAATCATTCCTACTAGTAACTGGTCTGAAGTTACTATAGACCGAGCCATCATGATCCATAGTATCATGATTGGAGAGGAGGTGGAAGTTCATGAGATTATACCTCAAGAACTTTACAAGGTGGCTGACAAGTCCTCCACTTGGGCAAGGTTAGCCTTTCCTCACTTCATATGCCACCTCTGCAATTCGGCTGGAGTTGACATAGAGGGAGACATCCTCATTGAAGAGGACAAGCCCATCACTAAGAAAAGGATGGAGCAAATAAGAGATCATTGACCTCAACATGAGCATGAGGAAATTCCTCACCATGAAATCCCTGAGATGCCTCAGGGGATGCACTTTCCTCCACAAAACTATTGGGAGCAAATCAACACTTCCCTAGGAGAATTAAGCTCCAACATGGGACAACTAAGGATGGAGCACCAAGAGCATTTCATCATCCTCCATGAAATTAGAGAAGATCAAAGAGCTATGAGGGAGGAGCAACAAAGACAAGGAAGAGACATAGAGGAGCTCAAAAGCACCATTGGTTCTTCAAGAAGAGGAAGACGCCACCCTCACTAAGGTAGACTCATTCCTTAATCTCCTTGTCTATTTATTTTCTATTTTCGGTTTCCATGATTCATGTTTAATTATGTTTGTGTCTTTACTATATGATCATTAGTGTTTAAGTGTCTATGTCTTAAAGCTATGAATGTCCTATGACTCCATCAGCTCTCTTAAATGAAAACTGTTTTAAAAATAAAAGAACAAGAAGTACAAGGTTTCGAATTCATCCTTGAAATTAGTTTAATTATTTTGATGTGGTGACAATACTTTTTATTTTCTGAATGAATGCTTGAACAGGGCATATGTCTTTTGAAGTTGATGTTTATGAATGTTAAATATGTTGGCTCTTGAAAGAATGATGAAAAGGAGAAATGTTATTTGATGATCTGAAAAATCATAAAAATGATTCTTGAAGCAAGAAAAAGCAGTGAATACAAAAGCTTCCAGAAAAAAAAAGAGAGAAAAGAAAAAATGGCGAAAAAAATAGAAAAAGAAAAAGCAAGCAGAAAAAGCCAAAAGCTCTTTAAACCAAAAGGCAAGAGCAAAAAGCCAATAGCCCTTAAAACCAAAAGGCAAGGGTAAATAAAAAGGATCCAAGGCTTTGAGCATCAGTGGATAGGAGGGCCTAAAGGAATAAAATCTTGGCCTAAGCAGCTGAACCAAGCTGTCCTTAACCATGTGCTTGTGGCGTGAAGGTGTCAAGTGAAAACTTGAGACTGAGCGGTTAAAGTCAAGGTCCAAAGCAAAAAAAAGAGTGTGCTTAAGAATCCTGGACACATCTAATTAGGGACTTTAGCAAAGCTGAGTCACAATCTGAAAAGGTTCACCCAGTTATGTGTCTGTGGCATTTATGTATCCGGTGGTAATACTGGAAAACAAAGTGCTTAGGGCCACGGCCAAGACTCATAAAGTAGCTGTGTTCAAGAATCAACATACTGAACTAGGAGAATCAATAACACTATCTAAATTCTGAGTTCTTATAGATGCCAATCATTCTGAACTTCAATGGATAAAGTGAGATGCCAAAACTATTCAAGAGGCAAAAAGCTACAAGTCCCGCTCATCTGATTGGAGCTAAGTTTCATTGATATTTTGGAATTTATAGTATATTCTCTTCTTTTTATCCTATTTGATTTTCAATTGCTTGGGGACAAGCAACAATTTAAGTTTGGTGTTGTGATGAGAGGATAATTTATACGCTTTTTGGCATTATTTTTACATAGTTTTCAGTATAATTTAGTTAGTTTTTAGTATATTTTTATTAGTTTTTAAATAAAAATCACATTTCTGGACTTTACTATGAGTTTGTGTGTTTTTCTATGATTTCAGGTATTTTCTGGCTGAAATTGAGGGACTTGAGCAAAAATCAAATTCAGAGGTTGAAGAAGGACTGCAGATGCTGCTGGATTCTGACCTCCCTGCACTCAAAGTGGATTTTCTGAAGCTACAGAACTTTAAATGGCACGCTCTCAATTGCGTTTGAAAGTAGACATCTAGGGATTTCCAGCAATATATAATAGTCCATACTTTGCCCGAGTTTAGATGACACAAACTGGTGTTCAACGCCAGTTCCATGCTACATTCTGGAGTTAAACGCCAGAAACAGGTTGCAAAGTGGAGTTAAACGCCAGAAACAGGTTACAAACTGGCGTTCAACTCCAAGAGAAGCCTCTACACATATAAAGCTCGATGCTCAGCCCAAGCACACACCAAGTGGGCCCCGAAAGTAGATTTCTGCATCAATTACTCAATTTTGTAAACCCTAATAACTAGTTTAGTATAAATAGGACTTTTTACTATTGTATTTACATCTTTGGATTATCTTCTGATCCTTTGATCATGTTAAGGGGGCTGGCCTCTCGGCCATACCTAGACCTTCATCACTTATGTATTTTCAACAGTAGAGTTTCTACACACCATAGATTAACGTGTGGAGCTCTGCTGTTCCTCATGAATTAATACAAAGTACTATCATTTTTCTATTCAATTCAAGCTTATTCCGATTTTAAGATATTCATTTGCACCTCAATATGAATGTGATGATCGTGACATTCATCATCATTCCCAACCTATGAACGCGTGCCTGACAACCACTTCCGTTCTACCTTAGATTGAATGAGTATCTCTGGGATTCCTTAATCTGAATCTTCGTGGTATAAGTTAGAATCCATGGACGGCCATTCTTGAGATCCGGAAAGTCTAAACCTTGTCTGTGGTATTCCGAGTAGGATCTGGTAAGGGATGGCTGCGACGAGCTTCAAACTCGCGAGTGCTGGGCGTAGTGACAGACGTAAAAGGATCAATAGATCCTATTCTAGAATGATCGAGAACCGACAGATGATTAGCCATGCAGTGACAGCGCATTGGACCATTTTCACTGAGAGGACAGGATGTAGCCATTGACAACGGTGACGCCTAACATACAGCTTGCCATAGAAAGGAGTATGAATGATTTGATGAAGACAATAGGAAAGCAGAGGTTCAGGAGGAACAAGCATCTTCATATGCTTATCTGAAACTCTCACCAATGAATTACACAAGTATCTCTATCTTTAATTTACATTTTATTTATCTTTTAATTATTAAATCTCCATAATCAATTGAATCCACCTGACTGAGATTTACAAGGTGACCATAGCTTGCTTCAAGCCGACAATCTCCGTGGGATCGACCCTTACTCACGTAAGGTTTATTACTTGGACGACCCAGTGCACTTGCTGGTTAGTTGTGCGAAGTTGTGACAAAGAACTAAGATTATGAACGTGCGTATTGAGTTTTTAGTGCCATTACCAAGGAATGGAACCGTCACGATTTCTGCGCACCAACACGTCACTGCCATTTCGCGCTAGGCACGCGTCCGCATTGTCCACGCGTACGCGTCGCTGCCTTTTTCTTCAAAACTCCATTTTTGTGCTTTCCTTCCTTTTTTTTTGCATGTTTCCTTTCTGTCCTCTAAGCCATTCCTGCCCTATGAAGCCTGGAAATACTTAACACACAGATCACGGCATCGAATGGTAATAAAGGATAATTAAAATTAATATTTTTAAAGCATAAGAAACATGTTTTCACATATATCATAAAATAAGGAAGGAATAGTAAAATTATGCAAATCTCATGAATAAGTGGGTGAAGAATTGATAAAAACACTTATTTGAGCACAAGATGAATCATAAAATAGGAGTTTATCAATTAGTTAAAAACAAAATCAAGTATTGCAACTATAGGAACAAAAGCTTAAAGAATTAGTCCATACTTGAGAGGAAAGGTATGAACCCAATATTTTCAAAAGAACAACAAATGCGTAAATAATGTATCATGCTAAATTAAAGTCAATTGGTCAAATGAAAACTAACTGGGATAAAAGCGAAAAGCCTTTCCTTTAATAATTAAAAAAATACCTAAGTACATAATCAAATAGAGTTACGTATAGGAACCGTACTGAAATTATTTTGAAAAGTTAAATTGTACTTAAAGTAAGTGTAGTTCCGTAAACCAGTAAAAGAACATGCGAGGTATTAAAAATAAATAGTTTTTTTTTAAATTGCATAAGGAATTTTCAAAGTTTTATATAGATATGTGTATATCAAATCAAAAGTGATTTTATAAAAGTTTGAAAATTGGTTATGAATATAGTCAATTAAGAGAAAAACTGAATCACCATTTCTAAAAAAAAACACTAGGAGTAAGGACATAAAAAGGCACACTGCATCAATACAATTTCAAAGTCATGTCGAGAAATTACATGGATCAAGAAAAGAGTCCAAACAGAGAAGGAAAGATACACCAAGAAATTCAAACTGGCATATGTAACTTAGGATCAAAGAAGAATGCATATGAACGAAAAAAAAAGGATTGAAAACACCAAATTGCTCCCCAAAAGAAATGACAACAAGGACATCAAGATAGGTTAAGAAACAATAAGCGAGACTAAACCTCCGTCCTTGCCCAGAACATCATTACTTCCGTTGCCACAAGTGTTAAGCCACGCCCATCAGCCGATATGCCGCAACTCCACGAACAGGCGTTTCCGAAACATGCTAAGCTCATAATGCATAGGCTAGGTTATCCTCACTACCACTCCATTAACGTGATCGACCTCGTCTATGAATTGCCATTCGGATTTCTTTTCCACAACAAACAATCGATATCAAGGTGATCAGTCTCAATGTCAAAAGTCTAGTGCTTCAATTACCCCCAAAAGGCACTCACAAACAAGCATGCTATGAAATATCAAGTAGATAATCTAAATAGCATGAAAGAAAAATGACCCAGAGTGTGCAACGAAGCACAATCGGTCCATCCCTCAGCTCACGAGGACGAACTGCTCTGATACCACTAAATGTAACACCCCAATTACCCTAAGCATTACCTCTAGCCGTAAAGCAAAGGTTAATCAGAGGTTACGACAATCTTAAGACTTATATATATTGATATAGAGAAGGAAATAGTATATTCTAGAAGCCTGATGAAGGGATAAGCTCAAAAATTGAATTACAAAAGCGTGAAACATTCACACGAAGCTAACGCACAAGATACAAGGTATAGGTATAAGAGAATAATACATATTCAAATATAAGAATACAATAATCATACGGAACTAGTCGCAGCTTGTGGAGTTTAAGCCAACTAGTTACAAATAGACAGATACAGAGTTTTAGAATTAAAACAGCTTATACAACCTATCTCTCAAATAAGCCTCTAAGGCCGTAAAGATAAATATACAAAAGATGAGAGTATGCTACGACAAAAGTAAAATAGAAGCATACAAAGAAAGAACCTTACTCTGCTCTGTCACCATATCCGCAATCTCACCGAAGTAGATTACGACCTGCATCTGAAAAATACAACAAAGTATGGAATGAGAACCTGAGGTTCTCAGTATAGTAACAGTGCCCAATGATGTAAGATGTAAGGCCCCGGGACGCCGAAGGCAATCCTAGAACTTCACATCACATACGGATATTCAAGCTTAGAACAAAATAACATAATACATAAAGAACTTAAACCATAAACCAGGGTTATCTAAACTTAGGGGATTTCTAACTAATACTAATTACGCCGTTGTATCCCACAGCCTTCGCCAACCTAACCTCCGTGCGATCCCATCGCCACCGCCTACCTAACCTCCTCAGCACCAGACAAATCACAATTAATGCAAGCAAATAAAACACAGGTAGAAGCATATAAAGCAAGTAGTTCAAGTAAGCAAATAGACATGTTATACAATTAGGCAAACTCACGTAATCAAAGCAAACAAGCACATAAAAGATGCATATGATGAATGCCTATCCTATTGGCTCGTGATATCACTTGTCGGTCCATAAATGCCAACCCGACACATCCTTTCGGATGACGCTTTTCTGCCGCACCCACGAATATAGTGTCAGGCACACTCTATTGACCCACGGATATAGTGCCGGGCACACGCTATTCACCCACGGATATAGTGTCGGGCACACTTGCATGCATAACCCAAGGATATAGTGCCTGGCACACTCTTGCAGCAGAAAAGATTATCAATCATAGTTCAATCCCAGGGACATAATACCCTGCTCATCTCATGCTTAACCTAAGGATATAGTGCCTCGCACACTCTCATTATTCAACAAGATCATCATTCCTCTTGGAATCTTCAACTCATCATAACCATCATCAATTCATTACTTCCCTTCTGGGCTCATTAGTTCATCGATTTCCCAATTCATTGTCAACAATCATCATGTGCACCACTCTTCCTTCCCTCTCAACTAACTCTTTTACAATACACCAGAAACCTAAACCTCCGTTTGCTAGCTTTTCAGAGAAAAACCCAAATCAAACCCCCTAGGACTTTTTTCCATATTCTAGTACCCGAAAATAAGTCAAAGAGTCTTAAAATGGTGTTATAGAAGCTTACAACCTTGCCGGGAAGGTGAAATAGTTGAAAACAAAGTTAAATTTGTGAAACAGGGCGTGTGCGTCCGCACAGGGGTGTGCGTGCACACGCCCAGGAAGATTTTGAAAGTGTGCGTACGCACAGGGGTGTGCGTACGCATAGGTACTAAAAGTTATAAAGTCTGTTCACTCGCACAAGCTGTGCGAGCGCCCCTAACAGACGTCCCTTCTCGACTTGTGCGTGTGCACAGGGGTGTGCATCCGCACAGGTCGTAATTCTTTATTGATGTGCGCGTGCACAACTTATGCTAGCGCTGCTACCAAAGCCCTTTCCCCTGCCTGTGCATATGCACAGATCTGTGCGTACGCACAGAATAACATTTTCGCAGGGTTGTGCGTGCGCACAAGGCTGTGCGTGCGCACATATCAAAAATCCTGAAATTCTGCAACTTTACAGAATTTCAGATTTTTAACACCAACTTTGAATGATCATAACTTCCTCTACAAAATTCCAAATTTTACAAACTCTATATCAATTTGAAGACTTTTCAATAATCTTTAATTCTAAACAAGTTTCAACACTTTTTTGAAAACTAAGGCACAAGTTATGATCTGTCAAAGTTCACCAAAAATCCATTTTTACTCAAAAACCACATAACCTCAATTTTAACCAAACTTCAATCTAATACCAATCAATCACATATCAACCATACCAAAACAACCCAAAATTCATACAAACACTACTTCAACCATTTTTTCACTCACAAAACCTTCTAAACCATTCCACAACTCAAAAATCAAACATAATATCACATCTCATTCCCTTAATACCACCATTCAAATTCTCACATTAATCAAGGCTACAAGTGCCAATTCCTTTATTCCATTATCATCATCCAATCTATTCAAGTCATCAAACTACCTCACTCACTTAATTTCAACATGAACCACAATAACCAATAATAAAAAATAATCATCAACGTCCATAACCATCATAAACACTCATAATCATCATCAACCATCAATAACTTCAACAATCACTACAAACCCTTATAAAACTCCCATCCTTCAACAATAATCATCAAATAACATCAATATCAGCATTCATTATCAACATACACTCTTATCAACATCAACTCACATCATAATATTTCATTAACACCAATAATTTCCAACAATCATCATTAACCACAATAATCAATATCAATCATCAATTAACATCAACCTTACTTCAACATATACAATTTCTTCAATCCCTATCAACATGCATACACCACAATATTAATTCAAACAACCATACATCCAATTCAGTCCTATCCTATGGGCCATTAGCCTAAGTATTCATGAACATTACATATTACATAAAGGAAACCGAAACCATACCTTGACCGATTTCCAAACACACCAAACACCAAAACGAAACCACCAAGCTTGATCCAAAGCCTCAACCAACTCCAACAAACACCAAAACTCAATCTAATATCACATATACATACCAAAAACAAAACCTAAGATACACAAAACAACTAAACACAAGGGTAAAATCCAACATTTACTCGCTACTAGAGATCACCTAAACAAGCTAAACCGCACAACTCTCGGGAACTTTGGCTGGGCACTTGAACCAGCACACCGACGCGTATGCGTTGGCCAGGCGCACGCGTGGAGTAGTGAATATTCGATAGCGACCCGTGCGCGTCGGCCACGCTTACGCGTGGGTGTACAATCTGCCAAAAATTTTACTAAGTTAAAAAGCTGCAGAATTTTATTTTCAAACCTCAAACTTTCACCACACATAACTTCTTCTAAAAAATTTCTTTTTCAACTATTTTTGAACCGTTGGGAAGATCTTTAAATAAGATTTCATAAAAATCCATTCTTGAAGAATTTCGAACTCCGTGGACCGAGTTACGGACCGCCAAAGTTGGTCAAAAATAAGTTTTTTACCCCAAAACTAGAAATCACCAATTTTTCTAATGTTCACAAGCCAAATTCATTTCCGCTCATCCAAATGACCACAACCTAATAACATTCACATAATTACACTTATCCAAACTAAACCTACATCCTCTACACAATTTCACCCAAACACTATCAACTTCCACACCTCAATTCCTCAAACCTTATTATTCAATAACCAAACTAATTATTCACACCTTCAAAATCTAAATCCATCCAATCTCTTATACAATCACACAATACACATACCAACTTACCTTCCATACCTCTTTCTGGCCTCCGGCCCAAAATTCACGGCCTCCAGCCCAAATTCACAATTTAAATGCATAGTCCACAAACCAATAATAATTATTCAATTCATCAAATTCTCAACACACCATACATACAAATTCACACAATTCTCAACCCAATCATTAATTTACATTACATATCAACTACGCATATTAATACCAACCATTCACACAATCCAAACTTATTCCTAGGGGCATCTAGCCTAGGAATTCTCATCACACCACACGGTACCTCTTGTAGCCAAATTAATTGAGCTCCTTTTTGGAAGTCTCCACCAACCCTTAGCTCCAAGCTTCACCAAAGCTCCTCAAGCAATATCAATCTTCCAATTGTGCACCAAAATCA
Organism: Arachis ipaensis; assembly: GCF_059453495.1. NCBI lineage: Eukaryota > Viridiplantae > Streptophyta > Magnoliopsida > Fabales > Fabaceae > Arachis > Arachis ipaensis. The sequence goes on from NC_142441.1 coordinate 48,831,206, forward strand.
CCAAATATACTAACACAACCAATTTCACATATATACATCAACCTAGGGTTCATGAAAATTATAAATCACAAGGGTTGGAGGGTTTTTTACGTTAACCCGTTGAATTTTGTGATGAATATCACTCATGGCTCATACTAGAGCACTCCTAAACAACTAAAATCACAAGATTACTCAACACCCATAACCAAACTCGAATTTGAGGGGAAAAACGAAAAATAGTCAGAGATGAATGGAATACTCACCACAAAAATTTTATAGAATTGTAGAGGATGAGAAGAGCGACATGTGGCCGCAAACGGCTTGATAAACCACTATTTTATGATTCATCTTGTGTTCAATTGAGTGTTTTTTATCAATTCTTCACCCACTTATTCACATTATTTTCATGGTTTTATAATTCCTTCCTTATTCTGTGATATATGTGAAAACATGTTTCCTAAGCCTTAAAACTGTTAATTTTAATTATCATTTATTACCATTCGATGCCGTAATTTGTGTGTTAAGTATTTTCAGACTTTATAGGGCATGAATGGCTTAGAGGACAGAAAGGAAACATGCAAAAGTGGAAGGAACGCGCGAAAATGGAGTTTTGAAGAAAATGGCAGCGACACGTACGCGTGACTGACGCGTACGCGTGACAAGGAAAATCTCCAAATGACGCGCATGCGTGACGAACGCCACGTGTAGAAAATTGCAGAAGTCGCCCCCAGCGATTTCTGGGCCCTTTTCGGCCCAAATCCAAGCCCAGAAACACAGAATAGAGGCTGGAGAATGGGGGAATCAAGGGACATCTCTCATAATTCATAATTTTAGGTTTTAGATGTAGTTTTTTAGGGAGAGAGGCTCTCTCCTCTCTTTCTTAGGTTTTAGAATTAGGATTTCCCTTAGCTTATGGTTGTTTCTTTATTCCAGGTTCAATGTTCCTTTACTTTATGTTCTCTTCTACTTTTATTCATTCTATTACTTTAGTTGATTACTTGATGTTGCCAACTTAGTTTATGGATTCCTATGTTTAATTTGATTTTCTATTTAATATAATTTGAGGTATTTCAGATTTATGATTATTTTCTTCTATTTATGATATAAATAATTTGGATTTTTCCCCTTTTGGCTTTGGTTGAGTAATTGGTAACACTTGAGTTATCAAACTCAGCTGTTGATTGAAAATTAGAATTTGCTGATTGATTTAGATCCCTCTAAAGCTAGTCTTTCCATAGGAGTTGACTAGGACTTGAGGAATCAAGTTGATTAGTCCACTTGACTTTCCTTTATTTCGTAAGGGTTAACTAAGTGGGAGCAATAAACAATTCTCATCACACCTGATAAGGATAACTAGGATGGGATTTCCAATTCTCATACCTTGCCAAGAGTTTTTCTAGTTATTAATTTACTTTCTTGCCAATTTATTTCCTTGTTCCCTATTTCAAAAACCCAAAAATATACTTTTCCCATAACCAATAATAAATCATACTTCCCTGTAATTCCTTAAGAGACGACCCGAGGTTTAAATACTTCGGTTATAAATTTTATTGGGTTTTGTTACTTGTGACAACCAAACTTTTGTACGAAAGGATTCTCTGTTGGTTTAGAAATTATACTTACAACATGATTATTTCTATGAAATTCTTTACTAGCTGGAATCTAATTGTCACGGCTTGTCAATCGGAGTTCTGTAGCTCAAGTTATGGTGGTGTGAAGTTGGAACTAGGACTAGGTTTTCTCCTCCCTTCTCTCTTCACCAAGCTGCGCCCCAAACCCTTTTCTTTTGGGTAAATGAGATAAAATGCTCATAACTATTGTTTATATATGTTGGGATCTTGCACCCACTTGGGCCCGATTCACTTATTTTTGTCAAGATTAAAGCTTTAAATCGCATTTTAAATATTTTCACTTGGCCTAATTATAAATCCCAATTTCTTAGCCTTATTTACTTATAATCAATTTTCTCAGTTGCAGTACCAGACAGATCTCAGTTGGTACTGCCGGTTAAAATTTCTCTGCGCATTTTTACGCAGAAAACTATGTTTTCTGACTCAGAAAATTCACTGAATCCAAATATCATATTTAGATTACCAAATTCCAATTGCTAAATTTTCTAATCATATTCGCTCTTATTTAATTCATTATTTAATTAATTATGGTTTGACCGGATTTTACACTTGGAGCTTTAAATATTTCTATTATTAACTAGTAGATCACTATGGAGAATTTCTTACACGCCAAGTTCCTTGTACTTTACTTCTCTTCATCTTAACAAATTTGCTCTTTTATTTATTTATTTTTAAAAAAGTGAGCATCCAAAGTAATTATTTTCTATATGTATTATACACAGCTTGGAGTTTTCTCATCTCAGGTACTGCAAGATTCTTCCCGAGATAAGATGTGGAGAAAGAAACATTGTAATTTATCTCCCATACTAGTACACTTATAGGAATTTCCCATAATTTTGTGGTATTATTGACTTGCTATTTTTGTCCTCTGCTGCAGCTCCAATGCATGACATGGAGAAACATTGTAATATTAAAATTGCTTTAGCTCTGATAACAAAATTGGTCAGGGTAGATTCGGAGCTGTCTATTTTGCAAAATTGAGAGGCCAAGTAAAAACAAGCCAATTATATCTTTAATAATGTTATATAATCTTATAGAATTAAAAGGAAAAATAAATTATCTTTAACCATTTAGTTCTTTATCTGCATAATTTTATTCTATGCAGAAAGCAACAATCAAGAAGATGGATGTTCAAGCATCAACAGAGTTTCTTTTAGAGTTAAAGGTCTTAAAACATGTTCATCACTTGAATCTGGCAACTACTTTCTTCTACACCAAAACGTCGAGTTTCTATGGCATTCAGTGAATCTCAACTTCACTCTGAACAATTTAGGTGCATTTGATTGGATATTGCGTCAAGGGATCTCTTTCCTTGTGTATGAATACATTGAAAATGGAAACTTAGGCCAATATTTGCATGGTACAGGTGAGAACACATTCATATTTTCATGTCATAACACATTATATTATGTACCAAAATTAAGCATGTTTATGATCTTATGCTCTTAAGTAGCAAATTCAACATTTAATCTTTGCTATCATACCAGTGACAATGTTGGTAACATGATTCCAGGGAGAGAACCTTTGGCATGGTCAACAAGGGTGCAAATTGCTCTGGATTCAGCAAGAGGACTTGAATATATACGTGAACACATTGTTCCTGTTTATATCCACCATGATGTGAAACCTGCTAACATATTAATATATAAAGACTTCCGTGAAAAGGTTAGTTTATTGTAATATTCTTGGCAATAATCATTATTTTGCAATTTTTGTTTTCTTTTTTCTGATGAGACTAATATTAAAACTGTCTAATAAGATTTTGAAAATTCACCAGGTTGCAAATTTTGGGCTAACTAAACTTAGGAAAGTTGGAAGCTCTTTATCACTTCATACTTGTCTTGTGGGAACATTTGGATACATGCCTCTAGTGTAAGAACTTAGTTGTTAAAATAAGTCAACGAAAGTTGTGATTGATACAATTTATAGATTCTGAATGTCTAAGAACTTGGTTTGACATGACTGAATTTATAGATTCTTAGGTTGGGCATAATGTCAGATGTGAGTGTTATCTCTACTTTGGTGACATTTTTTTTCCATTCTTGATTCAAAATGATATCTTCCTTTGATTTTGGTCATCTCTGCTTTGTATATTAATGATATTTTACACCCAATTTAATGTTATCTCTACTTTAGTGGATCAGAATGCTTCAACCAGCTAAAGGTTGTTACGGTCGCAGCACCAACAGTAAGTTTTACTCTCATCATTATGATCTTGTGTTATCAGAATATGAACTTCATATTATGTTTCTATGCAGATTGAATTTTAATAAATTGCTAAATTATGCAGATACTTCTGGCAATCAAATCAAAATAAAACAAGCTACAAGAAGTCATGGTTGGATTAGTAGCAAATGTTTTCACATTCATGTCCTCTCAGGAATCAAACTATGTATTTCAAGAAGCTGGAATCACTGAAGTTGAACTGGCAAGTATATTAGTACATATTCTCAAGAAGCACAAGTATCTGGCAACAAAGGTGCTGGAGGATAAGGAGGTTTGCCATAGAGTTTGTGATTTGGATGATGAAAGATAAAACAGAAAATATAGATACCTTCAAGCATATGGGAATGGAGAAGGTGCTGGAAGGTGTATTAGAAACCACATCAGAGCTTGAAAGCTTCAATTTTTTCTCTGGTACTGTTGGATTGAATAGGCACAATCTAACAATTCACTCACTGGTTGAGATAGCCTTTAAATTGCTGGAAAACAGGTGAAGTAATACATCACTTTTGAACCATATTGTAAAATTAGTAATCCATGTTAACCTTGAGCGAAAATTGTAAATTTGTAACACTGTACACTATTGTTTGTTTTGTGTAAATATGTATTATCCCATATTAATTTTGATTTTGGTTTTTAGTTTTGATGGTTATTTATTTATTTTTCCTTCTAGATTTTGATTCTTCAATCGAAGAATCAATGCTTTATTGATTTGTATCAGTAAGGACAAATTATTAATGAAAATCCAGGAGGAACACTTTTCAGTGCTATACTCCATGGCATCTATATTTATTAAATTTTGATATTAGAAAATAAATTTCTAATTTGAGAGTATGTAAAAGAGATGAGATTAATGAATGATTTAAAATTAAAAAGAAATAAATAATCATAGGATTTGTGGAGGTTGGAAAATCTCACAAAATAGTTAATTTTTGTTAAATTAAAAAATTAATTTGTGGGGGTTTTAAACTGCCACAAAAGTGATTTAATACTCCCACAAAAGTCTAATATAAAACCCCCACTAAACATGCATAAACCCTCCCCCCTCCACTGAATAGATTGTGGAGGTTTTTAAAAACCTCCACAAAAGGCCTCGTGGCACCTCAAATTTTGGGAGTTTTAGAAACCTTCACAAACTATTTGATAGGAGTTATAAACCTCCACAAATAAGAGAAACAATTACCGCAAATAAAAAAAACCTTGTAGTGAGAGCACAAATTTTCCTTTGAAAGTGCCACCATGATCGTATTCCGTCCTAGAGCTTATACATAGCAAATTTTCAAATACCAATCTAAGTTGTTCTCTATGTCACATGCAATCAGAATCCATCACTCACTGTTTAATTAAATGCCCCAAAGTGCAAGAGATTTGGAGAAGAATTCCACTTTATCAGCATCTTCCTAATCTAATCAGCAATCATTTTTTTCAATGGTGGCAGAAATTGACAAAAAAGCTTGAGAGACAGGCTGAAAGGGATCGATTGTTGAACCATGTGGCAATTATTTACTAAAATTCATGGAAAGCAAGAAACCTATGGATTTTTAAAAACAGGAACCAATTGCCAGAGGAGGTTATATGCACATCCATAAATCTGTTGCAGTAGCTCTATCACATTTGTTTAAATTTTCTATCCTAGATTCATGCCTTTTACCCCTCCTTTTATTTGAGTTGCTGTTTATTATTACTTTACTATTTTTTAGTAATTTAATTAGGAAACTCTCACTTTTTTTTTAATTTTTGTCGTTAATTTTGGAGAAGGATTTTTTATTTATATAAATAAATTAAATATAATAAATACCAATTTCTATAATTTGTAGCGCTTTATGAAAATGCATAAAATGTCAAATTTTATTTACAGAGTAAACGAATTGGCTTTAGCCGTATTTCATTTACTGTATAAACGAAATAAGGGTGTAAAGCGGTGGTCCTATGACGTGTACACACGTGTTATGCAACGCCTCTATTTCATTTACAGTGTAAACGAAATACGGCTAAAGCCAATTCATTTACTCTGTAAACGAAATAAGCTCGAAGACGCCTATTTAAGGGTTTTCATTCACAGCGCATGAGGAAGTCAATAGTTACTGTTTACCTTACCTTTTTTGTCCATTTTATCCTTCTTTGACCAAACCGGCAGATCAGTTGAACATTATAGCGGACGATGCGGACATTAACAGGCTGAACGCCACGTGGCATGTCGCCGGGGCAGAGGACTTTGAGGTTGGTATTGCTCTTTATTTTATTATTTATTTTTATAGTACTTATTTTATTATTTATTTTTATAGTACCTGAGACAAGTTGCCATGTTAGCCCTATACGTAGTTGAATGTAGAAGTAGTGCCTAAATAGATTCTAGTTATAGCAATATGTACTTGTAAGTAGGTCGAACGTGTTTGTAGGATGTTAGATGAAGTTTGAGTTAGGGATTCGGTTGGTGTAGGCTACTTTATTGCATGGTATAATGTATGATAAAATTGAAAATCATTTACCAATCTCATTTATGTCACCGAAATTTAAACTAAGTACACGAACACATTTAATTATGTTATGTCCCGTTTAATAAATGTATTTATTTGTTCATTAAATATCATATTAGATATGCAAGAATATATTAAATTTTTATATATTAAATTTAAAGTTAAATGAACGATAGGCCCTCATGTAAACATTTTATATATTTGTTTACCAGTTGGGATGACTACTTCTGCCCCGGAGAGTTAGCCACAGAGTCCCACCACCCGATGCCATTCTCCCGTATCTGAGGGAGGCTGGTTTCGGAGACGTTGTCCCACTGAGAGACTTCTTGCTCGACAACATGATGATCACAGCATTTGTAGAGTGCTGGCGACCGGAGACTCACACATTCCATGTGCCTTGGGGTGAGTGTACGATCACGCTTTAGGACATCGCATACCACCTCAGATTGTGAGCGGATGGTGATCTCATCAGTGGTTGCTTTCGAGACATCCAGACCCACTACCATACTGGGGCTTTAGAGTTGATCGAGCGTTTACTCGGAGCCAGGCCACCTGTCATTTTCCAACAGGTGGGTCAGAGGAGAGAGGCTTTCTCACTAAAGGTGACATTGTTGCGCGTTCGCCTATGACAGATGCCGCCGGATACATACGATCCGGACACCTTGCGACAATATGCAAGGTCCTACATCATGCTAATGATTGGAGGCTACTTACTGACTAATAAATCGAACAACACTGTTCATCTCAGATGGTTGCCGCTTCTAGATGATTTTGAGAGGTGTCGCAGGTTTTCATGGGATTCTGTAGTGCTGGCGTGGACGTACCATTCCCTTTGCCATGCAGCCCACTGCCAGACCACGAACATCATGGGGTGTACTCCTCTATTGGTGTCTTGGATCTATCAGAGGTTCCCTCGATGGTGTCCACCAGAGAGAGCAGTCTACATGCTCCCGATGACTGCGAGGTATAAATAACATCACTTTAGATACGTTTATAACATTACTTTATATACGAATGTCAACTAAAGAGATTACCGTCCGACCCGGGAGTACTGGGATTGGTGGAGGATGACGTGTCGTGTGACACACCTATCTGGGCCAGATGTTCTCGACGACCCTCGGCTAGTTGAGTTACCCGAGGATGTTCAGCCTACTACGAGCAAACCAAGAGACATCTTTGACCTACCCTGAGGCGTCCATGACCGTCGGAGGCGGGCTAGGCAGGTCCCAGCCGACACGCGGAGACCTACTCGGAGGGATAGGGGTGCGAGAGATCCTAGGGGACATGGACGCCGTGATGCGGACAGGTGATGAGTCCATATTTTACGATATTTTTTGGTTTGATTTGAGTGAATTTCATTACATAAACCCACACTCATTCATCTAAATAGCATGCTTTTGAGATTTCTTCCTAAATTGTGCTTAAATATAAAAAACATGCTCTTTTGTGCTAAATTTAGTCAATTTTAATTCACTTTAATCCCATTTGGTGCCTTGATGTATTTGTTAAGTAATTTCAGGTTTCCAAGGCAAGTATGGGTTGAAGAAGCGAGGAAAAGAGCATACAAAAGGGAAGAAACCATGAAGAAATAGAGTTTAGAAGTTCCAGCAACGGTGCGTACGCACAAGGAAGAATTGCGAGCGACGCGTACGCGTGACCCACGCGTACGCGTGACCCGAATTACGTCAGCTCATTAATTGCAAATCGCTAGGGGTGATTTTTGAGCCTCTAGAACCCAGTCCAACTCATTTCTGAAGCAATATGAGGCCAAAGGAAAGCTGAATGAATGGGGGGGCAATTATGTTTAGCTTTTATGATGTTTCCTCTTAGTTTCTGGAGAGAGAAGCTCCCCCCTCTCTCTAGAATTGGGGTTTTTAACTTAGTTTTCTTTTAATTTCAGCACTTTAATTCTTGTTTTAGTGTAGTTTCATTTATGTTTCTATGCTTTCTTGTCTTTATCTTCTTCATCTCTTTTGTTATTTTCTCTTTTATGGCATTTTTCATGTTATGAACACTTTTGTTATTTTAATTCTAATTAATGAAAATTTATGTTTCCATGCCATTTATTGCTTTCTTTAGTTGCCATTGTTATTTTCTTGCATTTGGTATTTTAGATTTTATTTTTAATGCAATTTAATATTATTTTATTTTCATGCACACCAAGTGTTTGATAAAATGCTTGGCTTAGTTTTTACTTAGTTTTTCTACACTCTTGGCTTGGAATTGATGACTTTGGTGACCCTTGAGTCATTGATGTCCATTCTTATTTGATATATTAGAGTAGTTAGTTGATTTGGTTTCCCTTGACACTATGTGACCTCTTAGTGTTGACATAGGACTTAGGGATTGAAATCAACTATGCCTATTTGACTTATCCTCGATGTAGGGTTAAGTAAGTAGGATTAACTCTTCATAATCATCATGTGTTTGTGGTCAATGGCTAGGATAGGTAGCCTTAGCTCTCAATTACTTGCCAAGATGTTTCCTTGCATTTGAAGTTTCCTTACCTTGCATTTAATTGCTTTGAATTTTATTGCTTTGATGTTTAATTTCTTGCATGTTTAGTTTTCACACTTTTGGTTGAGAAATTGGGTGTTTGGGTGGAATTGAGTTGTGGATGTCCATTCCGCATTGTGTGAGAATATTTAATTGGTTTGGTTTCCATTGACGCTAGTCTTTCACTAAGTAATTAATTAGTGAGTTGACTAGGACTTATGGATTGAGATTAATTACACCCTTTTGACTAATTCTCAAGGATGATTGACTAATTTGGATTGATTCCACACAATTGCCATGTTTGTGGTCCATAACTAGGATAGGAATCCCGAATTTCCCAACTCTCACCAAGAGTTCCTTTTAGCACTTAATTTCCATTTCCATTGTTTTAATTACTTCCCTTTTAATTTCTTGCATGATCACTTGCTTTCTTGCTATTTACATTACTTGCTCTCTTTTGCTTGCATTCACAACCCCCAATTCCCCATGCATTTGCTCTCATAGCCAATAATTGTACATTTCATTGCAACTCCTAATGAAGACGACCCGGGACTTAAAACTCCCGGTTAATTTTGTATTGATTGTGACATTTTCATATTGAAATTTGATATTGGTCAATTGTTGGGTTTGGAACTATACTTGCAACGCCGATCTTATTTTGAGATAAATTCCGAACCCACTTTAGGCTTGTATCAACAGGGTTCGACCTCATCGTTTGTGCATGGATGTTGAGTCCGAGGAGGAGGCCGAGTACGAGAGTCAGGAGGATCATGGTGATATTCCACAAGGTCAGGCCAACGCACCACATGACCCACCCCTACCTCCTCCACCATATCACCATTCAAGATCCGGCTCAGGTTCATATACACTCCGTGATGTATGGGACACTTCCCCACCCGATTCTCACACTCAAACACGACCCCATTATCCCCATTCCTCATTAGGCAGTTGGGATACACACACACAACCAAATATATACTACTAGTAGATATTATGAATGGTTTGGAAAAGGTTTAGGCGGAGGAGGTGAATTTGTTGTGAATAATAAAATGGGTAGCACACCTTTGTATAGTTGGATCAAGTTTGTCCTATTGTATTTCATTTACACAGTAAACGAATTACTATTCCACACATTTCGTTTACAGAGTAAACGACTTGATTTTAGGTGTATTTCGTTTACACAGTAAACGAAATACGCTTGCAGACACGAGACATGTATATTTCGTTTACTCTGTAAACGAAACGTGACATGTTACGCATTTTTGTAAAAAGGCTACAAATTACAGAAATCAGTAATTATTTCATTTAATTTATTTATATAAATAAAAAATCCTTTTGGACAACTGTATTTCTCCGATGAAATAAAAAGTTTTTATTTTTGGAGAGAAAAAGAAGTGAAAGATGACATTTAAAGGATGAGTAGTATTTTTTTAAAAAATCAAGTGTATTTTCGAAAAATTAAAATAAAATAAATAAAAGAAAAGGTTGTTATATCTATCAGCTAAAAAAATTTGTTATGCGTTAAAAAATGGTGTAATGTTCCAAAGTTGGAATGGAAAGTGAAATGCAAGAAAATAAAGTGCCTTTTTTGGAGGTGGGGGAGAATGAGCTTTTTCAATTAAAAAATAAATAAATAACCGTTCTCACATCCAATGAAATGCATAAAATATTTTTTTTGTTAATTTAGTTTAGTCTTCGTACACTATGCGAAAAGGGAGATGCTCCCATAAATTTGCAGAAAATGTCTTTTTGTAAAGACGCCTACGTGTCGTCATATTATTGGATGTTTTAAGTGAATCGGTTTTTTTAAATTTTTTAACTAACCAAAATAAATTTATAACAATAATCAATATTCAGAAAATCAGCCGGACCAGCTGGTCTAACTGGTTCAACCGAAAATCGGCGTGGAAAATGGTCCGGTCCACTTTTTAAACCCACCGCTTCCCCCTAACACCCACCCATTCCCCCTAGCACCCACCCCACCCCCCATTTCATGAATCCAATTCACTATCCCCTGAACTCTGAACCCAAGTCAAACTCACCCTACCAAAACCCTAAGTTCACCCTGCAACAATTCTTCCGTAGTGCCACCGCCGTCCATGATGTCGGCACCTCTGCTTCCTCTCTTGTAGTTCGGCATCCTCCTTCCCCCTGTCCCCGTCCTCCCTGGATTCTTTCGAACTTGGAGCAGCTCGCCGCTGTGTCACCACTCGCCACTGTGTCGCCACTCGCTGTCGTCCCGCCGGGCGCCGTCCATATCGCCGTCGAAGGTTAGCGGCACTTCCTTCACTTCTTCGATTCTTCTCTTCCTCTTATGCCCTGTTGTTGATTTTTAAATGTGACCTGTTGTTGATTTTTGAATGTGAAACTTTGAATGGATTAATGGAAAATCAAATAATTGATTTTGTGCTGTTTCTCTTTTTTTTAATTCCTAAAATTTTTGTTCAAATTTTCTTGCTGCTGCTAAAAATAGAAATTAAATCATTATTAAAATTTATGTTTAACTTTATTGATTTCATGTTTAGTGTGATTAGGGATTACCTGTTACTGTTTTGTAATGATTGTTGCTGAATGCTAACAATGGAAATCAAATCAAGTGTTGTTTGTTGCTGAAGGATAATTTTTCTTGCTTAATGTTGAATGCTGTTGTTAGTATTAATTTTGCTGTTGTTATTAATTTAGCTGAGTTTTTTCGTTTCCTAATTGCCATGCTATTGTTGTATCATGCTATGTTATACTTCTAGTTTCTAGTAGTTTTTGTTCAAGTTTTTCCTTATTGATGTATATTGTTTTAAGCAATTGTGAAGTTGAGAGGAAGAAGTTTGGAATCAGTCCTTGAAAATAGGTTGTTAGTTGTTTTGGTTGTTGATCAAGATTTGTATGTCACTAAATGGTCAATGGGAGAAAGTTGTGGATGGTCATATTTTAAGTTCTATTATTTTTACTGAGAATTACTACATCTACATACAATATAGCCAAAGATTAGTGAGTAATTTTTAGCTGTGAATTTCATTTCTCCCATTTAAAAACTTTAGCAATATAAATGTAGTTAAGTATCCAACAACTCCCCAAAAAGAAGAAAGAAGAAAGAAGAAAAAAAGAAGGTAGTTTTAACTTTTAAGGAGTCAAGTTGCTTAGTGAAATGGTATTTATTGAGATTGAAGTGAACTAGCAACACTGAAATTTATGACATTATGTTGAATTGAAAACCTTAGGTATGTAGGTGATAAACCACTATTTTATGATTTATCTTGTGCTTAATTGAGTGGTTTTTACCAATTCTTCACCCACTTATTCACATAATTTGCATGGTTTTACAATTCCTTTCTTATTCTATGATATATGTGAAAACATGTTTCTTATGCCTTAAAAATATTAATTTTGATTATCCATTATTACCATTCGATACCGTGATCTGTGTGTTAAGTATCTTCAGGCTTCATAGGGCAGGAATGGCTTAGAGGACAGAAAGGAAACGTGCAAAAGTGGAAGGAACACACAAAATGGAGTTTTGAAGAAAATGGCAACGACGCGCACGCGTGGACAACGCGGACACGTGCCTAGCGTAAAGCACAAGCGACGCGCACGCATGGACGACACGGACGCGTGCCTGGAACAGAGCACAAACAACGCGTACACATGATTGACGCGTACGCGTGACAAGAAAAATCTCCAAATGACGTGCACGCGTGACCCACACGCACGTATGACGGACGCCACGTGCAGAAAATTGCAGAAAATGCCCTCAACGATTTCTAGACCCTTTTTCGACCCAAATCCAAGCCCAGAAACACAGAATAGAGGCTGGAGAATGGGGGAATCAAATCATTCATTCGACAGACAACATTGAAAATTCATAATTTTAGGTTTTAGATGTAGTTCTCTAGAGAGAGAGGCTCTCTCCTCTCTCTTAGGTTTTTAGGATTAGGATTTCTCTTAGTTTATGGTTATTTCTTCATTCCAGGTTCAATGTTCCTTTACTTTAGTTTCTCTTCTACTTTTATTCATTCTATTACTTTAGTTGATTACTTGATGTTGCCAATTTGGTTTAGGGATTTCTATGTTTAATTTGATTTTCTATTTAATATAAATTGAGGTATTTTAGATTTAAGATTGCTTTATTCTGTTTATGATATAAATAATTTGAATTTTTCTCCTTTTGGCTCTGGTTGAGTAATTGGTGACACTTGAGTTGTCAAACTCAGCTGTTGATTGAAAATTGGAATTTGCTGATTAATTTGGATCCCTCTAAAGCTAGTATTTCCATAGGAGTTGACTAGGACTTGAGGAATCAAGTTGATTAGTCCACTTGACTTTCCTTTATTTAGTAAGGTTAACTAAGTGGGAGCAATAAACAATTCTCATCACACCTGATAAGGATAACTAGGATGGGATTTCCAGTTCTCATACCTTGCCAAGAGTTTTTCTAGTTATTAATTTACTTTCTTGCCAATTTATTTCCTTGTTCCCTATTTCAAAAACCCAAAAATATACTTTTCCCATAACCAATAATAAATCATACTTCCCTGCAATTCCTTAAGAGACAACCCGAGGTTTAAATACTTCGGTTATAAATTTTATTGGGTTTTGTTACTTGTGACAACCAAACTTTTGTACGAAAGGATTCTCTGTTGGTTTAGAAACTATACTTACAGTGTTATTATTTTTATGAGATTCTTTACTAGCAAGAATCCGACCGTCAAAATGGCGCCGTTGCCGGGGAATTGCAATTGTGTGCTTTATTATTGGTTATTGTAAATATTTTCTTTTGCTTAATTATTTCTATTTTTGTTTTTAATTTTTATTAGCTACTATGAGTTCTCACCCATCTGGCTTTAGGTTTGGTTCTAATGTTGTTGAAAGAAATGGAAGCTATAACAGGAACATGTATCAAGGTCAAAACAATCAAAGATGGAAGGAGCCATGAGGATCTGATCAACCCTTTCGGCAACAACACCTTCCAAGATACCATGGACAACAACCATTCTACGATACATACCAAGACAATAGTTATGGTGGACCCCTTCGTGACAAACCACCTCCACCAAATTACTATGGTCAAGAGCCATTCCGAGGTGCATACCAAGATGATAGACATGGTGGACCCCCTTGTGGTTACCAACAAGCCCCATCATACGCCCATAAACCACCTCCTCAACATAGCTTTGAACCACCATACTCACAATCCAACTACAACCATTCACCACCATATGACCCTAACATTTATCCACCCCAGTTCCAATCCAATTACTCCCAAGAACCACCACTTCTATATGCACCATGTCCATATCCATCGACCCAAGAATCACAGGCTTGCCTCAAGGCAACAGTAGATCAATTTCATGCAACCATTCATTAACTAGAACAAGTGATAAACCAATTAGCTTCCCGACGTTCGGACGTTCAAGGAACTCCCATGGCTTCATGTGGAGAATCTAATGAAGAACATAGTATGAAGGAGACACTGGAAACTCAGGTGGATAGTACGGAGCATGACTTTGTACTGGAACAAGTAGAGGAAGCTGAAATTATCAAGGAAGAAGAATTGGTTGAAGACTTAGGAGACGCTGAACCTCCATGGGAATTAAGAATTGTAGAGAATTCCGCCAAGAAATTTGCAATTAATGCTAATGAGGATAGTGCACAACCCCCAAAGCATGTATCTTATGAAGAACTGGACGGAACAGATCAAGAAGTGAGTTTCCTTGGTAATAATGATCATGAACTAAGCTCTCCTAAGAATGAACTTGCATCCGCAATTGAGTTCTTTGAGATTGAAGAATCTTCCCCAAGCAAATATGAAGATGATGTGGAGGTAGATTTTTCCCAACCTCCAACTTATGACTTGAGTGATGAGGAAGAAATCAAAGACTTTGATCAAGACGTGGTTGCAGTTGAAGAGGTTTGTCAGAAAATGGAAGAATTCACAGCGGAGTACAAGGAAGTGGAGCTTGAAATACCACTGGAAACACCTCTCCCAAGGCCATTACCACCCAATACAAACCTCAAGTGGGTAAAATCCTTAGCCTTTATCTTTACCTTTCCACTTGAATATAGTTTGCTTGAAACCGATGGCCAGCTTAGAGCTCTTTGTGGCTTTAAGAGTGAGCGGGAGATGGTTAGTAATAGGAGTTGGCACCCAAGGTTCAATACGATTCCACGCTCCAATTGGAAGTGCAAGGATTGGTATAGAGCTCGATTGAATGGGTCTCGGAAGATGTTTGGGTATCTCAGTGAGAGTTCAAATTACTTATCACTCGGTTGGAACGAAGATGGTCAACAAGAAGACAGGTACAAAGGCAACGTTTGGGATCCTGGAATTCATTCTGATAATCAACACCCTTGGGACCTGAACACCTGCTTTAACTTGCTCGAAGGCTTTACGTGCCTAGTTTGGGACCCCGGAGGCTATTGGAATTGCAAACGTTGGTGGAGATTTCTAGATGAATTCAAGCACAAGCCACCATAACAAGGAGCTCTTCAAATGTCAAACTTAAGGACTTTAACTAAAAGTACTAGGTGGGAGACAACCCACCATGGTATCATTGTTCCTTTTCAATTTTAATTTTATTTTGTTTTGTTTGTTTTTAGTTTCATTTTATTTTATTTTCCCTAGTATCATTCATAACATCCGCATCAGCATACACATTTTTCATTCTGCATATTCAAAAAAAAATGCCATACCACGCGGGTGCATGGGCCACGCATGGGCGTCGACTCCAAATTGACGTCGCCATCCAACGCCCAGAAAGTTGGGCTGGAATCGTGCGGCTGGTATGCGTTAGGCATGATTTGGGCCATGCGCACGCGTCAACGACGCGTACGCGTCATTTTCACTTACACACACCACACATGGGCGTGGGCGACGCGTGAAAATTTTTGGCCCCCAAATTGAAACAGAGAGTTGCGCCAAAACGACGCTGGAATCATGCGTTTAGCACAATTCTAGCCGACGCGTACGCGTGAGACACGCGTACGCGTCATTTTCATTATCTGCTCTCCACGCGTTCGCGTCATTGCACTTTTGCCTCATCCACGCTCTCGCGTGAGCGACGCGTCCGCATGGATTTGAATTCATCAACCCCCTGACGCGAAAACCCTACCCACCTCGCGTCACATTTTCCCCTCCCCCCTCCCCAATGTTCCGTCTCCATACTCTCCCCCCTCCCTCTCCTCCATAGCCACCGCGACCACCCCACCACCACCACACCGCCGCGCCGCCACCATCAACAAACACTACCCGCACCGCCCTCACCCCCGTTTCCCACCTTCTCTTCTTCTTCTCCCCCTACCTCCCCCTTTCGCCCCTGCCCCGTCGCCAAACCAACACCGCCACCACCGCCACCGTCGACGACCCTTGCCATCGTACCACCCCCCGTCCTCTCTTCCCTTTCCTCCCTTCTCTTCCCCTCTCTCTTCCACCTCCTGCCTCCACCCAAACCCCGCAAACTCCCAGCACCGCCATGCCGCATCCCAGCACCGCCGTGCCACCACCAACGCCACCACACCACCACCCTCTCTCTTCGTTCAATTTGTTTCACTACGCACACCAGGTTCCACTGCACTCCGATTCCTTTCCCGTTCCAATTAGTTAGTTTGCATATTTTTCAATTCTGTTCAAATTAGGATAGTTAGAGATGCATGTTCGTAGTGGATTTTAGGTTGTTAGGTAGCTAGGATGTGGTTAGTGGATTTAGGTCCAATAATTACGCTGTTCTTGCTGCTTGCTTTATCTATTTTGCTATTTTGAAATTGTTGTGCTGTTGATACTGCTAATATGCTGTTCATTACTGTTTAATGCTATTTTTAACATTATTCAACTTAAATTGCATTTCTTGCTGAAGATTGAGTTTGTTTATTCTAAATTCATGTGACTTGCTAATTGCTACTCTTTTATGTACTACTTTAACGTCATATGAACTGAATTTCTGCTGCTGTTTATTACTCGGGAACGTCCAATTTATAGCTGGAATGCTGCCCAATTTTTCCGTAAACTGTTTCACTCAACCCCCATTCATAAATTGGCTTTGATACTTTTGAATTCTGAACTAATTGGTTTCATCCGAGCCAATTCATGGAAGGATGGGCTAGCACTCCTACTCCTTATGGTTCCCTTATTAGTTAAATCGCATTATTGATGATTTTGTTCATTTTTGTGCTTCTTTTATTTTCTTGTTTATCATCATTAATATGCAGTATCTGCTTAAATGTGAGTTGCTTGTTCTTCTAGTTTGTACAATTCTTGTTAACTAGGAACTACAATACCATGCCACTAACTTTAACCTCACTTTTTAACTCTTAACTGCATTCACTTGCTAACCTCTTTCTTAGTTTTCAACTAACTGATTTCAAATCATTTTAAGGCATGATTAATATTGTTCCTGACAAACAAGCATTTTTCATATCATAAATCTTGGATTGTGATTTTTTTTTTAATTCTTTGACTTTTACCTTGTATACAGTCCAAAATTCTACATCTATCAAACTCACTTCATGCTTATATTGCTATTTTATTCCTCTTTTGCCCATCTATGCTTATATTGATAAAATACTATTTGCTTACCTATTTTCCTGCTTTAGTTTAATAAACTGTATCCTAGAACCTCTGTTTTTCAGGATGTATGACCCTAAAGGGAAAGGAAAAGCTAAAGTAGGCACGGGCAAAAGGAAACGAGGAGAGTCCTCTATGGCTATCCTAGATATCCTGCATGATGATTCCAGGTGGGAGAAGAACTTTACTCCGTAGGAAAAAGCTGATCAGTTAGTGCCTGCAACTGATCCAGTCAAGTTTGCAAACCGATACTGTGAACTGAAGTATCCAGTCTTTGCAACTTCAAGGAACTTATACCTAGAAAAGACCCTCCGAATTCTAGCTGAATTACAGCAGTACACCACAGAACAAATCAAACAGAGAGGCTGGTTCTTTCTGGAAAGGAACTTGACTGAGGTTAATGCATCCTGGGTCAGGGAATTTTACTGCAACTATTTTAAAACAACCCTGGATGCAGTGCATCTCAGAGGCAAACAGATTCTAGTTACTGAGGAGGCAATTGAAGATATCCTCCATTTCCTTCCTAAATCCGATCAGCCAGATGGTTATCAACAGGCTGAGGAAGATATGAGATTTATGAGATTTGATTGGGAAGTAGTGAAGCGCACTATATCTATTGATCCTGCTGTCCCATGGGTTATGGGTAAGTCAACAGTGACCCCAAAAGGCATCAAAATTATTTATCTGAATGATGAGGCTCGGCTATGGCAACAAATCCTAAGCAATTATGTGATGTCGAGCACTCATGAGACTGAGGTGCCAGCTGCCATGATTACTCTTATCTGGTGCGTGATGGAGGGCAAGGACCTATACCTTCCCCGATTTATCCGGTACTTCATGTCCGGGGTCCATGTCCGAGGCACTCTGCCCTTCCCCTATTTGATTACTCAGATGGGCTGATGAGCTGAGGTGCCCTGGGAGCTTGCAGATGAGAATCCACCAGCCGCCGACTGCAAGAAGATTATTGATGAGCGGATAATTTATACCCTTTTTGGCATTGTATTTACATAGTTTTTAGTATGTTTTAGTTACTTTTTATTATATTTTTATTAGTTTTTATGCAAAAATCACATTTCTAGACTTTACTATGGGTTTGTGTATTTTTCTGTAATTTCAGGTATTTTCTGGCTGAAATTGAGGGACCTGAGCAAAAATCTGATTCAGAGGCTGAAAAAGGACTGCAGATGCTGTTGGATTCTGACCATCTTGCACTCAAAATGGATTTTCTGAGACTACAGAAGCCCAATTGGCATATTCTCAATTGCGTTGGAAAGTAGACATCTTGGGCTTTCCAGAAATGTATAATAGTCTATACTTTGCTTGATATTTGATGGCCCAAACTGGTGTTCAAACACCCACCATTGACCCTTTTCTGGAGTAAAACGCCAAAACTGGCACCAGAACTGGAGTTAAACGCCCAAACTGGCACCCAAGCTGGTGTTTAACTCCAAGAATGGCCTATGCACGTGAAAGCTTTAATGGTCAGCCCAACCACACACCAAGTGGGCCTCAGAAGTGGATTTCTGCACTATCTGCACTTAATTACTTATTTTCTGTAATCCCTAGTAACTAGTTTAGTATAAATAGCACTTTTTACTATTGTATTCAGGGACTTTAGCTTATGCCATTGTTCACATTTGGAGGCTGGCCTCACGGCCATTCCTAGACCTCTTTTCACTTATGTATTTTCTACAGTGGAGTTTCTACACCCCATAGATTATGGTGTGGAGCTCTGCTGTTCTTCATGAATTAATGCAAGTACTATTGTTTTTCTTTCAATTCACGCCTACTTCTTCTCCAAGATATACTCTTGTACTTAATTCAGTTAAGTCAGAATGAAGGGGTGACCCGTGACAATCACCCACTATCTTCATTACTCGCTTAGCCAAGATTCGCGTGCCTGACAACCACAAAGCGGTCTACATGATGTTCAACGTAGTCATTGGACGACATCCGGAGTATATTCTCTTGGGTCTCTAAGCCACGATTTGCATCGTCTCTCCTGACAACAGAGCATCCGAATTCGTGATTAGAACCTTCATGGTATAGGCTAGAACCAATTGGCAGCCATTCCTGAGATCTGGAAAGTCTAAACCTTGTCTATGGTATTCCGAGTAGGATCTGGGAAGGGATGACTGTGACGAGCTTCAAACTTGCGAATGTTGGGCGCAGTGACAGTGTGCAAAAGGATAAGGGTCCTATTCTGACGCTAGCGGGAACCGACCGATGATTAGCCGTGCGGTAGCTGTACCTGGTATTTTTCATCCGAGACGAGAAATTTGACAGTTGATTAGCCGTGCAGAGATTGTACCTGGTATTTTTCATCCGAGTGGATCATACAGCTTTCCATGGAAGGGAGCACGCATGATTAGAAGAAGACAATAGGAAAGCAGAGGTTCAAAAGTAACAAAGCATCTCCACACGCTTATCTGAAATTCCCACCAATGAATTACATAAGTACCTTTATTTTAATTTTATGTTTTATTTATCTTTTAATTATCAAAATCTCATAACCATCTGAATCCGCCTAACTAAGATTTACAAGATGACCATTGCTTGCTTCAAGCCGACAATCTCCGTGGGATCGACCCTTACTCACGTAAGGTATTACTTGGACGACCCAGTGCACTTGCTGGTTAGTTGTATGGAGTTGTGAAAAGTGTGAATCACAATTTGGTGCACCAAGTTTTTGGCGCCGTTGCCAGGTATTGTTCGAGTTTGGACAACTGACGGTTCATCTTGTTGCTTAGATTGGGTAATTTTATTTTATGTTTAAGTTTTTATTATTTTTATTTTCGAAAAAAAAAATTGTGTTTCTTGTTTGAGTCTTGTGTCAAATTTTAAGTTTGGTGTCAATTGCATGTTTTTAAATTTTCTTAAATTTTCGAAAATTCATCATGTGTTCTTTCTTGATCTTCAAGTTGTTCTTGATGATTTTCTTTGTTTAATCCTGTGATTTTCTTGTTTTGTGTCTTTTCTTGTTTTTCATATGCATTTTCGAATTCATAGTGTCTAAACATTAAAAATTTCTAAGTTTGGTGTCTTGCATGTCTTTCTTTTCTTAAAAATTTTTCAAAAATATGTTCTTGATGTTCATCATGATCTTCAAAGTGCTCTTGGTGTTCATCTTGACATTCAAAGTGTTCTTGCATGCATTGTGTGTTTTGATCTTAAATTCTTATGTCATGTGTCTTTTTGTTGTTTTTCTCTTTCTTCATTAATTCAAAAAAATCAAAAATAATATCTTTCCCTTATTTTACTCATAATTTTCGAAATTTTAGGTTGATTTAGTCAAAGAATTTTAAAAATTTAGTTGTTTCTTGTTAGTCAAGTCAAAATTTCAATTTAACAACTTTATCTTTTCAAATCTTTTTCAAAAATCAAATCTTTTTCATTTTTCTTTCATGTTTTTCGAAAATTTTTCAATTAATTTCAAATTTTTTTCTTATTTTTACTTCATAATTTTCGAAATTATTGCTAACATTTAATGTTTTTATTCAAAAATTTCAAGTTTGTTACTTTCCTGTTAAGAAAGGTTCAATCTTTAAATTCTAGAATCATATCTTTTAATTTCTTGTTAGTCAAGTCATCAAATTTAATTTTCAAAATCAAATCTTTTTAAATTTCTTTTTCAATTCTTTTTCAAAATAAATTTTAATCATATCTTTCTCAAAACTTAATTTCAAAATCTTTTTCTAACTTCTTATCTTTTCAAAATTTATTTCCAAATCTTTTTTAATTAACCACTTGACTTGTTTGTTTTAATATTAAAAAGTTTACTATTTCTTATCTTTTTCAAAACCACCTAACTACTTTTCTCTCTCTCTCTAATTTTCGAAAACCATTAACCACTTTTCAAAATTCTTTAACTAATTATTTTAAATTCTAATTTTATTTTATTTCTCTTAATATTTCCGAACAAACTTAATTAACTAAATAAAAATAAAAATATTTTTCTTTTCTTTTAATTAATTAATTTTTAACTAACAAAAATAGTTTTCTTCTCTACTACTCATAATTCGAACCCTCTCTCTCTCTCTGTGTTCGAATTTCTTCTTCTTCCTTCATTATTCTATTCTTCTTTTCCTCTAACACATAAAGGAATCTCTATACTGTGACATAGAGGATTCCTCTTCTTTTCTATTCTCTTCTTTTTCATATGAGCAGAAATAGGGATAAAGACATTCTTGTTGAAGCTGATCCTAAACCTGAAAGGACTCTGAAGAGGAAGCTAAGAGAAGCTAAAGCACAACACTGCGGAGAGGACCTTACAGAAAATTTCGAAAAAGAAGCAGACATGGCAGCCGAACCCAACAACAATGGTGGAGATTCAAGGAAGATGCTTGGTGACTTTACTGCTCATATGGAAGAAGTGAAGTGAATTACATGGGAGAATCCTATGGAAACACTTACAATCCTTTATGAAGAAATCATTCTAATTTCTCATGGAAGGATCAGCAGACGCCTAATCAAGGCTTCAATAATAATAATGGTGGGAGAAATAGGTTTGGCAAAAGCAAGCTGATGAGCGGATAATTTATACGCTTTTTGGCATTGTTTTTAGTATGTTTTTAGTAGGATCTAGTTACTTTTAGGGATGTTTTTATTAGTTTTTATGTTAAATTCACATTTCTGGACTTTACTATGAGTTTGTGTGTTTTTCTGTGATTTCAGGTATTTTCTGGCTGAAATTGAGGGACTTGAGCAAAAATCAGATTCAGATGTTGAAGAAGGACTGCTGATGCTGTTGGATTCTGACCTTCCTACACTCAAAGTGGATTTTCTGGAGCTACAGAACTCAAAATGGCGCGCTTCCAATTGCGTTGGAAAGTAGACATCAAGGAATTTCCAGCAATATATAATAGTCCATACTTTGGCCGAGTTTAGACAATGCAAAAGGGCGTTGAACGCCAGTTCTACGCTGCAGTCTGGAGTTAAATGCCAGAAACACGTCACGAACCAGAGTTGAACGCCAAAAACACGTTACAACTTGGCGTTCAACTCCAGAAGAAGCCTCTGCACGTGTAACATTCAAGCTCAGCCCAAGCACACACCAAGTGGGCCCTGGAAGTGGATTTATGCATCAATTACTTACTTCTGTAAACCCTAGTAGCTAGTTTAGTATAAATAGGACTTTTTAATATTGTATTAGACATCTTATGATTTTTAGTTCAACTTTGGATCATATTGATCACGTTTGGGGGCTGGCCATTCGGCCATGCCTGGACCTTCATCACTTATGTATTTTCAACGGTAGAGTTTCTGCACTCCATAGATTAAGGTGTGGAGCTCTGCTGTTCCTCATGATTTAATGCAAAGTACTACTGTTTTATATTCAATTCAACTTATTCCGCTTCTAAGATATCCATTCGCACCCAAGAACATGATGAATGTGATGATTATGTGACGCTCATCATCATTCTCACTTATGAACGCGTGCCTGACAAACACTTCCGTTCTACATGCAAACAAGCTAGAATGAGTATCTCTTAGATATCTAATACAGGGGACCGAGTCCGAGATATTAGAATCTTCGTGGTATAAGTTAGAACCCATGGATGGCCATTCCTGAGATCCGAAAAGTCTAAACCTTGTCTGTGGTATTCCGAGTAGGATCTGGGAAGGGATGGCTGTGACGAACTTCAAACTCGCGAGTGCTGGGCGTAGTGACAGACGCAAAAGGAGGGTGAACCCTATTCCAGTATGATCGAGAACCTCCAGATGATTAGCCGTGCCATGACAGAGCATTTGGACCTTTTTCACAGAGAGGATGGGATGTAGCCATTGACAACGGTGATGCCTTATAGAAAGCTTGCCATGGAAAGGAGTAGGAAGGATTGGATGAAGACAGCAGGAAAGCAGAGGTTCAGAGGAACGAAAGCATCTCTATACACTTATCTGAAATTCTCACCAATGAATTACATAAGTATTTCTATCTTTATTTTCTGTTTATTTATTATTATTATTCGAAAATTCCATAACCATTTGATATCCGCCTGACTGAGATTTACAAGATGACCATAGCTTACTTCAAGCCGACAATCTCCGTGGGATCGACCCTTACTCACGTAAGGTTTTATTACTTGGACGACCCAGTGCACTTGCTGGTTAGTTGTATCGAAGTTGTGACAAATTATGAATTAAGATGAGAGCACCAAGTTTTTGGAGCCATTACCAGGGATCACAATTTCGTGCACCAAGTTTTTGGCGCCGTTGCCAGAGATTGTTCGAGTTTGGACAACTGACGGTCCATCTTGTTGCTCAGATTAGGTAATTTTCTTTTTGTTTTATTTTCAAAAATTTTTCAAAAATCTTTCAAAAAAAAATTTTCTCATCTGTTTTCGAAAATTATTCAAAATTTTTAAGAATGAATTCTAGAGTTTCATGAAGCATGTTGAAGCCTGTATGGCTGTAAAGCCATGTCTAAATTCATTTAGACTGAGGCTTCCAAGTCATCATTACAAGAGCAAGCTACTTGTTGCTAATAAAATTTGTTATTGTATGACAGATTTGTATCTTCTAAAGCTTGGCTGGCTATTAAGCCATGTCTAACCCTTGGATTGGAGCTTTAGGCTAACATTGAAAGAATCCTGGAATTCTTATTAAAAATTTTTGAATTTCTTATTTTCTTTTTCCTATATGTTTTTCAAAAAAAAAATATATACAAAAATCCAAAAAAATTAATAAAATCATAAAATAAAAAATATTTTGTGTTTCTTGTTTGAGTCTTGAGTCAATTTTTAAGTTTGGTGTCAATTGCATTTTTTCTAAAAATTCTTTATGCATTTTTTCGAAAAGTCATGCATTCATAGTGTTCTTCATGATCTTCAAGTTGTTCTTGGCCAGTCTTCTTGTTTGATCTTCATATTTTCTTGTTTTGTGTCTTTTCTTGTTTCTCATATGCATTCTTGCATTCATAGTGTCTATACATGAAAATTTTCTAAGTTTGGTATCTTGCATATTTTTTTTTCTTGAAAATTTTTCAAAAATAAGTTCTTGGTGTTCATCTTGACATTCAAAGTGTTCTTGGTGTTCATCTTGACATTCATAGTGTTCTTGCATGCATCACATGTTTTGATCCAAAATTTTCATGCATTGCATCATTTTTCATGTTTTTCTCTCTCATCATTAAAAATTCAAAAATCAAAAAAATATCTTCCCCTTTTTCTTCTCATAAATTAAAAAATTTGAGTTGACTTTTTCAAAACTTTTTAAAATTCAATTGTTTCTTATGAGTCAAATCAAATTTTCAATTTGAAAATCTTATCTTTTTCAAAATCATTTTCAAAAATCAAATCTTTTTCATTTTTCTTATTTATTTTCGAAAATTTTAAAAATATTTTTTTAAAAATATTTTTCTTAATTTTACATCATATTTTCGAAAATATCATCAACAATTAATGTTTTGATTCAAAAATTTCAAGTTTGTTACTTACTTGTTAAGAAATATTCAAACTTTAAGTTCTAGAATCATATCTTGTGATTTCTTGTGAATCAAGTCATTAATTGTGATTTTAAAAATCCAATCTTTTTCAAAACTAATTTCAATCATATGCTTTCAAAAATATCTTTTTATCTTATCTTTTTTTAAAATCATATCTTTTTAATCATACCTTTTCATATCATGTCTTTTTCAAATATCTTTTCTAACTTCTTATCTTCTTATCTTTTAAAAATTGATTTTCAAAATTTGTTTCAACTAACTAATTAACTTTTTGTCTGTTTCTTATCTTTTTCAAAACTACCTAACTAACTATCCCTCTCTAATTTTCGAAAATACCTCCCTCTTTTTCAAAAATTCTTTTTAATTAATTAATTGTTTCAATTTTTAATTTTAATTTTAATTTTATCTTAATTTTCGAAAATCATTAACTCTTTTTCAAAATTTATTTTTCGAATTCCCTCTCTCCCATCTCCTTCTATTTATTTATTACTTACTAATACTTCTCTTCATCTAATATCTCTGCTATCCTCACCCTTGTGTTTGGATTCTCCTCCCTTCTCTTTCCTTACATTACATTCTTTTCTTCTTCTACTCACACAAAGGAATCTCTATACTGTGACATAGAGGATTCCATATTTTCTTTGTTATTCCCTTCTTTGTCATATGAGCAGGAGCAAGGACAAGAACATTCTTGTTGAAGCAGACCCTGAACCTGAAAGGACTCTGAAGAGGAAACTAAGAGAAGTTAAAATACAATAATCCAGAGACAACCTTACAGGAATTTTCGAACAGGAAGAGGAGATGGCAGCCGAAAATAATAATAATGCAAGGAGGATGCTTGGTGACTTTACTGCACCTAGTTCCAATTTACATGGAAGAAGCATCTCAATTCCTACCATTGGAGCAAACAATTTTGAGCTTAAACCTCAATTAGTTTCTCTGATGCAGCAGAACTGCAAGTTCCATGGACTTCCATCTGAAGATCCTTTTCAGTTCTTAACTGAATTTTTGCAGATCTGTGATACTGTTAAGACTAATGGAGTAGATCCTGAAGTCTACAGGCTCATGCTTTTCCCGTTTGCTGTAAGAGACAGAGCAAGAATATGGTTGGACTCTCAACCTAAGGATAGCCTGAACTCTTGGGATAAGTTGGTCAAGGCTTTCTTAGCCAAATTCTTTCCTCCTCAAAAGCTGAGTAAGCTTAGAGTGGATGTTCAAACCTTCAGACAAAAAGAAGGTGAATCCCTCTATGAAGCTTGGGAGAGATACAAGGAACTGACCAAAAAGTGTCCTTCTGACATACTTTCAGAATGGACCATCTTGGATATATTCTATGATGGTCTGTCTGAATTAGCTAAGATGTCATTGGATACTTCTGCAGGTGGATCCATTCACCTAAAGAAAACGCCTGCAGAAGCTCAAGAACTCATTGACATGGTTGCTAATAACCAGTTCATGTACACTTCTGAGAGGAATCCTGTGAGTAATGGGACGCCTCAGAAGAAGGGAGTTCTTGAAATTGATACTCTGAATGCCATATTGGCTCAGAATAAAATATTGACTCAGCAAGTCAATATGATTTCTCAGAGTCTGAATGGAATGCAAGCTGCATCCAACAGTACTCAAGAGGCATCTTCTGAAGAAGAAGCTTATGATCCTGAGAACCCTGCAATAGCAGAGGTGAATTACATGGGTGAATCATATGGAAACACCTATAATCCCTCATGGAGAAATCACCCAAATCTCTCATGGAAAGATCAACAAAAGCCTCAACAAGGCTTTAATAATGGTGGAAGAAACAGGTTTAGCAATAGTAAGCCTTTTTCCATCATCCACTCAGCAACAGACAGAGAACTCTGAACAAAATACCTCTAATTTAGCAAATTTAGTCTCTGATCTATCTAAGGCCACTCTGAGTTTCATGAATGAAACAAGGTCATCCATTAGAAATTTGGAAGCACAAGTGGGCCAGCTGAGTAAGAAGATCACTGAAACTCCTCCTAGTACTCTCCCAAGCAATACAGAAGAAAACCCAAAAGAAGAGTGCAAGGCCATTGAATTGACCATCATGGCCGAACCTACAAGGGAGGGAGAGGACGTGAATCCCAAGGAGGAAGACCTCCTAGAACGTCCAGTGATCAATAAGAAGTCTCCCTTTGAGGAACCAAAGGACTCTGAGGCTCATCTAGAGACCATAGAGATTCTATTAAACCTCCTTACGCCCTTCATGAGCTCTGATGAGTATTTCTCTTCAGAAGAGAATGAGGATGTTACTGAAGAGCAAGTTTCCAAATTCCTTGGTGCAATCATGAAGCTGAATGCCAATTTATTTGGTAATGAGACTTGGGGAGATGAACCTCCCCTGTTCACCAATGAACTAAATGCATTGGGTCAACTGAGATTGCCTCAGAAGAAACAGGATCCTGGAAAGTTCCTAATACCTTGTACCATAGGCACCATGACCTTTGAGAAGGCTATATGTGACCTTGGGTCAGGAATAAACCTCATGCCCCTCTCTGTAATGGAGAAACTGGGAATCTTTGAGGTACAAGCTACCAGAATCTCATTAGAGATGGCATAAAACTCAAGAAAACAGGCTTATGGATAAGTAGAGGACATATTAGTAAAGGTTGAAGGCCTTTACATCCCTGCTGATTTCATAATCCTATATACTGGGAAGGATGAGGATGAATCCATCATCCTTGGAAGACCCTTCCTAGCCACAGCAAGAGCTGTGATTGATGTTGACAGAGGTGAACTAGTCCTTCAATTGAATGAAGACTCCCTTGTGTTTAAAACTCAAGGTCATCCTTCTGTAAACATGGAAAAGAGGCACAGTAAGCTTCTCTCAGTACAGAGTCAACTAAAGCCCCACAGTCAAACTCTAAGTTTGGTATTGGGAGGCCTCAGCCAAACTCTAAGTTTGGTGTTGAACTCCCATATCCAAACTCTAAGTTTGGTGTTGGGAGTCTATAAAATTGACCTAATCACCTGTGTGGAGCCATGAGAGCCCACTGTCAAGCTATTGACATTAAAGAAGCGCTTGTTGGGAGGCAACCCAATTTTTATTTATCTAATTTTATTTTTTTATTTTTATTGTTATTTCATGTTTTATTAGGTTCATGATCATATGGAGACACAGAATAAATAGAAAAATCAAAAATAGAATCAAAAACAGCAGAAGAAAAATCACACCCTAGAGGAAGGGCTTACTGGCGTTTAAACGCCAGTAAGGAGCATCCGGCTGGCGTTCAACGCTAGAACAGAGCATGGATCTGGCGTTGAACGCCCAAAACAAGCAGCATCCTGACGTTCAGATGCCAGGAATGCACATTGAGGAAAGCTGGTGCTGAACGCCAGAAACATGCTGCATCTGGGTGCTGAACGCCCAGAACAAGCATCAATTTGGCGTTTAAACGCCAAAATTGCATGCAAAGGCATTTTACATGCCTAATTGGTGCAGGGATGTAAATCCTTGACACCCCAGGATCTGTGGACCCCACAGAATCATCTCAGCATCTGTGGACCCCACAGGATCCCCACCTACCTCCACTCATACTCTTCCATCTTCTCAATGTTCATCATCTCTTCCCAATAAACACCTTTCCCCAAAACCCTTCACCAATCACATCAAGCTATCTTCCCTACTACCCCTTCACCACTCACATCCATCCACTCTTCCCCATAAACCTACCTCATAAACCCCACCTACCTTCAAAATTCAAAATCACTTTCCCACCCAAACCCACCCTAAATGGCCGAACCTAACCCCTCTCCCTCCACTATATAAACCACTCCATTCTTCTTCATTTTTCACACAACAAAACCCTCTCATCCCCTTCTTGGCCGAGACACAACCCTCTCTCCCTCTCTTCTATTTCTTCTTCTTCTTCTTTTCTTTCTTCTCTTGCTCGAGGGCGAGCAATATTCTAAGTTTGGTGTGGTAAAAGCATAAGCTTTTTGTTTTTCCATTACCATTGATGGCACCTAAGACCGGAGAATCCTCTAGAAAAGGGAAAGGGAAGACAAAAGCTTCCACCTCCGAGTCATGGGAGATGGAAAGATTCATATCCAAAGCCCATCAAGACCACTTCTATGAGGTTGTGGCCAAGAAGAAGGTGATCCCCAAGGTCCCTTTCAAACTCAAGAAAAATGAGTATCCGGAGATCCGACATGAGATCTATAGAAGAGGTTGGGAAGTTCTAACAAACCCCATCCAACAAGTCGGAATTCTAATGATTCAAGAGTTCTATGCTAATACATGGATCACTAGGAACCATGATCAAAGTAAGAACCCGAACCCAAAGAATTATCTCACCATGGTTCGGGGGAAATACTTAGATTTTAGTCCGAAAAATGTGAGGTTGGCGTTCAACTTGCCAATGATGGAAGAGAACGCACGCCCCTACACAAGGAGAGTCAACTTTGATCAAAGGTTGGCCCAAGTCCTCATGGACATATGTGTGGAAAGAGCTCAATGGAAGATTGACTCAAAAGACAAACCGGTTCAACTGAGAAGACTGGACCTTAAGCTTGTAGCTAGAGGATGGTTGGAGTTCATTCAACGCTCAATCATTCCCACTAGCAACCGGTCTGAAGTTACTATAGACCGGGCCATCATGATCCATAGCATCATGATTGGAGAAGAGATAGAGGTTCATGAGATTATACCTCAAGAGCTCTACAAGGTGGCTGACAAGTCCTTCACTATGGCAAGGTTAGCTTTTCCTCACCTCATTTGCCATCTATGCAATTCAGCTGGGATTGACATAGAGGGAGATATCCTCATTGATGAGGACAAGCCCATCACTAAAAAAAGGATGGAGCAAACAAGAGAGCCTATTCATGGATCTTAAGAGACGTATGAAGAAGCTCATCACCAAGAAATCCCTGAGATGCCTCAAGGGATGCACTTTCCTCCACAGAACTTTTGGGAGCAAATCAACACCTCCCTAGGAGAATTAAGTTCCAACATGGGACAATTAAGGGTGGAACATCAAGAGCACTCAATCATCCTCCATGAAATTAGAGAAGATCAAAGAGCTATGAGGGAGGAGCAACAAAGACAAGGAAGAGACATAGAAGAGCTCAAGGACATCATTGGTTCCTCAAGAAGAAAACGCCACCATCACTAAGGTGGACTCATTCCTTGTTCTCAAATTTTCTGTTTTTCGTTTTCTCTATGTTAAGTGCTTATCTATGTTAGTGTCTTATTACATGATCATCAGTATTTAGTAACTTTGTCTTAAAGTTATGAATGTCCTATGAATCCATCACCTCTCTTAAATGAAAAATGTTTTTAATTCAAAAGAACAAGAAGTACATGAGTTTCGAATTTATCCTTGAACTTAGTTTAATTATTTTGATGTGGTGACAATACTTTTTGTTTTCTGAATGAATGCTTGAACAGTGCATATATCTTTTGAAGTTGTTGTTTAAGAATGTTAAATATGTTAGCTCTTGAAAGAATGATGACAAGGAGACATGTTATTTGATAATCTGAAA
Source organism: Arachis ipaensis (assembly GCF_059453495.1). Taxonomy (NCBI): domain Eukaryota; kingdom Viridiplantae; phylum Streptophyta; class Magnoliopsida; order Fabales; family Fabaceae; genus Arachis; species Arachis ipaensis. Next base: position 48,861,512 of record NC_142441.1, read on the forward strand.
AATCATAAAAATGATTCTTGAAGCAAGAAAAAGCAGTGAATACAAAAGCTTGCAAAAAAATAGCGAAAAAAATATAAAAGAAAAAAAGAGAAAAAGGTAAGAGCAAAAAGCCAGTAGCCCTTAAAACCAAAAGGCAAGGGTAAATAAAAAGGATCCCAAGGCTTTGAGCATTAGTGGATAGGAGGGCCTAAATGAATAAAATCCTGGCCTAAGCGGCTAAACCAAGCTGTCCCTAACCATGTACTTGTGGCGTGAATGTGTCAAGTGAAAACTTGAGGCTGAGCGGTTAAAGTCAAGGTCCAAAGCAAAAGAAGAGTGTGCTTAAGAACCCTGGACACCTCTAATTGGGGACTTTAGCAAAGCTGAGTCACAATCTGAAAAGGTTCACCCAGTTATGTGTCTGTGGCATTTATGTATCCGGTGGTAATACTGGAAAACAAAGTGCTTAGGGCCACGGCCAAGACTCATAAAGTAGCTGTGTTCAAGAATCAACATACTGAACTAGGAGAATCACTAACACTATCTGAACTCTGAGTTTCTATAGATGCCAATCATTCTGAACCTCAATGGATAAAGTGAGATGCAAAAACTATTCAAGAGGCAAAAAGCTACAAGTCCCGCTCATCTGATTGGAGCTATGTTTCATTGATATTTTGGAATTTATAGTATATTCTCTTCTTTTTATCCTATTTGATTTTCAGTTGCTTGGGGACAAGAAACAATTTAAGTTTGGTGTTGTGATGAGCGGATAATTTATACGCTTTTTGGCATTGTTTTTAGTATGTTTTTAGTAGGATCTAGTTACTTTTAGTGATGTTTTTATTAGTTTTTATGTTAAATTCACGTTTCTAGACTTTACTATGAGTTTGTGTGTTTTTCTATGATTTCAGGTATTTTCTGGCTGAAATTGAGGGACTTGAGCAAAAATCAGATTCAGAGGTTGAAGAAGGACTGCTGATGCTGTTGGATTCTGACCTCCCTGCACACAAAGTGATTTTCTGGAGCTACAGAACTTAAAATGGCATGCTTCCAATTGCGTTGGAAAGTAGACATCCAGGGCTTTCCAACAATATATAATAGTCCATACTTTGGCCGAGTTTAGATGACGCAAAAGGGCATTGAACGCCAGTTCTACGCTGTAGTCTGGAGTTAAACGCCAGAAACACGTCACAAACCAGAGTTGAACGCCAAAAACACGTTACAACTTAGCGTTCAACTCCAGAAGAAGTCTCTGCACGTGTAACATTCAAGCTCAATCCAAGCACACACCAAGTGGGCCCCAGAAGTGGATTTATGCATCAATTACTTACTTCCGTAAACCCTAGTAGCTAGTTTAGTATAAATAGGACTTTTTACTATTGTATTAGACATCTTATGATTTTTAGTTCAACTTTGGATCATATTGATCACGTTTGGGGGCTGGCCATTCGGCCATGCCTGGACCTTCATCACTTATGTATTTTCAACGGTAGAGTTTCTGCACTCCATAGATTAAGGGGTGGAGCTCCGCTGTTCCTCATGATTTAATGCAAAGTACTACTGTTTTATATTCAATTCAACTTATTCTGCTTCTAAGATATCCATTCGCACCCAAGAACATGATGAATGTGATGATTATGTGATGCTCATCATCATTCTCACTTATGAACGCGTGCCTGACAAACACTTCCGTTCTACATGCAAACAAGCTAGAATGAGTATCTCTTAGATATCTAATATAGGGGACCGAGTCCGAGATATTAGAATCTTCGTGGTATAAGTTAGAACCCATGGATGGCCATTCCTGAGATCTGGAAAGTCTAAACCTTGTCTGTGGTATTCCGAGTAGGATCTGGGAAGGGATGGCTGTGACGAACTTCAAACTCGCGAGTGTTGGGCGTATTGACAGACGCAAAAGGAGGGTGAACCCTATTCCATTATGATCGAGAACCTCCAGATGATTAGCCGTGCCGTGACAGAGCATTTGGACCTTTTTCACAGAGATGATGGGATGTAGCTATTGACAACGGTGATGCCTTACAGAAAGCTTACCATGGAAAGGAGTAGGAAGGATTGGATGAAGACAGCAGGAAAGCAGAAGTTCAGAGGAACGAAAGCATCTCTATACACTTATCTGAAATTCTCACCAATGAATTACATAAGTATTTCTATCTTTATTTTCTGTTTATTTATTATTATTATTATTCGAAAATTCCATAACCATTTGATATCCGCATGACTGAGATTTACAAGGTGACCATAGCTTGCTTCAAACCGACAATCTCCATGGGATCGACCCTTACTCACGTAAGGTTTTATTACTTGGACGACCCAGTGCACTTGCTGGTTAGTTGTATCGAAGTTGTGACAAATTATGAATTAAGATGAGAGCACCAAGTTTTTGGAGCCATTACCAAGGATCACAATTTCGTGCACCACAAGCCTTTTCCATCATCTTCTCAGCAACAGATAGAGAATTCTAAGGAGAGCATCTCAGACTTAGCGACCATAGTCTCTGATCTATCTAACACCACTCTCAGTTTCATGACTGAAACAAAGTCCTCCATCAGAAATTTGGAGGCACGAGTGGGTCAACTGAGTAAAAGAGTTACTGAAACTCCTCCCAGTACTCTCCCAAGCAATACAGAAGAGAATCCCAAAAGAGAGTGCAAGGCCATAACTATATCCAAAGTGGCCAAACCTGGAGAGAGTAAAAAGGTAGTGATTTCCAGTGAGGAAGACCTTGCTGGACGTCCACTGACCAATAAGGAGTTCCCTATTGAGGAACCAAAGGAATCTAAGGCTCATATAGAGACCATAGAGATTCCATGGAACTTAATGCTATAGTTCATGAGCTCTGATGAGATTCTTCCTCTGATGAGGATGAAGATATTGTTGAAGAGCAAGTAGCTATCTAGGAGCAATCATGAAACTGAATGCTTTGGTTCAACTGAAATTACCTCAGAAGAAACTAGATCCCGAAAAGTTCTTAATACCATGTACCATAGACACCATGACCTTTGAGAAGGCTCTGTGTGACCTGGGTTCAGGAATAAACCTTATGCCACTCCCGGTAATGGAGAAAATAGGGACCTTTGAGGTACAAGCTGCAAGAATCTCACTAGAGATGGCAGACAAATCAATAAAATAGGCCTATAGACTTGTAGAGGATGTCTTAGTGAGGGTTGAAGACCTGTACATCCCTGCTGACTTCATAATCCTAGACACTGGGAAGGATGAGGATGAATCCATTATCCTTGGAAGACCCTTCTTAGCCACAGCAAGGGCTGTGATTGATGTGGACAGAGGAGAGTTAGTCCTTCAATTGAATGAGGACTACCTTGTGTTTAAGGCTCAAGGATCTTCTTCTGTAACCATTGAGAGGAAGCATGAAAAGCGTCTCTCAATACAGAGTCAAACAAAGCCCCCATACTCAACTTCTAAGTTTGGTGTTGGGAGGCCACCCTTAAGCTCTGAGTCTCTATGAAGCTCTCCAAGAGCTTCACTGTCAAGCTATTGACATTAAAGAAGCGCTTATTGGGAGGAAACCCAATGTTATTTAATTATATTTATTTATAGACATTTGTTTTCCATTGTTATTTTATATTTTCTTTAGGTAGATGATCATGTGAAGTCACAAAAACAGCTGCAGAATTAAAGCAGAATCAAAAATAGCATCAAAAATAGCACACCCTGGAGGACAGGCTTACTGGCGTTTAAACGCCAGTAAGGATAGCAGAATGGGCATTTAATGCCCATGCAGGCAGCATTCTGGGCGTTCAGAAAAATGCCCAATAAAGAAGGATTCCTGGCGTTTAACGCCAGCCAGGGTATCTGGCTGGGCGTTTAACGCCAGGATGACACAAGGGAGGTAATTTTGTTTCCAATTCAATTTTTTTCAATTTTTCATGTTTTAATTCATAATTTTTTGCATCAAACATATTTTAAACGTTCATCTTTCAATTTCTATTTTCAAAAATTAGTAATCTCTCCAATTCTTTTTAATTCTTTTTCAGTTCTTTTCAATTCCTTCCAAAACATTTTCAATTTTCAAATCCTTTCACTACAAGAAAATACGCTTTTTGCCACGCTTTAAAAGCGTGCCGAAAAGTGCAAAAAAGCGTGCCGATAGCTTTTCGCCACGCTTTTTGAGCTATCGGCACGCTTTTGAAAGGGTCACATCTGCCAGCGTGCCGGTTGCTCTATCGCCACGCTTTTGTGGAACTATCGGCACGCTTTTTTTGTTGGCACGCTTTTTTTTCTTGCCACGCTTAAAAGCGTGGCCATAGGCCTTAACCTTTCGGTACGTTTTATAAGCGTACCGAAAATGCACGTATCGCCACGCTTTTAAAACGTCCCAGTATGTATGCTTTGGGTACTCTTTAAAAGCGTACCAATAGGGGAAGATATGGCTACACTTTTTAAACGTGCCAATAGGGTAAACGTATGAGGATATGGGTACGCTTATAAAACGTGCCAGTAGATGAGAATATGGGTACGCTTTTAAAGCGTGCCGATTGCGAAGTTATGGCCACGCTTATTAAGTGTGCTTGTTGAGCCCAAAATTAAGGTATAGCCACCCTTTTTAAGCGTGCCCATAAGTTTGGTCAGAATTTTTTTTTTTTTATTAATCTTCCTAATATTTCGTGCAAAATTCATATAAAATTTTAAAATTATAGACAAAAATAAAATTATATATATTGAACTAATCCAACAAATATAAACTTTCCCATAAAAAAGACATACATATAAAATTGTCACCATAAAAGTAGGTTTTGATGACAAAGTACCAAAAAATAGTCATAACAAGTAAATAAGAATTGTCATTCCAACAAGTGTCACATATCTACTTCTATATACTTAGTTACAAAATATCAAATTTCATGAGTAGTGTGATCATCCATTATGAGCTCCATTGTTTTTATCACTGCCCTGCAGAATTTTAAATAATCTTGTGTTAGTACATGCTATAAAATCGACTTCAATTAAGTCCAACAAATCCAATTCCAAATCCAAATTGAGTAAACATGAAAATGGCAAAGCAACTTAAATTAGATCCCACAACATTGCATATTCAGCCATTAGAACAAAAAACACATATCAAACACAAAAGAAATAGTCCCCTATACATGTTCACAAAAGGAGCTGTTCACACAAATTTCAAATTATTGGAGCAGAGGAACAAACATTTACATGAGTAAAAAATTTTCAGAATTCTGGTTACATTTTGTTTTTTATTATTATCCATTAGCAGATTTGGTGTGTGGAGTCAAAATTGAGTCAGCTAGAAATGAAAGAGGCAAGAAATAACAAGCAAGTCGGAAGATGTTGAGATGGTGTAAAGTGGACTCGCAGGTAACAAGTAATTAAAAGCTAAAAAGAATGCTACAATTCACAAGTGCATCATCATCATGCAATTGGTTTAGCTGAATGGTAAGCAACCCATCTATAACTAAAATCCATATTCCTTTTCCCTAATTAATGCTACACTACCTCAGGATAGTAGTAATTAAATTTAAATGACAAGAAAGAAAAGGGAAAAACCGAGCAAGAGAAAATGACAAAGGAGAATATATGGTCAAAACTCAACAAAAAAAGGGATGTGGGCATGTTAGAGCGCTTTATTCCCAACCGCGATCAACGGCTTCCGCCGAAAATGAGATTAAATTGCCAAATCTCTTTCTTTCACACACCCTCTATCTCAATTCTCAATTCTCAATTCTCAATCAACAGTAATTCAATTCAGCCAGCTACATAAATTCTCAATCAACAATAATCAACAGTTCTCAATTCTCAATTCAGCCAGCATAAATTCTCAATCAACAATAATCAACAATTCTCAATTCTCAATAAAAAATTCTCAATTCTCAATTCAGCCAGCAACATAAATTCTCAATCAACAATAATCAACAATCCTTAATTCTCAATTCAGCCAGCATAAATTCTCAATCAACAATAATTAACAATTCTAAATTCTCAATTCTCAATTCAGCCAGCATAAATTCTCAATCAACAATAGTCAACAATTCTGAATTCTCAATTCTCAATTCAGCCAGCATAAATTCTCAATCAACAATAGTCAACAATTCTGAATTCTCAATTCAGCCAGCATAAATTCTTAATCAACAATAATCAACAATTCTCAATTCTCAATTCTCAATTCTCAATTCAGCCAACAACATAAATTCTTAATCAACAATAATCAACAATTCTCAATTCTCAATTCAGCCAACAACATAAATTCAACATGAAAAATGAAATTCTATAATCTAAATCAAGAGAATGACAATAATACAAGGCTAGGACAGTTACTTACATCATCGGTTGGTGGAATGTGAGTTGCTTCAGAGGAGTGGGGAGTATTTCTTGGTCTACTACTTGAGGCATCCAAAGGAGAATTTTGGGCTGCTTGCACTAAGGCTGCTTGCACTTTAATCCAAGTACTTTAATCATTCGTGGGAATTAGTAACCTCTTGAGGCAAAAAAAGATTGTGAGTATGATATTTAACAACTTAATTACACATAGGACAGCCAAATCATGAAAACAAGGGGACCAGTAGTAGGCCACATCTCTTTACTTTCCCATTAATTCAAAGAAAAAAAAAACTCTTGAATCAAGAAAAAACCACTGGCTAGATACCACATCATGATAGATCATACATCTCTAATATCTCTCACGAAACAATAACTACAGATTCCTCCAAAGTTTTGTGAATAAATATTCTAACACTATAGACAAAACAAAAACAATGCTTCAAATCCCAAGTCCCAATTTGCTACAATTTCTTCCATGTAAGGCATTAGCCATTATTTGTTAGGCTGAACTCTCAAGCAGAAAAAGAAGCAAACTTTTTCAACAATGAGCAAACCAAAACCTTTTAAACCAATAGTGACTAAGCATATTAAAATATTAAAGTTGAAGAGGGCAATAATCATACCTGTTCACTAGTAGGTACTTTCCTCTTCAAGCAGTTTTCATGCAGTAGCTACATAACCGAAAAGTAAAACAAATTAAAATGAGAATGTAATAAACCATGTTCAACTTTTTGGCTTTTTACAATTAGTAAGAAATAATGGCAAACCTGGTAAGCAACTTCAGATTGGTTATATTCACATCTTCTTCCCCAATCACCAACCACCAAAAAATCAAGAGAACCGTCACTTTTACATGTTTGTGTAAATCTCTGAAGCTCTGCAGATGCATAAAGAACCCACAAACCAAAGCTAATAACAACAATAATCGTGAAGAGAAGAAAAGATTTAGACATGGTTATTGTGAGTCTTGAAACAAATGCAAAACCAAAGAGGAAAGATCACTCTGTTTTTGAAAAACGGTTGCTGTTTTCCTACATTTATATATATATAACCAATCCTCAATGTAACCTCCTTAGAAGAATATTAATAATCAAGGTACTAAGTAAGTCAAATTAATGTTAGATCTTGTGAAACTGTGAAAGCGACAGCAATTGTAAGCCACTGGAATTTTTCTATTAACAGTTAATTCCAACTCAATTTTCAAGGAGCATATCTTAGTAATATTTTAATTTTACTATATTTGGCAATTGACATTAGAATCAACTTGAGAGAAACTTGTAATATTTTAATTTCACTTTTAATGGCAACTGCAAAAACCAAACAAGTGGTGCGGTTGATCAGGAAAATAACATGGGTTTGCGAATTGGGAGGCATTAGTTGGTTATATCTGAGGGAATATGCCCAGCATAACTCTTTGCAAATGGATATTCCAACGAATATCCAATAACATATTCGCATATCTATATATAATTAATATATAATATTCTTACAGAATGTTGTTGATGCCTTGTGTTCCCTGATCCATTGCTCAAGTATGGTAAACTAAGGGCCTGAAATAATATCCAAGGAATTTTTTTAATAAAAAATAAATAATTTAACATAGTTTTAGAACTTCAATAAATAATAAAGAGTGTGTTGTAGAAAAAAAAAGTAAAGTGAACCTTTAACAGCGTGCTATATACACACACACACACTATATATATATATATCACTGACTCATCATAGTTGTTTGGGAAAACTGATTATTAGTAAAGGAATGTGTATGTATGGTACAAATATGTGAGAATTGAAGGAACATAATGACCTCAATTTGACTCTGAAGGAATCTGATATACCCAATAGCTTTTAACAACACTGAGGCTGTGTCAGTCTGCAAAAAAAGTAAAATATAAATACCACACACCATAAAATTTAAATCCTCCATAGTCATATAATAAAGCATTATTTGAGTTTTCATAACCTGTATTCAGTCAGTTTAAATCCTCTAATTAAATGTTAAGATGTTTCAGAGCTCATCTTAACACAACATTTAATTTGCTTTGCAAAAGATCTCTTCATAACCCCAATTTTCAATCTCAGATCAGATCAGCCCAGATACATTTTTAATCCATTGAACATTCAGGAAACAGCAACATTGATAATTCACATGCATGTAAATGCAAGAGAAAAGGTTTACTAGAACTTTCAAAGAATTACCTCTTCTACAAGATCCCCAGCAATTCCTCTAACAAGTTCACACAGAATGTTTTCAGTAAATGATTCCTTGATCCAGAAACTGATGTCCTTGTAACAAGGAGGATACTGTAGAAGAAAAAGAGAGAGAAAAGAATTAAAATTCACAGTTAGAATTTAGTAATAAGCACATGACATGATATGTGTATTTGTTAACAAAAATAAAAAAGATCAATAGATCCATAGTGCATACTTAGGAGCTTCAATTTATCTCCGAATTGTAATGTATCTTCCTTGTTCTATATAACAATACAAGCAAAAAATACCCTTCAAATACCCCAATAAAAATGTGCAATTTTGCCTTAAAATTTATAACAGGCAAGATCAAATTAAAGTAGGATATCAGGCATGAAGAACAGAAAACCACCATGCTCATCATTGCTCCTATGAGAAAAGCTATACTCATCATGAACAGGTTAAATGCAAAATGCTTTCCAGAGATGTTTAAATTTGAAAATCAAAATTGCTATCTCAGGTAGATGTAAGAGCAGTTTTCTTTTCCATACAATTCTAAACTCCTAAAGTAAAAGCAATAATGCAGCACCAATGACCAATCACCATCCAGAAAGTAACAGAAAATGATCCGCAATGGAATAATAAGCAGAGAATTAACATTGAAAGAACGCATCAAGCATAATCCCAAGTAAACAAAATCAATAAAGCTAGAAAAAACAAACCTTGATGCTAGATGCGGGATGAGAGGCGAGCAGAACCGCGACACAGAGAGAGGCGAGCAGCACCACGACCAGGGCTGGGTTGGAGATGATGAGGCGGAGCAGAACCACGACAGAGAGAGGCGAGCAGGACCACGACCAGGGTTGGGTTCGAGAAGATGAGGCGAGCAGCACCGCGACAGAGACAGGCGAGGAGCACCGCGACAGAGACAGGCGAGCAGAACCACGACCAGGGTTGGGTTCGAGAAGATGAGGCGAGCAGCACCGCGACAGAGACAGGCGAGGAGCACCACGACCAGGGCTGGGTTTGAGAAGATGAGGCGAGCAGCACCGCCACAGAGACAGGCGAGGAGCACCACGACCAGGGCTGGGTTCGAGAAGATGAGGCGAGCAGCACCGCCACAGAGACAGGCGACCAGGGCTGGGTTCGATCGCGACGATGAAGCTGACAGCGCCTTAGCTTTTAGGGTTCGAGAGGGTTCGAGCCAGAGAAGATGAATTTTTAGGGTTTCTTTGTTTTAGTGTGTAAGTTATTAGTGTGGGTTGTTGGGTAGTAAAAACTGATAACTTAGAAAAAAAAAGTTAAGTGTGGGAAAAATAGGTGGGAAACTAAATTTTTGAGGAGGGAACTCTATCGGCACGTTTTTTTGGGGTGCCAAAATACACAAGGTATAGCCACATTTATTAAGCATACCGGTTTCTTTCTATGGCCACGCTTTTTAAGCGTGGCCAAAAAAAGCGTGGCGAAATATCAAATCAGTGGCCACTCTCGTAAAAGCGTGCCGATTTCTCTCTATGGGTACGCTTTTCAAGTGTGGCAGTAAAAAAGCGTGGCCAAATTTCAAATAAATGGCCACCCTTAGAAAAGCGTGCCGATTTCCCTCTATGGCCACGCTTTTTAAGCGTGGCAAAAAAAAGCGTTGCCAAATCACAAATCAATGGCCACCCTCGCAAAAGCGTGCCCATAGACCACTTTTGGGCACGCTTTTAAAGCGTGGCAAGAAAAAAGGGTGCCAATAGACCTTTTTTCTTGTAGTGTTTTCAACTCTTTTTAATTTTTCTTGTATACATTCATAAGTTTTCAAAATTAATTGCATCATTCTTCTTCTACTCCCTTCTATCTTATTTTGCTCGAGGACGAGCAAAGCTTTTAAGTTTGGTGTGGAAAAGCTCAGCTCTTTGCTTTCCATAATCACTAATGGCACCTAAGGCCGGAGAAACCTCTAGGAAGAGGAAAGGGAAAGCAGTTGCTTCCAACTCCGAGTCATGGGAGATAGAGAGATTCATCTCAAAAGCCCATCACTAGAAAGAGGATGGAGCAAACAAGAGAGCCCACTCATGGACCTCAACAAGAGCACTCCATTATCCTCTATGAAATCAGAGAGGACCAAAAGGCCATGAGAGAGGAGCAACAAAGGCAAGGAAGAGATATTGAGGAGCTAAATCACTCCATAGGATCTTCAATAGGAAGAACTAGCCGCCGTCACTAAGGTGGACCCGTTCTTTAATTTCCTTGTTCTTATTTTTCTGTTTTCAGTTTTTATGCTTTATGTTTTGTCTATGTTTTTGTCTTTATTACATGATAATTAGTGTTTAGTGTCTATTTCTTAAAGCTATGAATAATTCCATGAATCATTCACCTTTCTTAAATGAAAAATGTTTTCTGAAAAAGAAAAAGAAGTACATGAGTTTCGAAATTTATCTTGAAATTAGCTTAATTATTTTGATGTGGTAGCAATACTTTTTGTTTTCTAAATGAATGCTTGAACAGTGCATATTTTTTATAGTGAAGTTTATGAATGTTAAAATTGTTGGCTCTTGAAAGAATAATGAAAAAAGAGAAATGTTATTGATAATCTAAAAAATCATAAAATTGATTCTTGAAGCAAGAAAAAGCAGTGAAAAACACAAAGCTTGCGAAAAAAATGGCGAAAAATAAAGAAAAAAAGAAAGAAAAAGAGAAAGCAAGCAGAAAAAGCCAGTAACCCTTTAAACTAAAAGGCAAGGCTAAAAAGGATCCAAGGCTTTGAGCATTAATGTATAGGAGGGCCCAAAGGAATAAAATCCTGGCCTAAGCGGCTAAATCAAGCTGTCCCTAACCATGTGCTTGTGGCGTGAAGGTGTCAAGTGAAAAACTTGAGACTGAGCGGTTAAAGTCGTGGTCCAAAGCAAAAAGTGTGTGCTTAAGAGCTCTGGGCACCTCTAACTGGAGACTCTAGCAAAGCTGATTCATAATCTGAAAAGGATCACCCAGTTATGTGTCTGTGGCATTTATGTATCCGGTGGTAATACTGGAAAACAAAATGCTTAGGGTCACGGCCAAGACTAAAAAAGTAGCTGTGTTCAAGAATCAACATACTAAACTAGAAGGATCAATAACACTATCTAAATTCTGAGTTCCTATGGATGCCAATCATTCTGAACTTCAAAGGATAAAGTGAGATACCAAAACTGTTCAGAAGCAAAAAGCTACTAGTTCCGCTCATCTAATTGAAACTAATCTTCATTGATATTTTTGAGATTTATTGTATTTTCTCTTTTTTTTATCCTACTTTGTTTTTAGTTTCTTGGGGACAAGCAACAATTTAAGTTTGGTGTTGTGATGAGCGGATAATTTATACCCTTTTTGGCATTGTTTTTACATAGTTTTTAGTATGTTTTAGTTACTTTTTATTATATTTTTATTAGTTTCTATGAAAAAATAACATTTATAGACTTTACTATGAGTTTGTGTATTTTTCTATAATTTCAGGTATTTTCTGGCTGAAATTGAGGGACCTGAGCAAAAATCTGATTCAGAGGCTGAAAAAGAACTGTAGATGCTGTTGGATTCTGACCCTCCTGCACTCGAAATAGATTTTCTAGAGCTATAGAAACCCAATTGGTGCGTTCTCAATTGCGTTAGAAAGTAGACATCTTGGGCTTTCCAGGAATGTATAATAGTTTATACTTTGCTCGATATTTGATGGCCCAAACTGGCGTTCAAACGCCCACCATTGACCTTTTTCTGGAGTAAAACGCCCAAACTGGCACCAGAACTGGAGTTAAACGCCCAAACTGGCACCCAAGCTGGCGTTTAACTCCAAGAATGGCCTATGCACGTGAAAGCTTCAATACTCAGCCCAAGCACACACCAAGTGGGCCCCGGAAGTGGATTTCTGCACTATCTGCACTTAGTTACTTATTTTCTGTAAACCCAAGTAACTACTTTAGTATAAATAGCACTTTTTACTATTGTATTTAGGGACTTTAGCTTATGCCATTGTTCACGTTTGGAGGCTGGCCTCACGGCCATGCCTAGACCTCTTTTCACTTATGTATTTTCTATGGTGGAGTTTCTACACCCTATAGATTAAGGTGTGGAGCTCTGCTGTTCTTCATGAATTAATGCAAGTACTATTGTTTTTCTTTCAATTCATGCCTACTTCTTCTCCAAGATATACTCTTGTACTTAATTCAGTTAAGTCAGAATGAAGGGGTGACCCGTGACAATCATCCACTATCTTCATTACTCGCTTAGCCAAGATCCGCGTGCCTGACAACCACAAAGCGGTCTACATGATGTTCAACGTAGTCATTGGACGACAGCCGGAGTATATTCTCTTGGGTCTCTAAGCCACGATTCGCATCGTCTCTCCTGACAACAGAGCATCCGAATTTGTGATTAGAACCTTCGTGGTATAGGCTAAAACCAATTGGCAGCCATTCCTGAGATTCGGAAAGTCTAAACCTTGTCTGTGGTATTTCAAGTAGGATCTGGGAAGGGGTGACTGTGACGAGCTTCAAACTTGCGAATGTTGGGCACAGTGACAGTGTGCAAAAGGATAAGGGTCCTATTCCGACGCTAGCGGGAACCGACAGATGATTAGACGTGCGGTAGCTGTACCTGGTATTTTTCATCCGAGACGAGAAATCCGACAATTGATTAGTCGTGCAGAGATCGTACCTGGTATTTTTTATCTGAGAGGATCATACAGCTTGCAATGGAAGGGAGCATGCATGATTAGAAGAAGACAATAGGAAAGCAGAGGTTCAGAAGCAACAAAGTATCTCCACACGCTTATCTGAAATTCCCACCAATGAATTACATAAGTACCTTTATTTTAATTTTATGTTTTATTTATCTTTTAATTATCAAAACCTCATAACCATCTGAATCCGCCTGATTAAGATTTACAAGATGACCATAGCTTGCTTCAAGCCGACAATCTCCGTGGGATCGACCCTTACTCACGTAAGGTATTACTTGGACGACCCAGTGCACTTGCTGGTTAGTTGTGCGGAGTTATGAAAAGTGTGAATCACAATTTCGTGCACCAATTATCCCACACGGCAGGAAGTTCCAGGCTCTGGGCTACAAACCGCCCTCTCTCACTGCCTCCGCTGATGCAGCCACATCCTCTGATGCCCCTTCAGCACCTGCCGCACCACCCACACCCACAGCACCCTCACCTGCTTCTGAGCCCAGTTATCACTTAGTGCACCGCCTCTTCGAGCGGCTAGACCAGATGGAACACTGTAACCAGCGGCGATATTAGCTGTATGAGCATCGCAGCAAGCGACGCTATGAGAATTTGAAGTTGATGATCCGGTCGGACCACGCTGACATCCCCTCCGAGCCTGACACACCACCAGAGCCACCTGAGGAGGAGGCGGATGACCAAGAGGAGGATGCACGAGCAGAGGCTGAGCAGGCAGGACCCGAGCAGGCTGTACCACACCATGAGGAACCCCAGCAGATACAGCCGGCCGACCCATAGGTCCCTTTACAGATAAAACCTCTACTTCAGCAGGCAGATCCCCAAACACTCACACAGCCTGCAGCACCTCAGGCCGCCACAGAGACACCAGCAACACACCCTTCCGGTGATGACGCTTCTTCACACCCAGCTTGATTGAGCATCGGGGACGATGCTATTGTATAAGTGTAGGGAGGTCACCATCTCTGGCGAGTTTATTTTGGTGAACTACTTTCAGACTCTTTATCCTATTTTATTTCTTTTTCTGTATTTTTATTCTTATTTTATTTTATCTTATTTTCTCTTCAGTACTTGCACATTTTCTTTTGCTGTACTTTTGTTTATTTTTACTTTATTTCTACATTTTGCACTTTGGGCTGTATATATATATATATATATATATATATATATATATATATATATATATATATATATATATATATATATATATATATCCTAGATAGTTAGCTTAATTCGCACTCTTAGCTTATTAGTTGTGATATAGAAAATATGGATTATTTAGTTTAGTTTACCCTCTAAGCATATGATAATTTGGTTTAATTGAAAATAAAGAGTAAACTAGAAATTTTTAGTTTTTCAGAATCACAACAATCCACCCACTATATATATATAGCAAAAAATGTTGGTAAATTGACAACATTTTTCAAAGAATACACTTATTTTTATATGAGCCATCCAAAGATTCACATTGAGTTGATTGGAAACTCTTAATTCCTACTTGCATGATATACATAACTGATATATGGTTTTGAGCCAAAGAACACACAACCCGTGAGTTTTTTAGCTTAATTGCATGGTTACATTATTTAACCATAGTTTTCATCCTATGTGTTTCTCCCTTCTTCACTATAATTTCAGACTTTACATTATTTCATTCTATATGTCCAATATTCAATGTATTTACATTCTTGCACATGATTGAGGCTTGCTCACTTATCCCAAACAAGCCTACCTTTTTAAGTCACCCTTGTTAGCCACCTTGAGCCTTTTAATCCCTATTTATTCTATTCTATAACCACATCACTAGCCTTAAGCAGAAAAATAAATTAAATATCCAAATTTGGATCCTTGGTTAGCTTAAGATAGAGATTGTGCATCCACTAAGTGTGGGAAAACTGTGGGAACATGGGATGATAAGAAAGGTATTCAATTGATAAATTATTTGGAATTTGGGTGCATGCTCATGTGAAACCAAAATAATTAAAATACCATGTCCATTGATATGTTGTGTTTATATTTCAGAAAAAAAATTTCAAGTAATTAAGTAAATAAATAAATAAGGGGACAAAATTACCCCAATAATAAGTTTAGTGAAGAGATCAATGCACATAGGATAAAATTAAAAATAATTTAATGCATGAGTATATGATACAAAAGTGGAAAAATTGGGTAGCTAGGCATAATTTTAAAATTGTATAGAGTATGTATATATTAGGTGAGATTTTAGACTAATCAAGGATTCAATTTATAGCTCACTTAGCCTTATATATGTGCCCTCACCTTTACCTTAGCCCCATTACAACCTTGAAAAGACCTCATGATGTTTGCATGTGTACATTAAATACTTGTTAATTGGTTAGATAAAGAACAAAGTTTTAGAAAGCATGACTAGAGAAGAATAGAGTGATTAACCCCAAAAACCGAGTGACTAGAGTGTATACACAAATCCAGTGAGGGTTCAATAGCTCAATTACATATATCCATGTTTGATCATTGCTTGTCTTGCAAGTTGTCAAATCTTTTGGTTAACTCAACTTAATTGTGAACATATTTAAATATGGCTTGGCCCTTTGTTGTGCATATATGATTCCTTGAAAAATTTGACTTAATTTGACCACATGTAAGCTCTATGTGTATATAAGTGGATAGTAATTAGAATTGCATGATTCGTTTAGGTAGCTTACATTTAGAATAGATTGCATTGCATAGATTCCACCATTCTACCTTCACTCTTTTTCTGTTTCTCTTGAGCTAAGCATGAGGACATGCTAATGTTTAAGTGTGGGGAGGTTGATAAACCACTATTTTATGATTTATCTTGTGCTCAATTGAGTGGTTTTTACCAATTCTTCACCCATTTATTCACATAATTTGCATGGTTTTACAATTCCTTCCTTGTTCTATGATATATGTGAAAACATGTTTCCTATGCCTTAAAAATATTAATTTTGATTATCCTTTATTACCATTTGATGCCGTGATCTGTGTGTTAAGTATCTTCAGGCTTCATAGGGTAGGAATGGCTTAGAGGACAGAAAGGAAACGTGCAAAAGTGGAAGGAACGCACAAAATGGAGTTTTGAAGAAAATGGAAGCGATGCGCACGCGTGGACGATGCGGACGCATGCCTAGCGCAAAGCACAAGCGACGCGCATGCATGGACGACGTGGATGCGTGCCTGGCGCAGAGCACAAACGATGCGTACACGTGACTGACGCATACGCATGACAAGGAAAATCTCCAAATGACGCGAACGCGTGACCTACGCACATGCGTGACAGACGCCACGTGCAGAAAATTACAGAAAACGCCCTCAACGATTTCTGGACCCTTTTTCGGCCCAAATCCAAGCCTAGAAACACATAATAGAGGCTGGAGAATGGGGGAATCAAATTATTCATTCGACAGACAACATTGAAAATTCACAATTTTAGGTTTTAGATGTAGTTCTCTAGAGAGAGAGGCTCTCTCCTCTCTCTTAGGTTTTTAGGATTAGGATTTCTCTTTGTTTATGGTTATTTCTTCATTCCAGGTTCAATGTTCCTTTACTTTAGTTTCTCTTCTACTTTTATTCATTCTATTACTTTAGTTGATTACTTGATGTTGCCAATTTGGTTTATGGATTCCTATGTTTAATTTGATTTTCTATTTAATATAAATTGAAGTATTTCAGATTTAAGATTGTTTTATTCTGTTTATGATATAAATAATTTAGATTTTTCTCTTTTTGGCTCTGGTTGAGTAATTGGTGACACTTGAGTTGTCAAACTCAGCTGTTGATTGAAAATTGGAATTTACTGATTAATTTGGATCCCTCTAAAGCTAGTCTTTCCATAGGAGTTGACTAGGATTTGAGAAATCAAATTGATTATTCCACTTGACTTTCCTTTATTTAGTAAGGGTTAACTAAGTGGGAGCAATAACAATTTTCATCACACCTGATAAGGATAACTAGGATGGGATTTCCAATTCTCATACCTTGCCAAGAGTTTTTCTAGTTATTAATTTACTTTCCTGCTATTTAATTTCCCTGTTCAACCTTTCAAAAACCCATAAATATTCCTTTTTCTATAACCAATAATAAATCATACTTCCCTGCAATTCCTTGAGAGACGACCCGAGGTTTGAATACTTCAGTTATAAATTTTATTGGGTTTTGTTACTTGTGACAACCAAACTTTTGTATGAAAGGATTCTCTATTGGTTTAGAAACTATACTTACAACGTGATTATTTTTATGAGATTCTTTACTAGCAAGAATCCGACCGTCAGTAGGTCATGAATAGAGAATAAATTCTCGGTCTTGTGCTGAATAAATTAGCACATAGATGGTTAGTTCTAGTGGCAAGGTTGTTTCTAGATTTGTTCTTTCCAATTGCATTAACTTGTGATTTCATAAACCTTCCTACCAAAACTTGTCATGGAATTTGAAAATAAGCATCGAACAGAACCAAATCCTAAGTCTTAACATATCAATTAGATGTGGCGCTGAAAGCTATACATATTTTGGCATGAGAATGTTTTTTTTTCTTTTTCAAATAATCGTTTAGTCCTTATTAGGGGTGGCAATGGGTAGGGTAGGGTAGTGTTTGGATTCAACCCTAACCCTACCCGCGGGTTGAAATTTTTATATAAACTCAACCCTACCCTACCCACGGGTTGAGAATATCCCTACCCACTCTTAACCCGCGGGTACACGACCCTACCCGCGGGTTGCAAAAAATATACAGCATTATTATATAACTTGATGATAATTTAAAATAGAACTGATTTTTATGTAAAAAAAATATTAAATTATCAATTAATGATTTTCTTTTAGTGGCTAAGGATCTTTTACATTTAGTGAGAGGTCTTTGATTCAACATCCACTTAAAACATATTTTTATATAAGTATATAATATAAACATATATAGAGTGCGGGTTGGTCGGGTAGGGTTGAAGCTCAACCCGCACCCTACCCGACCCGCACAAGAACCCTACCCGCACCTTACTCTACCCGCTGCGGATCGGGTTGGCAACCCTACCCGACCGGGTGGGATCGGGTTGGGTACCCCTAGTCCTTATATGAGCTTGATTTCCACAAAAGACTATTTTCTCATAGCATATATGACCATAGAATAAGCCATAGTGAGTTTCAATGAGTTAATATGTTAAATGGTTAAATTTTTTTAACATTTATTTATTTAAGGTAGATAAAATATTAATGCATTTGGCCCAACCTCTTGGAATTTGACATGACAGAAGGTGATCTATGCCAGGTATGATAAATGATTCAACTAAAATATAGATATAAAAAATAAAAAATTTGTATAAAATATGAAAAGAATTGAATAGTTATATTGAGAATTATAATTTTTTTTCTATCACAAAAAGATATAATAACATTTTCTCTTGACAAAGAGAGAATACATTTCTTTCTAAATACACAAGGGAATACCTCTCAAAAGGAAAAATCTCAAAGAAACTAAAATGTTTATGTTGTTCTTGTTGAATTGAATTGATGAAAAATAAAATGAGAAAGTTTAATTTACAGGCGAACTTCTGTTAGGTAAACAACCCGTAACATGAGGTTACTAATCTTTCTCTTCTTCTACCATCAAAATTTGATGGCTATTACTAAAAAGCATTTTTCTCTTTTCATTGTTTAGTTTTCTTTTTTTCTCTTTTTCAAAAAATTAGCTTTACTAAATGTATAATCTTTCATTTAAAGCTAATTTTAGTAAATTTTATAAATCTATATTGCTCATGTATCTAATAGACCATAATTGAAATTTTATAAATCATTATTGAAATTTTTGTTTAGCTTTATTAATTTCAGGTTTAGTATGATTAGGGATTACTTGAAATTATAACAACGAGCATTAGTCAGTCACTTTTAAAGGTTTTAATTAATTAATACTAATAGCATTTAATCAAAAACTGTTATTTATTTCCCTTTGATTAATTCATCTCATTAGGGTGCAATGGATGTTGACTCAGAACCACTCAGTTCACAAGACAACGTCGAAGATTGCATGATGACTGGTGTGGAAGAAAATGTTAACTGCACTTGTGATTGCGGTGGCAGCAGTAGTAAATGTGTATCTGTGATGGCCGATGATATTATAAACCAGACCTTTGAAACATCGGATGCAACTTATAACTTGTATGTACATTATGCGAGGAGTGTCGGGTTTTGAGTTCGAAAGGGTGATACAGCACGTGGAAAAGATGGAACACAGCGCAGAAGGAGGTTTTTTTTGCAGCAAGGAAGGAAAGAGAGCCGAGAAATACATATCTAGTTTGAGTAGGAAGAGGGAGCATTGAGTGCTGACTCGCACTGGTTGTGAAGCCATGCTTGCGGTGTATCTTGACACAAAAACTTTGACTTGAAGGGTTAAAAAATTAGTCGAGAAGAACAACCACGATCTTGTCCCACAATGCTTGGTATACCTAATTCCAAACCACCAAGGGTTGACTGAGCCACAAAAAGCTCAGGCGAATACCATGCATGATCATGGTCTTCCAACCTCTAAAATAATGGGACTAATGGTAGGCCAAGCCAATGGTTATGCCAATGTCGGGTTCACAAAGAAGGACCTAGATAATCACTTTCAAAGAACTTGTGGTGCAAAGCTCATTGGTGGGGATTCCAATGCGACGATTAGCTATCTACTAGGGAAAGCAGATGTCGACCCGATGGCCATGGCAAGGAACAATGCTACTGATGAAGGTCAGCTAGCAAATTTATTTTGGGCAGATGGCATTTGTAGGTCCAATTATCAGTGTTTTGGAGATATTCTTGCATTCGATACAACCTACCAGAAGAATAAGTACAGAAGGCCATTATCTTCTCAGGTTGTAACCATCACCGCCAAACATGTATATTTCGTTTTGCCTTGATAGAGGATGAATGGACGGTAACATATATGTGGTTGTTGCAAAACTTTGTAGAAGTCATGCTAAACAAGTCTCCTAGTGTTGTGGTCACAGACGGTGACGAAGCAATGAAGGTGGTGCACGAAATTGTGATCTCCAGGCTCGAACAAATCCTGGTAATGGCTCCAAAGCTTGGTGCTCTGATCTTAATTCATAATTGTCACAACTTCGATACAACTAACCAGCAAGTGCACTGGGTCGTCCAAGTAATACCTTACGTGAGTAAGGGTCGAATCCCACGGAGATTGTTGGTATGAAGCAAGCTATGGTCACCTTGCAAATCTCAGTCAGGCGGATATAAAATAATCATGGAGTTTTCGAATATTATATAATAAAATATGGATAGAGATACTTATGTAATTCATTGGTAGGAATTTCAGATAAGCGAATGGAGATGCTTTTTGTTCCTCTGAACCTCTGCTTTCCTGCTATCTTCATCCAATCTGTCTTACTCCTTTCCATGGCTGGCTGTATGCAAGGGCATCACCGTTGTCAGTGGCTACATCCCCTCCTCTCAGTGAATAATATGCTCACGCACCCTGTCACGGCACGGCTATTCATCTGTCGATTCTCGATCATGCTGGAATAGGATTCACCCTCCTTTTGCGTCTGTCACTAACGCCCAACAATCGCGAGTTTGAAGCTCGTCACAGTCATTCAATCATTGAATCCTACTCGGAATACCACAGACAAGGTTTAGACTTTCCGGATTCTCTTGAATGCCGCCATCATTCTAGCTTACGCCACGAAGATTCTGGTTAGGAGATCTAAGAGATATTCATTCTAGCTTATTTCATGTAGAACAGAAGTGTTTGTCAGGCACGCGTTCATAAGGGAGAAGGATGATGAGCGTCACACATAATCATCACCTTCATCACGTTCTTGGGTGCGAATGGATATCTTAGAAGCGAAATAAGAAGAATTGAATAGAAAACAGTAGTACTTTGCATTAATCTTTGAGGAACAGCAGAGCTCCACACCTTAATCTATGGAGTGTAGAAACTCTACCGTTGAAAATACATAAGTGAAAGGTCCAGGCATGGCCGAGATGGCCAGCCCCCATGGTCTAAGAACAATGCGTTCAAAGATGCCTAATACAATAGTAAGAGGTCCTATTTATAATAAACTAGCTACTAGGGTTTACATGAGTAAGTAATTGATGTACAAATCCACTTCCGGGGCCCACTTGGTGTGTGCTTGGGCTTGGGCTTGAGTGTTACACGTGCAGAGGCCATTTGTGGAGTTGAACGCCAGTTTCTGTGCCAGTTTGGGCGTTCAACTCTGGTTTTGAATCCTTTTCTGGCGCTGGACGCCAGATTTGGGCAGAAGGCTGGCGTTGAACGCCAGTTTACGTCGTCAACTCTTGGCCAAAGTATGGACTATTATATATTGCTGGAAAGCCCTAGATGTCTACTTTCCAACGCAATTGGAAGCGCGCCATTTCGAGTTCTGTAGCTCCAGAAAATCCACTTTGAGTGCAGGGAGGTCAGAATCCAACAGCATCAGCAGTCCTTTTTCAACCTCTGAATCTGATTTCTGCTCAAGTCCCTCAATTTCAGCCAGAAAATACCTGAAATCACAGAAAAACACACAAACTCATAGTAAAGTCAAGAAATGTGAATTTAACACAAAATCTATTAAAAACATCCCTAAAAGTAACCAGATTCTACTAAAAACATACTAAAAACAATGCCAAAAAGCGTATAAATTATCCGCTCATCACAACACCAAACTTAAATTGTTGCTTGTCCCCAAGCAACTGAAAATCAAATAGGATAAAAAGAAGAGAATATACTATAAATTCCAAACTATCAATGAAACATAGCTCCAATCATATGAGCGGGACTTATAGCTTTTTGCCTCTTAAATAGTTTTGGCATCTCACTTTATCCATTGAGGTTCAGAATGATTGGCATCTATAGGAACTCAGAGTTCAGATAGTGTTATTGATTCTCCTAGTTCAGTATGATGATTCTTGAACACAGCTTCCTTATGAGTCTTGGCCGTGGCCCTAAGGACTTTGTTTTCCAGTATTACCACCGGATACATAAATGCCACAGACACATAATTGGGTGAACCTTTTCAGATTGTGACTCAGCTTTGCTAAAGTCCCCAATTAGAGGTGTCCAGGGTTCTTAAGCACACTCTTCTTTTGCTTTGGACCTTGACTTTAACCGCTCAGTCTCAAGTTTTCACTTGACACCTACACGCCACAAGCACATGGTTAGGGACAGCTTGGTTTAGCCGCTTAGACCAGGATTTTATTCCTTTAGGCCCTCCTATCCACTGATGCTCAAAGCCTTGGGATCCTTTTTATTTGCCCTTGCCTTTTGGTTTTAAGGGTTATTGGCTTTTTCTGCTTGCTTTTTCTTTTTCTTTCTATTTTTTTTTTCGCCTATTTTTTTTTTTCTGCAAGCTTTGTTTTTTTTTTTTTTTGCTGCTTTTTCTTGCTTCAAGAATCATTTTTATGATTTTTCATATTATCAAATAACATGTCTCCTAGTCATCATTCTTTCAAGAGCCAACATATTTAACATTCTTAAACAGCAACTTCAAAAGACATATGCACTGTTCAAGCATACATTCAGAAAACAACAAGCGTTGTCACCACATCAATATAATTAAACTAAGTTCAAGGATAAATTCGAAACTCATGTACTTCTTGTTCTTTTGAATTAAAATATTTTTCATTTAAGAGAGGTGATGGATTCATAGGACATTCATAACTTTAAGACAAAGTTACTAACTACTAATGATCATGTAATGAAGACACAAACATAGATAAGCACATAACATAGAAAACGAAAAACAGAGAGAGTAAGAACAAGGAATGAGTCCACCTTAGTGATGTCCTTGAGCTCTTCTATGTCTCTTCCTTGTCTTTGCTGCTCCTCCTTCATTGCTTTTAGATCTTCTCTGATTTCATGAAGGATGATGGAGTGCTCTTGATGTTCCACTCTTAGTTGCTTCCAATAATTGTGTGGAAGAAAATGTATCCCCTGAGGTATCTCAGGGATCTCTTGATTTGCAGTCAAATGTTCTACCACTGAGCTATAGATCCTTTACATAATTGTTTTACCACACCAAACTTAGAATGTTGCTCGCCCTCGAGCAAAAGAAGAAGGAATAGATGAAGAAGAAGATGTGGAAATAAAAACTAGGATTATGAGGAGGTAAAGTGGGGATCCTGTGGGGTCCACAGATCCTGAGATGATCCTGTGGTGTCCACAGATCCTGAGGTGTCAAGGCATTTACATCCCTGCACCAATTTAGGCATGCAAAATGCCCTTGCACACAACTCTGGCGTTCAGTGCCAGGTTGGTGCCCATTTTGGGCGTTCAACGCCCCTTTGCTGCCATTTTTGGCGTTGAACACCAGAACCATGCTTGTTCTGGGCGTTCAGCGCCAGGATGCTCCTATTCTGGGCGTTCAGCGCCAGAACTATGCTCTGTTCTGGCGTTTGAACGCCAGACAGATGCTCCTCCAGGGTGTAATTTTTCTTCTGCTATTTTTGATTCCGTTTTCAATTTTTCTATTTATTTTGTGACTCCACATGATCATGAACCTAAGAAAACATGAAAAACAATAAAAATAAGAATTAGATAAACATTGGGTTGCCTCCCAACAAGCGCTTCTTTAATGTCAATAGCTTGACAGTGGGCTCTCATGGAGCCTCACAGATGTGCAGAGCTTTGTTGAGACTCTCCAACACCAAACTTAGAGTTTGGATATGGGAGTTCAACACCAAACTTAGAGTTTGGTTGTGGCCTCCCAACACCAAACTTAGAGTTTGACTGTGGGGGCTCTGGTTGACTCTGCTTGGAGAGAAGCTTTTTCTGCTTCCTCTCCATGGTTGCAGAGGGAGATCCTTGAGTTTTAAACACAAGGGAGTTCTCATTCCATTGAAGGAATATTTCACCTCTGTCAACATCAATCACAGCTCTTGCTGTGGCCAGGAAAGGTCTTCCTAGGATGATGGATTCATCCTCTTCCTTTCCAGTATCCAGGACTATGAAATCAGCAGGGATGTAAAGGCTTTTAACCTTTACTAACACGTCCTCTACTTGTCCATAAGCCTGTTTTCTTGAGCTGTCTGCCATCTCTAATGAGATTTTAGCAGCTTGCACCCCATAGATTCCCAGTTTCTCTATTACAGAGAGGGGCATGAGGTTTATTCCTGAACCAAGGTCACACAGAGCTTTAAAGAGCATGGTGCCTATGGTACAGGGTATTATGAACTTTCCAGGATCCTGTCTCTTCTGAGGCAATGTCAGTTGATCCAGATCACTTAGTTCATTGATGAACAAGGGAGGTTCAACTTCCCAAGCATCAATGCCAAATAATTTGGCATTCAGCTTCATGATTGCACCAAGAAACTTGGCAGTTTGCTCTTCAGTAACATCCTCATTCTCTTCAGAAGAGGAATACTCATCAGAGCTCATGAAGGGCATAAGGAGGTTCAATGGGATCTCTATGGTCTCTAGATGAGCCTCAGAGTCCCTTGATTCCTCAGAGGGAAGCTCCTTATTGATCACTGGACGTCCCAGGAGGTCTTCCTCCTTGGGATTCACGTCCTCTCCTTTCCTTACAGGTTCGGCCATGGCGCTTATGTCAATGGCCTTGCACTCTCCTTTTGGGTTCTCTTCTGTATTGCTTGGGAGAGTACTAGGAGGGATTTCAGTGATCCTTTTACTCAGCTGGCCCACTTGTGCTTCCAGATTTCTAATGGAAGACCTTGTTTCATTCATGAAACTTACAGTGGCCTTAGATAGATCAGAGACTAGATTTGCTAAATTAGAAGCATTTTGTTCAGAGTTCTCTGTCTGTTGCTGAGTTGATGATGGAAAAGGTTTGCTATTGCTAAACCTGTTTCTTCCACCATTGTTAAAGCCTTGTTGAGGCTTCTGATCCTTCCATGAGAAATTTGGATGATTTCTCCATGTTGCGTTATAGGTGTTTCCATAAGGTTCACCTAAATAATTTACCTTTGCTATTCCAGGGTTCTCAGGATCATAGGCTTCCTCTTCAGAAGATGCCTCTTGAGTACTGTTGGATGCAGCTTGCATTCCATGCAGAATCTGAGAGATCATATTGACTTGCTGAGTCAATATTTTGTTCTGAGCCACTATGGCATTCAGAGTATCAACCTCAAGAATCCCTTCTTCATAGGCGTCCCATTGATTACAGGATTCCTTTCAGAAGTGTACATGAACTGGTTATTAGCAACCATGTCAATGAGTTCTTGAGCTTCTGCAGGCGTTTTCTTTAGGTGAATGGATCCACCTGCAGAAGTGTCCAGTGACATCTTTGATAGCTCAGATAAACCATCATAGAATATATCCAGGATGGTCCATTCTGAAAGCATGTCAGAAGGACACTTTTTGGTCAACTGTTTGTATCTTTCCCAAGCTTCATAGAGAGATTCACCTTCTTTCTGTCTGAAGGTTTGAACATCAGCTCTAAGCTTGCTCAGCTTTTGAGGAGGAAAGTACTTGGCTAAGAAAGCCGTGACCAGCTTATCCCAAGAGTTCAGGCTGTCTTTAGGTTGAGAATCCAACCATAATCTAGCCCTGTCTCTTACAGCAAAAGGGAAAAGCATGAGCCTGTAGACTTCAGGATCTATTCCATTAGTCTTAATAGTATCACATATCTGCAAGAATTCAGTTAAGAACTGAAAAGGATCTTCAGATGGAAGTCCATGAAACTTGCAGTTCTGCTGCATCAGAGAAACTAATTGAGGTTTCAGCTCAAAGTTGTTTGCTCCAATGGCAGGAATGGAGATGCTTCTTCCATGTAAATTGGAATTAGGTGCAGTAAAGTCACCAAGCATCCTCCTTGCATTATTATTATTTTCGGCTGCCATCTCCTCTTCCTGTTCGAAAATTTCTGAAAGGTTTTCTCTGGATTGTTGTATTTTAGCTTCTCTTTAATTTTCTCTTCAGAGTCCTTTCAGGTTCTGGATCTGCTTCCACAAGAATGTTCTTATCCTTGCTCCTGCTCATAATACAAGGAAGAATGGACAGAAAAATGATAATAATAATAATAATAGAGATCCTTTATACCACAGTATAGGGATCCCTTATGTGAGTAGAAGAAAAGAGGAAGAAATTCGAACACAGATAGAAGAGGGGGTTCGAATTTGGTGATGATGTGAGGAAGAGATGTTAGTTAATGAATGAATAAATAGAATAGGATGAGAGAGAAGGAGGGAATTTTCGAAAATCATTTTTGAAAAGGGGTTAGTGATTTTTGAAAATGGTTTTTGAAAAATTAGTTAGTATTTTTCGAAATTTTTTTTTTTTTGAAATAAAAAAAATAAAAATAATTAGTTAATTAAAAAGAAATTTTTGAAAAAGGGGAGGATATTTTCGAAAATTGAGAGGGAGAGTTAGTTAGGTGGTTTTGAAAAAGTTAAGAAACAAACAAAAAGTTAGTTAGTTAGTTGAAACAAATTTTGAAAAGATAAGAAGTTAGGAAGTTAGAAAAGATATTTTGAAATCAAATTTTGAAAAAGATAAGATAAGAAGATATTTTTGAAAAGATATGATTGAAGTTAGTTTTGAAAAAGATTTGATTTTTAAAATCACAATTAATGACTTGATTCATAAGAAATCACAAGATATGATTCTAGAACTTAAAGTTTGAATCTTTCTTAACAAGCAAGTAACAAACTTCAAATTTTTGAATCAAAACATTAATTGTTTATGTTATTTTCGAAAATTATGATATAAAATAAGAAAAAGATTTTTGAAAATTATTTTTGGAATTTTCGAAAATAACCATGAATTTTGAAAAAGATTTGATTTTTGAAAAAGATTTTGAAAAAGATAAGATTTTCAAATTGAAAATTTGATTTGACTCATAAGAAACAACTTGATTTTAAAAATTTTTGAAAAAGTCAACTCAAATTTTCGAATTTGATGAGAGAAAAAGGGAAAGATATTTTTTTTTATTTTTGAAATTTTTATGAAAAACATGAAAATTATGCAATGCATGAAATTTTTAGATCAAAACAATGAATGCATGCAAGAATGCTATGAATGTCAAGATGAACACCAAGAACACTATGAATGTCAAGATGAACATCATAGACACAATTTTGAAAAATTTTTAATGCAAATAAAACATGCAAGACACCAAACTTAGAATTCTTTAATGCTTAGACACTAAGAATTCAAGAATGCATATGATAAACATGGAAAGACACAAAACAAAAAATCATCAAGATCAAACAAGAAGACTTACCAAGAACAACTTGAAGATCATGAATAACACTATGAATGCATGAATTTTCGAAAAAATGCAAGATGCATATGCAATTGACACCAAACTTATAACATGACACATGACTCAAACAAGAAACAGAAAAATATTTTTGATTTTTATGATTTTCTAATTTTTTTGTATTTTCTTTTAATTTTTTTGAAAATATTTGGGAAAAAGGAAGCAATGAATTCATAGTCCTCAATCAAAATCCTGGGAATTAGACATGGCTTAATAGCCAGCCAAGCTAAAACATGTTATATGAGACACTAGAATTCATTCTTAAAAATTCTGAAGAAAAATAGATTTTTGAAAACATTTTTATTTTAAAAAAAAAATTTTTTTTCGAAAACAAGAGAAAAATTTTTGAAAGATTTTTGAAAAATTTTTGAAAACAAAACAAAAAGAAAATTACCTAATCTGAGCAACAAGATGAACCGTCAGTTGTCCAAACACGAACAATCCCTGGCAACGGCGCCAAAAACTTGGTGTTGTTGCCGGGATTGGGATCTCAGATGATTCTTGGCGCCAAACAGGAACAATTAAGTCCCCGGCAACGGCGCCAAAAACTTGGTGCACGAAATTGTGATCTCCAGGCTCGAACAAATCCTGGTAATGGCTCCAAAGCTTGGTGCTCTGATCTTAATTCATAATTGTCACAACTTCGATACAACTAACCAGCAAGTGCACTGGGTCGTCCAAGTAATACCTTACGTGAGTAAGGGTCGAATCCCACGGAGATTGTTGGTATGAAGCAAGCTATGGTCACCTTGCAAATCTCAGTCAGGCGGATATAAAATAATCATGGAGTTTTCGAATATTATATAATAAAATATGGATAGAGATACTTA
Source organism: Arachis ipaensis (assembly GCF_059453495.1). Taxonomy (NCBI): domain Eukaryota; kingdom Viridiplantae; phylum Streptophyta; class Magnoliopsida; order Fabales; family Fabaceae; genus Arachis; species Arachis ipaensis. Next base: position 48,889,723 of record NC_142441.1, read on the forward strand.
TGTAATTCATTGGTAGGAATTTCAGATAAGCGAATGGAGATGCTTTTTGTTCCTCTGAACCTCTGCTTTCCTGCTATCTTCATCCAATCTGTCTTACTCCTTTCCATGGCTGGCTGTATGCAAGGGCATCACCGTTGTCAGTGGCTACATCCCCTCCTCTCAGTGAATAATATGCTCACGCACCCTGTCACGGCACGGCTATTCATCTGTCGATTCTCGATCATGCTGGAATAGGAGTCACCCTCCTTTTGCGTCTGTCACTAACGCCCAACAATCGCGAGTTTGAAGCTCGTCACAGTCATTCAATCATTGAATCCTACTTGGAATACCACAGACAAGGTTTAGACTTTCCGGATTCTCTTGAATGCCGCCATCATTCTAGCTTACGCCACGAAGATTCTGGTTAGGAGATCTAAGAGATATTCATTCTAGCTTATTTCATGTAGAACAGAAGTGTTTGTCAGGCACGCGTTCATAAGGGAGAAGGATGATGAGCGTCACACATAATCATCACCTTCATCACGTTCTTGGGTGCGAATGGATATCTTAGAAGCGAAATAAGAAGAATTGAATAGAAAACAGTAGTACTTTGCATTAATCTTTGAGGAACAGCAGAGCTCCACACCTTAATCTATGGAGTGTAGAAACTCTACCGTTGAAAATATATAAGTGAAAGGTCCAGGCATGGCCGAGATGGCCAGCCCCCATGGTCTAAGAACAATGCGTTCAAAGATGCCTAATACAATAGTAAGAGGTCCTATTTATAATAAACTAGCTACTAGGGTTTACATGAGTAAGTAATTGATGTACAAATCCACTTCCGGGGCCCACTTGGTGTGTGCTTGGGCTTGGGCTTGAGTGTTACACGTGCAAAGGCCATTTGTGGAGTTGAACGCCAGTTTCTGTGCCAGTTTGGGCGTTCAACTCTGGTTTTGGATCCTTTTCTGGCGCTGGACGCCAGATTTGGGCAGAAGGCTGGCGTTGAACGCCAGTTTACGTCGTCAATTCTTGGCCAAAGTATGGACTATTATATATTTCTGGAAAGCCCTGGATGTCTACTTTCCAACGCAATTGGAAGCGCGCCATTTCGAGTTCTGTAGCTCCAGAAAATCCACTTTGAGTGAAGGGAGGTCAGAATCCAACAGCATCAGCAGTCCTTTTTCAACCTCTGAATCTGATTTCTGCTCAAGTCCCTCAATTTCAGCCAGAAAATACCTGAAATCACAGAAAAACACACAAACTCATAGTAAAGTCCAGAAATGTGAATTTAACACAAAATCTATTAAAAACATCCCTAAAAGTAACCAGATTCTACTAAAAACATACTAAAAACAATGCCAAAAAGCGTATAAATTATCCGCTCATCAGAAGGCAACAATTTGAGAAATCTTTCCATATGCAACTCACCGATTTTGTGGTTGGCACATTCAGAAGAATGTAACGGCAAATATAAAAAACAAAAATTTTTCCAACGACTTCAGAAGATGTTTGTATGCTCCATGGAATCCGAATGAATTTGAAGAATATTGGGAGAATATGATAAAAAAAATATGGGTTGGAGGAAAATGAATGAATTCTAAATGAATATGAGAAGAGGAAAAGTTGGGCAAGCGATTACTTGAGGGATAAATTCTGTGCTGGATTTAGAACAATATCAAGGTGTGAGGCGATAAACAACTTCATCAAGAGGTTTATTTGCATTCGCCAAAGTCTTCTAGAGTTGGTCCAAGATTTTGAACATGCTCTTAGGGACTATAGGAACAATGTATTAGTTTCTCAATTTAAGACGCTGTATAGGGAGCCCATTCTAATTACTGGGCTAGAAGCATTGGAGCTTTCTGCTGCCAACTTTTACACAAGGGAGATTCTTGGAGAAGTAAAAAAGGAGATTCAAGGAGTGGTCGCATTAGATGTAATAAATGAGGAAAACATATCCACCATTGTTGTATTAAAAGTTAAGGAGTGTGACAGGAGGCAACAAATTTATAACGTACTTTATGATCACAATACTGAGCATATTGAGTGTGAATGTAGTCGGTGGGGTAGTGAAGGCATTCCTTGCAGCCACATGTTTTGTGCAATGAAAATGGTAGGTTTACAAAAGTTGCCAGATAGTCTTCTTTTGAAAAGATGGTCAAAGGATGCCAAGAAGTATCTGGATGAAAGTTCTGCTGGAGGCACTATGCAAGACAAAGAAAGAAAATTTTTAATGCGCTATAGCGCATTGTCAGTAGCAGCTACGTGGATGGTATTCTTAGGAGCTCAAGATGGTCCTTCTTTCCATGACACTATGAATGAAGTCTGTCGTTGGACCCAAACACTAGAACAAAAATCTGGCTTGAAAAGACAAACAAGAGATTCTCCCACGCCAAACTTCGTTGGTGACCCTTCGGTGGTCAAGACAAAAGGAGCACCCAAGGGGAAAAAGGAGAGGGGTAAACGGAGGTGCACTAAATGCAACAGTGCTGGTCATGTAAAGAATAAATGTCCTGTGAGCAATGACGGTGACGATTTGAGGGATAAGACTGGTAGTGGCGAGTAAGCTAGCTTTGGTACTGAGGAGGTCAGTAAGATGCAATATTGCATTAGTTGTTACTTGAATTAAAATAAACTGGTAACCTCTATGTTGTAGTTATTCTTGATAGAATTTTTGACTCCATGTATTATTTTTTCATAGGAGCTTCCCAAGGATCCTATGGCTTCTCAAGAGACATTAGCAGTGCCAAATACAGAAGTAAATGCACTTGTACAACAAGAGTTTGGGCTAGGTGATTTAGGATTGATTAATGGCCATGAGACTCCCATCCCACCGTATGGAAGTCATCAGTGGCTACTACAGGTATAAATAATAAGGGATGAATAATTGCATTATTGAAACTTAGTATTTTGGTAAGTTTTAAACTATTTGAAATCACATTATGATTCGCTGAAGTCCTTTTTATTTCTCTCAAATTTGTTTGTGATGTGAAGAACAGGTTGTACAACAAGTACATTATTCAAAGTTCAATGGGATGCAGTAGCATGTACTTGTATATACTCATGAGAGTATGGTTTAAGATGTTAGTTAAATTCTTGGATTTCAAATAGTAGTTCTTTGAGGTTGATATAAATTTTTAATAATTAAATTTTTAGATATTTATCATAACTTGTCATCATTACACTCTGCTGAAATGTGCAGAAGGATTCAATAGTTTTGATTTATATAGTTAAAATCTTATTGATTCTTATTCATGCTAAAATTCAAAAGGGTCTCTTGTTGTTTCTTATTCATGCTAAAATGCATGCTAAAATTTTGTTTGATTTACGAAATGCATGGAAAAATTATTATAACTGTAATATACCTTCCATGGTTGATGTCTCGACAAGTATCAATCTGTGTGCTAAAGAAAAAGACGATATGGAACCTGTGTTCTCTTCCTGAGAAAAAGAGAGTATTGCAACTACTTCTTCCAGAGGGATCTCTACAACAGTCCCATGATAACTCCAGAGGTGAAGCCATGTGATCCTTTGATCAGCAATATTTTAGTCGTCACCATGCTAAGAAATCAGTTATACAACTGGATGAAGAAATAGAGAAGGTATTTCTTGAATATTTATAGTATATTTGAAAAATGAAATTGGCTTATTAGAATTATTTTTAGATAAAAGATTAATTTTCTGAACAAGAAAAGAGAATGGAGGACAAGAGATCCTCATGTAAAAGGAAACGAATGAAAGAAGACATTAAAGAGCAAAATTTGGAAATTTATCGTCTTGTTTGAGGGTGAAATTCTCTCTAAAATGTCATGTGCTTTGAATAAAAATAGTGTGACTTAACTAGCAGGTAAAAATCGTAGCCAAAGATAATAGAACTATTCCTCTTTTAAGATTTTTGTTTTGAGGCATTCTGGTTCAAAAGTCAATAAGTAGCAAGAATTTTGTTATTGTTGACTCAGGAAGAATGAAAAGCATCTATTATGCTGGATTTATGTCTATAGAGCTTCAAACTTAAAGCATCAAAACTTTTGCAACTTCTTTTGTTATCTTATGAAAAAGTTTTGCCAAGCTGGTAGGTTTCTTTTTACCGCAGTGACTGTTTTGAAAAAACGAAGGAGATGCCCTTGATTTGTTGATAAATGGTTATTTGCTCTTTTTATCTAGTTTCATCTTGGATTTTAATCTGATAATTTCAAGCACATATTTACTCTGAACAATTAATACTTATGAAGGACAATTCTACTGGTATATAGGAATGTCATTTTAAAAAATGAATACCAATCTTCAAAGCTATGTGAGGCACTGTACACCAATTGCGAGGACATGATGGATCGGCTTCAGGTTCTCAGACTACCTTCCAAGGCAAAGTTTAATGCGGGATTGCAGAATTGCACTCATAGTTTTGAGAACGAGTGTGTCAGACCGTCGAAAACAAACTACGAGCAGCGCATAACGAAGGTCTGTTATCATAATTGCATTTTTCTGTCAACCTGTATTCTACCATATAATGGGGGCATAATCTTCACAATTTCTTTTTCAATTTTTGCAGATGTTGGGGAAATCTAAGTCTCAATTTATAAAGGATTATAACCAAAGGCTTTTTAATTGGTTGGTGGCCTTCTCCCTCGTCATGATCGTGATTGGCCGCTTTATTATAAAGTTCATTTTGATCGAAATGGGAGCATGGTTACTTTTTATATTTCTTGAGACCTACACAAGGATGTTTTGATCAGCAGAATCACTGTACTATAATCCAGTTTCACATTTTATAGTTGCAGCACCACACCATGTATATTCAGCACCACACCTATACTTAATTATCTATATATTCAGTACTAACCTACATGTTTGTGTTGGTGCAGTGGCGAGCCATGACTCTGCCTGATAGATACATTGAGCATGGATCTCAGAAGGATCAAATTCAAGCAGCAGGGTTGAGTTCAAACCATATTGTAGCTACTGCTTTGTCATTAACCAATGTTCAACGAAACAATCGTTTGCTTCTCAACATGCAAATATGAACCTTATTATTAATAGGATTTCAAATGTAAATAAATATATAACGCTAATAAATTAAAGCTCTGCCAAAGATTTGTTATTAGACCGTGTTTATTTGATGATTATTAAAACACCCCTAGCCTGCTAATGGGAACAGCAATTTGTACATCATAGGAAACAGGGGTGATTGGCTACTATATGGCTAGCTTTTATGACTCTTATATTGAGCAGAACATACAATTAAAAGCAAACCGTTGATAAAATTCAACAATCACTCACAAAGGGCAAAGTTTTGATTAATATCTGCTTAATTCAGATATAAATCAAAATAATTATTTATATAAAATAATATATATTAAAATATAAAATATATATTAAACATAAATTAAATATTGTATATTTATATACAAATAAATAATAGATAATTTAGTAGTTAATTTTTTGTGTGTGTATTTTAATATTTTTAACTAAAATATCGCCTTATATTAGCTAAATTATATCACATTACTTTGACATATATTATTCTACTTTTATCAGTGAATCCGCCAATAATGAGATGTATACACCTTGGGTTGGTCTGTGTTCAGGTAAATGTCACTAACATACTAAAGTGAACTGTTCCATAAATCCTTAATTATTGTCTATAAATATCATCTCATGCCCTAAATTTTTTAAGAAGATAATAAAAAAAATTCTAAGTGCAAGATATAAATCATTATAAATAATAAAAAGATCCATATATATTTAAATAGTCTAAAAGAAATAAGTGCAAGATATAAAGATAGCTTGTATTTTAAAGAAAAGTAAAATAGTCTAATTCAATCCATAACTACTAATAAAAAAGGTAATAAAATCCTAAGTCTGCATGACAAACTGCTGCATCTTTTTATTCCAGTCAGTGACAGCAAGCTCCACTATGATATCCCGCTTTGAGTTATTAGAGTCATTCACCAAATCCATAGCCAGGCGCATCTTTGTGTAATCATTGACAACCTAACAGATAGTAACAATGATATCACATAATGGGTAAGAAAAATATTGCATCCATTGAGCGACCCAAATACCACAGTCATTCCTTTGCCACAATTTAATGCAATATTAACAAAGCAATATAACAAATTAACAAACAGCCACTAAATTGAATACATACTTTAAAAAATGGTATATTTAAACTTACGATTTGGCAGATTGTTGCGGGATAGCTGGCTCATCGAATTTATACTTAGAAAATTGAATGTTTCTAAAGGAAGGTGTTTGACCGAAGTTCTTGTCGGATAATAAATTCTCAAGGTAATTTACCATATTGTTAATGACATTCTTATGCTCTGTCATCAATGTGCCCTTTTTGAAAGAGTCCAGATATCTCACGAGCTCGTGAAGTAAATCAACCACTATGAGAAACCAATGGTCATTGAGATAAACTGGAACAAAAATCTACAACAACAGTCGGAAAATAACCTTAACTAAAAACAGCCTTGAAATAAAATTATACGAATCAATTGAAAGTTCAATAAAATTAATGAACCTGGTGTAAACTGGCAAGATCTCCCATTAAGTTATTCTTGATGTATTTCATTGTGCCGACACAGTTCTGTTTTGGGCTTAAAACAATTTGCTACAATGCATATTGAACTAAGTGAGGAATCTTATTATGTTTCTAGTCTATCTGGGAAGATATATTAATTTTGAAGACAAAATTTCGAACTGCAAATAAACTTACAGAAAATGTCGGTGGCAGAAACCATTGGTTGCCATATTTGTTTTCTTTTGGCCCAAAATGCCATTTGGTGAGCATCAAACAAACTAAGGTAAGGACCTATGGAATACAGACAATCATGGTTATTCGGCACCAATCCAAATTTGATAATTTTACAAGGATAATAAATAAATAATGCAAAACTAATTCTTACATCACCAATTATTAGCTTGCTGGGCATTATAGTCAGAAGAGTCTTGTGTGTGCCACTACAATGATCGTCTGGAATAAGAACTTCTATGAAATCATAAAATCAGAATATTATGCTATAGTGGTAGAAAAGGTTATAAAAAAATTATATGACAAATTAGTAATAAAATGAGAAATAAGTTAATTTTACTTGCTCTGGATCCAAATTGTTTCCAAAGATGTAAGCAGCAATGACCAATTCTTTATCAAAAAATTTCATCTCTTTAGTTGACCGAAATAAAAGGTCCAAACACTATAAAAATAATGGCAACAAAAAATAAGTTCAGTACTCATTCATTTTGATCAACACAAAGTGTGAAAAATTGCAATTATAAAAATAATAAAAATATTTTATAAGTTGGATTTTAGCGTTTTCAGATCTAACAAAAACATGGCAAGTGTTTTAAACCGCAGTAAAAATATTTATAAGTTACTAACTAAAGCCACACTTACATCGATAATATAAATACTAAAGTTGCATTTTCATAAAATATGATTACTTTTACTAACTTAATTACCGAGGATGGAAAAGCACAATGTTATAACGTTAATTATTTACTCAAAGTATACACACAAAATCAGCTAGATATTTTTTTCATATTAAAAATAAAAAAATTTTCATCTACTAACGTTATCCGAAAAGTTACGTACTCACACATGGCATGTCATCCCTATCCATATTTGGATTGTAGTTGTTGTAGTAAAGCCATGGACGCCCTGGAGAAAGCTTCTCTGCAAATTGTAATTCTTTCTGCAACTCCAAAAAATATGATAATTATTTTAGACACTGTTACTTATTTGTCAATAATGTCCTCTCAACTGATCAGCTTTCCACGACATCAACAAATGAAATTCTCATATCACTATATAAATTTAGCTCCCTAGTATTAATCAGGATTCTAATCAACCTTTCAATGTCGCTAACAGGCACAATATGATGACCATAAAAAGAAACTGGTACTCACAAGCCTAAAGCCCTTAATAGTGAAGCTCAGACCTCATATATAGTGAAAAAGAGAGAAGTTCAGGAAGTGATTGTATTTTATGACTTAACATTAATATTATAATATGTGACAATACTAAAAAGTTCTTCACCCCTAAATGAAAACAGTGGCAAATCTAATGGTTGAATAATATTGTATTTTGTGAACTATAACATCATCTATTGTGTACTATTTTGATCAAATGCTATCTATGTGGTATTTAATAGTTGTTATTTAAAAATAAAAACATAAAACCTTAACTACGGAGACCGGTAATCCACGCTTTTTTCTCTTGCACCTCCAAGTACTCTTCTTCGTGACTGGTTCGTCATCCAAACACATTGAGGGATTAGTATCAAGTATTTCTTTCAAAGGGTCCGACAGCGGAGTAACAACTGGAGCAGTATTCAAAAGCTTTACGCGTTTCAAAGTGTCCGACGACGGTGTAAAAACTGGAGCAGTATTCGAAAGCTTTACACTGTCACTCCCGCTTTTTGGTGAGGAACTGATGAATCCACATCTTATGGTATTTATTTGCTCTATTTGGGTGAATTTCATCAACTTTTCTTGTATTTATCCATTAAAATAGCATAGTTTCATCGTTTCTCCCTAAATTATACTTGAAAGTAAAAATATGCTTTTTAAGCTTTATAATTGCTAAATTTTATTCACTTTAATTCCATTTGATGCCTTGATGTGTTTGTTGAGTAATTTCAGGTTTACAAGGAAAGTATGGATTGAAGAAGTGGAAGGAAAGCATGCAAAATGGGAGAATTCAAGAAATGAAGGATTTGTAAAGCTGTCAGTCCTGACCTCTCGGTACTAAATTGATCATAACTTGAGCTACAGAGATCCAAATGAGGCGGTTCCAGTGGCATTGGAAAGCTAATGTCCGGGGCTTCAAATTAAATTGAATTGAAATTTTTTTTTGAAACTTGCATGATTCATACATTGTGGAATATGATTTTTGAGTTAAAGAACACATAACTTGTGAGATTTTGAGCCTTATTATGTGGTTGCATTATTCAACCACTTACTTTATTCTTGTGTGTTGCTCTTCTCTATAATTGCAGTCTTTGGGTTGTTTAATTCTATATATCCATTGTTTAATGTATATTTATGCAATTATGTGATTGAGGCCATTATTCTTTTATAACTCACTAAACCCAAAAAGTCTACCATTTCATTTACCTTTGCTTACCACTTTGAGCCTTTTTAATCCCATTTTGTTCTTGATTGAGCACATCATTAACCTTAAGCGAAAAACAATGAAACGTCCTTTATTTGAATCTTTGAGTGGCTTAAGTTAGTGAGAGTGTATAATGTTTAAGTGTGGAGAAAATGTGGGAACTTTGGTTGATGAAAATGTGTGTTTTAATTCTTGTTGGAAAATATTAGAAATTTGGGTACATACTCATGTAATATTATAGAAACCATATGCATTGATGAGTTGGTATTATATTATGTTAAGAAAAAAAAGAAAAAAAAAGAAATAATGAAAAGGGGACAAAATTACCCCAATGTGAAATCTAATAAAAAAATCAATGCATATGTGATTGAATTTGATGCATGAGTGTGTATATATGTAAAAGTTAGATTATGGGTAGCTAAGCTTGATATTAGAAGTTTATAAGTTGTGTGTGTGTTAGGTGATAATTTAGGCTGATCAAAGATTCAAATGCAAGCTCACTAAGCCACATATATATATATATCCTTACCTTTAACCTTAGTCCCATTACAACCTTGAAAAGACCTCATGATTTTTTCATATGTACATTAAATTTGTGTTGATTGGTTAGATGAAGAACAAACTTTAGAAAGCATGATTAGAGGATAATTGAGTGAATTGACCCTAAACACTTGAGTGATTATAGTGCATACACATATCCGGTGAGGGTTCAATCACTCAATTCCATATTTCCACCTATGATTATTGCTTATCTTGCATGCTTTGTTAAATTCTTTTATATGACTCAATTCAATTGTGAATAGGATTTGGTTATAATTGCTTTAGCCCTTGATTGTGTATAGATGCTTTCTTGGAAATTGATTTAATTAGACTAATTAAATACATATATATAGTTAGATAGTATAGTTACATACATATAGGTAGATTGCATATAGTTAGTTACATTGAATAATTGTTAATTCCCCTTCTCCTCTTCCTTTGGTATAGCATGAGAACATGCTATTGTTTAAGTGTGGGGATGTGATAGATCCACATTTTATGGTATTTATTTGCTCTATTTGGGTGGATTTCATCAACTTTTCTTGCATTTATCCATTGAAATAGCATAGTTTCATCATTTCTCCCTAAATTGTACTTAAAAGTAAAAATATGCTTTTTAAGCTTTATAATTACTAAATTTTATTCACTTTAATTCCATTTGATACCTTGATGTGTTTTTTGAGTAATTTCATATTTACAAGGCAAGTATGGATTGAAGAAGTGGAAGAAAAGCATGCAAAATGGGAGAATTCAAGAAATGAAGGATTTGTAAAGCTGCCAGTCCTGACCTCTCGGTACTAAATTGATCATAACTTTGAGCTACAGAGATCCAAATGAGGCGGTTCCAGCGGCATTGGAAAGCTAATATCCGGGGCTTCAAATTGATATATAATTTGCTATAGTGGACATAAGTCTAAGTGTGCGAACGCACACAATTTGTGCGTACGCACAAGTCAAAAAATAGCAAGTGTGCGGACGCACACATCTGTGCGTCCGCACAGATCCTGGCACGTAAGCTCATTAATTGCAAATCGCTGGGGGTGATTTCTGGGCTCCCAAAATCCAATTCAAGTCATTTCTGAAGCTATTTCAAGCCAAATTGAAGAGGGATGAAGGAGGAGCACTTAGGTTTAGGATTTTACATGTTTTTGTTAGTTTTCTAGAGAGAGAAGCTCCCCCTTCTCTCTAGAATTAGGATTTTCTTAGTTAATTTCCTTTTAATTTGAGCTTTTAATTCCTGTTTTAGTGTAGTTTCATTTATGTTTTCATGCTTTATTGTCTTAGTTCTCTTACTTCTTCTTCTTAATTTCTCAATTTTGTCATCTTTATGTTGATGGATACTCTTGTTACTTTTAATTTTGTTTAATGCAATTTTGATGTTTTATGTTTCTTTTATGCTTATTTGAGTTGTAATTATGATTTTATTGCAATTGATAGTTATAGATTTTATTATTGTTGTAATTTAATATGCTTTTCCCTTTTATGCATGTTATGTGTTTGATAAAATATCTCTTATAGTTTTTGCATAGTTTTTCATACTCTTGGCTTGGAATTGGATAATTAGGTGACCTTGAGTCATAGATGTCCATTCGATATTGTGATTAGAATTGTTAGTTGGTTTGGTCTCCACTAACGCTAGCCTTTCACTAAGTTAATTAGTGAGTTGATTAGGACTTGTGGATTGAGATCAATTATGCCATTTTGACTTATTTTCGATGTTAGAATAGACTAATTAGAATTAATTCTTAGCAATTATCATGTTTGTGGTCTATGATTATGATAGGAATCCTTAACTCCCAATCCTTGCTAAGAGTTCCTCCTTTTTGCCACTTGAATTACATTTTTGATTTACTTGCTTTGAGCTTTAATTCCTTGCATGCTTCTTTACTTTCTTGCCTTCTAATTTTCTTGTCACTTGCTATCACAAACCCCTTCCTTGTCTCATAGCCAATAATATGACACTTTATTGCAATTCTCAGGGAGAACGACTCGAGAGTTTAAATACTCTTGGTTATTTGATTTGAATTGTGATAATTCTTTGATTTAAATTTTGATTGTGAGAGTTCATTGTTGGTTAGGACTATGCTATTAACGAAGTGATTCTTATTTTGATTGATTCTAAATCGGCAATAATTCTCACATCAGGAACCAACCGTTTTCACAATCTCTGGGAGAACTGTTGTTATCCCTTACACAACAGCTTCGCAAATCATCGTCGACACCCTTTCCAAGCTACAAGATGCCATAAAATAAGACGCGTTACTTGTATAATAAAGTAACAACATAGCAACTATAAACATCATAAAAGATAATTAAATACATGTTAAATAGAGTAAGCCAAGAAAGTTAATGCATATTTGGGTATTGTAGCCCAAAAAATAGATTACCTTCTCATCCAAGGCAGAGAAGTCCATGTTTGATTCTTTCTTAGAAGTTACAGAGGCAACTACTGTGTATTGTTCAAGCCAAATAAATTTTAATATTTTTATTATACTAAAAAAAACTACTAAACAGAATTTACAAAAGACTAATAATCCGATCATTTAACAAAAACAAGCGTGATTACCTTACTCATATTCTTCGTTCCTCTGATCTGCAGTGATCGAAAAAAGAGTGTTAGGTTTAAAATTTCGTGATAAACACTGTTATTTATAGAGATAACTAATAAAGATAACAAAAAAATCTATTTTTTTATAAAGATATCCTAATAAATCAAAAAGATATTATAATTTTTCAACTAATATTCAAATTAAATCCAATTTTGTTGTAAAGATATCGTAACAAATAATTAAGATATTTTATTTTTTTATTTGATATTCATATTTTAAAAAAAAAGATAATCTATTATCTTCTAGAATTAAATACTAATGAGTATATTTAGGGGTTAAATTCAAAATTTAAATCCAAAATAAAGTATTTTTTTATTCAAAATTTAAATTCAAAATATTTTTAATTAATTACTTTTAGAAAAGTATAAAAAGATTTCAATTCTATTACAATATATCAATTCTGTCATCATATAATTTTATAGTTAAATTCAATTGTACAAAGTTAATAACTAAAAAATAAATTCTTAATTACATATTTAATTTCTACTAAAACACATAGTTATAATTACATTATGAGACTAATAATTATTATTATAATTACATGTGTATTTAAGTAGGAACTTTACAAGAAGGGAAATGCGAGACAGATATGCTTATCCCTAAACCCTTACCTTACACTATATATGCTTTTTCACATTATTAGGTCAATGTAAGTAATATATTGATAAATTGAGAATTGATATAGTAATAATAAGCAAGCTAAGCATGCATTGAAAGAGGCGTTACCACCTCAACATACATATAGGATTCAAAATTTAAATCCAAAATAAAGTATGTTTTTATTTAAAATTTAAATTCAAAATATTTTTAAATCCGTCCCAAACATTACAATCTTAAATTATTAAATTATTAACGATCCAAGTTTAAATTGGGTAATGCTTTGTCGTAACTTCATGTACAAATCTATAAACAAATCAAATTCAAGTTGTCACTATATTAATACTGAATTAAAGTTGTATTAAATTGCTAGTATGATAATTTAGACTTATTCCTAATTAAAAATATTATCTAAATTCTTTTAACATTATAGTATTGTATCATAAATAGCTTAAATAATAACATTAAACAAAAAAATAATAAATTGAAGAAATTAATTTTCTTCTACTATTTGAAGTAATAGTTGATGCAACAAATTTTTTTTTCTTTCATAAATTCAAAAAGTATTTCCAAAAAACTTTACTTAAATAAAAGTATTTTATAATATACTATTAATATTTTATAAAATAATATAATATTATAACTATTTATAATATCTCGAATTTCTTATCTTTAATTTTTTATAACTAGTAACCATTTTGCGTAGGCACACAAATATATCCTTATCTTATTTTTTCAGTTATTTATTTTCTATAAACATATTATAATTATTAATTTTCTATCGTACTTAAAAAGATGGTCTGAATTTGCGTAATTTTTGTACATTCAGTCTGATCAGACTATTTTTCTTAGTTGTAGTTACAAAAATAATTTTAATGTATAAATATCTAAGGTCTAGAATTCAATACCATAGATATTATTTAAAGGGTAAAGTATATTTTTTATCCTTGAAGTTTGGTAAAAGTTTCAAAAATACCCCTAAATTTTATTTTATTTCAATTTTATCTCAAAAATTTTCGATTTGCATCAAATATACTCTCGACGGCTAAATTTTCAAAGACCAATCTAACAATAATGCATAAAAATTATGCTTTATTTGTTTGTGTTGAGGGTTGTTCTTATGAAATTGTTGTTGAATTGGTCTTAAATTTTTTGAAAGATTAGCCGTCTAGGGTATACTTGATGTAAATCGAAAACTTTTGGGACAAAATTGAAACAAAAGAAAACTTAGGAGTTTTTTTGAAACTTTTATCAAACTTTTGGGAAAAAATATACTTTACCCTTATTTAAAGAACTGTATTCTAATATTAGGATTTGATTAGTTTAATCTCCAAAGAAATGTTCTAATATAATACTAGTTATACTACACATAAATTATACTAGTTATACTACAATTATACTTAATTATTTGTTCTTAAACTAAAGAATCAGATTATTATATCATTAATTAATAATTTATTCTCTAATTTTAGAAGCATTATGGTTAAATGAATATATTCTAATTACGAAAATTAATATAATAAATTAAATTTTTTTTTTTAAATTTTGAGAATAGAACAATATTTTAAAATTAATTTAAGGTGTTTAAATATCATAATTGGTTTGTTTTAGATAGTTATATTACGTTATGTTAATATTTTGTTTCCTAATGTGTTGGATAATATTTTATCTTGATATTATTTATATAATAGCATTAATCAATAATTTTTTTTAATTTTAAATAATATTATACTTACGAAAAGATGATAAATTTTAAATTAATTAATGGTAACATCTTATATGATTATATTATTAGGAGAAAGATAATATTCTTATTTATTACTATTATACTTTTTTAAATTATACAAATTATACTATAATCTTACAAATTATTTATTTTTAAATTATAAAATCAAATTATTGTATTATTAATTAATATTTTTTTCTATTAATATAAACATTATGCAATTATTTTATGAAAGTTAGTTATAAAATTTTTACTGAAAATATCTCCATAAAAAAGTTAGCAACTTTACAAATCTTTGCATAATAAAATTATTGGAGTCTACGATTATACATTGACTTTAAGTCAAAAACACTTTGAGAGAGAGCCAATAACTTTTTATACCAAACTGAAGATACATCGGAAAAATATTTATGAAGATGGTCCAGTTTCAAAAGTACTTATTTACACTTCTTTAATTATTATATAAATTAAAAAAATAAAATCTCTCAAAATACCATTATCTTTGGCAAAGAGAAGTTAATGTCACTTAAATAAATATAAAAGAGCTACAATAATTTTTGCCAAATTTAAGAGGAAACCTATATAAATTGCCATTAAAACAAATTTTAACTGCTACAGTATATGCATATCACTACTAGAAATAGAATTTTTTCGGACGAAATTTTCAAGCGAAATTCATTCCGTCTGAATGACTTTTTAATTTCGGAAAAATTTAAGACAAATGTCGAACAACTTTTAGTGGAGGCATTAAAATAATATGTTCTGTCCTAAATTTGTCTAAATTTTGTTCCAAATTTTTCTTGGTTGGCGCCAAAATTTTCATATAGATTAGCAACACATTTTGAAGAAAAACTATAATTCATTCGTATTCTATCTGAATATGCGCAATAACTTCAGACAGATTTGGAACGTATTTTGAAAAATGTTAATTGTATCCCAAATTTGTCTATAATTAATCTTAAATGCTTTTACCATAGCTAACCTTTCGAAGTAGCTAAAACTTTTTCCCACAAATTTGGGATGAAAATAACATTATTTGTAAATTTGGTTTGAAAGTGCATCAGTTTTCAAACGAATTTCAAATGTTTATTGAAAAATTTTAACATTTAGTACAAAACTATTATCTATATATTAAATTAGTCTATAATTTATCCCAAATATTTTTACTATTCCAAAATAAATTTTTTTCCTAAAATAACCTTAATTATATAACTTATGAAAATGTACAATTTTTTGTTTCTAAGCTCGATTCCAAAACTTCTTGATCAAAATATGAAATAATCATCATAATAATTAATATCTCATTTATTATTATACATTTTTTTGAAAATTAGATTAATAAGTAAGTAGTTAGTGTTTATTTATACACCTGTCTTTCATAGCAACTAAATTTTTTCCTTTACAAAATTAGTTTAATATGTTTTAACATTATTCATATATTAGGAACGTTATTTTTTAATCCACACAAAAGTATAGAATAAAATAAAATAAAAGTAAAACCAAACAAAATTCGATAGAATACATATACACTAGATATGACTCATATTTTTTGTTATTTTGACTAACGTTTGTTGTTTCCAATTTATCCTTTCATTTTTTTTGTTAGATTTAATCTTATTTATGGTAAAAATAATAAAAAAATCACATAAAATAAAAAAATCATATTCTTTTTCATAAGATTAAGGTATATTAAACATTAAAAAAAAATAAATGTTGAACGTAATTTAGAGGTCTATGACTCTTTTTTATATAATTCGAGACAGTTATTTTATTTTATTCATCTTATCTATTAATATAAAAAGAATATTTAATTTTAAATGTTAATTTTATTAAATATTTATCTTTTAAGATTATTATATAACGAAAATTTAAAAACACAATTTAATTTAAATATTATAAAATTAATATTAAGTATAATTTTTTAAATATCTATCTTTTAGATAAAATTTTACTTTTAAAATTTGTTATATGTAGTTATTTCAAAGCTGCTCATTTACTTTGCGTCAAAAATTAAAATTTTATTCAAAATTGCCTTTTAGTTTCAGGGAATTTCAGTTTTAGAGTGTCTTTTCCCTTATATCACATCTAGCTAGGTTACCTTGCCAAAAACCCAACCTTTTTTCAGAACCGCCTTCTGGTCGCAGGGTAACTTCTTGATCTCCTTCTCCCACCGCAACCTCGTTCTTCTTTTTTTCCCTCTCTCTTTTTCACCCTCTTTCACCGACGTTCGTCTTCTCCCTTTCCAACTCGGAGCTCGGCCCAGCTCCTCCTCTTTGGCATCATTGTCACCGCACCTCCAGCAGTGGCAATAACATAGTACGACTGCATTCTTTTTCCCTTTCTCTGCTTCAAGAACCCTAGTCATCACCTCAGGTTCTCTCTTTCCAGTCTATTTTCTTTAATTAGTTAGTTAGTTAGAATTTGCATGTTGTTAGTGGATTTAAGCGGTTAAGATAGGTTAGGATTAGTTTATTAGATCTTTGTTAAGTTGCAAGTGTTGGATTATGGCTGTTATGGATTGAATGCCGCTGAAAAATGCTTGATTATGCAGAATTTCTGCATTGCACACCATATGTTTGATTGAATGCCCATGTGATGCTTTGCATTTTATTTATATGTTGTAGCTACTATAAAGATTAAATTGCTTTTTGTTAGGCACATTGTTCTTGGAAGAGGCACTTTTGGCTATATTTTGATGCTTGTTCAACTTACAATTCATTAGCACATTGATTTTGTTTTGTTTTGTCAACACCTATATAATTTGTTGTTTTCTACAAGTAAAGAACCTTCACCGAGAGAATGTTAACTACTAAAAAAATGATAATAGCTAACAACTTTGAGTATGCTTTATTTTTGTTCTGAAAAAGAAGGATGGTATTTCAAAATTTATATAGGTTCCAATGAATAACATGTTATATTAGATAAAGCATAATCCTGAGATAAACCTTTAGGTACTGGTATGACGACCAATGATCATTAAACCTTATGGCAGTACTGATGTAAGCATGGTCTGAGTAAATTGGTGCCATCTTCATTTGTCCACTATAGACATTTTAACATAGAGCAATATTTGAGATGCCAAATTTCCAAGGTCCCATCCATAGTAATTTGGGTCTGTAGCTTCTATCTATTTCTTTCTAGTAGTCCACCACTTGGCAATAACTGCTGGATACCTCTTATAATTTTTTGTTCCTGGAGTTTTGAGTTATCACAGATAAAGCACTGTCTTTGTGTTGAAAAAAGAAAAATTTTAATAACTCCATTTATTTATTCCTCTGAGAAACTGCTTTTAGATGGGCTTTCTGCTTTGCTTCTAGTATATTTTATGTTGGTCCTTGTGTTCAAGTTTGGATATAGTCTTGCAGGAAAGATGATAAATGCTGACTTTTTTCGGTCATCCTTTTTCTGTTCAAGTAGTCGATACAAGCTCGCTTTGTCAAATGGCACATAGCAAATAAAGAAATCCAAGATTGTTCTCTCTTTTGTCCGGATCCAGATGCTTTTGGGCTCATGAACCTAGTTTATGATAGCAAATAGGAGGAACATAATGTGCATCAACCACAACAACCACAATGAATGTGTTCCTCCTCCAATGGGTTATGGTAGACCACAACAACTACCTTATCAATACAGTTACTATCATCATCAACAGCGTTATCCACCACAACAACAGCCGCAGCAACAGGCTCCTCCTCCTCCTCCTTCTCCATGCTCATATTATGGTAATGCTAATGGATGCACCATATCATGAGCTCTGCTACTTATTAATAGTTGCTTCTTAGTTCAATTCTAATTCTTCTAATGTTTTGGTATATATCCTATGGTTTGATTTTGACTTTTTTTATGAAGAGAACTACTTAACTAAGAATATGACATTATTTTATATTTAAACTACATTTTAATCTATGACTTCTGCATTTTTTTATGGAAAATTTGTTGTGTGTGTCTGAAGTTTGTGGTGACTTTTTGGTATATACTTTATATATATTATTTTATTTATTTTGTGATATCTATTTGAAAGATAAAATATATTTTATCTGTATTTTTATTTTCTATTACCATTTTCAATGTTTTTTATTTTTAGTACTAAAAATAAAAATACAAGCTGAATACATCCTAAGATTCCCATAAAACATGGGAGTAAGAAAATAAATAGTAAAAAAATACATATAAAAGTAACGATTATGTAAATAATCAACAAATTCATTCTCATGATAACATCAAAGGAAAAACGAAACTAAAATTCAGAAAGCAATTTTAGGATTATATAGTTGAGATTCACTCTAATGTCTTAACCATTTTTAATAGTAGTAAATCCAGTTAGCAATTGAAGGTTGAACTTTCATTGATTATTTCACTCGTTGCAGCAAAGGAAATCATACATAACAGTTTAGAGCAAATCAATTGATGGAAGCTGAGCTAAGGGAGAAAATATGAACATGGATTGGGAGCACAACATGCTCATATAAGTCTTATTATATATACAAAATAGATTAATCATTACTAGACACAAGAGTCAAAGCTTTGGATCATGTTTTACAAACTCAATAAAAAAATAGAACAATTCAACTCTACCATGGCATTTGAATGCCTTTTGAGTAATAATATCATATTTCTGGCACAGCTCCACAAGAATCAACTCAGATGAAACCAGGCATTGACAGTAATTGGCTTTCTTCTTCTACCAATTAAATGTGTCATTCATTCGTAGCATAAATAAGAAAATAATACAATAAATTTCATTGCATGAGAACCCCACCAGACATCTAAAGCAGGAACAGAGAGCAAACACCCTAGGGTCAGCAATTAGCAGAATACTACTAACATTGCACTTTGTATGCTTCACATCGCAGTATTTTTTAATTGACGGTTGGTTTCTGTGTTTCGTCCGGGGGAAAATTATTTAAAGGGTGGCTAATTGAAAGTTCAATTGGCTTTGTTCTTCTTTGCTTTCCATCTCCTTTACATTGTCTACTATGTGCTGTATTTTCTTCGATAGGCTCTCGTTATACTCGTCAATATGCTCGAGTATCAATTCAAGATGTCTTTCATAGGTGGCAGACCTCTTTTTCTCTGCTGTACGTCAACTGCTGATTTAATTCCCGAATTCTATACCGTTCACCCTGAAAAATAGTATCAGAAAACAAAGAGGTAAGTGGGGGAAAATAAGCTGAAAACATGTAAAAGAACCAATATTATCCTGAAAAACTTCATTTTGAAATAGCCTGATGCTAATCTCCAACATTTAGCTTAATAGTGACATCATGATCCATCCAATTTGTCATTTCTAATCAATCTGGCATGAAGTAACTGTGAAGATAACTAATTTAGTAATGCATAGCAATGGAAGAAGGAGAACTGACCGGATATTGTTCGTAGATGAAATCCCTTCTGCCACCTCCTGGACCAGCAAGAAGGTGTGTGTGTTCCTTTACAAAACGTGTAACAACCCAGCTACCAGATTTTACTTTCCTTACCATTATCATTGCCTTGCAACCAACCCTTGTCTTAACCCTTTGCCGTATAACATTTTCACGCTTGTCAGTCATCCTGTATCCCTCTTTGTTGCAGACAAAAATCTGCCCAATAGCAGAATTATCGATCCTTGACCGAGAGAGTTTACTAACACGTACGATGAATCCAACACTCGTGGCATATGCATTGTAGAATGCATGTGCCTCTGCTTCTGACTCAAACTCCTGTCCCACATAAGCTTCAACAGGTGAATTCCTGTAAATTCTCGACCTGGGGCTTTCGAGATTAGCAGCCACTTTACCTACTGTAAGTTCCTGTAAATTCTCGAAAGATTGCGACTTTGAATCTGGGAATTGATGAATTGTATTACCAAGAATATCCCTTCTTTCCAGGTTTGAGCATGATCGAGTGAGCTCGGGAGAATCCAGAATGCTGCAAATTATTTCACCGTTAGGCTTGAATTTGGGCTTGGGCAGGATAAGGGGTTAGGGTTACAAATTTTTTTATAGGGACTTAATTGTATTTTTAAATTATTAGGAATTTTAATGTCTGCAAAATAAAAAATCAATGATATATTTATCTTTTTATAAAAAAATTTAAATATAATTCGGTTTATATTGTGTAAATTGATCGGAACAAACCGGATCTAATAATTATGACACGTATACACGCCTTTTAAAAAAAAGACATTTTTTATGTTTGAAGTGTTAACACAGGGTTACCTTCCAAAGTCACTCCAAACTTTCTATCTTGGTCCTTCTGAACTGCTTCTCAATTGAAATGTTAATAGGTTTTTTTTATATATATTTGAAAGTTCTCATACAAGTGATCTGCAGCATGCCCCTATAATCTCTACCACTATTCAAAACAAAACAAACCAAATCAAATAAAAATAAACAATCAAATCAAAATCCTGCACCAAACCCATTACAATTTGCAATTCATTGATCATAAATTTGATTTCTGATGAGATGAGATGACTTAGTCAATGTCCCATACCCAACAATCACCAAAGCCGCCCCTCGAATCTTCAAATACAAGGTTAAGCCTTTTCACACTCTGCGAGGAGCTCCTCTTCAGAGCTCCTCTTCCTAGCCTTTGTCAGACGGTCGCATATTGCGAGAAGTAGAGAACGCCATATCATCGTTAATCACCACCAAAAGCACCACAACCATTAATTACACCAAAATTTTGCCAATTTCAACATTAATTTATGATATCTTTAAGCTATATTTTATTTTGATTACAAAATAGGAATATACTTTATTTCGTTATCTGTAGTTTTCTTCCCCGAATATATGATTTGTTTTAAATTATAATTGGCGGCCAATGGTGATTTGGCATATACTATTTTGAAATATCATTGATATATATTTTGATTATTTTCTTCTTCATGTCTTTAGTCTCATTTTCGAATAAGCATGTGAAAATTGTGGAATAGTATTAATGTATTATATTCTTTCTGGCAAGTTTGTAGAATAAAAAGGATAATAGTATGCCCACATCTTTCATTAATACAAAATTTTAGAAAAGATCGTAATAGAAAGATATAAAGACTTTAATAACTTAATGATTACATCACTACATAATTAATTCTGCGATTTAAACTTGTAACATTGAAATCACTGCTAAATTAATAAAAAGAAAAGTCTGGACTATATTTCAACAAAATCTATGTAATAGTAATATGGGTGATATATCGGTGTAGAAAGCCTAGAAAGCTTAGAGTTTCCAATATATTTTGAATTTGTGCAAGATGCCAGCAACAACAGCCCAAAAGGTGATTTCAGCAAAGAAGACATATAAGATAGTACCCACCTTCTCTGAGTGCCAAACATTCACAAATACATGCTTCTTAATCCAGTGCACCTGCTCAATTGATTTATGTTCATAAAATATGGCCAATTAATTAGTTCCTTGATAGTGATTTCATATAGAATAAACATAGAAAAAATGATATTTGTATTATTTTTTATTTATTTTGTGAAAATTTCTTTAATAATACAAAGACAAAATTTTTATTTTTTTTTTCATTTTTTATCCATCACTTTTCATACAAAAATTAAAAAAGTGCACAAGCGAAATACACATAAAAATAATGGATATAAAATATTGATTGGTTTGTGAAATTATTTTTTATTTTTATTTTGTAAAAATTATTTTCATGTTAGATTTTCATATTTTAGAAAATATGTTTAATTTGTTAAAATGAATTTTATTTTCAAACGGAGAAAATAATGATGATATATTTGGTTGATTCATTTTTAAATTTATATTTTCATTATCAAAATATAAAAATATATTTATTTTAAAACAATAAAATTATGTATATTTAAGTTAAAAGTTATTTAATCAACAAATTTTTTTATAAATGGTTGGATTTCAAAAATATAATAAACAATTAAATTTCATTAAATTTTAAAAAGATAAATTTTGTTGCTCGATAAATTTTGTATTTATATAGTATTCGGTTGCTGATTGAGTCGGGACCTGGATGAGTAGAATGATGATTATGGAGGGAAAGACTTCGCCAACAAGTCGTCGGTTGATCGGCGAGTAGAGCCACCTGCAAGGATACTCCGATGCCTAAGTTAATATCTGTATGATGAGGCGACTACATTTAGGGTAACAGTGACGTATCTGGGGAGAGGGGTAAGTCCCTCTCCCTTATTCTCACTCGTCCAGGTGGGCCTCCCACCTCCTTAGGGACCAGCTCCTTTTCCAGCTTTGGCCAGTTGTCGAGTCCCTTCTAAAGGGAGCTTGTGTCACGTGGAGGACGCATGCCCATACGAAATAGGGCGAGCGTTTGTTTGTTAGGTCGTGTTGGGTTGCGTTGGGTTAGGCCAAAACAGTGCCCCCCGATGCGTTAGAACGTGATATGCACGACTGGCGCATTCATCTACCCGGGTACTCCGGAATAACAGCCTCTATTCAACGTGGGTGAGCTGTCATGAACATGGACTTTTAGAGGCTTTCTCGCGTGTGAGGGTTCCCCCCAACACCCATTTTGAGAGCGTCGCCTCGATCCTTGCGCTCAAAGCATTAAATGCCTTTTAAGAGTGATTTGAAAGTGCATAAAAAGGTCTATTCTACCCTTGACCTTTTGCGCTTCTCCTTCTTTAGTTACAGTTACCACCCCCATTCCATTCTAACATTTCTTTTTTTCTTCTCTTCTTATAACTGACACCACCATTCTCGCCGTTCCTTTTCCATCCTACCACGACTGCTACCTTTAGCTTTGCTTGGGAATTTTTGCCCTGCCACAGTAGGAAACTTGCCATTTTCTGCTTTTAGTGTCTTCCTTCACCACAAATACTGGTAAGTGACTATCTTTTGTGCCTACCTTGTCTCTTTTTGCCTTTGTTTCTATATCTCATTTTACTGGTACTGCTTCTTGCTCTAGTATTTATTAAGTAGTTATTAGGGGGTATCATAGGCATCCCTATCGTGTTTTAGGCTATGATGGTTTTAGGTCAGAACATGGTTGCTTTAGGATAGAATATGGTGGCTTTAGACTAGAATGGTTTAGTGTAGAATGACTTACTTTTGACTTGGGACCTGCCTCCGACCTTACGACTTAACTTAAGCGGTGCCCCCACCGTAGGTATGGCGATGCGTCCTTCCGTGAACCGTTACGCGTGGTGTATGACCGATGTCACAAGTACCTCTTCTAGGGTAATCGTGGAGGAGCTGCAAGAGCTCCGTGATTCAAGAGCACTATTTGGAGGTAGTCTTGAGGAGGCTAACTACGAACTCTTGGTCCCAAGTCCACGAGAACACGTTTGCCAACTCAACCTCGACGTTGCTCGCATCTCTAACTGGAAGTGGGTGTACAAACCTATGTCCACCACTTTGGGTGTCTGGATTCCTTTTTCCCCATTTATTCTGGCTCTCTTGAATAGATGCAATTTTACTCCTTCTCAACTCCACCCAAACAACTGGGTTGCTATCTAGTGTTTTGAGATAGTTTGCGAATATTTAGAACTCCCAGCCACTGTAGAAGTTTTTCTCTTCTTCTTTCTTGTCACAAATCCTTTTCAAGAAGGTAAACACAAGAAAGGATACCTCTCCTTCCGGGGCATGCAGAATCGAAGAATCTTTGACCTCTTCGAAGATTCCTTCCACGACTTTAAAGAAACCTTCTTCAAGGTGAGACTAGCTCGATGTTGTCACCCCTTTTGGTTCACCCTTAGCAGATCGCCAACATTTTGTTGGTGATATTCGGCTCTAACCCCTTTAATCCTCATTTTCTAATGGGTGACCAGGAAGTCAGTCGAGATTGTGTAGGTAAGTAGGGCATTCTACCTGCTATTATTCTTCCGTTTTTCCGATTTATATATTGCAACTTTATTGACGACTTCGTAACTTGGCTTTCTCTTTCTTTTGTAGTTAGGATGGTTTCTGGGAACACTTTTCTTAGTCGTTTGATGACTCATTTCTTCCTCGATAGGGACTACAACGCCTCCGACTCCCCCGATCCTCAAGCCGAGATCCCCTAACTCGATGAACTGAAAGTTCAATCTCAGCCTCAAGCTGGGCCCCAAGTTGGGCATAGTGCTGCTGGCGAGGTTGACAAGGGCAAGGCTGCTGCGATTGAGCACTCTTTGGGTGCTCGGGTTGAAGAGGATAAAGTACTGGTGATACCTAATCCTAAGAAGATGAAGTCTAATTCCAATCCGGGACAAGCTCTTTTTGTAACGGAGAAGCACTTTGACGCCGCCGGCTTCATTGATTCCCAATGATACCGAATACTAAAAAATTCTTCCACGAAGAAGACCTAGCATCCCAAGCTAAGTGAACGTACTGAAGCCTCCTCTGAGATGCTACTATTATGAGGAAAGTGGAGCTGGTTTTAGCCTAGTGCCAGGTTCTGGAGGGTAATTACAGGGTGGCCTAATGTGAAGTTTCTAAGTTAAAGGCTGAGGGAGAAGCCACAGGGACCAACCTAAGCGAAGCTGAGAAGAAACTGAAGGAGGCTGGCAAAGAGATCCAGTGCCTCATTGATCGGGATGTCTCTCCTTCGAAGCAACTCAACGAGGCTCAGGGTCAGGCCATCATGACAGAGAGCAGGGTAAAGGTGCTTGAGAAAGAATTGGCTAAGGCTGTGAAATTAGTAGACTCTTTTTATTTGGAAGCCACCAATATGAGAAAAAAGAACAAGGAGATCATAAGGGATGCCTGGGATGCCATTTCTGCTACCAAGGAGGCGATTAAAGCCCAGGTTTTTGCTGCTTGCTCCTGATTTCGATATTTCTGCTATTGGTTCTTTCAAAATGATCCAAGATGACAATGTTGTGGATATGCCAAGGAAATAGCTACTTCCATTCTTGTAATTTGAACTCTTTAGTTTCTTTTTGTGTTGTTGGGCTGATTAGTTACCCTGTCAGTAAATGTTTGCGTTAGTAGTTTGTAAACTTTAAACTTTAATTTGGAACTTGTAGACTTGATTTGTATGTTTAAGCCATTCTGGCCATTTAGTTGTGTGATTATTATGATAATATGTCTGTTTAGTCGTGTTTCGATGGATATCCATTTATTTCCGTGAGGATTTCTTGGGTCTATCAGTCCCGGGAAGCCAGTTTTAACTTGAGAAATATTTCTCCAAAGAAAAATTATTTTTGTTAAACTTGGGCCTCGTCAAAGCCTCCTGTCACCATTTCGGGTTGACGGTGAGAGGAACGAGTACCCATTTCATAAACTACACTTGAAAAATAAATTATACTAAAAAAGGAATTAACAAATGGCCTCATTAAATTTCCTTGCCGCCGTTACTGTTGATGGTAAGGGGAAAAAATACCTCTTCATTTTATAGACTATACTTCGACAATACAAGAAAGTGTGTAATAATAATGAGACTAACACAAATCAAAAGCAAATCGAAAGTAATAAAAAGGAGCAAGGTACTACCAAATCGTGCTCAAGTAAGAGACTGTCCGGGTGTGTGAAGCCATGCTCCTTAGGAGTAGAATCTCCTAAGGTTTGCCGCATTCCAAGTGCTCGGTACCTCCTTCCCATCTAGTCGCTATAGCTTGTACGTGCCTTTGCCATGCACCTCTTTCACCCTGTAAGGTCCTTCCCAGTTGGAGGACAGTTTCCCTTCCCCCAGGGTTGGTGGTTAATGTCATTGTGCCACAAGACTAAGTCTTCTTCCTCAAATCTTCTGTTATGTACCTTGCAATTGTAACGAAGTGCTAGCTTCTGCTTCATCTCCACTTTCGACAAATGGGTTATTGCCCTGGTTTCGTCTAACAGGTCTTTTTCGCTCGCCTTGTCGCCTCCTCCTAACAACAATCTTGGGCTGGGCTCCCCTATCTCGACGGAATAATGGCATCTACTCCGTAGGTGAGCCAGAAAGGTGTCTCCTCAGTAGCGGATTGTGGCATCATCTTGTAAGACCATAGAACCGAAGCCAGCTCATCTACCCACAAGCCTTTCCTCTGCTCCAAACACTTTTTTAACCCTTTTAAGGATGATCTTGTTTGCCACCTCTACTTGTTCATTACTCTGGGGTTGTTCTACAGAGTAGAACCTTTGATTGATACCAAGCCTTGCCAGGAACTCTCCAAACTTATTATCAGAGAACTGTATCCCATTGTCTGATATCACAATCTCAGAAATTTTGAACCTGGCGATCACCTACCTCCACAAGAATTTACGGCAATTTGTGGATGATATACTCGCCAGTGGATTTGCTTCTACCCACTTGATATAGTAGTCAATGGTCACGATTAGGTACTTGACTTGTCCTAGAACCATCGGAAATGGGCCCAACAAGTCAACTCCCCATTGGGAGAAAGGTCAGGAGGCCATGATGGAGCTCAGCTCCTCGGGCTGATGCCTTATTAAAATTTGCATTCTCTTGGCACTTGAGGCACATCTTCACATACTCGCTAGCATCGGTTATCATTGTAGGCCAATAATAACCAACCTTAACGAGCTTCCGAGTTAAGAACTTTTCCCTAATGTGGTGCCCACAACATCCCTGGTGCACCTCCTTCAAGACATACTCCGCCTTCTCGGGTCGCAAATAGTTCAACAAAAGTTAATTTATCCCTCTCTTATACAGTTGGCCCTACACCACCGTATACTTGACGGCCTCTCTTCTCATGAAGCTTCTTTCGTGTCCTCTGGTAGGTCTCCCTTTTCCAGAAATTGTTGATCGTGTATATCCAAGAAGGTGGTTCCTGATGGCTCTGGTTCAAGCAAAGGGCTATTGATGTCTCTTTTCCTAGCCCTGGATTAGGGATCGGTTCCCCGCCCTGGGTTTGGTGCTATCCAACTTCGACAACAAGTTAGCTTTAGTTTTCCTCTCCCTGGGACCATGTTGAACAACCACCTCTTCAAAATCCCTACATAATTGTTTAGTTTTCTCTAGGTACTTCTGCAGTAGTAGGTCTTGAACTTGGTATGTTCTGTTCACTTGGGTCGTTACCACTTGGGAGTCGCTGTTGATTTTGAGTCTTGCTACTGCAACCTCTTTTGGTAGTATTAAGCCCCTAATCACGGCTTCATACTCTGTTTGGATATTCGAGATCGGGAACTCGAACTTGATGGACTGATCATAAGTTATCCCCTCCAAGTTCTCTAATATTATCCCGTCTCTACCAAATGCTTGGTTGGATGCTTCGTTAATATGGAGCATCCATCGTGTGTTCGGGGCCTTCGATGGATCGTCGACTATCTCCACCAAGAAGACGACCATTGCTTGGGCTTTGATAACGCGGCGGGGCTCGTACTAGATGTCATACTGGATAGCTTCACTGCCCAGACCATCATTCTCCCTGTTAGGTCAGGTTTCTGCAATATCTGCTTGATCGCTTGGTCTATTCTTACTGTAATTGGGTGTTCCTGAAAATATTGCCTTAGTCTCCAAGAAGAAACTAGCAAAGCGAAAGCCACTTTCTCTAGTCTCATGTACCTTAGTTTCACCCCCTAGAGCACCTTATTTATGGAGTATACAGGTGGTTTTGTTGGCCATCCTCTCGCACTAAAGCGGCAGCCAAAGCTTCTTCTATCACTGCGAGGTACAAGTACAAAGGCTCTCCTTTATTTGGCTTTTTGAGCACCAGTGGTTTCAACAAAATCCTCTTGAAGTGGTTGAAGGCTTCGTCATAAGATGGGCCCCACTCAAAGGACATCTCCTTTTTCATCAAGTTAAAGAAAGGCAGTGCCTTGGCTACTGATGTGCCGAGGAAACGGGATAGAGCCGTTAGCCTCCCCGCTAGCCTTTGTACATCTTTCACACACTTGGGTCTCGCCATGCAAAGCACTCTACTCCCCTCTGGGTGATTATAAACCCCATGAACTTTCCTGCTTCCATGGCAAAAGCACATTTCAGGGGATTTAGCCTCAAGCTGTATTTTCGGAGGAAGTTGAAGATGACCTGCAAGTTAGCTACTAGGTTGTTCGGCTCTGCCATCTTGACCAGCATGTCATCGATGTAAACTTCTACTGACCTGCCTATGTGGTCCTTAAAGACCTTATTCATAAGTCTTTGATAGGTTGTCCCTGTATTTTTTAGGTCGAATGACATGACTTTGTAACAATATGTTCCCCATGGCGTTATGAACACCATCTTCTCCTTGTCAGGCTGGTGCATCGAGATCTGATTTTATCCTGACTACACATCCATGAAATTCAAGAACTTGTATCCTGCTGTCACATCCACCAAGGCATCTATGTTAGTTAGGGGGAATGAGTCCTTTGAACAAGCCTTGTTAAGGTCCGAGTAGTCCACGCACATTCTCCACTTCTCGTTTGCCTTCTTCACAAGAACCACATTTGAAAGTCACGTAAAGTAATCTAATTCCCTAATGAACCCGGCTTCCAAAAATTTATCCGTCTACTTGGCCACCTCACTTTCTCTTTTCGAGGACATCTTCCTCTTCCTCTGTGCGACGGACTTTGCCTTCGGCTTTATGGCCGATCGGTGGGACATGAATTCTAGGTCTATTCCTAGTATATCGGCTGGAGTCCATGCAAAAAAGTCTCTATTAGCTCAGATGGCTTCGATCAGAGGTCCTTTCAGCTTGTAGGGTTGGTTGCTCACAAATGTGAATTTATGCTCTCTCCCCTCTTCCTGGAATTTTTCCAGGTCACCCTAGGACTCGAACCTTGGGTGCTCGTCGATTCTTGCATCCAAGTCTGCCAAGAACACGCCGACTGCTTCCTTGGACCTTCTCCATAGTGACAAACTGGCATTATTGCAAGCCACGACCATTTCTAGATCCCCTCGGATCGTCCCTACCAACTTATCGTCTGCCACTAACTTCATTGTTGGGAATTTTGTGCAAATGGCCGCTAGCAGGTGGTTGATGGTTCTCCTCCCAAGGATGACATTGTAAGTCGTGGAATCCTTAAGGACCACGAACTCGGCCATGGCGGACTTCCTACTTGTGCCGGAATCGATGCAGATCGACAGGGCGACGGAGCCGTCTAGTTTGATGTAGTTATCGCCTAATCCCACGACTCTGTGGCGGTGGTTCTTGAGGTCGTTTCTTTGAATTCCAGAGCGTTGAACACATTTTGAAACATAATGTTCGAATCTACCCTTATGTCAACTAAGATTCGCTTGACTAAATCCGTCCAAATTCTCGCCATAACCACCATTGGTGGGTCCTTCGAGAGGTTGTCACATCACCGGTCTCCGAGGTCAAATGATATTTCAGGAAGCTTTCTAAGAGAAGGCCTTTTCCCGGCTATAATGGCAAGTACCTTAGCATCTTTCTTCACTTTGGACTTTGATTTTGGTGTGGCGTTCCTATCGACCACCACATTCACTATTACTAATGGAGTCGTGTTCGGATTTTCGAAAACTTGTTGCTTTGGCTTGACAGTCCTACCTGTTTTTCTTTGAAATGCTGCCTTTCTTTTCTTCTTGATTCTTGGATGAACCGCAAAAATTCATTTAAATGTTGAATAATATTTTATTATGTTATTTACATAAATTAAAACTAGAAAAAATATAACAAATGAATAACAATAATAGTTCACCTAACAATTATGAAATGATATTATTCTGTAAATGAATGAATAATAATTAACATTAAATACTTTTATAGCATAAGAGGTTATAAGCACAAAAGAGTTTGAAAAAAAAAATCATAACAAAGATAGATGGAACAAACTCTTGTTGTGGTATATGAAAATTGATAGGAGTAGTAAAGCACTATTTTATGCAAGAGTCACAATCAGACAATTTGTTGTTGTTGTAATACAAATTCGAATCCCGTCGTTTTATTAGGAGTGTTCAAATTTAAATTGATTAAATTACATTAATTTAGATTTGATTATATTTTATATTTGGTAAGTTGTATAATCGTATTGAATTTTAAATTTATTTTTTAAAATTAATTTAATGTAATCTAAATCACATAATATAATATAATATAATATTATTATTTTATTATTAAATTAATATTTTTAGTATAATATATTTAATTTGTTATACATTTTAAATTTATTCATATATTATTATTATTGTTATTATTATTATTTAGTGAGCATTTTGTAAATGCAAAACAAAATTTATTCATCTATTTATTTTACCAACAAAATATTACTTCTGTAACTTAATAATAAAATTTTAAAATTTTATTTTTTAAAAATTTAATATACTAATCTAATTTAAACTGCAACAATGAAAATCATATACTTTAATTTGGGTTGAATTGTTTTTCCTTAAAAGTTTATCAAAACCGCATTACTAGTTCATCAATAATTGTCGCATTTTGTAAAAGATTGTATTTTAATGTTTTATATATGTTTGTGAGTATTTTTCAAAAAGCATTTTTAATGACAACAATTTTAATATTACCACCAAACATATATATTTTCAAGTGTATTTTACTTTCTAATTTGATTTAAAATAAAAAAAATGAAAATCATCAAACCAATGGACCCTAATATTTTTTCTAAGAGAGTTAGTCCGATAAATACGTCTAAAACGTCTCTTTTTAAAAATATTTTTTAATAATTAAAATTTAACATATATAATCGATTAAATCGTGTTACTTTTGTTAAAATTAAGGCAGACAAATTAATTTGACCGAAAAATAGTGAATCAAATTTTGAATCGATTTAAATTAATATTATTTTTTATGAAAAATAACTACAATATCTCTATTATAAAAAATGACTAAAATACTCTTAATATATATATATATATTGAGAATCCTAATTTCTAATCCTTTTCTTTTCTGTCGTCATAGGATTAGAATCTAGAATTTTTAAAATTAATATATATAATAGAAATAAATATTATAGTTATTTTTTATAAAAAATATTAATTTATACTAATTCAAAATTTAATTTATTAATTTTTTAATTAAACTAATTTGTTCGGTCTAATTTTAATAAAAATAATATAATTTAATTGATTATATGTATTAAATTTTAATTTTTAAAAAATATTTTAAAAAATATTTTTTGACATTTTTATTTAAGGGACTCCTCTCCTTAAATATATGCGCATATAGGGGGTGGTGTGGTTCTTACAAGCGAGTTATGTGGGTCCTCGTAATACCAGCCATTTACAAATGCCGCAAATATTCCCTGGGCTGCCATCACAAACACAAGCATTGCATTCATTCCTATCCACTCCAAGAACAAGAATGGAGTACGAATTCCCCAAATGTCGATCTGTTTCATCATCACCAAGTAGTGTTAATTTTAAGGAATAGAATCCCAAGTTGAAATAATAATTTAATGAGAACAATAATTAATTAGTCACCACTATGTAGAGCCCAGAGAAAACAATTCCAGCAGCACCAGCTGTGAAACAAACATAGCTGAAGCTGTACAGTTGCTTGTTAATTGGAATAGCTGCATTTCGTTATAATTTAGATGGAGATTAAAATCCTTTCTTAGTTGAGTTTAATTCGGTTTAATTTTCGCACAGTTATTATAATATCAATCAATATTTACTAACACCAGACATTAGTCACGTATAAAAAGTATGAAGTGATCACAGAATTAAAAAAGATTTAATCATTCTGTCGGTCTCTATTATTTCATTAAATTTTTAATTAGATTTTTATATTTGTTTTAATTAAATCTTTATACTATATTAGATTTTGTAATTAAATTCTTATCATGATAAAAAGATTAAATTTAATAGAATATTTTATTAAACTATACAAAATATTCAATTAAATGAATATTTTATTAATTCTAATTTTTTATCATGATAAAATCTTAATTATAAAATTTAATATAATATAAGAATTTAATAAAAAAAACATATAAGAGCTTAATTGAAAATTTAGTGAAACGAAAATTTAGTGAAACAAAGCCCATTTCGTTTATATATGATGCATATTGCACAAGCTGTTTATTACCATTAGTGAAGTGAAGGATGATGGCTATAATGAGTAAAACAAAGCCCATTGAGACCCATTGCTTAAGCCTCTCCCGATGACCCTGTAATATTTTTTCACCATAGTATATAGAGGCCTTTGTTCAATTAATTGAATTTACATATATAGCAGAATTTAAGGTAGAATTTTGTAACCTTGAAGTTGATCAAGACGTGTCCATAATGGATACCAATGGTGCCAGACATGATAGCAGATATGGAACTAATTCAAACAAATATTAAAAATGTTATTAAAAATAGAAAATAAAAAAGCTATATATATATAGAGTTATATACGATGAATAAAAAAGTAGAATATATCATGAAACCACTTATAAAAAAAAATTAAACTCTTAGTAGAAATATATAACACAATATAAAAATAAACCTCAATAAACCCTCGGGCTCAAATGGAGCGTGACACCAACTTGGAGCATCTTGGCGAAATGGACCTGTGTCTGGAGAACTCAGTGTGCATGCCTGTTATATATTCATCAAATTGTGTGCAATTCCAAATTTAATCACCAATCATAATTTTTCTTTTAATCTTTGCTTTCTATTAACTTTACCACCAATCGTTTGGTTCTTAATGTTGGATTGCTAAAATAGTTATTTTAGGTTATAGCATAATTTGAAACAGATAAGTATAAATATAAAGGTTTACCGATTTCTGGTCTTTGTAGCACGGGTGGTGTTACTAGGATCGTTTTGAGCTCAGAAAATGCTTTCTCGCCTTCCTCTGTCCAATGAAATTTTTTGTTCTTCGATATTGTTTGGAAGAGGTGATATGCTCGGCTCGATGCAGCGGGTAGGAATCGGGATAGCGCAGCTATCCTTCCTGCAAGTTGTTGTACCTCTTTTATCGTTTTAGGGCTTTCCATGTTGAGTATTGCTAAACATTTTTCAGGGTTCGCCTCGATTCCTCGCGATGTGAGCATGAATCCGAGAAACTTTCCTCCCTTTACACCGAAGGCACACTTCTCAGGGTTCAATCTCATATTGTAAATTCGGAGTTGTCCAAATATTTCCTTGAGGTCTTCACAGTGCGATTTTTCTTTCTTGGTTTTCGCGACCATGTCGTCCACATATATCTCCATGTTGCGTCCTATTTGGTGATGGAAGACCTTGTCCATCAAGCGTTGATAGGTCGCACCTGCATTCTTTAAGCCAAATGGCATTACTCGATAACAAAAGTTTCCATATTCGGTTATGAATGCTGTCTTGCTTTGATCTTCAGGATGCATGAGTATTTGATTATACCCCGAGTATGCATCCATGAAGCTTAAGCTTTCGAAACCTGAAGCGTTGTCTACAAGCTTATCAATGCATGGTAAGGGGTAAGCATCTTTAGGACATGCTTTGTTTAAATCTGTAAAATCGACGCACATGCGCCATTTACCTGAGTTTTTCCTTACCATTACCACATTCGAGAGCCATGTGGTGAAGCGGATTTCTCTGATAAAGTTGGCTTGTAAGAGTTTACTGGTCTCTTCTAGGGCTGCTTTTGATTTCTCTGTTCCTAGGTTTCTTTTCTTCTGAGCTATGGGTCGGCTCGTAAGATTGGTGGCGAGTTTGTGACAGATGATCTCCGGACTTATGCCCGGCATATCTGCTGGTGTCCAGGCGAATAAGTCTGCGTTGGCTCTTAGCAGCTTTACGAGGTCCGACCTTTCCTGCCCTTGTAGTGCTTGACCTATGTATGTTACTTGCTCTGGTTTGGATGTCAGTTGAATTTTCTGGAGTTCGTCAGTTGGTTGTGGTCTCTCTTGTGTGTCTCCCCTGGGGTCGAGTTCGGCTAGGGAGAGGACTTCCTCTCTGGTTTGTATCGCTTTGATCTCATGTTGTCTTTCTCTGTTATCCGACCTTTTCAAGCAAGAGTTGTAACACTGCCGAGCTTGTTGGCGGTCTGAGTGGATTGTTGCTATTCTTCCGTCCTGTGCCTGAAATTTAACACATAGGTGGAAAGTTGATATTACTGCTCTGAACATGTTCAGAGCAGGTCTCCCAAGGATAATGTTATAAGGACTATTGCAATCGACAATCAGGTATTGTATATCAAGTGTTCGGGATGATGCGTTTTCACCTATTGTCGTTTTAAGCCATATGTAACCTTTTATTGGTACCCTTTCTCCGGAGAATCCTACCAGTTCTCCGGAGGAGGGTTTTATGAGTTTTTCAGATAAGTTCATCTTTAAAAAGGTAGAATAAAAGAGTACGTCTGCGCTGCTACCTGGGTCCAGAAGGACCTTTCTTACCAGTAGGTCGCCTGTCTGGATAGAAATTACGACCGGGTCGTCCAGGTGTGGGGCGGCCGAGCACATATCTGCTTTATTGAAGGTGATCTCTAAATCTGGTGCGTCGCTCTTGTTTGGAGGTGAGGTTCCTTCTATGGCTAGCATGGCTCGGTAACTTCGTTTCCTGGCCGATGTTGTCTCGCCACCTCCAGCGAATCCTCCGGAGATGCAGTTTATGACTGCCTTTGGTAGGTTATTGCCCGGCCATTTTTCCTTGTTTACTGAGGTCGGTTGTCTTTCTTCCCTGCCTCGGTCGTCTTCCTTATGCTTCCTCCCTTCAATGTACTTGTCTAATAGGCCTTGTCGTGCAAGCCTTTCCAAAAGGTCTTTGGCTATTATGCATTCGTCGGTGGTGTGTCCGTATTTTTGGTGGAAAGCGCAATGTTTGCTTTTGTCTACGAACCTCTGGTCTTGGTAACTGCCTGCCCTTACTGGGGGTTTTATAATCTTGGCATTGAGTATTTCCTTGATTATCTTTTCCCTTCTTGTGTTGAATCTGGTGTAATTGTCAAATTTCGGAGTGAGCTTAAATGTTTTGCCGATCTCCTTGTTGTGGGTCGATCTCAATGATCGTTCCTCCTCCCTTATGGGTTTCCTTTCCGTTTTGTTGGCCTCGCGTAGTTCTTCGATTTCCATTTGTCCGGCCGCCCTTTCCCTGAACTCCTCCAGTGTTTTCGGTTTGGTGATGGCGATCGTTTCTCTGAATTTGCCCGGTCGGAGGCCGGCCTTGAGTGCGTGGAGGTGGACAGCCGGATCTAGGTCGGGTATTTCCATAGTCGCCTCTGCAAACCTGGTCAGGTAATCCTTTAGGCTCTCCTGTGGACCTTGGCGGATCGTGCCGAGGTAATCCGATCCATGGACGTATATTCTTGCTGCGGCGAAGTAATCAATGAAAGACTTCGCCAGCTCTTCGAAAGAAGAGATTGAACCTGCAGGTAGTTTCGAGAACCAAAGCAAAGCTGCTCCGTCAAGATACGTCGGGAAGGCTCTGCAAAGTACAGGTTCATTGTTAGGACCGTTAAAAAACATTATAGATTGAAATTTCTTAATGTGAGCCCGGGGGTCACCAATCCCCTTATATGGCTCAAGTGAGGAGGGGAGTGTGAAATGTTTTGGCATTTGAAAATTTGTTATTTCTTCGGAAAAAGGGTTGTCCAAGGTTAGTCTCTCCTTTGGTGGGTCAGCAATCAGCAGGTCAGGTGTGCCCTGGGAAGATCTTTTGGAATTTCCCTCGCCTATCTGGTTGGCGCTATTTCGTGCTGATAGTTCGGCTAATCTTTTGACTTCCGCTTGGAGTTCCGCCATTTGGGCCATAAGCTCGGCCTGTGTGAATTGAGGGACTCCGTTGTCAGCCATGACTGGGGCTCGTGCTATCCTGCGAAGAGAAACTCAAGAGGTAGAAATATAACAGGAAATCGTGGGGTTAGCGTTATCGGGCCCCACGGTGGGCGCCAAATGTTCCGTTCGGGTGATCCGAGGAGTAAGCTAGGCCTTGGGAGCTTGTTAGGTCTGGGCGAGCTTACACGTCCGCTGGGATCAGCGTGGCAAGGGTCCCCGGATGTCTCTGAAACACGGTGGAGGGAGTACCTGCAAAAGCACTCCGATGCTTAAGTCAGAATGTGTATTTATCAGAGAAGAAAGAGTATTAAGAGAAGAGAATACTGTGTTCTCCAAGGACTGTGGTTTCTGTTTTTATAAGTGGGGTGTAAGTTAGTTGCGATACGAATGACCGGGATTGTTTGTTAGTATCTTTTTAGTTCCGAGGAATCGTCACGTGCTTCTTCTTAGTGTATCCTGTTGTGATGGGTTTCGGTTGGAGGATAAAGCTGACTCAGCCAGGAGTGATTGATGCCGAGATCTTAGATCGGTTACGGTACTAGGAGGGTGCACACGTCATTAGGTATACACCAAAATACATCGTAACTAATTTTAATGTGTAAATAATATTTTTGTTGATCAAAATACTTAATTTAAATTTTACATTCTAAATAATAACCGAAGAAAATAACATAACTAACTAAATATTTAAAGAAAATAAAAAGAACTTAAAATCGCACAAAATTTATCAAAATTACACGTGCATTTAGAGTGGGTCAAACATTATTTAACGAGTAATAATATTATATATCTAATAAATATTATTATTTTTAGCTAATATTTAGTCAATAATTTGCATTGTATCTATATTAAGTTATTAATAGATATTTTTTACACAAAAAATATATAATTTGTACTTATATTGACTAAAATTTACATATATAAATTAAGAGTAATGCTAGGGGCCAGCAACTTTTGTGATTTGTAACCATTAAATAGCAATCAATGATGGTTTTAATGGTGTGAGATTGGTTTGAAATTTCATCAAATGGCTTATTTTTCCTTGATGGTTACATGCTGGCCAGAATTTAACAAAGTTGCTGGCCTCTTAGACTTTTCCATAAATTAATACCGTTTGTATTTATATTTTTCAAAGTTTGTATATATAAATTAATAAATTTTTTTATTAAAAAAAATTTAATATTTATGATAATCAATGGTTGATTAAAAATACTAAAAAAATTCCTGCCTTCAATCTTATTTAATTATATTGAAAAAAGTAGTATAGTAGTGACCTTCAAGCGTCTCCAAACAGGTTGAGAGTAGAGATGGTTGACCCCCCAAACATGTCTATCAACATAGCCAACAGCGTTACATGCAGGACCTAGGTGTCCTCTCATTCCACATATCACCTAGTAATTAACAAATTAAGCTAATTAAGTTGGAGAAAATATATAATAATTAATTAAGTTAGAGATCGAGATCATGTATGCAAATATGTACTGTATATCTCTTGAGTGGTTTGTCATCATCAATATGATCCACGAAACTCCAATCTGAAACGTAGAGTGTGTAGGTTGTAATCATGTATATAAGGAATGCCACCAAGCCACCAAACCTGCCATTATACCAATGGAATTAATCAACATCTTTGAAGATAAATAACGTAAAAGTAATATCAATAATAATAAATAGATTAAATATTTAGATGGATCCTTTACGAATTTTAGATCAAGCATTTTTTTTTCAATAAATTTTTATTATTTTAAAATCTTTAAAAATTATTCTTGTAACACAGATTTAGTCACTTCATCACTTTCAATTAAAATTTTAATATGTATGTATTTTTGTTATGATAAGATAAACAAACTCATTTTAAAACAACAAAAGAAGTAATTGATAATAATAATTCTCAAAAACTTTTAGAATAATAGAAGTATCCCACAGAAAATTTTGTAAGGATCAATTTAGATACTTAAACTAATAACTATAATTCAATATATATGTGTTGTGGATGGTCTTTAATTTGTCACCATTGCCATTTGTAGGCAGTAAAAATGGATAGATGTCCAGGAGTGAAGGTAGTGGGTCTAAGCTTCGTGGTGAAGGTTTCTATTAAAGCGACAATACAGTATATAAGAGCTATTCTCTGCAAAAACACACACACTGTGTTAGATTTTTCTTTTAATTTTATTTAATTTCTTCACTTTT
The DNA here is from genome assembly GCF_059453495.1 of Arachis ipaensis. NCBI lineage: Eukaryota > Viridiplantae > Streptophyta > Magnoliopsida > Fabales > Fabaceae > Arachis > Arachis ipaensis. The sequence goes on from NC_142441.1 coordinate 48,927,938, forward strand.
TTAATTATGAAACATGCATTTCAGTAAATTTAATTGGTCATAATACCTGAAGAATGCCACACCATCTGATAAATTTTATGTTTACTCCGTATACAAGGTCGTCGGGCGCATGAGAGTATCCACCTATGTCATAAAAACAAATTCATAACTGTACCAAAATTTATTTGTATTTGTGTATATATTATATCCTAAATATTTTTAAACATAAAAGAAGTAAAAATTTCTGAATATTTATATATAAATTATGTTTATACTATTAACTAGAATAGACGTTAAAACGAAAGTTTTAGAGATTATTGAGGAGTTCTTATATATGTACGATTTACCTTGCAAAAGTATGCCCCAGAAAAGAAGCTTCAATGTCCTAAGGAGTATCTTCTTTACTGCATACCTTATCTTGGGGATTCTCTGCATTATCATAATCAAAGTCTTATGTGAATAAATTAACATTTAAAATGTTATATTTTTACTTTACATATTTTAATTTTATTCTTCACGTTTAAGATAGTTAAAAACAAAAAATAGTACGAATAAAATATGAGATAAAAATAGTCCAAATATTAAGAAAAAGATAAAAACTCAAAATAGATTAGAAAACTTTAAGACGGGAAAAGACAAGAAGAGAGTGATGAATTAGTAAAGTTACTTTGAGTGCAAGGGCAATGGCAACCCCAACAATGAAAAGAAAAAAAGGCATAACGAAATCCGCCAAAGTACATCCATCCCATGGAGAGTGATCAATCCGAGGATAAGCTCCACCAGCATCGTCTACCAGTATCATCAACTATATACATATAATTGTCAAATTAACTACAAAAAAATAATTAATACAAGTTAATTATTAATGACTTCAAAGAGTTATGCTAAGTGTACATTAAAATCAGCCACTAAAATCAGTCATTAGTATAAAATATATGCTAGAATATAAATACATATTGAAAATAAATTAAACCACATATGTTTATACACAAATATATTAATAATTAATTTTAGTGGCTGACTTTGGTATACAAATAACATTTTTATACTTGAAATTAAACCACCCATCACACACTTAGCTTGTTGACTATATATTAATTAGTACTAACCACTATGGTGAGACCCCTAAAGGCATCAAGTGTTGCAACCCGCTTTGTCTTCTGCTTAACACCAATTACTTCCATTATTATTCTCTCTTTGCCATGCTCAGTTGTAGAATCATTAATATCGTTCTTAACTACCTCTTCCTGCCTCTTATCCATTGGTGAATTATTTCTGAGTCCTTCTTCCATTCTCTTTGCTGCTTCTTCTTCATCCATCATATCGATCAACAAGAGTAAGTGATGATGTATGTGGTCTTGTGATCCACTCTTCTTTGGTGCAAAATATATAATAGAGATTAGGTGGAACTAATAATGAATTCATTTATTAAAGGAGAGATTTAAATGTATTATTATTATTATTATTATTATTATTATTATTATTATTATTATTATTATTATTATTATTATTAAAGTTATAAGGGTAATAAGGCCGGCTCAGTAATCTCTAGGCCTTGTGCTATATAGTATAAATAAGTCAAATTGTGGGTTGAAATTGTGGTAGCAACATTACATACAGAAGAGACAGACGAATGGCTTTGTAGAGAAAGACAGAAACCAGGCCCATATTCTAATCATGTGTTGGAACTTGGAAGTGTTAAGATTAGATTAAGAAATTACAAAAGCAAGTCATCCTCCTGCCTTTACTTTGTTTTTTCTTGTTGCTCCCTTATTTTATCTGTAAACTATGCATGATGTCTTGTTTTCTCTCTCTCTAACAAGGTCGTGACAACAATGAGGAGGAGTGGTTTAGATAAAGATGTTTGAAATATTTTTTTAAAAATAATTTTAAATAATTAAAATTTAATACATATAATTGATTAAACTATATTATTTTTATCAAAATTAGATAAAATAAATTGATTTGGCTCAAAAATTAGTAAATTATATCTTAAATCCGTCTAAATTAATATTTTTTTATAAAAAATAACTACAATATTTTTATTATAAAAAATGATAAAAATATTATTATTATTATTATTATTATTATTATTATTATTATTATTATTATTATTATTATTATTTTAAAAATCTTAAATTCTAATCCTTTTCTTTTTTTGGTACTGTTTTAGGACTAGAATTTAAGAATTTTTAAAATATATATATATATAATAGAAATATTTTAGTTATTTTTTATAATAGGATATATAATAGAAATATTTTAGTTATTTTTTATAATAGGGTTATGTAATCATTTTCTATAAAAAAGAATAGATTCAAGGTTTGGTTTATCGATTTTTCAGTCAAATCAGTTTGTTTGATTTAATTTTGATAAAAATAATATAGTTTGATCGATTATATGTAGTAAAACTTTTACAGACATATTATTGTAGGAGATTTTTTTCTTATAGTTTTTCTTTTGGCTTTTGAGTTTTTGCACTATAAAAAAGTATCATTCACTCTCCATTAAGAGATGTTATGCAATAATCAGTATAAAAGAATTTCTCACTGTAGCAGGCAAGGTTTTAGAAACCGAATCAATTATTATTGAACCAGTAAAATTATAAATTTAAAAGTTTAATTGAGATTCAATTGAAGTTAAAATTAATATAATAAAATAATATATTCATGTATAATATATAATTTGTTTGAAAAGTGATTTTTTAATTTTATTTGTTTAAATCAATTAATCGTTAGAGAACCACATCAGTTTGACTGGTTAATTGGTTTTTGAATTAGTCTTTTCAGTTTTTTGACTAATTCATTGTCAACTAATTTTTTATCTAAATTGAATTGATATGTCGATCGATTTTTTATTTACTCAATTGAACCGATCAATTCAATGTGATTTTCAAAACTATAAAAAAAAATCCAAGAATAGAACAATTTTACAGACCTCAGAATAAAACAAAGCAATTTCTTATTTTTTTTAATTTTGGTCAAATAGAGCAATTTTTTTTCTCAAGAGTTAATTTTTTTTTATTTGGTCAACACTCCCTCATGACTCAATAGTGGTAGGCCTTCCTTTGAGTGCAACAAAGCAGACTAGGCCTGTTAGAAAATGAACAATAGCTAATATAGATCGGCTTAGAGTTGATAGTGTATGTTTATTTGCCAAGTTAAAGTACAGTTAGAGTACTGAATTATTTATATACAAAAAACTCTACATCTATGTAAATAATTCATTCAAGCTATTCAAGTAATTTGTCTCACACACGCCTCTCTCATTCCCTGATTTGTTTGTCATATACGTACTACATATAACGTGAACCTTTTTTTTTGCTACTGCATGATAAATTTTCTGCTGCAACGTAGACCTTCTTCTCTGTTGCATGTTTTCGTTCTTCTTCTTCTTCTTCTCTTCTTGCGTTCTTCTTCTTCTTTTTCAACGTAATAAGAATTTAAATTTTAATTTTTAACATTAAATCTTTTTCTAAATCAAATTTTAAAATCTTATCTTTTTTAAATCTGTTTCAAATCTTTTTTGTTTCTTATCTTATCTTTTCTAATTTCAAATTTTAAAAATCAAATTTTTTTGAATTTTTTTTAATTTCTCATCTTATCTTTTCTTATCTTTTTAATTTCAAATTCAAATCTTTTCTTATCTTATCTTTTATCTTATTTTAAATTCAAATCTCTCTTCTTAATTAATTAACTATCTTCTCTCTCTTCTTTTTCAAAACTACCTAACTAACTCTTCTCTCTCTCAATTTTCAAAAACTCTATCCTTCTCTCTCTTCTATTTTTGAAAATCACTAACTAATTTTCAATTCATTTTAAATTATTAACTTAATTTTTGAATTTAATTATTAAATAAAATAAAAACAAAAATATTTTATTTCTTATTTATCTCTTTCTTCTCTTTTCTATTTATATTATTCGAACTCTTCTTGTCTCCCATCCTCCATCTTCACTTTTCTATCTTCTTCTTCTTTCTTCACATCTCACCGGAAGCTCTTTGGTCTAAGTAGCACAAAAAGCTTTTTTTCTTTATTTATTTCTTCTTTTTTTGTTTATGACCAAGAACAGGAATAAAGAACCTCTCCTTTATCCTAATCCTGAACCTGAGAAAGCTCTAAGGAGACGCTTACAATAAGCTAGAGCACAACACTCCAGAAGAAACCTTTCAGAAAACTTTGAACAAGAAAAGGAAGACATGGCCGAACCTTAAAAGGAGCCAAGAAAGGTTATTGGTGACTACACCATGCCTACCTTTGACTTATTGGCAGAAGCATCTCTATACCTGCCATTGGAGCTAACAATTTTGAGCTCAAGCCTCAGTTAGTCTCTCTTTTGCAACAGAACTGCAAATTTCATGGACTTCCAATGGAAGATCCACATCAATTTTTAGCTGAGTTCTTACAGATCTATGATACTGTAAAGACCAATGGAGTAAATCCTGAGGTTTATAAGCTTATGCTCTTTCCCTTTGCTGTAAGAGACAGAGCTAAGTTATGGTTGGATTCTCAACCTAGAGAGAGTCTTGACTCTTGGAAAAAGCTGGTTAATGCTTTTCTAGCTAAATTCTTTCCCCATCAAAGAATGAGCAAAACTAGAGTGGAAGTTCAAACCTTCAGACAAAGAGAAGGTGAATCCTTCTATGAAGCTTGGAAAAGATACAAGCAATTGATCAGAAGATGTCCTCCTGACATGCTTTCAGAATGGTCTATCATAGGCGTATTCTATGATAGTCTATCTGAGATATCCAAAATATCATTAGATAGTTCTGCAGGTGGATCACTCCACTTGAAGAAAACACCTGCAGAAGCTAGAGAACTCATTGAGATGGTTGCTAACAACCAGTCCATGTACACTTCTGAAAGAAATTCTGTAAACCATGAGACTTCTCAGAAGAAAGGATTTCTTGAGATTGATACTCTGAATGCCATATTGGCTCAGAACATGATCTTGACTCAGCAAGTCAATATGATCTCCCAGCATCTAACTGGAATGCAAACTGCAGCTGGCAGTACTCAGGAAGCTTCTTCTGAAGAAGAAGCTTATGATCCTGATCAGCACACCATGGAGGAGGTGAATTACATGGGAGAACCCTATGGAAACACCTACAACCCTTCATGGAGGAATCATTCTAACCTTTCATGGAAGGATCAACAGAAACCTCAGCAAGGTTTCAGTAACAATCAAAGTAGAAGGAACCAGAATAGGTTCAACAACAGACCACCATTCCCATCTTCTAAAGGGAATATGGAAACCTCTAAGCAGAGCCTCTCTGACTTAGTTACTCTGGTTTCCAACCTTTCTAAGACCACCCATAGTTTCATAAATGAAACAAGGTCCTCCATTAAAAATTTGGAGGTACAGGTTGGTCAACTGAGCAAAAGGATCCCTGAGACTCCTCCTGGCACTCTTCCTAATAACACTGAGGTGAATCCAAGAGAAGAATGCAAGGCCATAACCATGGAGGTAGAGGCCAAAACTGAGGAGATTCGGAAGGCATTGAACGCCAGTGAAAGACGTATCACTGGGCGTTCAATGCCCAATTTGGCATCAAGCCTGGCGCTAAGTGCCAATAAGGAACCCCTCACTGGGTGTTCAACGCCCATCCTGGCAGCAGAGCTGGCGTTGAACGCCAGCCAGGGAGCACTGGCTGGGCGTTCAACACCCAAACATCCAGGAACTCTGGCGCTGAACGCCAGTGAGGAACCCCTCACTGGGCATTCAACGCCCAAATAGGCAGCCATTCTGGCGCTCAACGCCAGTGAGGAACCCCCCCACTGGGCATTCAACGCCGACATACCCAGGGAAGCTGGCGTTGAACGCTAGCAAGGACTTTCCTGTTGAGCGTTGAACGCCCAAAAGCATAGAGGGACTGGCGTTTAACGCCAGTAAGGGTGGATAGCAAGGGTATTTAACGCCCAAAGAGCTCACAGAGCGGCGTTAAAATCCAGTAAAAGCACACCCTCTGAGTGGTCAAAACCCACTCAAGAACCCTCTATCCCAGAACCAAAGGAAGCCTATGCTCATGTAAAAACCATAGAGGTTCCTTTGAATGCACTTCTGCAGTGCATAAGTTCTGATGACTACTCATCCTCTGATGAGGATGAAGACACTAGGGAAGAGCAAGTTGCTCGGTACCTAGGAGCTCTTATGAGGCTGAATACCAAGTTATTTGGTACAAAGCCATTGGAGGAAAAACCTCCACTGCTTCCCAAAGAACTCCATGCTTTAGTTTAGCAGAGGCTACCTCAGAAGCTTCCAGATCCTGGACGCTTTCTGATCCCTTGCACCATAGGCACTATGACCTTTGAAAAGGTTCTGTGTGACCTAGGGTCAAGCATAAACCTCATGCCACTCTCTGTAATGGAGAAGCTGGGCATCCTTGAGGTACAAGCTGTAAACATCTCACTAGAGATGACAGACAAGACAATGAAGAAGCCATATGGCTTAGTAGAGCATGTCTTGGTAAAGGTTGAAAACCACTACATCCTTGTAAACTTCATAGTCTTGGACATTGGAGAGGATGAGGATGACTCTGTCATCCTTTGAAGACCTTTCCTAGCTACTACTAATGCTATCATTAATGTAGCTAAGGGAGAACTGACTCTACAACTAGGAGAGGATCACATCTTACTCAAGATGCCTTATCCTAATTCTCCCTATGACAGAAGAGAGATAACTGTGCAACACCTAGTGTTCCAACCCTCTCTTTCTGTGCAGAGCCCCCAAACATCAATTTTAAGTTTGGTGTTGGGCAGCCATCAACAAGCTCTAAGCACAAAGGTACTAAGAAGAAAGTACCTAAAGGCTGGAAGGACAAGAAAGTCCCAACTGAAGGTCTCTCAACTGGCATAAGAGTTGTCTTCACCAAGAATCTAGTCCTACCACATATAGTGAGTCATGTCCTATTTCTAGAGCATGTGGAGCTCATTCATGAGAAGATGGGAAGAAAGTTCACTATAAGGGGCTAAAATCTGAGCCCATACTCACCTCCGTAAGGAGCTACCTGTCAAGCTAATGACGTTAAAGAAGCACTTATTGGGAGACAATCCAAGCTTAATTAATTAATTTTATTTCCTTCTATTTTGTTTTTCTTTAATTTTCATTTTAGGTTCATAATCATATGCAGCAGTCAGAACAGAGACAGAATTCACAACAGTGAAAACAGAACACTCTGGATGGAGTGTTAAAGTTGAACGCCAGCTGATAAACTATTATTTTATGATTTATATTGTGTTTAATTGAGTGGTTTTATCAAGTCTTTACCCACTTATTCATATGATTTGCATGTATTTACAATTCCTTCCCAAAGTTGTTCCATGGTTGAAAACTTGCTTCATAGAGATCTTTTAATTATGTATTTTAATTCTCCTTTATACCATTCGATGCCGTGATCCGTGTGTTAAGTGTTTCATGCTTCATAGGGCAGGAATGGCTTAGAGAATGGAGAGGAAGCTTGCAAAAATGGAAGGAACACAAGAAACTAAGGAGATGACCAGCGAACACTGATGCGAGCGCATGGCTCACGCAAACGCGCGAATTGAAGAAATCTCAGCGACGCGAACGCGTGCCTGACGCAAACACGTGGATTGGAGTCTGCACGAATGACGCGAATGCGTGGACGACGCGAACGCGTGACAAGGAAAATCGCTGAATGACGCGAACGCGTGGACGACGCATACGCGTGACCTGCGCGATCTGCAGAAATTATAGAATACGCTGGAGACAGTTTCAGGCCGCGTTTTAACCCGGTTTTCGGCCCAAAAATACAGATTAAAGCTAGAAAACATGCAGAGACTCAAGACGCATCCATTCACATTCAGATACAGTAATATTAGGATTACTTTTAGTTTTAGATCTGAATCTAGAATTGCTTTTACATTCATAGTTTATGCTTTTGCTTGGATTTTGGATGTTGAAGAGTCATCACCTTCGTTGAAGTCATTACTTTAGTTTGTTTCCTTATTCCCTTACTCTTAATTAGTTACTCATTGACTCTGTTCAGATAATTATGTTGCATTTTGAATTTATTAATATATAGAGTTACTTTTATTTTTAACTAATTTTAATCTCTATTTTATTTTATTTAATTATGTCTTCTTATATTTTTATGATTATTAAATCCATGTCAATGGAGTAGAAATTCCACTTGACATGGGGGTTGATTAAGAGGAGACACTTGAGTTGGAATGCTCAAGTGCTTAGTTAAATTGGACGTTGTTGGCTAATTCTGTACCTACTAACGCTAGACCTTCCTAAGGGAGAGGACTAGGATTTGCGGGTAAGAGTTAGCTCAATCACTTGACTTTCCTTTATTTAGTAAGGGTTAACTAAATGAAAACAACAACCTCTTTACACTACACTTGAGAAGATTCCAACAAGGATAGAACTTCCAATTAATTATTCCCTCAGTCAAGACTTTTTAATATTAATAATAATTCTTAGTTCATCGCTCTTATTTACAATTATTTTAAATTGCTCATCATTCAACTCAAACTTTCTGGAAAACTCCTGGTTAATAAATTAGCACTCTTTCCTGCAACTCGTTGGGAGACGACCTGGGACTCATACTCCTAGTATTTTTATTTCTAAAATTTGTGACACCCTTTTTAAATTGGTGAGGCGGATCTTAGCTGGTTAAGAGCTATACGTGCAATGCTATTCTCTCATTTAAAAATCTCTTAATTGGCCTAACTTCTGCCACGCACCAATTTTTGGCGCCGTTGCCGGGGAGTTGCAATAGTGTGCTAAATTATTAACTAGTGTACATATTTTTATTTTTATTTGCATATTTTATTTTATTTTTATTTCTGTTACCATGAGCTATATGTCTTCCTCATTGAATGACGCGTTCATTGCCTGATCCGAGCTTAGTCCCATTTGATCCTGAAATTGAAAGAACTCTTTCACATATTAGACGAACTCGACGTCGGTTAGCCTCTGAGGGCGAATCTGAACCGCCATCTGAGAGCGAGACAAGCTCATTTACTACTGATTCAGTTGATTCACGTGCAGGTGACATGGCAGAACCTAGGAGGATTACTCTCCAAGAGGCAGGAGCCCCAGACTTCACCCTGCAACCGTATCAAGTGTGTCACCCAAATCTGGATGCAGATTTTGAACTGAAGACTGCACTAATCAACTTGATGCCTAAGTTTCATGGCTTACCTGCTCAAGAGCCTATCAAGCACCTTAGGGATTTTCAGACAGCCTGTTCTACTGTTAGGCGCCATGGTGCAGATGAAACTTCTATTCTGTTAACCGCTTTCCCGTTTTCTCTTGAGAGAAAGGCGAGGGAATGGTACTACACTCAACCTGAAGTGACTGTTACTAACTGGGATACGCTTAGAAGAGAATTTTTGGAAAATACTTTCCAGCTAAAGTTACTGATAGATTGAGGAAAGAGATTTCAATGATTATTCAAGGTGAATCCGAAACTCTCTACGAATAATGATTATTCAATGATTATTCAACAATCTCCTAGACGTATGCCCCCATCACATGATTAATAGACTAGTATTGATCAGCTACTTCACTCAAGGCATGAACCCCCAGGATAAGACTACACTGGAAGGTGCTAGTAATGGTTCTTTGAAAAGTACAGGACTGCAGATGAAGCATGGAAGCTGATCAGCGACTTAGCTGAGTCCACTAGGAATCATAGACAGAGGCACAACCATCCCAAGGCTGTTGCTGAAGTTTCTTCTAGCATTGAGACTACCGCTCTCACACAGAGTATATGTGAAATGACCAACCTACTGAAACAGATGTAGTTAAATCAACAACAAGCACAACATGCTCAGTCTCTCCCACCACAACAAAGCCAACAGTTGGTTCCACAAAGAGTATGCAGGATCTGTGCTGATTATAGTCATTATACTGATGAATGTCCACAGCCCCAGGAAGACAACACTGTGGCAGCCACTCACAACTTCTATGACCGCCCGAATCAAGGACACAATCAACAAGGTGGCAACTACAACCAAGGTGGCAACTACAACCATGGATGGCAGGACAACTCCAACCAAGGTTGGAGAGATAATTCTAACCATGGCTGGAGGGACAACCATAACTGAAGAGGCCATTCAACGAGCTTTAGATCTTCCCCCTGCTCCAGAAGGATTATACGTGCAATGCTATTCTCTCATTTAAAAATTTCTTAGTTGGCCTAACTTCTGCCATGCACCACCAGCCAGTGCAGAGAAGCAGGGAATCTGGATTCTCTAGCCTCTCAGGACCCATGGGTCCCATAGCATCTTGCACCTACCCCACTTATTCTTACCTACTTTCACACTTCGCTATAAACCCTAACCCAATCACATCCATATCACTTTCCCAAATCCATCATAACTCCCACCAACCCCACCCACTTTAAAATCAAATTTTCCACCCAAAACCCCACCCATGGCCGAACCTACCCCTTCCCCACTCCTATAAATATTACTCTTCATAACCCTTCATACACTCACCTCTCATACCCCACAAACCACCCCACAACCGAGCCTTCTCTCTCCCTCTATCTTCCTCTATTATCTTCTTCTTCTACTTCATTCTTCTCTTTTCTTTATTTTTGCTCGAGGACGAGCAAAGTTTTAAGTTTGGTGTTGGAAAAGCATAGCTTTTTTTTTCTTTCCATTACCATTCATGGCACCCAAGATTGGAGAACCCTCTAGAAAGAGGAAAGGAAAGGCAGTAGCCACTCCCTCTGAATTTTGGGAGATGGAGAAATTCATCACCAAAGCTCACCAAGACTACTTTTATGAAGTAGTGGCGGAGAAGAAAGTGATTCTTGAGGTCCCTTTCAAGCTCAAGAAGAATGAGTATCTGAAAATCCGAAGAGAGATTCGGAGAAGAGGTTGGAAAGTCCTAACCAATCCCATTCACGATGTTGGGATTTTAATGGTGTAAGAGTTCTATGCTAATGCATGAGTTACTAAAAACCATGACACTAGCGTGAATCTAAATCCAAGGAATTGGAGCACCATGGTCTAAGGGAGAATCTTAGATTTCAACCGAAAAGTGTGAGATTGGTGTTCAACTTGCCTCTAATGCAAGGAGACCCTCATCCTTATACTAGGAGAGTCAACTTTGATAAGAGATTGGATCAAGTGCTCTCAAATATCTGTGTGGAAAGAGCACAGTAAAAAAGGGATTCCCAAGGCAAGCCCATTCAACTAAGAAGGCTTGTCCTAAAGCCCATAACTAGAGGATGGTTGGAGTTCATCTAATGTTTCATTTTCCCTACTAGCAATCGGTCAAAAGTGACTGTTGACAAAGCTATCATGATCCATTGCATCATGATTGGAAGTGAGGTAGAAGTACATGAGGTGATTCCTCAAGAATTGTACAAGGTAGCTGAGAAGCCTCACACCAATGCAAGGTTGGCATTCCCACACCTCATCTGTCATCTATGCAATTCAGTTGGAATTGTCATAAATTGAGATATCTTCATTGGGGAGGACAAGGCCATCACCAAAAAGAGGATGGAGCAAACTAGAGAGCATGCACAAGAGCTTGTGCATCCACCTCAGCATGAGATCCCTGAGATGCCTCAAGGGATGTATTTTCCTTCTCAAAGCTATTGGGATCGATGGCAAACTTCTCTTGGAGAACTGAGCACTAATATGGAGCAATTGAGGGTGGAGCATCAAGAGCATTCCACCACCCTCAATGAAATAAGAGAAGATCAAAGAGCCATTAGAGAAGAACAAAGGACTATGAGGGAAGAACAACAAAGGCAAAGGAGTGACATTGAAGAGATCAAGCATCACATTAGATCCTCAAGGAGGAGCACCAGACGCCACCATTAAAGGTGGATTCGTTCTCTTTTACCTTATTTTCTTTTATTTTCTATTTTCTGTTATGTTTTGTCTATTCTCTTGTTCTAGTTGCATGATCATTTGCATTAATATCTTAAAGATGTAAAATGTTCCATATATCTCTCACCTTTCTTAAAAGAAAATTTTTATTTAAAAGAATTGAGAGATACATGAATTTCAAATTTAAAATAATAATAGTTTAATTATGTTAATGTGGTGGCATTGCTTTTATTTTCTGAATGTATGAAATAAACAGTGCATATTTGAAGTTGAAACCTTAGAATGTTAGCTCCTAAAAGAATAAGAAAAAAGGAAAAGTATTATTGGTAATCTGAAAAATCCAAAAATTGATTCTTGAAGCAAAAAAAAGCAGCAAAAAGAAAAAGAAAAGCTTGCATGCGAAAAAAAAGTGGCGAAAAATAAAAAAATAAAAAGCAAGTAGAAAAAGTCAAAAGCTCTTTAAACCAAAAGGCAAGAGCAAAATGCCAATAACTCTTTAAACCAAAAGGCAAGGGTAAAAGGATCCAAGGCTTTGAGCATTAATGGATAGGAGGGCCTAAAGGAATAAAATCCTGGTCTAAGCGGCTCAACCAAGCTGTCCCTAACCATGTGCTTGTGGCGTGAAGGTGTCAAGTGAAAAGTTTGAGACTGAGCGGCTAAAGTCGTGATCCAAAGCAAAAAGAGTGTGCTTAAGAACTCTGGACACCTCTATCTGGGGATTCTAGCAAATCTGAATCACAATCCAAAAGGGTTCACCCAGTTAAAGTGTTTGTGACATTTATGTATCTGGTGGTAAAACTGAAAAACAAAGTGCTTAGGGTCACGGCCAAGACTCTAAAAGCTATGTTCAAGAATAAAAAAAAACTGAACTAGGAGAGTCAATAATATCATCTGAATTCTAAGTTCCTAAAGATGGCAACCATTCTAAGTTTCAATGGATAGTGAGATGCCAAAACTATTCAGAAGCAAAAAGCTACTAAGTCCCACTCATCTAATTGTAACTGAGCTTCATTGGAAACTTAGAAATTTATTGTATCTTAATTTTCTTTTTTATCCTACTATATTTTTAGTTGCTTGGGGACAAGCAACAGTTTAAGTTTGGTGTTGTGATGAGCGGATATTTTATACGCTTTTTGACATCATTTTCATATAGTTTTTAGTATGTTTTGCTTAGTTTTTATTGAGTTTTTATAGGTTTTAGTGTTAAATTCACATTTTTTTTATTCTACTATGAGTTTTTGTGTTTTTGTACAATTTCAGTTAAATTCTGGATGAAATTGAGAAGCTGGAGCAAAAGTCTGATTCAGAGACAGAGAAAGCACTGCAGATGCTGTCTGGATCTGACCTCCTTGCACTAGAAAGAGCTTTTCTAGAGCTACAGAAGTCCAAATGGAGCGTTCTCAACGGCTATAGAAAGCTGACTTCTAGAACTTTCCAACAATGTATAATAGTTTATACTTTGAATTAGATTAGAAGGCTCAAAACTGGCGTCCAACGCCAGCTTTCTACCCCCTTCCAGGCATCCAGCGCCCAAAGAGCAGAGACCAGCGTCCAAATGCCCAGAGAGGACCCCCTAGCCAGCGTTTCATACCCTAGAAGCTTCATAGCACGTGGATCTCATCAAAACTCAGCCCAAGCACTCACCAAGTGGACCCCAGAAGTGGATTTTAGCACCAAAAGACTATTTTACCCTTTTCTATATAATCCCTAGTTATTAACTTAGTATTTAAAGTACTTTTACATTCCCCATCAGGGGGGACGCCTATCATTCAGCATTATTTTCGTTTTACATTGCATTTTCCCTTCAGTACGAGTTTCTAAACCTCCTAGGTTGAGGGAAGGAGCCCTGCTGAATCCTATGAATTAATAAAAGTATTACTGTTTTTCTTCGATCCGTGTTTGGTTTAATACTAAGATGTATACTCGCTGTTCAACAAGGTGAATAGGATGATCAGTGACAATCAACTCTGTTCATCATACTAAGACGAACGTGCCTAACAAACACACGTGTCTACTTGGATTCGTGTGAATACGTGACTGAAAAGTACGAACCGCCAGCTCTGTTTATTCATCCCTCAGACGGCTAATCCACGACTTCGTTGGAGACTTCTCGAGACACTAGTTCAGCTGATTTCCGGGGAGATTAGGTCTCCGTGGTATAGGCTAGAATCCAAAGAAGCATCATTCTCTGATCCGGAAGATTCGACCTTGTCTGTGGTGTTTTGAGTAGGATCGTCAAGAGAATGATCTGCTAGAGCTTCACCCTCCGTCAGATTGGATGACCACGGCCAATGGCGTTTAATTTGGAGCAGAGGAGATTGATGACCATAGCCCATGGCATTGATCACATACAGCCTGCCATAGAAGAGATCACTCACAAGCAAAGAAGACAGTACTACCAAAGTTAATTCAGAAAGACAAAGCAACTCCTATCCTCAACTATATTCCTATTACTGATTTTAATTTATACAATATATTCCTATTATTAATTGCCCTTGCATCAATCCAACTGAATTTTGATTCGCCTGACTAAGACCTGCAAGATAACCATAACTTGTTTCAAACTACAATCTACGTGGAATCGACCCTGACTCGCTCAGGTATTACTTGGACGACCTAGTATACTTGCTGGTACAGCACGAAAGTGTGAAGATTTGTGCACCACTCGACGTCAACTCCTGCAGCCGAAGTTACGTCTAGGTTGTTCACACAAAAATACATCCCATAAAAAGAAAATCTATAAACTTATATTTTTATCATATAATTCACCAAAGAATAAAACTATTTGAGAACTATATAATGTGAGTCTACCTTTTTCTTAAACATTCTCTTTTTTTTTTTATTCTCTCTGTTCTTAAATTTCAGGTTTTTTTCTTAATTGTACATGTGATCTACTTTATCTTTCTCATCAACTCTCGGTGGTCATCTTCTCACCTTATTTTCATTGATTTCTATTTGTTCTTTATTTTTTCACATTATATAAATAGTTACTATTTTAAATAATTTAATATTTGTTATTATTATTATTATTATTATATGCAATAAGTATAAGAAGTAAATTAATCATACGATTTGTGTCTGTTAATTGAATATTTACTAAAGTTCAGAGAAAAAATAGTCTAGATAGAGATACCAAAGAGACAAAGATCGTCTTGTCTTGTCCCCACCAAATTAAAGTGGTGTGAAATAAGATAAATTTCGGATGTTAAAACTACTCCCCCCCCCCCCCTCCCCTCTCTCTCCTCTCTTTCCCCCAATTCTCAATCATCTTCTGTTCGATGTGTACCAGGGTGTCCCGTGTACCAGTGATAACCGTTCTTATCCCTCAGAGTTGCCGACTTAGCTATTGACTTGGAGTGTTGGAAACTGAACAGAGACAGAACTCTGCTCCAAAAACCCTACACTGATTCTCACTCTCAATTATCCTCAATTTTCGTCACTTCCAATGCGCTGTGTCTGCTATTCGTATATTTCACTCTCCTTTCTCATTCATTTCCCTTTCTCCGCCTACAACTTCACAATTCTTTTTGATATTTCTTGTTTTGCCTTTAAATTTTGTTTTCATTGCAGTTACTGAACTAACCGATGGATCAGTCTCCGCTCGTTCCAGCTGAGGTGCCGGATTTCATTGGCGGCGGCGGCAGCAGCAGCAACACGAGGAACGTTTCCATGGTGAACGGTTACATTGTTTACACCAGAGCTAATAGGGGAAACCGGAATTTATGTAACGAAATTTCCAATACCAATGAATCTACGAAGTTCAGGATTCGCGAAGACGTAGAACCGAATGCCAAGCTTCCAATGAAAGAAAATAACGGAAAAAAAATTTTGGCGGGAAAGGAGAACGAGTGTTCCGAACCGAAACTCAAGCTCAGCGTTTCAATGGTTAGGCCATTTAAGCGGTTTACACGACGGTCGGCGGCACTGGAAGGGAAAGTCGTTTCGAATGATGATGGTGGAGAGGTGAGCGGGATATCGAGGAACAAGTTGGAAATGAAGATGTCGAAGAAGATTGTGGTCAACAAGACGCCCATGACGGTGAAGGAGCTCTTCCACACTGGTCTTCTTGATGGGGTCTCGGTGGTTTACATGGGCGGTATTAAGAAGGTTCGTTATGTTTGTGATTTTGTGAAATATCAAATATGACTCAGGTTATTCTTCTATTCCTTTTTTGGACTATCTGGTTAGAAACTTTACTTAAGAAGATTTTATGAGAAGAAGGACTAAAAAAAAGCATTTTCATATTTAGGTACAAATATAATATAGTCGATAGTTTACTTGTCCTTTTAGGTAATAATGGATTTCAAATTTTACTTTGTGTATTTGGTGGCCAACAACAAATTTTAAATAGAGTTCAGAGTTACAATAAATTAGTGGTTGGCCTATTGGAGGATTCTATGAGAAATATAAAAATATAGATGTTTTCGATTATTTTTAACGAGTTTTTTTATATAGTCTTTTAATTAAATTTATCTGTTTAGAATTTTAAGTTTAGTTACTTTTAATTAATATTTCAATACACTATTGAATTTTTATGTAAAACATTTTAACAGTAGGAAATTAAATTCATTTTTAAATGTTATAATCTGTATATTCAAATATGATTAGAAGTTGATAAATAGTTAAATACATGTTTTAACTTTTCAAATACAATTAGATTATGCTCTTGTCTAATACTGAATAACATTTGAGTTGTTAGCATAAATATGAGAAAAAAAGGAGATAATAACGACTAATATAACCAAGGTTATTAGATTCAATACTACCTGGCAAAACCTAATTTTTTGTCCGTTTAAGATTATTCATAGTTATCTTGTTAACCGTTAGATATAAGATCCATTGACCTCATGTATAACAGATAAAACAAAGATTTCTCATTTCTTAATTATCCCTTATAGCTAGTTCCTGGCGGTTAATTTATGCCTTTTCACATCCAAAACGATAGTTTATTTTAGTACATGGATTTCACTCTCAAATTGATAATGTGACTCTTTAATACAAATCACATTTATAGTAAAATTTCATCAGATTAAAATGATATTATCAATTTTGGAGTAATATTATTCTCTCCCTAATGTATGTAGTGGGCTAGTGGCCACGCATTTTTAGTACTGGTACGTTCTTATTACAGGCTTCAGGATTACGGGGTGTTATCAGAAATCTAGGAATATTGTGCTCATGCTCTCTGTGCAATGAACGCAGGGTGAGTCGTTATTCTGTCTTTGCGTAAATAATTGTTCCGTTGTTCTGATACTGTCCCGTCATTTATTTTTTCCTTGTTACTTTCTTCTGCTTATGTAGATTATTCCGCCTTCCAAATTCGAGGTCCATGCTTGTGGACAATACAGGAGAGCAGCAGAGTATATCTGCCTTGAAAATGGGAAGAGCTTGCTTGATCTATTGAGAACGTGCAGGGGAGTTCCTCTGTATGATTTGGAGGCGACAGTTCAAAACTTTCTTGGTTCTCCGCATGAAGAAAAACATTTTACTTGTAAAAGATGCAAAGGTGAGCTTTGCTTCTGCTACTCAGATTCGTTCTATTTTGGTTTCTGTGAGTTTAGAAACATAGGAAATCAAGTATGGAGTTTTTCTTTTCTTTTAGTATTTCACCTTTTTGATTGCCTTGTAATTCTTAGCATTAGCGTAATGATCTGTCCATAGGGTGTTTCCCTTTCTCATGTGCGGGAAGAGTGGGGCCCATATGCTGTTATTGTGTTGAATCGAGGAAATCTGAAGACAGTTCTGATAACGCTGTTAGCAAGAGAGTCAGGTATTCATTCATTCCACATAACTTATTGGTTATGGTCATGTTTGACGGCCTGCGTCTTTTTGAACTTAAGGATAAAAACTGACTTTTGAATCTAATTTCTCAGTTGACCTAATTTCAGCAGGCTAATACAGAAAAGTGAAACATTTTGTTTTGGGGGTTTGGGAGGGGGTTAAATTGGTTTGTTGGGAATTCTATTTGACGGCCTTCTGTCCGCTGCCATTCAGCTCTGTTGGTTTTGAATCATTCTAGCCAGCAGTTAGTCCATATATGTTCCAGGGAACCTAGTATTTAAATTTTAGGATATATTATAATAACTTCCCCCAAGGTCACAATGTGTCTGGATTATGCTGATCTTCCCAAAACCTCCCTTTATCAGATGTTAGTGCTGCATGTATAGTCTTACATTTTACCAGATACATGATAGTGAATGTAGTATTCAGGGGCAGCTGTTTATGTATGTTTTTGCAAATAGAAGGGAATCAGGTTGAACTTTACCAAATCTTGGAGAAAATGAGTGTAAAATTGCCATAAATTTTATCATGCTGTTGTCTGCCAGTTGCAAATAATAGTTGCAATTTGTGAGCCTCCATTAATTACGTTTGTGTGAGAGGACTGTCCAAATGGAAATTTGTAGACAACTGTAATAACTTAATTTTTGCCATTTATTTTCTGAAAGCTAGGGCTGGTAATATATTCATATTAAGTGACATATTGTCACTGTTGAAAATGTAAGTCAAAGTTTAGTTCAAAATGTAAGCTCAAAAGCTTATGGAAGCTGAGTGACTTTGTTTTGAGCCCTCATTTCCGTCCCCTTTAATTTTAGTTTTCTTTTATCATGGTATAATATTTCAGGTCCCCCAGACCAATGTCTGTCTCCAATCCATCCAATGCTCCTGAGCTGTCTATTGCTTCAGAAAATAAAAGAAAAAGGAAGAAAAGAACAAAGTTGGTACTTTTATCTATTTTCTGTCCTATTTATTGTAGATTTTTTGTTTTCTTCCATTTTGCATTAACCAATGTTCTGTGGTTGTGGTTCCAAACTTAATGCATATAATGAACTGCTATTTTTTTCAAAATAATCATCGCATGTTCTGCTTTCTTTCCAGATTATTTATTTTATTAAAATTTTTTAATACATGCTTTCAACTGTGTTATTAAGGTCATCAAAATGGGCTAACAAGTCGAAGTCTTCCAAGAGTGCTTCTATTCCTATTCTACCAAAGATGACGACTTCATGGAAAATGAGAAAGAAGTGAGTGTTCGCATTTATTTATTTATTGTTATCGATATCTTCAAAGTTTCTAAGATAATATGTTTGGAGCTGCATTTTTTACAACCAAATCATTTCCACTTTATTCTAACGAATTTATATTATTACTAGGAAGCTGTCAGGAAACTCAAAGATTCTGGAAGTTACTTCAAATGCAAAGTATTTATCCCCACAAAATAAGAGCAAATGGAAAATAACTAAGAAGTTAGTCCCCACTCACCTTTATATGACCTATCCAGCTGTAGAGTTGTTTTTTGTCATCCTTTATTCTTTAGTGATGATAATCATCATTTCTTTATACAATTTATTCTTTTCAAGGGATCAGCGGTTGCATAAGTTAGTTTTTGAAGAGAATGGATTACCTGATGGAACTGAAGTTGGTTATTATGCCCGTGGGAAGGTTGTTTGTATGTGTATTTCTAGTAGAAGCTACTGTTTGTTGATTATTCTGTTAACATGTACATTGTGGATGACAGAGATTGCTTGAAGGCTTTAAAATGGGCTCTGGAATTGTTTGCAGATGCTGCGACTCTGAGGTTTTGCTCCTTTCACATGGTTGTATAATTATAGACATTCCTCTAGGTTCTGTAAGTTGTAAACATAATGCTTTCAATTCCACATGTGGTGCAGGTCAGCCCTTCACAGTTTGAGGCCCATGCAGGTTGCGCTTCTCGCAAGAAACCGTGAGTCATTGTTTCCTTTGTGTTTACTGGTTATGTGTGTAGGCAGGATGTAAAGCAGCTTTTTGGAATGCTTTTTAACTGTGCTTATGTATTTTAAGGATATTGCAATGTTTTTGAGCAGTTATGCTTACATTTATACATCAAATGGTGTATCTCTCCATGAGTTAGCAATATCTCTCTCCAAAGATCGAAAATATTTGGCAACAGACGATGATCTATGCATTGTTTGTTGGGATGGTGGAAATTTGTTGCTTTGTGATGGATGCCCAAGAGCATTTCATAAAGGTCAGATATACAATATTAAAAATTTGAGGGGCAAATATCTGTTGGCAAATATCTGCTCTGTAACTGTGTGAATTGTGAAATGTGGAATCATCTTTATTCGTCATTTTTTATCCTCTCTTTCCTCAGCTTTTATAGAATGTAGTTTACTCCTTGGGTCTTGCTCTGAGTCATTATTGTACGTGGACTTCTTTAATGTGATGTATCTTTGCAAAATTATTTTAATTTTCAATTTCACATATATGGCTCTTTGCTTTTGGTGCCTGAAATTTTGTTTCAAGATGTACTGGATCACAAAGAATATTTTCTCTTTGATAAATTACAAAATAGTCATGTTGACATCTTCTAACTGGTCTTTCATGTACTTATGTTTTGAATTGTACAGAATGTGCATCTCTATCAAGTATTCCACGCGGTGACTGGTACTGTGAATTTTGCCAAAACATGTTTCAGAGAGAGAAGTTTGTGGCGTACAATTCCAATGCTGTTGCAGCTGGAAGGGTTGAAGGAGTTGATCCTATCCAAGAGATAACAAACAGATGCATACGCATAGTCAAAGATGTTGAAGCTGACCTTGGTGCATGTGCTTTATGCAGGTGTCATAAATACTGGAAACCATTTCATTTATTTGATTTCATTTATTTGTGACTTGCACTTAGTTATATAATACCGAAGAGAATTTTTTGTTCATGCAGAGGTGTTGACTTCAGCAGATCCGGCTTTGGCCCACGCACCATAATACTATGTGACCAGGTGTCGATTCTAGTTCTGTTTTGATTTTGGTTTTACTTGGCACTGCTAACATCCAAGTCTAGTTTTCTTTGCTCGTAGAAGTGTTTAATGATTGGTGATTAGTTCTTGATCGAAGTAATCAAAAGTTAGTTCTTATTTGCTATCCCCATTGTTTGCTGCAGTGTGAAAAGGAATATCATGTTGGCTGTTTGAGGGAACATAAGATGGCATATTTGAAGGTATGCAATTTGTTGATCTGTTTTTATATGTGAACATTCATTTGGATGCCTTGGATTCCTCTGATGCCACTTCTCTTGTGTATTGGACCTAATATCTCTGGAACCCAACGACAGGAATTGCCAGTGGGGAAGTGGCTTTGTTGTAATGATTGTACAAGAATACATTCTACTTTGGAGAACCTTCTGGCCATGGGTGCTGAGAGACTCCCTGAATCTCTACTGGGCATTATAAAGAAAAAGCAAGAGGAGAAAGGACTGGAACCCCTCAATGATATTGACATAAGATGGAAGCTTCTTAATGGCAAAATTGCTTCTCGTGAAACCAGGCCATTGCTTTTGGAGGCTGTTTCAATCTTCCACGTAAGTGCTGGCCATCTTCTGAATTTGTTTATAACCTTTTGTGCTTCTCCCTTGAGTGGATGGAGGTTATTATCCTTTCGGATTCCCCAACAAATCATAGAAATAATTTGCTTCTTAACCCTTGGAAAACTACATTTCTGTATTTTGTTTTTAGTTATACACTTTCTGAGTTAATTCTTGTATGTTTATTTTGGCTGTATCTTGTGATTTAGCGATAACTGGAAAAATTATGAGATCGTGCTTTTGTTGGCATGATTTGATGCTTCTCTCATGTTGCCAAAATTTCTGGTGGATTTCCCTTGACAAGATTTAGTAGTTTATTAACTAGTTGCCAGTTGGATATTAATATAGGATCAAGATCTCATCATACGGGAATTATCATATGACATTGTCATGTTCGCATTCCCATAGTCTCATTATTTTAAAAATATAACGACAGTTTAATTTTGAACATCTGCACTCATTTATTAAACACTATTAAATCAATCTTTTGCCTCCCCTTATTTATCCTTGAAAAATACTGAACCTTGGAGGTGAGTATATGTTAGGGACTTGGGTATTATGGGGTGCCAAAGTCCTACATCGGGTAGTATGGGGTGCTTGATGTTGTATATAAGGAGAGTGGTTCTTCCACCTTATCAGCTAGCTTTTAAGGTGTGGTTTTCCACTTTCCTTAGATACTTAACAATGGCTACCTATAGGCTTGGATTAAGGTGAATACCAAATACTGATTGACGGTGAAGAGATAGATACCGCTGGGTCAGTGTTGATAGAGTGAAGCCGCCGTGGATGTGTAATATTAAGCCACTGGTTGTGACAGGATTCAGAACATGAAAATGTCTTGTTAGCTCTGGACATAAAAGGATCCTTATCCATTAACATATGTCATTGCTCAACTTGCGTACAGGTTGTTCCCTAGTGTGCTGCATTTACAAATGCTTTGCATGGGGCATTAATTGTGTTTAATGTGTTACAACGTGATCTCTCTAGTACTAAGATATCACCTTGGACTACCACATTTGAGTGTTCAATGAGATCATTTGATGCATTTATTGGACTTATGATATGTAGAGTCTGAGATATCTCATGCACATTTCAGGAATGTTTCAGTCCCATAGTTGATGCAATTAGTGGACGGGACTTTATTCCAGCCATGGTTTATGGGTATGAATACTCCTTTACAACAATGTTTTCAACTCGTTTTTTGTACAGTTTCTATTTTCCCTTCATCCCAAATAATGCATCCTTCTTATAGAAGGAATGTTCGGGGGCAGGAGTTTGGAGGAATGTATTGTGCAGTATTAACGGTCAAGTAAGGTTTTATTTTCTCTTCTTCATTGTGGTTGCTATTGGTATTTCATTTTTAAATTACTGTTTACAGTTTTCCTTTCTGTATTTTGACCTTGAAGTTCATATGTGGTATCTGTGGGCATGCTTCGAATTTTTGGCAAAGATATTGCCGAACTCCCCTTGGTTGCAACCACTAACAAGGACCACGGAAAGGTGCAAGACTGTAGTTTTGGTTGCATCATTACTCTGTCTTCTTGCTGACATGATCTATGCTATATCATTTTGATTTATAGCTTTGCATTGTGATCAATTGTACTTGTCTGTAGCGCATTAATTATATATTTGGTTGGTATGTCAGGGTTACTTCCAAACACTCTTCTCTTGCATTGAGAGGCTGCTTTCTTTCTTGAATGTGAAGAACCTTGTGCTACCAGCTGCAGAAGAAGCAGAATCGATATGGACAGATAAATTTGGATTTAGCAAGATGATACCAGACCAGGTGTTTATTCTGCTTTACTACTTTTTGGTTGGTAGCTAAAATCTGCAGCTTCTTCAAATAGCATTTTTGAGTTGAGAGCTACATCTATGTTTCTTTGACCCATTATTTTAGCCTGCTGCATTATGAGAATGGAACCTCAGCCTCCAAAATGGGATAAAAAATTCTGATTCGGTTTAACCTTGTGCTGCAGCTTATCAGCTACAGAAAGAATTGCCATCAGATGGTGACATTCAAAGGTACAAATATGCTTCATAAAACGGTGCCTCCCTGCCGGATCATCCACAATCAATCATGGCAATCTGATATTTAAAAGTCAAATATGAAAAGAGAAAACCCCTTTGCTTTTGCGTTTCATTTTTCACATTCTGCTGTTTTTGTACATGTATCATGATCCCTTTCCTGCCCATTGATTCATAAAATATTCATAATTTATGGTGATACGGTTCCTAACTCCTAACTCCCAAGTCCTAACGTAGTTTTGTTCCCAAGTTTAGCAAACACAAGTTCCTTATCTTGATCATGACTATCACCCCTTTTTGTCATTCTTCCAATCACAGAAAATATTAGCAATGGGGAAACACTATCCAAACTGATAATATACGATGCAGGTTATATAATGAGCAGCTTTTTCTTTTATGATTCAGAATTTGGATGCTTTGCAAACACAAATTATTTTACATTTGAATATTGTTTTCTTAGCTCCAATATCTTCGATTTGAATTTCTTTATTCGGATTATTAGGTTACTAATTGTTCATATCCTGGCTGAAAACATAAAGCCAGATTCAATAAGGATGAAAGATCCACCTAAAAGGGGGTGATCTCTACTCATACCTAACTTTTTTAAAGAGGTCGAGTGATGATCGGAATTCACTCACTATATAATGAATCCGTTCCTTGGCAAGTGCACGAAAGTATTGTCAAGTAATAACCCACTAGGAGTGGGATCGAATTGTATAGAGATTGGTAGATTGAACAACTTTAATCAATGGGTGAATTAGTCAAGCTAAGCAATAGAGATTGTTGAGTGTAGAATTTCAAATTAACAGAAATGTAAATGACTTAAAAGTAAAGGAAAGCAATAAAGTGCAGAAAAGTAAATGACAAGAATGTAAAGTGTTGGAACATAAATGACTGAATAGTAAATGGGGAATGGATAATGACAAAAATTAAAGGAGCTATAAAGAATAAGGAAGATAAGAATAGGGGAAATTCATTGGAATTGGGAGATGTTGCTCTCTTTGGATTAGATCTAGATCATATCTTCTTCAATCATGCAACTCATTGACCTCTTGGCAATCAAGATTGATTGAACCCCAATCCCTTGGTGATTTAATCTCTCAAATCTTAATAATCAGCCAATTCCTTAGTCTAATTGCTCATGAAGAGAGATATACTTGGTCCCTGATTATACCACACATCCTCATAGATCCAAATAGTGGGTGGATTTCATGTCACCATATCCAATCCCAAAATCCAGATCTACTCAAGTGTAAGAAGGGATTTCAAGCATGGTTTCATGTTTTCTTTTTCAAGGTTCCTATGAAACCCATTTTGCATTCAACCTCTTTCCTAAGATGATTGAACACTAACATGAAGAACGAAATTCCTTCTAGAAAATCAAAGAGAAGATGAAGAGAAAAAAAAGTTTGATAAACCATTATTTTATGATTTATATTGTGTTTAATTGTGTGATTTTATCAATTCTTTATCCACTTATTCATATGATAAGTATGTATTTACAATTCCTTCCCAAAATTACTCCATGATTGAAAATTTGCTTTCTAGAGACTTTTAATTATGTATTTTAATTCTCCTTTATCCCATTCGATGCCGTGATTTGTGTGTTAAGTGTTTCAGGCTTCATAGGGCATGAATGACTTGGAAATTGGAGAGGAGGCTTGCAAAAATGGAAGGAACACAAGAAATTAAGGAGATGACCACCGAACAATGACGCGAGCGCATGGCCCACGCGAACGGGCGAAGTGAAGAATTCGCAGCGACGCGGACGCGTGCCTGACGCAAACGCGTGGATTAGAGTCTGCATGCATGACGCGGACACGTGCCTGACGCGAACGCGTGACAAGGAAAAACGCTGAATGACGCGAACGTGTGGACGATGCGTACGCGTGACCTGCGTGATCTGCAAAAATAACAGAATACGCTGGGGGCAATTTCGGGCCGCCTTTTGACCCAGTTTTCGGCCCAGAAACAGATTAAACCTAGGGAACATGCAGAGACTCAACAAGCATCCACACACATTGAGATTCATCACATTAGGATTACATTTAGTTTTAGATCTGAGTTTTGAGAGTTACATTACATTGATAGTTTTATGCTTTTGCTTGGATTTTTGGATGCTGAAAGTCATTACCTCCGTTGAAGACATTACTTTAGTTTGTTTTCTTATTCCTTTAATTTTTAATTAGTTACTCATTGACTCTATTCAATTAAGTAGGTTACATTTTGAATTTATTAATATATGAAGTTATTTTTATTTTAATTAATTTTAATTCTCTATTTTAATTTAATTAATCATATATTCTCATATTTTTATGATTATTAATTTCATGTCAATAGAGTAGAATTTCTACTTGACATGGGGTTGATTAAGAGGTGATACTTGAGTTGAGATGCTCAAGTGCTTGGTTAAACTGGACGTTGTTAGCTAACTTCATACTTACTAACACTAGACCTCCCCAAGGGAGAGGGCTAGGATTTGAGAGTAAGAGTTAGTTCAATCACTATATCTTTCCTTATTTAGTAAGAAAAAATCGAGTGAGAACAACAACCTTTTTACACCACACTTGAGAAGATCCCAACAAGGATAGAAGTTCCACTTAATTATTCCCCCAGTCAAGGCCTTTTATTTAGAGTATCAATAATTATTCTTAGTTTATTTTTATTACCTCAATTCACAATTATTTTTAATTGCTCATTATCAAACTCAACTTTCTGAGAAATTTCTGATTAATAAATTAGCACTCTTTCCTGCAACTCGTTGGGAGACGACCTGGGACTCATACTCCCAGTATTTTATTTCTAAAATTTGTGACAACCCTTTTTAAATTGGTGAGGCAGATCTTAGCTGGTTTAGGGTTATACGTGCAACGCTGTCTCTTAATTGAATTCTATAAATTGGTTAACTTCTGCCACGCATCAATTTTTGGCGCCGTTGCCGGGGAGTTGTAATAGTGTGCTAAATTATTAATTAGTGTATATATTTTATTTTTATTTTCATATTTTATTTTTATTTCTGTTACCATGAGTTACATGTCTTTCTCATTGAATGACGCATTCATTGCCTGATCCGAGTTTAATCCCATTTGATCCTGAAATTGAAAGAACTCTTTCACATATTAGACGAACTCGACGTCGGTTAGCCTCCGAGGGTGGTGAAGTGGTTATTATTAATTCACCAGTCTCATCTGAGGGCGAATCTGAACCGCCATCTGAGAGCGAGACAAGCTCATTTACTACTGATCCAGTTGATTTACATGCAGGAAACATGGCAGCACCGAGGAAGATTACTCTCCAGGAGGCAGGAGCCCCAGATTTTACACTGCAGCCATATCAAGTACATCACCAAACTGCAGCTGCAGATTTTGAACTAAAAGCCGCACTGATCAACTTGATGCCCAAGTTTCATGGCTTACCTGCTCAAGAGCCTATCAAGCACCTTAGGGATTTTCAGACAGCCTGTTCTACTGTTAGGCGTCATGATGCAGATGAAACTTCTATTCTGTTAACCGCTTTCCCGTTTTCTCTTGAGAAAAAGGCGAGGGAGTGGTACTACTCCCAACCTGAAGCAACTGTTACCAACTGGGATACACTTAGGAGAGAATTTTTGGAAAAATACTTCCCAGCTGAAGTCACAGATAGACTAAGAAAAGAGATCTCCTGCATTGTTCAAGGTGAATCAGAAACTCTCTATGAATATTGGGAGCGCTTCAATAATCTCGTGAACGCATGTCCCCATCACATGATTGGTAAACTAGTATTGATTAGCAACTTCACTCAAGGCATGAACCCCCAGGATAAGACTACACTAGAAGGTGCCAGTAATGGTTCTCTGAAGAAGTACAAAATTGCAGATGAAGCATGGCAACTGATCAGCGACTTAGCTGAGTCCACTAGGAACCACAGATAGAGGCACAACCCCAAAACTGTTGTAGAGATTTCCTCTAGCAAAGAAACTACTGCTCTGACACAGAGTATATGTGAAATGACCAACCTACTTAAGCAGATGTAGTTGAATCAACAACAAGCACAACAAGCTCAGCCTTCACCACAACAGAGCCAACAGTTAGTTCCATAAAGAATATGCGAAATCTGTGCTGATTATAGTCATTATACTGATGAATGCCCGCAACTCCAGGAAGACAACACTGTGGCAGCCACTCACAATTTCTATGACCGCCCGAATCAAGGATATAATCATCAAGGTGGCAACTACAACCAAAGTGGCAACAATAACCATGGATGGTAAGACAACCCCAACCAAGGCTGGAGAGATAATTCTAACCATGGCTGGAGGGATAACTTTAACAGAGGAGGCAGAGACAACAATAGAAACCAGAGGTGGAACAATAATAACAATAACAGACAGCAGAATCAGAACCAACCTTACAGAGCACCTCACCTAAGACAATCATAAGGACCCCAGCAAACCCAACAACAAGTTTCTCAGACTGCTTATTCTAATTCCTTATCAAATGATGAGATGCTCCGTTCTCTTGCACAAGGACAACAAGACATGCATGCTCAGCTGAACTCTAGTTTGAATGGCTTAACTGCCACTTTACAAGCTCTCGTCTCTCGGATGGATTCCTCGCTTAATTCCACACATCAACCTACAAGCTCTAATGGAATTCCTTCTCAACCATTGCCTAATCCCAAAGGTGGCATTAACGCCATCACTTTGAGGTCCGGAACCACATTACAGGAGAAAAACCATGAGGAGCCAAGCCCACAAGAAAATGTGCCAACAGAGAATGTGGTGGAAGTAGAAGAAGCTGAAGAAGAAGAGGACGTACAAGACATAGTTGAAGAAGAAGAAGCTCAGCCGCAGAATGAAGCACCAAGGGATGCTGAAGCTACAAATTGTGCCCCTTCTATTCCATTTCCACAACTTGCAAGGAAGCCCAGAAAACAGATGAAACTTGACCCCAAAATGGTAGAAATATTCAAAAAGGTCGAGGTAACTATTCCTCTTTTTTGATGTTATTCAAAAAGGTCGAGGTAACTGTTCATCAATCCTGCTTGGAAGACCATTCCTGAAGATTTCAAAGTTCAAGCTGGAGGCATTCTCAGGAACTTACTCCTTTGAGATAGATGGCAGAACAGTGAGTTTCAGTTTAAATGAAGCTATGAAGCATCCTCCAGAAGATCATTCTATCTTCCAATGTGACATTATTAATGAAACTGTAGCTGAAGTTCACCAGGAAGAATTAGAAGAGAAGTATATGGAGCAAGGCCCAAGTGTGGGGACACTTTCTGAAAATAATGAGAAAACTTTACCATTATCACCAGTCCCAGATGATACAGAGCCTAGTGATAAACCACTATTTTATGATTTATATTATGTTTAATTGTGTGATTTTATCATGATCCTTACCCACTTATTCATTAAATTAGCATGCATTTAGATTTCCCTCTAGAATTTATTACGTGTTTGAAAACTGCTTCCTAGAGACTTTAATTATTTATTTTTAATTCTCCTTTATTCCATTCGATGTCGTGATCTGTGTGTTGAGTGTTTCAGACTTTACAGGGCATAAATGAGTTAGAGATTGGAAAGAAAGCTAGCAAAAATGGAAGGAACACAAGAATTTGAGGAGATAAACAGCGAGAAGTGACGCGGTCGCATGGCTCACGCGACCGCGCGAAGGAGAGCAAATCGCAGCGACGCGGCCGCATGGCTCACGCGGATTGGAAAAGCTCTGGCGACGCGGTAGCGTGGACAACGCGAACGCGTCGCGAGGAAAAGCGCGAATGACGCGTCCGCATGGATGATGCGATCGCGTGACATGTGCGATCTGCATAATCTGCAGAATTCGTTGGGGGTGATTTTGGACCCTATTCCGGCCCAGTTTTCTGCCCGGAACAGCAGACTAGAGTCAGAGAACATGCTGAAACAAATAACACATTCATACAGAGACAGTTTGAGATCTAGTTTTTCACTCTCTTAGGTTTTTCTCTCGAGGTTTTTAGAATTTTAATTTTCAATTGGTCTTAGCATTGGAACATTGAGAAGAGTTATTTTCCTCATCAAGACTTCATCATTCTAGTTTGTTTTCTTAACCTGGGTTCATTCTTCCATGTCCTTTGCTTTGTTCAATTTTGTCATTTAGATACTTTTATGATTATTTAATGCAAGGATTATTTCTTTTTAATTTAATTTCAATTCCAATAATCATGTCTTCTTTTAATTCCCTTTTATGTGCTATGGATTCTTTATTTACAATGCGTGAGTAGTTTCCTTACTTGATGGGTAGTTGATTAAAAGGACTCTTGAGTTGGAAGGATTGAAAGAAAAATTGGTAATTGGGTTAAATGTTGGATTGCTATCTTGTCACCAACGCCAATCCCTTTGAATTAAGTGGGATGCAACTTGTGAACAGATCTGGCATTCCAGCTTGTTTGACTTTTCCTTACTTAGTAAATGATAACCAAACAGAACAACCATTAATTATAAATTAATCTTACAATCACTCCACCAACGATAGAAATTCCAACCAATTAACTCCTAGTCAAGGCTTTTATTCATATTATTTAAATTTCCTCAATTTACATTCCAATTTACTTAGCTCAACTTCTTGGAACATCTGATTAATAAGATAGCACACTTTTCTGCAACTCGTTGGGAGACGACCTGGGACTTAAAACTCCCAGTAATTTTTAATTTAATTCTTTGTGACATATTTCTAAATTGATAGGCAGATTTTCGGTGAGTTAAGAACTATACTTGCAATGTAACCACTTTAATAATTTTTAATTCACCGGCTTCTGCGTCTCATCAATTTTTGGCGCCGTTGCCGGGGAGTTGCAATAGAGTGCTAATTTTATTAATTAGAATTTACTTATTTGCATTTTATTTTATTTTTCTACTATGAGCTGCATGTTTCTTCCGTCAAATGACGCGTTCACTTCCTGATCCGCGCTTGCTAATATTCGATCCTGAAATTGAAAGGACAATTTCACGAATAAGGCGAGAAAAACGTCGGTTAGCCCGCTCTGAGGGCGGATCTGAAAGTGAATCTGAGGAAGAAACCAGCCCCCGTTCTACTGATTCGCTTGTTTTACGCGCAGAAAACATGGTAGCTAGGAGAGTTACCATCCAGGAGGAAGGAGCCCCTGATTTTACAATGCAACCGTTTCAAGCGCATCATCCGGCGGTGGCTACAGATTTTGAAATAAATCCCGCACTGCTAAATTTGATGCCCAAGTTTCATGGCCTACCTGCTCAAGAGCCTATCAAGCACTTGAGAGATTTCCAGGCAGCCTGTTCTACTGTCAGACGTGATGGCACTGATGAAACTTCAATTTTGTTGAAAGCTTTTCCGTTTTCTCTTTAGGGAAAAGCAAGAGAGTGGTACTACACTCAACCTCTAGCAAATGTATCCAACTGGGATACACTCAGAAAGGAGTTTCTGGAGAAATTCTTTCCATCTGAAGTTACTGATAAGCTAAGGAAGGATATCTCCATAATTGTTCAGGATGACAATGAGACTCTCTTTGAATACTGGGAGCGCTTCAATAATCTTCTGGAAGCATGCCCCCACCACATGATTGACAAGATTATGCTACTCAGCTATATTACACAGGGTATGAGACCCCAAGATAAGACCATACTGGAAAGTGCCAGCAATGGGTCTATGAAGAAGTACAAGACCACTGATGAAGCTTGGCAATTGATCAGTGATTTAGCTGAATCCACTAGGAACCACAGACAAAAGCAAGGCCGTTTACAAGCTGTTGCAGAAGTATCTTCCAGCAGAGAGACTGCTGCTCTAACTCAAGGCATTTATGAAATGACCAACTTGCTAAAACAAATGCAGTTGAATCAACAAGCTTAGCAAGCTCAACCTCCTCCACCACAGCAAAACCAACAACTAGTCCCACAAAGAATTTGCGGAATCTGTGCTGATTATAGCCATTACACCGATGAATGCCCGCAGCTCCAACAAGAAAACAACATGGTGGCATCCACTCACAACTTCTATGACCGCCCCAACCAAGGGTACAATCAAAGTGAAAATAATAACCATGGATGGCAGGACAATTCAAACCAGAATTGGAGGGACAACAATAACAGAGGAGGCAGAGATAATCAGGGAAATCAGAGGTGGAACAATAACAACAACAGGTAGCAAAATTAACCTTACAGAGCACCTCACCTGAGGCAGAACCAAGGACCACAGAACAATCAGCAGCAGACCTCTCAATTTACTCATTCTTCGTTATCTTCTAATGAAGATCTACTACAATCTCTTGAGAAAAGACAACAGACGATGGAAAACAACATCATGAATAGTATTAACGCCGGTCTAAATGGTCTCACCTCTACTCTGCAAGCTTTTATGACACAGCTTGGATCAGCACAAAATTCCAGTAACCAACCTTCAAGCACCACTGGAATCCCCTCTCAACCATTATCCAATCCAAAGGGAGGCATTAATGCTATCACCCTGAGGTCCGGAACTACACTGCAGGAGAGGATTCAGGAGGAACCAAGCTCACCAAAATACGCCTCAGCTGAAGAGGTGGTAGAAATCGAAGATGTTGAAGAGGAAGAGGATATACAGGACATAGCTGAAGAAGAAATAGCTCAACCACAGGAGGAAGCACCAAAAAGCGCATGCACCACAGAAAACACCACTCCTATTCCATTTCCACAACTTGCAAGAAAGCCCAGGAAGCAGCTGGAACCCGATCCTAAAATGGTAGAGATATTCAAAAAGGTTGAGGTAACTGTTCCCCTTTTTGATGTTATTCAGCAGGTACCTAAATATGCAAAGTTTCTAAAAGACTTATGTATCCATAAAGACAAAATTAATGAATTAGAAACTATTCCTTTAGGTAGTTCTATATCTGCTTTAATGGGAGGATTACCTGAAAAATGTAGTGATCCAGGTCCTTGCACAGTTAGTTGTACTATTGGTGGTGTAGTAATTTATGATTGCATGTGTGATTTAGGAGCATGAGTCAGTATAATGCCTTTGTCTATATATGATGTTTTGAGACTCCCTCCCTTAAAAAGGTCGACAGCTCGTTTTGTGTTAGCAGATAAAAGCATTATTACAGTGGCTGGAGTTGCTGAAGATGTTTTGGTGAATATTAAAGGGCTCACATTTCTCACTAATTTTTATATCTTGGAGATGCCCCACAATGATTCAGATAAGCCATCATCAATCCTACTTGGAAGACCATTCCTGAAGACATCAAAATTCAAATTGGATGCTTCTTCAGGAACATACTCCTTTCAAATAGATGGCCGCATAGTAATCTTCAATATGAATGGAGTCATTGACAACCCCCCAGAAGATCGTTTTATCTTCCAGTGTGATGTCATAGACGAAAGTGTGGCTGAAGTTCAAAAGGAAGAGTTTGAAGAGAGGCACACTGGACAAGGTCCCAGTGTGGGGACCCTCTTAACTGACAATGGGAGCACTTCGCCATATTCACAAGCCCCAGATAATCCAGAGCCCGCTCATGATCAAAAGTTAGAATTGAAACCTCTCCCCCCACATCTCAAATATGCTTATCTTGAGGATGAACAAAAGCTTCCGGTTATTATTGCAAGGGAACTGACTTCTCAACAAGAAGAGCAGTTACTTGACGTACTGAGGAAGCATAAGAAGGCAATTGGGTGGAGTTTGGTAGACATAATAGGAATCAACCCTCAAGTATGCGAGCACAGAATATTTCTAGAAGAGGGAGCAAGACCTGTCCGTCAACCCCAAAGAAGATTGAATCCCACCATCTTGGAAGTCGTCAAAAAGGAAGTGACCAGATTATTAGAATTAGGTATCATATATCCCATTTCAGACAGTGAATGGGTAAGCTCAGTACAAGTGGTGCCCAAGAAATCTGGAGTCACTACAGTGAAGAGTGAGCATGGAGAGCTCATAGCAACTAGAGTTCAGAATGCTTGGAGAGTCTGCATTGATTACAGGCGTCTCAACCAAGCTACCCATAAGGATCACTACCCACTTCCATTCATTGATCAAATGCTGGATCGCCTGTCAGGTAAGTCACATTATTGCTTTTTAGATGGTTACACAGGTTATTTCCAGATTCATATAGCTCCTGAGGATCAGGAAAAGACTACTTTTACATGTCCTTTTGGGACCTATGCTTATAAGAGAATGCCCTTTGGCTTGTGCAATGCACCAGCTACCTTCCAAAGATGCATGATGAGTCTTTTCTCTGATCTTATTGAGGACTGTATGGAAGTTTTTATGGACGATTTTAGCGTTTATGGTGATTCTTTTAGCCTTTGCTTAGATGGATTATCTCGAGTATTAGATAGATGTGTTAATACAAACCTTGTATTGAATTTCGAAAAATGCCACTTTATGGTAAAACAAGGGATTGTATTAGGACATGTGGTATCTAATAATGGCATTTCTGTAGACCCAGCAAAGATAAATGTTATTTCTAGTTTGCCTTACCCCTCTTCTGTGAGGAAAGTCCGTTCGTTCCTTGGCCATGCAGGTTTCTACTGGAGATTTATTAAGGACTTTAGTAAGGTCGCACTTCCCTTATCCAGATTACTGTAGAAGGATATTGAGTTCGAGTTCAGTGAGGATTGCAAACAAGCGTTTGATAAGCTGAAGACTGCTCTAACTCAAGCCCCAATTGTGAGAGGACCAGACTGGAGTCAGCCGTTTGAAATCATGTGCGATGCTTCCAACCATGCAGTAGGAGCAGCGCTGGCTCAGCGTGAAGGTAAGGATCCTTTTGTTATTGCCTATGCGTCTAAGACTTTAGACACTGCCCAGTCCAATTATACTACTACTGAGAAAGAGCTCCTTGCTATTATTTTTGCTCTGGATAAATTCCGGGCTTATTTACTTTGTACTAGAGTAGTAGTGTATTCGGACCATGCAGCTCTAAAGTATCTATTAGCTAAAAAGGAATCCAAACCAAGACTTATACGTTGGATACTACTGTTACAAGAATTTGATTTAGAAATAAAGGATAGGAGTGGTAATCAGAATTTAGTAGCAGACCACTTGAGTCGCAATGAACATATTAAGGATGATTCTACTCCTATAGATGATAATTTTCCTTTTGACAACCTACAAGCAGTATCTGAGGTAACCCCTTGGTATGCACCTGTTGCTAATTATTTAGTTAGCCGCACATTTCCTCCACATTTTTCTAAACATCAAAGAGACAAGCTGAAAAGCGAGTCTAAATATTATATATGGGATGACCCATATTTATGGAGATGTGGCGCTGACCAGATAATTAGACGTTGTGTGCCTCAATCAGAATTCCAGTCCATTTTAGAGGCCTGTCACTCATCTGAGAGTGGAGGACATTTTGGCCCTCAAAGAACAGCTAGAAAGATCTTAGACTGCGGATTCTGGTGGCCTACTCTTTTTAGAGACGCTGCTGAATTTTGTAAATCCTGCCCCCCATGCCAGAAATTTGGTAATATATCCAGGAGGGATGAGATGCCTCAACAATATATGCTTTTCTGTGAAATTTTTGATGTTTGGGGCATTGACTTCATGGGTCCATTTCCAAATTCTAATGGATATTTTTATATATTGTTAGCTGTGGATTATGTTTCCAAATGGGTGGAAGCAATTTCTACCCGCACTGATGATGCTAACACTGTTGTTTCCTTTATAAGAAACCATATTATATGTCGCTTTGGATCACCACGAGCGATCGTGAGCGATCAAGGCACCTATTTTCGTAACAGGAGACTAACAGGATTGATGAAGAAGCATGGGATAATCCATAAAGTTGCAACCGCTTACCATCCCCAAACTAATGGGCAAGCCGAGGTGTCAAATAGAGAAATCAAGCGTATCTTGCAAAAGATAGTAAAGCCTCATAGAAAAGACTGGAGCACCAGGCTACAAGATGCACTATGGGCATATAGAACAGCATACAAGACACCCATTGGGATGAGTCCCTTCCGCTTGGTTTATGGAAAAGCTTGTCATCTCCCAGTTGAAATAGAACACAGAGCCTTCTGGGCAGTTAAGGAGTGCAACATGGGAATTGAGAATGC
This sequence comes from Arachis ipaensis, assembly GCF_059453495.1. Taxonomy (NCBI): domain Eukaryota; kingdom Viridiplantae; phylum Streptophyta; class Magnoliopsida; order Fabales; family Fabaceae; genus Arachis; species Arachis ipaensis. The sequence continues at coordinate 48,963,115 of NC_142441.1, forward strand.
CGGAGCTGAAAGGAAGTTGCAACTGCAAGAACTGGAGAACCTTCGCCTAGAAGCTTATGAGAACTCCAGAATATACAAGAAAAAGATGAAAGCTGTGCATGATCAAACATCAAGAAGAAAGAGTTTCAACCTGGAGATTCTGTCCTCCTTTACAAATCTCGACTAAGGCTCATGCCCGGTAAGTTGAGATCAAAATGGGAAGGTCCATACAGAGTAGAGAAGGCTGAACCGTACGGAGTTTATCACCTAAGCCATCCTTCAAGCTCTGAACTTATTAAGGTTAATGGACAACGCCTGAAGCTGTACCATGGTGAGAAGGTGCAGAAAAATAAAGAGCTGGAGATCTTCCGCTTGGAAGATCCCCACATCGCAGCAGATTGAGCTAGTGGAGCGTCCAACTTACGGACGTTAAAGCAAAGTGCTTGGTGGGAGACAACCCACCGCGGTATGATCGTTCTTTTCTTCACTTTTAGTTTTTCTTCTTTAATAACTCTTCTCTTTATTAGTGCTTTCGTGCTCTTTCATTTACATGTCTTTATATTTCTTTAAAAAAAAAAATTTCGCCACGCGACGCGATCGCATCAGCGACGCGTCCGCGTCGTAGAGGGGGTGGAGAAAAAAAATAAATGAACAGAGAGTTCGGCTGGAGCATGGCTGGAGGCGTGCCAATGGCACAACTCGGCCCACGCGACCGTGTCCCTGACGCGTTCGCGTCGCATGGGAATCATGGCCCCCCACGCGACCGCGTGCCCCATGCGGCCGCGTGCCCTGAATTTTCGATGTCAAAGGGTGCACAATGACATATTGTGCGAGAGTGGTGCTGGATTAGTGCTGGAAGCACAATCCTTATCACGCGACCGCGTCGCCGACGCGGCCGCGTCATCTATTTCCTGATGCACCCTCATGCGATCGCATGAGCCACGCGATCGCGTCACCCCAATTTGGCAATTAAAATAAATCGAACAGAGAGTTGTGCTGGAGTGAGGCTGCACTCGCGCCAGCAGCGTAACATGGGTCACGCGACCGCGTGACCGACGCGATCGCGTCCCCCTACCTGACGCGCACCCACGCGAACGCGTGCCCCATGCGGCCGCGTCGCATGCGCCGCACAGCTCAACCTAAATTGCCAATTATCTTATCTTTCTCTCTTTCAAATCCTAATTTTCTTTTCCCTCCTTATTTCTTCCTTCCCCCTTCCCCTTTCTATCTCACCTTTCACTCTCTATCCCTCTCACCACCATTAACAAGGTTTTACCTTCTTCTTCCTTCTTCTCTTTTTCATCATTCTTATTATATTATATACATTTTTATTTTCTTTTTCTTTCTTTTTTTCTTTTCACTTTTGTATTTTATTTTCTTCTTTCCCTTTTTACATGGTACTAGAAAATTTTTGAGTCATCATCCCTCATTATATGCTTGTGGATTATTGCAAATTGTTTGACAATTATTTTTCTCCTATTTAAGGGATTGCTTGCATGTTCATCTTCATATTTTCTATACCCTATTTACCATGCATGCTATGTGTTTGTGAAAAAGCTCATGTGGCATTATGCACTTCTCTATGTTGCTATACTATTCAATACTTACTTTTCACAACTTTCCCTTATTATTTTATTAATTGAATACAATTGTCAATACAAACGTAATGGTTTATTACGAAGTAATGCTTGGTCTATGCTACTCATGCCCTTTGCCAGCATGCCAATAAACACCTTGCATTCACTTGTTTTTATCTGCACTAGCTACTTTCCATTGATGGCTTTTCATATGTACTCGAGAGCATGTGTTAATGTCATCTACATTTTGCTGTGCATCATTCACCCTCTTTTCCGTTTCCTTCCTTGCTGTATATCCCTTTAAATTTAATTTTCTTTCTCTCCCCTTCTTTCAGGATGGCCACCAAGAAAGGAAAGGAGAAAGCAACTTCCAGACCACCAGCAAGAAGAGGAACTAAAAGAGCATTAGTGGCAAAGCCTTCTGCCACCGCAGTCAAGCCCTCAACAAAAATAATTAAGAGGATAATAAAGGTTGACGAAAAAGGAGAAAGCCTTTCCAGCAAAGGACGCTACGCGATTTTCCAATCGCTACTGTGAGCAGATGTTCCCTATCCCGGCAGAAAGGAACTATAACAATGAATACCTTCTTATCCTCCCGTCCAATATTGCCACCTTTGTTGAGCCGCAAATTGAGCAAAGACAATGGGGTTTCCTACGGAGACAGCCGAGGCAGGTCAACCTTTCTTGGGTAGTTGAGTTCTACTCTAACTTCTACATGCCGACCCTGCAGTCTGTTTATGTCCGGCAGAAGCAAGTCCCCATCACAGAAGAGGCCATTCAGCAAGCTCTGAGTCTTCCCCCTATTCCAGCAGAAATGGACGCTTTTCAAGAAGCCACCCTTCAGCGCCAGAGATACCAATTCAACTGGGACTCCATTCTCGGAGTCATCACACTACCTGGCAGCCGTTGGATCTACGGATACCACCGTACCCGCCCTAAGGGAATCTTGGCTTCAGCACTTACCTTGGAGGCTCGCGTATGGGCGCAGATCATGTCCCATTACGTCTTTCCGAGCACTCATGAGTCCTCCTTCACTGCGGACATGGCTGTTCTACTATGGTGCATCCTTACAGACCAACCTATGAATCTCTCAAGACATATCCGGAATGCTATGGTACACGTACAAATTGCGGGCAACCTACCTTTCCCCGCCTTGGTCTCAGATCTTGTCTCAGCAGCCGGAGTCTCCTATAGAGCTGGGGACACCAAAGCCATGCTTCCACGGGATGATCAGTATGTCCCTAACGGGAAATACCTCAGACTCTTAGCAGCCACTACAAGCCTTCCTACTGCTCCAGTTGAAGATAATCCTTCTTCAACACCACAAGCATCTACAACTGAGAAATTGCTCCAGCAGATAATCGAACGGTTTGACCGGCAAGAACAGAAAGCAAAGATGAGAGAGCGCCGTAACGAGCGCCGATTCAAACACCTCAAGGAGCTACTCAAGGGACACTTCAGAGACTCAGACACCCCGGACTCCACTTTCTTTACCAGCACAGGGAGCCATGACGGCCCCGACTGTGGAGATACTGCTACCAGCCCACCCCTGTTCCTGACAGATGGCACCGAGGATGGTGCAAAGCCTTAAGTGTGGGGAGGTCGGTCAGTACCTGACTTCCGAAGGTAATTTCTCTTCTCTAGCACCAATAATTAGGATATTTTAGTTAGATTTTCTTTTCTTTATAGAATAGAATAAATTGCATAGGTTAGGATAGTTGCATGCATGTTCTACTTGATTGAAAAGACAATAAGTTTCTTTTAAAAATCTATCTTTAGAACAAAATTTCACTAATTTTTCGAAAATTCTTATGATAAATTTGCTTGAGTTGTATTTGGAACATGATATTTGAGTTAAAGAACACACAACCTGTGAAAGATTTGAGCCTTTATGAATGGTTACATTATTTAACCATAATTATTTCATTCTTGTGTGTTTACTTCTCTATGATTGTAATCTATATTTTGTTTTATCTTATATGTCCAATAGTTATTATATTTGCATGCTTGCACATGAATGAGGCCATTATTTGTTTAAACTCACTCATCCAAATTAAGCCTACCCTTTTCAATTACCTTTGTTAACCACTTTGAGCCTTTAATTCCCATTTGTTCGATATTTTACCACATTACTAACCTTAAGCCGAAAAACAATTGTATACCCCAATTTGAATCTTTGGTTAGCTTAAGATAGAATTGTGTGTGCTAGTTAAGTATGGGAAATTGTGGGAACAAAAGTTGTTAAGAGAATGTGTCATAAAAATTTAAGGGGAATTTGGATACCTACTCATGTGAAAATATAAGAATGAAAAAAATCTATGTGCATTGATAAGCTTTATTTATTCAAAAAAAAAATATGAAAAATCAATAAATAAGGGGACAAAATTACCCCAATATTAAGTTTAATAAAAGATCAATGCACATGTGATAAAAATTAAAGAAAAATTTGGTACATGAGTATGGAAATTATACAAAAGTGAGAATTCTGGGTAGCTAGGTATGAACTTTAAAGATGACATTAAGTGTATACAAGTTATGTTAGAGCTTGGGTTAATTAAAGATTCAATTTATTAGCTCACTTGACCAAATATACACCCCCACCTATACCTTAGCCCCATTACAACCTTGGAAAGACCTCATGATGTTTGCATTGGTGTATTAACTATTGTTGATTGGTTAGGAAAAGAACAAAAGTTAGAAAGCATGATTAGAAAAGGATAGAGTGACCACCCTATACACTAGAGATTAGAGCGTACATACATTATCAGTGAGGGTTCAATACTTGAATTTTCAAGTTCCCTGCTTTCATGAGCTATCTTGCACTTTTCTCTGTTTTATTGTGTAATGATAAAATTAGTGGAATTTGATTTGTAATTGTTTTGAAGAGCTTATTTACTTTTGATCAAGTGGACAAGAATCATATAGTTGCATTTATATATATATATAGGTTTGCATTGCATTTCATGAGTTTCTACATGTTCATACTTATTTCCTTATCTCCTTCAATTAAGCATGAGGACATGCTAATGTTTAAGTGTGGAGAGGTTGATAAACCACTATTTTATGATTTATATTGTGTTTAATTGTGTGGTTTTATCATGATCCTTACCCACTTATTCATTAAATTATCATGCATTTAGATTTCCTTCCTGAATTTATTATGTGTTTGAAAACTGCTTCCTAGAGACTTTAATTATTTATTTTTAATTCTCCTTTATTCCATTCGATGCCGTGATCTGTGTGTTGAGTGTTTCAGACTTTACAGGGCATAAATGAGTTAGAGATTGGAAAAGAAGCTAGCAAAAATGGAAGAAACACAAGAATTTGAGGAGATAACCAGCGAGAAGTGACGCGGTCGCATGGCTCACGCGGCCGCGCGGATTGGAAAAGCTCTGGCGACGCGGTAGCGTGGACGACGCGAACGCGTGGCGAGGAAAAGCGCGAATGACGCGTCCGCATGGATGACGCGATTGCGTGACATGTGCGATCTGCAGAATTCGTTGGGGGCGATTTTGGACCCTATTCCGGCCCAGTTTTCGACCCGGAACAGCAAACTAGAGTCAGAGAACATGCAGAAACAAATAACACATTCATTCAGAGACAGTTTGAGATCTAGTTTTTCACTCTCTTAGGTTTTTCTCTCGAGGTTTTTAGAATTTTAATTTTCAATTGGTCTTAGCATTGGAACATTGAGTAGAGTTATTTTCCTCATCAAGACTTCATCATTCTAGTTTGTTTTCTTAACTTGGGTTCATTCTTCCATGTCCTTTGCTTTGTTCAATTTTGTCATTTAGATACTTTTATGATTATTTAATGCAAGGATTATTTCTTTTTAATTTAATTTCAATTCCAATAATCATGTCTTCTTTTAATTCCCTTTTATGTGCTATGGATTCTTTATTTACAATGCATGAGTAGTTTCCTTACTTGATGGGTAGTTGATTAAAAGGACTCTTGAGTTGGAAGGATTGAAAGAAAAATTGGTAATTGGGTTAAATGTTGGATTGCTATCCTGTAACCAACGCCAATCCCTTTGAATTAAGTGGGTTGCAACTTGTGAACAGATCTGGCATTCCAGCTTGTTTGACTTTCCCTTACTTAGTAAAGGATAATGATGAGCGGATAATTTATACGCTTTTTGACGTTGTTTTTAGTATGTTTTTAGTAGGATCTAGTTACTTTTAGGGATGTTTTCATTAGTTTTTATGTTAAATTCACATTTCTGGACTTTACTATGAGTTTGTGTGTTTTTCTGTGATTTCAGGTATTTTCTGACTGAAATTGAGGGACTTGAAGAAGGACTGCTGATGCTGTTGGATTCTGACCTCCCTGCACTCAAAGTGAATTTTCTGGAGCTACAGAACTTGAAATGGCGCGCTTCCAATTGCGTTGGAAAGTAGACATCCAGGGATTTTTAGCAATATATAATAGTCCATACTTTGGCCAAGAATAGACGACGTAAACTGGCGTTCAACGCCAGCTTTCTACCCAAATCTGGCGTCCAGCGCCAGAAAAGGAGCCAAAACCAGAGTTGAACGCCCAAACTGGCACAAAAGCTGGCGTTCAAATCCAAGAAGGACCTCTACACGTGCAACACTCAAGCTCAGCCCAAACACATACCGAGTGGGCCCAGGAAGTGGATTTATGCATCAATTACTTACTCATGTAAACCCTAGTAGCTAGTTTATTATAAATAGGACCTTTTACTATTGTATTAGATATCTTTGGTCTCAGTTTTAATCCATTATTCATCTTAGGAGACTATTGATCACGCTTTAGGGGGCTGGCCATCTCGGCCATACCTGGACCTTTCACTTATGTATTTTTAACGGTAGAGTTTCTACACTCCATAGATTAAGGTGTGGAGCTCTGCTGTTCCTCAAAGATTAATGCAAAGTACTACTATTTTCTATTCAATTCATCTTATTTTGCTTCTAAGATATCAATTCGCACCCAAGAACGTGATGAAGGTGATGATTATGTGTGATGCTCATCACCATTCTCCCCTATGAACACGTGCCTGACAAACACCTCCGTTCTACATGAAATAAGCTAGAATGAATATCTCTTAGATCTCCTAACCAGAATCTTCGTGGCGTAAGCTAGAATGATGGCGGCATTCAAGAGAATCCGGAAGGTCTAAACCTTGTCTGTGGTATTCCGAGTAGGATTCAATGAATGAATGACTGTGACGAGCTCCAAACTTGCGATTGCAGGGCGTTAGTGACAGACGCAAAAGGATAGTAAATCCTATTCCAGCATGATCGAGAACCGACAGATGAATAGCCGTGCCGTGATAGGGTGCGTGAGCATATTATTCACTGAGAGGATAAGATGAAGCCATTGACAAGGGTGATGCCTCCAGACGATTAGCCGTGCCGTGACAGGGCATTGGATTATTTTCCCGAGAGATGACCGAAAGTAGCCATTGACAGTGGTGATGTATCACATAAAGCCAACCATGGAAAGGAGTAAGACTGATTGGATGAAGATAGCAGGAAAGCAGAGGTTCAGAGGAACGAAAAGCATCTCCATTCGCTTATCTGAAATTCCTACCAATGATTTACATAAGTACCTCTATCCCTATTCTATTATTTATTATTCGAAAACACCATTATCAATTTATATCTGCCTGACTGAGATTTACAAGGTGACCATAGCTTGCTTCATACCAACAATCTCCGTGGGATTCGACCCTTACTCACGTAAGGTATTACTTAGACGACCCAGTGCACTTGCTGGTTAGTTGTATCGAAGTTGTGAACCATGGTATTGGCACCATGTTCTTGGCGCCATTGCCAGGGAAAGAAAGAGCCATGAATTTTACATAATCAAAGTGTAATCACGATTGCGCGTACCAAGTTGCTCACGTTGCCAGGGATTGTTTGAGCCTGGACATCACAATTTCGTGCACCAAGTTTTTGGCGCCGTTGCCGGGGATTGTTTGAGTTTGGACAACTGACGGTTCATCTTGTTGCTCAGATTAGGTAATTTTCTTTTTGCTTTCTTTTCAAAAAAATTTTCAAAAATATTTCAAAATTTTCTCCTTTGTTTTTGAAAAAAAAATTATATAAAAATGTTTTTAAAAATTTTATTCAAAATTTTTAAGAATGAATTTTAGTGTTTCATGAAGCATGTTGAAGCCTGGCTGGCTGTAAAGCCATGTCTAATGCCTTTGGGAATGAGTATGTCAGGCGTGTCATGTCTGAATTACATGCTGAAGCTTGGCTGGCCATTGGCCATGTCTAGTGTTTTGGACCGGAGCTTTCATTGAAAGCTTGGCTGGCTAGTGAGCCATGTCTAATTCCTGGACTGAAGCTTTAGACTATGAATGCAAGATTCCTGGAATTCATGTTAAAAATTTTGGAATCCTTATTTTTTCTTTTTCATATAATTTTCGAAAAAATCCAAAAAAATTAGAAAATCATAAAAATCAAAAACATTTTTTGTGTTTCTTGTTTGAGTCATGAGTCATGTCATAAGTTTGGTGTCATTTGCATGTGCATCTTGCATTTTTCGAAAATATCATGCATTCATAGTGTTCTTCATGATCTTCAAGTTGTTCTTGATAAGTCTTCTTGTTTGATCTTGATGATTTTTTGTTTTGTGTCTTTTCTTGTTTTACATGTGCATTTTTCGTTTTTTAGAGTCTAAACATGAAAGATTTCTAAGTTTGGTGTCTTACATGTTTTCTTTGCATAAAAAATTTTTCAAAAATATGTTCTTGATGTTCATCTTGACATTCAAAGTGTTCTTGGTGTTCATCTTGACATTCATATCATTCATGCATGCATTCATGGTTTTGATTCAAAATTTTCATGCATTGAGTCTTTTTGTTATTTTTCTCTCTCATCATAAAAATTCAAAAAATCAGAAAAATATCTTTCCCTTTTTCTCTCATCAAATTCGAAAATTTGGATTGACTTTTTCAAAAATTTTTAAATCAAATTGTTTCTTATGAGTCAAATCAAATTTTCAATTTGAAAATCTTATCTTTTTCAAAATCTTTTTCAAAAATCAAATCTTTTTCAAAATTCTTAGTTATTTTCGAAAGTTTCAAAAATATTTTTCAAAAATCTTTTTCTTATTTTTATACCAAATTTTCGAAAATAACATAATCAATTAATGTTTTGATTCAAAAATTTGAAGTTTGTTACTTGCTTGTTAAGAAAGATTCAAACTTTAAGTTCTAGAATCATATCTTGTGATTTCTTGTGAATCAAGTCATTAATTGTGATTTTAAAAATCAAATCTTTTTCAAAAACAATTTCAATCATATCTTTTCAAAAATATCTTCTTATCTTTTTTCAAAAATTTGATTTCAAAATATCTTCTCTAACTTCCTAACTTCTTATCTTTTCAAAATTTGTTTCAACTAACTAACTAACTTTTTGTTTGTTTCTTAACTTTTTCAAAACTACCTAACCAACTCTCTCTCTCTCATTTTCGAAAATATCTTCCCTCTTTTTCAAAAATTTCTTAACAATTAACTAATTATTTTTATTTTTGATTTTAAAATTTTTCAGAAAATACTAACATTATTCAAAAACCATTTTCAAAAATCACTAACTCTTTTTCAAAAATATTTTTCGAGAAATTCTCCCTCTCTCATCTCATTCTATTTATTTATTCATCTACTAACATCTCATCTCACATCTCTGCCATCCTCACAGTTGTGTTTCTTTCTTTACATCACACTCTTTGTCTCCCTCTTTCCTTCCACTCACAAAGGGATCCCTATACTATGGTATAAAGGATCCATATTATTATTATTATTATTTTTTCTGTGCCCTCTTCTTTGTCATATGAGCAGGAGCAAGGATAAGAACATTCTTGTGGAAGCAGATCCAGAACCTGAAAGGACTCTGAAGAGAAAATTAAGAGAAGCTAAATTACAATAATTCAGAGATAACCTTTCAGAAATTTTCGAACAGGAAGAGGAGATGGCAGCCAAAAATAATAATAATGTAAGGAAGATGCTTGGTGACTTTACTACACCTAATTCCAATTTACATGGAAGAAGCATCTCCATTCCTGCCATTGGAGCAAACAACTTTGAGCTGAAACCTCAATTAGTTTCTCTGATGCAGCAGAACTGCAAGTTTCATGGACTTCCATCTGAAGATCCTTTTCAGTTCTTAACTGAATTCTTGCAAATATGTGATACTGTTAAGACTAATGGAGTAGATCCTGAAGTCTACAGGCTCATGCTTTTCCCCTTTGCTGTAAGAGACAGAGCTAGATTATGGTTGGATTCTCAACCCAAAGACAACCTGAACTCTTGGGATAAGCTGGTCACGGCTTTCTTAGCCAAGTACTTTCCTCCTCAAAAGCTGAGCAAGCTTAGAGCTGATGTTCAAACCTTCAGACAGAAAAAAGGTGAATCCCTCTATGAAGCTTAGGAAAGATACAAACAGTTGACCAAAAAGTGTCCTTCTGACATGCTTTCAGAATGGACCATCCTGGATATATTCTATGATGGTTTATTTGAGCTATCAAAGATGTCACTGGACACTTCTGCAGGTGGATCCATTCACCTAAAGAAAACGCCTGCAGAAGCTCAAGAACTCATTGACATGGTTGCTAATAACCAGTTCATGTACACTTCTGAAAGGAATCCTGTGAGTAATGGGACGCCTATGAAGAAGGGAGTTCTTGAAGTTGATACTCTGAATGCCATATTGGCTCAGAATAAAATATTGACTCAGCAAGTCAATATGATCTCTCAGAGTCTGCATGGAATGCAAGCTGCATCCAACAGTACTCAAGAGGCTTCTTATGAAGAAGAAGCTTATGATCCTGAGAACCCTGCAATAGCAGAGGTGAATTACTTAGGTGAACCTTATGGAAACACCTATAACTCATCATGGAGAAATCATCCAAATTTCTCATGGAAGGATCAAAAGCCTCAACAAGGCTTTAATAATGGTGGAAGAAACAGGTTTAACAATAATAAACCTTTTCCATCATCCACTCAGCCACAGACAGAGAACTCTGAACAAAATGCTTCTAATTTAGCAAATCTAGTCTCTGATCTATCCAAGGCCACTGTGAGCTTCATGAATGAAACAAGGTCTTCCATTAGAAATTTGGAAGCACAAGTGGGCCAGCTGAGTAAAAGGATCACTGAAATCCCTCCCAGTACTCTCCCAAGCAATACAGAAGAGAACCCAAAAGGAGAGTGCAAGGCCATTGACATAAGCACCATGGCCGAACCTACAAGGGGAGTGGAGAACGCAAATCCCAAGGAGGAAGACCTCCTGGGACGACCAGTGATCAATAAGGAGCTTCCCTCTGAGGAACAAAAGGACTCTGAGGCTCATCTAGAGACCATAGAGATTCCATTGAACCTCCTTATGCCCTTCATGAGCTCTGATGAGTATTCCTCTTCTGAAGAGAATGAGGATGTTACTGAAGAGCAAACTGCCAAGTTTCTTGGTGCAATCATGAAGCTGAATGCCAAATTATTTGGCATTGATACTTAGGAAGTTGAACCTCCCTTGTTCATCAATGAACTAAGTGATCTGGATCAACTGACATTGCCTCAGAAGAGACAGGATCCTGGAAAGTTCATAATACCCTGTACCATAGGCACCATGATCTTTAAGGCTTTGTGTGACCTTGTTTCAGGAATAAACCTCATGCCCCTCTCTGTAATAGAGAAACTGGGAATCTATGGGGTACAAGCTGCTAAAATCTCATTAGAGATGGCAGACAGTTCAAGAAAACAGGCTTATGGACAAGTAGAGGACGTGTTAGTAAAGGTTGAAGGCCCTTACATCCCTGTTGATTTCATAGTCCTGGATACTGGAAAGGAAGAGGATGAATCCATCATCCTAGGAAGACCTTTCCTGGCCACAGCAAGAGCTGTGATTGATGTTGACAGAGGTGAAATAGTCCTTCAATGGAATGAGAACTCCCTTGTGTTTAAAACTCAAGGATCTCCCTCTGCAACCATGGAGAGGAAGCAGAAAAAGCTTCTCTCAAAGCAGAGTCAACCAGAGCCCCCACAGTCAAACTCTAAGTTTGGTGTTGGGAGGCCACAACCAAACTCTAAGTTTGGTGTTGAACTCCCATATCCAAACTCTAATTTTGGTGTTGGAGAGTCTCAACAAAGCTCTGCACATCTGTGAGGCTCCAAGAGAGCCCACTGTCAAGCTATTGACATTAAAGAAGCGCTTGTTGGGAGGCAACCCAATTTTTATTTATCTAACTATATTTTCCTTAGTTATATGTCTTTGTAGGTTCATGATCATGTGGAGTCACAAAATAAATATAAAAATTGAAAACGGAATCAAAAACGGCAGAAGAAAAATCACACCCTGGAGGA